>NC_079192.1:401426301-402026301 GCF_029499605.1 Hyla sarda
GTTTCAGCCAGGAAAGCCGACATCCCGTCTCGATCTAGATCCTTCCTTCCCAAGAGATGCGAGTAGAAGGATCTGACGACCTCCAAGATCCCTGATCTGGACCGATTCAGAGATCCTGTACTATCAATCAGTCCTGAAATGACTTTACTACTCACTGACATCTTACAGTTTCTGTAAGGGTCGGGCGAGCGGTACTTCCCGAAATCCCTCTCAAAAACCAAAGATGCGTGCCTATCGTACTGACACCTCATCAGCAAGGACTTCACTCTGGAGATATCCTCCCGGCTACCTCCAGTCGAGACGAGAAGCTCGAGTTTCCTCCTCAGTCCCTGATACAGGCGATACCTATTCAGGGACCTGAGGCTCGAGAGCTGGCGGAAGAACCCCGCAACCCGCTTCTTGAACATCTCCCACCACTCTGACTTACTACTACATAGGCCCAGTAAAGGTACCTGACTCTGAAGAAAATCCTCAAAGGACTGTCTTATCTCCGCTTCCTCCAGGAGGGACGAATTCAGCTTCCAATAACCTTTACCCATCCGAGGGGTCTCTGAAACATTCAAGGAAAACAAAATCATACAGTGATCGGAGAACTCCACCTCAACCACGGACACTGCAGAAGAGACAGCTTCCTCCTTCAAATAAAACCTGTCTATTCTAGACCTGCAGCTACCTCGATGATAGGTGAAACCCGCGTGGCCTGAGGGGCTCCGGATGTGGGCATCCTCTAGGCGAGCTTCCCTAACTATACTATTGAGGGCTATGCTATCATAAGCCAACCGATCATTGGAGCCTCTCCTATCTTGGGATCTCGTGACAGTATTGAAATCCCCTCCAAAGATCACCTGTCGGCTTGTAAAAAGAAAGGGCTTAATCCTCATAAAGAGATCTTTTCGTCCCCACTTGGTTTGTGGGGCGTAGATGTTAATAAGCCGGAGCTCTTGCCCCTTCATGAGGACATCTAAGATCAGGCACCTCCCCATTTCTAACTCAATAACCCGTCTGCATTCAACAGGAGCGGTAAAAAGGACCGCCACCCCACTATACGGCTCAGCCGCAAGAGACCAGTGGGAGGGGCCACGCCTCCACTCTCTCCTGGCTTTTACCAGAGAGGCTAGATCTGACAACCTGGTCTCCTGCAGATACAAAATATCGGCTTCAACACGGCCGAGAAAATCAAAGGCTGCGAATCTAGCCGTATCAGACTTTATGCTGGCACAGTTAATAGATGCCAGCGTCAATGGGGTGAGTGCCGCCATCATGGGTGATTGAGATAGATGGCCCTAACCCCCTCATTTTTGTTTCTTCTTTACCCCCTCATCCCCAGATGAGGAGGCTTCCTTCTCTTTGGACCGTTTTTTAGACTCTGACTGGTCCATTTTAGAATCCCCATCTCCGCCTGGCTCCGATTTGGCCCCATCCCCTGAGGAAATTGCCCCATCAGGACAGGGCCCAGTTCCCCCTGGAGGCTCCCCCACTTCAGGCACCCCATCCCTGACCCCCCCCTCCAAGGAGGGGGAGGAGATGTCTTCAAGGACAGAGAACCGGTTAGACAGATCAATCAGAGGGGGGGCAGGTAAGCTTCCGCTTGGGACCTGGTCTGCAGCACGGGGACTAGAGGGCTCCGACCTCTTCTTTCTCCCTTTACTGCCCTTCTTTTTTGGCCGCTCTTCACCCTCCTCATCCACACTTTCACAGTGGGAGGAATCGGAAAGATTGGCCTTGCTGCCCTCTTCTTTACAGATTCTCCCCATTTCCTCATCCAGCACATTCTCCCCCAGGGTCTCAGCAGTTTCAGGACTAACCTCTGGAGCAGGGCCAGAAGCTACCCCTGCCACATGGGAACTCTCCAGTTCCCTGCTCCTTCTCCGATTAGCCTCCCGCCTCAGCTTGGCGGGACTTTTCCTCTTCACTGACCCTGTTGCACCTTCACCCGCACTCGTGCCCTCCCCAGCTGAGGCAACATTACTGCTCTCCCCAGCCAAGGTGACCGTCGCACGGGCAAAGGCGCTAGGACAACGGCTGAAAGGGTGTCCTAAGACACCACACAGATGACACCTGATCTGCCTACAGGATGCGGCAAGATGACCTACCCCACCGCACAGTGCACAGACCTGCACGGTACAGGCTGCGCTAAAGTGGGTGGGGCTGCCGCACCTGTGACAGACCTTGGGCTGCCCCTGGTAGAAAACTTGGATTCTGTCTCTCCCAAGGAAAGCAGCTGATGGGATGTGGGCAACAGTGCTCCCTGAACGCTTCAGTTTGACGGAAAACGTCCAGGCCCCAGACCAGATCCCATGTTCGTCATAGTTTTTTTTTTGGCATGTCCGTCACATCCCCATATCGGCTAAGCCAGGTCATAATGTCATAGCAAGATAGTGACTCGTTACGTGTCAAAACGGTCACTTTCTTGGCCAGATTCTGACGGGATATCGCCTTTACGGTGAAATCCCGCCAGCCGGGCTCGCTTTTCACCACCTCATAATTCGACCAGAAAAGTTCCAAACCCTCTGGCCGAACAAAGCTAATGTCAAACTCGGAAGTACCATAGGGGTGGATCAGGGCAAAGATGTCACTTGCCCTGAATTCCATCCGGAGGAGGAGCTCAACCACCTTACCCCGAGGCGGACACGCATCTTCGCCCCTCCACACTAAACGGACCACATTCCTACGGCCACTTTCCTGCCCGGATGTCGGGAGGGACCAGACCACCTCCCCATTTTGTTCTCGGAAGGCGCCTAAGCCATGTCTTTCTATCCAAAAAGACAGGTCAACCTCACCCCTCCCCTCTACATGGATTGACCTGTCTCCTCTACGTAGAGCCTCCAGGAGGCGCTGTTGCAAGTGACCCCCAGAGCCAGACGGAGATGGGGATCCCCCTGATCCCCCGGCAGTGACGCTGGCATAGCTTCTGGGAGAAGCAGTCACTACCGGGGGGGCAGTCGAACCAGGAACTGACCCAGAGGCCAAACCTGGACCCTTACTCTTAACAGAATCATCAGCCATAACACCTCTCTCTGCCATTCCACTACCACTCCTTACCTGTATTTCACTAGCACCCCTCTCTTGCACTCCTCTTGCACCCCTCTCTTGCACTCCTCTTGTACCCCTCTCTTGCACACTACTTGCACCCCTATCTTGCACTCCGCTTGCACCCCCCTCATCCACACTGCTACTACAACTCCTCCCATGCACACCACCATAACTCACATTCTGCACATTACCATTTTTATTCACATTTTTCCTTTCACTTTCATTCTTGCGTTCACTCTCCCTTGGTGTGTTACAGACTGGGCTGGCTGGGTCTTTTGCTTCATGTTTAAGGGTTGCCGGTTTCAGGATTTGTGCTGCATAGTTCTTTCTTCCTGTGTCTTGGGGTGCAGACACAGGCTCCGCCTCTGACATGGGTGGCCACGCCCCCTCGCAAAAAGACTGTCCCTCCGGACTAACTCCCGCTACAGCTGATGTGCAGGGAACCTCCCCCTTTATAGTGGAGTGCCCCCTGGCGCCAGAACCAGTACCAACCACGCCATCTAGGGGACCGCCCCCTGAACCAACAAGGTCCGGCACCCGGACACTCCCCCCCCTCACAGGAGAGTGCCCTGCAGTGCCAGGACCTGTACCGCCCACTTTAACCAGGGGACCGCCCCCCGAACGGGTGAATCTGCCGCCATTTTCCGGTGCCTGGACACCCTCCCCCCTCACAGGAGGGTGCCCTTTTTTTTCTATAGCACCCGCGGCGATTTTGGGTGCACTACTGTATCCCCCATGCTGGCCCCGCTCCACTACAGAAACGGGGTCTGGCAGATTGGGGGACCCAGCACCCTGAACCGACTTTTCAGCCGACCCAGGCTGCTGGAAGGGAGAAAAGACAAACTTAACTCCTTGTGTCTTCTTCCTCTTCTTGCCCTTTCCTTTCTTCTTCTTTCCCTTCTCCTCTGGGCCCAAATCATCCCCAAAGGAAAAGTTTTCCAGACGGGTGGGGGACTCCTGCATAACAATTGCCCGCAGGAGACCCCCATCTGCCAAGCCGCTGCCATCACTGCAGTCACTGCCGTCATCATCATCATCATCATCATCACTGGAGGGAGGTAAGGCCACCTGAGCCGGGTTTACATAGTCCTCACTGAGGGTAAGTGGGGGGTCTGGGGTAACAGTGGTGGTGGTACACACAGGTCCAGTATCCATATCCCCCTCACTCACATCCCCCTCCTCACCTCCCTCCATCTCCTCCTCCTCACTCTGGCAGTCATCTTGGTTACTCACTTGTCCTGAGACCTTCATGCCGGAGAAACGATCCTTGTTCACAAGTTTCTCGCTGAGTATCCCACCTCCCTCCACAATGTCTGATCTCAGCCTCACAATCTCATCCACCTGTTTCTTCAGAGCTCTCACCTTGGAGGAAAATGCTGCCCTCTTGGTCTTTGCTGCATTGTTTGCTTGGTAACTTGCAAACTTCAGCTCCTCTCTGAGGCCTCTTAGTTGTTTGCCGAGCTGTTCATACTGAGCCATCTTGGCCTGGATTCTGGACCCAAAGCTGGCCAGGGATTCTCTGGGCCCCTTTACCCCCCATTGCTGGGGTTCTGAGGAAACAGATGCAGATGCCTTTCCACTCCGCTGCCTGGATGAGCTTCTGCTGGAAGCTTTGCAGCTCCCAGCTGAGGTCGGGGGAGGGGGCCCCACATGGCTGTGGACCCTGGTGGATCTCCTCACCCCATCCTGACTACTGGCTGTTGCATTTTCCTTTGCACACCCCGCCAGCCGAGAACGGGGAGTGCAAGATGAAGCCCCAGCTTCCCGGGGCTCCATAGCAGGAAAACCTACCCAGGTGTCTGCCACACACCTGGGGAGGGGTGGAAGAAAATCACTGCTTCTCTGGGAAACTCTGGAGCTCAGCAGAACACACCCTCTCTCCAGAGCTGTACTCACTATTCTGCTGGTGAGGTCACTGTGTACATACATTACATTACTTATCCTGTACTGATCCTGAGTTATATCCTGTATTATACTTCAGAGCTGTACTCACTATTCTGCTGGTGAGGTCACTGTATACATACATTACATTACTTATCCTGTACTGATCCTGAGTAATATCCTGTATTATACTAAAGAGCTGTACTCACTATTCTGCTGGTGAGGTCACTGTGTACATACATTACATTACTTATCCTGTACTGATCCTGAGTTATATCCTGTATTGTACTCCAGAGCTGTACTCACTATTCTGCTGGTGAGATCACTGTGTACATACATTACTTATCCTGTACTGATCCTGAGTTATATCCTGTATTATACTCCAGAGCTGTACTCACTATTCTGCTGGTGAGGTCACTGTGTACATACATTACATTACTTATTCTGTACTGATCCTGAGTTATATCCTGTATTATACTCCAGAGCTGTACTCACTATTCTGCTGGTGAGGTCACTGTGTACATACATTACATTACTTATCCTGTACTGATCCTGAGTTATATCCTGTATTATACTCCAGAGCTGTACTCACTATTCTGCTGGTGAGGTCACTGTGTACATACATTACATTACTTATCCTGTACTGATCCTGAGTTATATCCTGTATTATACTCCAGAGCTGTACTCACTGTTCTGCTGGTGAGGTCACTGTGTACATACATTACTTATCCTGTACTGATCCTGAGTTCTATCCTGTATTATACTCCAGAGCTGTACTCACTATTATGCTGGTTAGGTCACTGTGTATATACATTACATTACTTATCCTGTTATATCCTGTATTATACTCCAGAGCTGCACTCACTATTCTGCTGGTGAGGTCACTGTGTACATACATTACATTACTTATCCTGTATTATACTGCAGAGGTTAACGGACCTTAACATGTATAGCTTGGAAGGAAGAAGAGACAGAGGGGATATGATAGAGACTTTTAAATACATAAAAGGAATCAACACAGTAAAGGAGGAGAAGAGATTTATATAGGAGAAAAACTACCACAAGAGGACATAGTTTTAAATTAGAGGGGAAAGTTTCTGCAGTAATATGAGGATGTATTACTTTACGGAGAGAGTAGTGGATGCATGGAATAGTCTTCCTGTAGAAGTGGTGACTGCAAATACAGTGATGGAGTTTAAGCATGTATGGGATAAGCATAAGTCTATCCTTCATATAAGATCGGGAGAGGTATAAGGCTATCCTTCATATAAGATAGGGATAGGTATAAGGCTATCCTTCATATAAGATAGGGATAGGTATAAGGCTATTCTTCATATAAGATAGAGATAGGCATAAGGCTATCCTTCATATAAGATAGAGATAGGTATAAGGCTATCCTTCATATAAGATAGAGATAGGCATAAGGCTATCCTTCATATAAGATAGAGATAGGAATAAGGCTATCCTTCATATAAGATAGGGATAGGTATAAGGCTATCCTTCATATAAGATAGGGATAGGCATAAGGCTATCCTTCATATAAGATAGGGATAGGCATAAGGCTATCCTTCATATAAGATAGAGATAGGTATAAGGCTATCCTTCATATAAGATAGAGATAGGAATAAGGCTATCCTTCATATAAGATAGGGATAGGCATAAGACTATCCTTCATATAAGATAGGGATAGGCATAAGGCTATCCTTCATATAAGATAGGGATAGGTATAAGGCTATCCTTCATATAAGATAGGTATAGACTAGGGATCGACCGATTATCGGTTTGGCCAATATTATCGACCGATATTCATGATTTTGGACATTATCGGTATCGTCCAGAGACCGCCGCTGCCACATTGCCTCCCCCATTCCCGGTTTTATAATTACCTGTTCCTGAGGACCGTTCTACTTCTGGCTCCTGCGGTGTCCTGCGCTATTGCTGTGTGCTGCGCAATGACGAGTGACGTCCTCAACGTGACGCAATGACGAGTGACGTCCTCAATGCGACGTCACCATCAGTGCGCACAGTGACAGCTCAGGACGCTGCCGGAGCCAGAAGTAGCGCGGACCCCGGGAACAGGTAATTATAAAACCGGGGATGGGGGAGGCAATGGGGCAGCGGCGGTGGTTGGACTCAGGACCGGCAGGGGGAGAGAAGCGGGCGGCATTGGGGGGGTAGTTGAATGCTTCCAACAACAAGTGGCAGAATTGTGAATGCAGCTCTGGCTGTATTTAAGGATCAATATAAGGTAAGTAATATATAATTGAACAACTTTTTATCTTTTTCAGCTTGTTCTCTTACACCCTCTTGACCTCTAATACACAAGTGCTCAGAACCACCCATGGATATGTCACTTCTACACCATCTCCTAAACCGATAAACGTATTTATAAAAAACAGTTCCTGTATGGGATCCAATAGACTTTGTTTCCTAATAAGAGGTTTAACTCTTATTAGGAAACAAAGTCTATAGGAACCCCTATGAGCGATATCAATAGGAAGCTCGACAGTTTTCATTTTTTTTGGATGGAGCATTGGAAACACAGATAATCATGGATAACAACTTGTTTTTTGGTCCATTTCAATTTCTATAGGAAACAGGAAAATGATCCTCCCAGACTCCCAAACAGGAAGAGGAATTGTAGGTTATCTGGGAGAAACAGATGAGAAAGCGACGTCCACATTTTAGCAAAGTATCGGCACATAAACGCAGATTAGTGATTTATGGGAAATAAAAGTCATCAATTTTTGTCTATGTCAAAAGCCAATGGGAACCCCCTAAAAAATTATCTCAAAAACAAATGTGACCATAGCGGCTGTGTTCTTCTGATCGTATCTAATCTACCATAGGATTTCATCATGTTTTGTTTCGTTTGCTATATCTCAATTTTTATCTACGCAGAAAATTCCGTTGTGAAAACGGTTTAATTGCATCTCACCATTAGGCCATGTTTTTAGGTTTCTGATATTCCACCGTCAATGCATATGGATGGAGTATTTTATACCCCATCCCCATAATACAGGAAAAACGTCTGCGTGGAGTGAAGGCTACTCATTGTGCAGAGACCTGCAGCGAGTCCTATTCACTTGAATGGAGCGGTGCTGAAAAGCGGGCGACCCAGCGTCACCATGCAGGAAAAGACAGTGAAGGGGCCCCATCTCTCAGTCAGTACTGCATCCCCTTTCTTTCTTTAAAGGGGTTATCCAGGAAAAAACTTTTTTATATATATATAAATCAACTGGCTCCAGAAAGTTAAACAGATTTGTAAATTACTTCTATTAAAAAATCTTAATCCTTTCAGTACTTATGAGCTTCTGAAGTTAAGGTTGTTCTTTTCTGTCTAAGTGCTCTCTAATGACACGTGTCTCGGGAACCGCCCAGTTTAGAAGCAAATCCCCATAGCAAATCTCTTCTAAACTGGGCGGTTCTCGAGACAGGTGTCATCAGAGAGCACTTAGACAGAAAAGAACAAGCTTAACTTCAGAAGCTCATAAGTACTGAAAGGATTAAGATTTTTTAAGTAATTTACAAATCTGTTTAACTTTCTGGAGCCTGTTGATATATATAAAAAAAAAAAGTTTTTTCCTGGATAACCCCTTTAAATTGGCTGGCCAGCCATCGATCATAAAGTAATAGCATATGCCAGTGATATTCCACGCCTTATGATATCGTAATACCCCTTTAGAGTAGTGTCGCGCGTAGGGTTTCCTGCAGGTGGAGATCTGCTGTGGAATTTCACAAGCCGAAGTTCTGCAGCGGAAAATCCACAAGTGGAACCCATTGACTTCAATGGGTAGCAACATAATCCGCTTGCGGCTTTTCCACTGCAGAAAGATACTTGCAGAATTACACATTAGTCAATCCGCAAGCTCAATTTTAGCTACGGAAAACCCGCTGAGGATGGGCTACATGTGAAACTACCCTTAAAGGGGTACTTAAAGGGGTACCTTGGAGGAAAAAAAGTTTTTAAATCAACCAATGCCAAAAAGTTACACAGATTTGTAAATGATTTCTATTTAGAAATCTTAATCCTTCCAGTACTTATCATCTGCTGTATGTCTTGGTGGAAGTTGTGTAGATATTTCCAGTCTGACCACAGTGCTCTTTGCTGCCACCTCTGTCCGTGTCAGGAAATGCCCAGGGCAGGAGCAAATCCCCATAGCAAACATCTCCTGCTCCAGACAGTTCCTGACACGGACAGAGGTGGCAGCAGAGAGCACTGTGGTCAGACTGGAAAGAACTACACAACTTCCTCTGGAGCATACAGGAAGTGATAAGTGCTGGAACGCTTAAGATGTTAATTAGAAGTTATTTACCAATCTGTATAACTTTCTCGCACCGGTTGAATTGTGAAAAAAATGTTTTTCCTCCCAAGTACACATTTAAAGGGGTGTTCCAGGAAAAAAACTATTTTTTATATATCAACTGGCTCCAGAAAGTTAAACAGATTTGTAAATTACTTCTATTAAAAAAATCTTAATCCTTTCAGTACTTATGAGCTGCTGAAGTTGAGTTGTTCCTTTCTGTCTAAGTGCTCTCTGATGACACCTGTCTCGGGAACTGTCAAGAGTAGAAGCAAATCCCCATAGCAAACCTCTTCTACTCTGTGCAGTTCCCGAGACAAGCAGAGATGTCAGCAGAGAGCACTGTTGCCAGACAGAAAACAACAAATCAACTTCAGCAGCTGATAATTATTGGAAGGATTAAGATTTTTTTTATAAAAGTCATTTACAAATCTGTTTAACTTTCTGCAGCCAGTATATATATATATATATATATATATATATATATATATATATAAATTTCTGGAATACCCCTTAAAGTAAAAAAAAGCACCTACCGTCATGTTGGGTGTATGTACAATAGGAATGTCACCGGTGCTGTAGTGGGTCTGTCTGTAATTCACATGAATAAGTTGCCTGTAAAAAAAAAAAAAAACATTATAATAAAGAGTTAATCATGAACCAATGTTAATCCTTATTCTATTTACAGTGTAATACAGGCTACAGATATAATATGAAAACAGATGCCGTTCTTCCGAAATGCATGGGGTCACCCTGATCCAGGATTCCTGGACAATTATGAGGAGGATGGGCTGGACAGGAAAATATGACTATCTTCTTCTGGAAACAGTGCCACTCTTGTTCGCAGGATGCACCTAGTATTGCAGCTCAGCCCCACTGACTCTAAAGGTGCCCAAAGTCATTACTGCATTGTCCGACAGAACTGAAGCAGTATTTCCCAACCAGGGGGCCTCAAGCTGTTGCAAAACTACAACTCCCAGCATGCCCGGACAGCCAAAGGCTGTCCGAGCATGCTAGGAGTTGTAGTTTTGTAACAGCTGGGGGCACCGTGGTTAAAGGGGTACTCCACTGGAAAACATTTTTTTCTAAATCAACTGGTGCCAGAAAGTTAAACAGATTTGTAAATTACTTCTATTTAAAAATCTTCATCCTTCCAGTACTTATCAGCTGTTATATGCTCCACAGGAAGTTCTTTTCTTTTTGAATTTCCTTTCTGTCTCACCACAGTGCTTTCTGCTGACACCTCCGACTGTCCAGAGTAGGAGCAAATCCCCATAGAAAACCTCTCCTCCTCTGGACAGTTCCTGATTTGGACAGGGGTGTCAGCAGAGAGCACTGTGGTCAGACAGAAAGGAAATTCAAAAAGAAAAGCACTTCCTGTGGCTCATACAGCAGCTGATAAGTACTGGAAGAATGACATTTTTTTTAATAGAAGTAATTTACAAATCTGTTTAACTTTTTGGCACCAGTTGATTTAAAAAAAAAAAAAACATTTCTCCAGTGGAGTACCCCTTTAAGAAACACTAACTAATACAACTATGACAACTAATGCATGTTAATCAGACCTTTTATCTATCCAGCTTGCTGATGGTTTCCATGTAAAAGAGTAAAAAAAATAAAAATAAAAAAATAAATTAGCTAACACCATAAGCAACAAAAAAATAAAAAAAAGGTCAAAAGTAAGAAATATGTGATACTATATGTCACAAAGATGCAGAGTAGACACGAAAAAACGTAAATAATATACGCGGTGATGAATGAAGACACCTGATAGCCAGCACAAATGGAAAGCTTTGACCTTGTAAGCCCTCGGTGATGAATGTGTTAAAGGTGGCCCTGAGGAAATATCGGTTACTGTAATAAATCTTGGCTAGAGGGGGGGTGGGGGGGGGCGACCACTGGAACCGCAGCAGCTATAAACCATAATGTCATGTTGTTACGTGATCGAAACAAAAAAACGACTTAATAGAGGTCAAAGCGCCTGACTATAATAGACAAAGGTGACGAGAGGGGTTTGGTTTGGCGCAGATGGCTTTAAAGGGGTATTCCAAGACAAAAAATGTTTTTATATATCAACTGGCTCCAGAAAGATAAACAGATTTGTAAATTACTTCTATTAAAAAATCTTAATCCTTTCAGTACTTATGAGCTTCTGAAGTTAAAGTTGCTCTTTTCTGTCTAAGTGCTCTCTGATGACACGTGTCTCGGGAACCGCCCAGTTTAGAAGAGGTTTACTGTGGGGATTTGTTTCTAAACTGGGCAGTTCCCGAGACACGTGTCATCAGAGAGCACTTAGACAGAAAAGAACAACCTTAACTTCAGAAGCTCAGAAGTACTGAAAGGATTAAGATTTTTTAATAGAAGTAATTTACAAATCTGTTTAACTTTCTGGAGCCAGTTGATTTATAAAAAAAAAAAAAAAAAGTTTTTTCCTGGAATACCCCTTTAACTACGGCATGCCATATCGGCCCAGGTACAGATGGTAAATTTGGGTGGTGGCACTACAGGTGTCATGGATTGCATTCTGAGCTCCTTTAATCCAAAACGATGTATCTCCTTTATTGTCTGAACATTTAAAGGGGTACTCTGGTGGAAAACAAACTTTTTTAAAAATCATCCGGTGCCAGAAAGTTAAAAAGATTATAAATTACTTCTATTTAAAAATCTTAATCCTTCCAGTACTTATCAGCTGCTGTATGTTCCAGAGGAAGTTGTATTTCTTTCTGGAATTCTTTCCTGTCTGACCACAGTGCTCTCTGCTGACACCTCTGTCCATCCCCCACCTCATCAGGAGCATGCCCAAGCGTTGTAGGAGCATGCCCAGGCGTCATACGGACACGTGGAGGCCACACACACTACTGAGCCTCATTGGGACTTGTTTTAAGGACATTACATAAAGTTGGATCAGCCTGTAGTGTGGTTTTCCCCTTTGATTTTGAGTGTGACTCCATATCCAGACCTCCATGGGTTAATACATTTGATTTCCATTGATAATTTTTGTGTGATTTTGTTGTCAGCGCATTCAACTATGTAAAGACGAAAGGATTTCATACGATTAGTTCATTCAGATCTACGATGTGTTTTCTTAGTGTTCACTTTATTTTTTTGAGCAGTATATATATATATATATATATATATATATATATATATATATATATAAATTAACAAAAAATAAAAGACAATCACCCTCAATTATGTGCACCTATAGCCGCTGTACTGATCAGAATTATGGCCAAACGCTATTCCTCCTATACACATGTATGATCAGCTTGGGTAAGCATGCATGTATTTATAAAGGTGAGAGGAAACATGCCCGACCTATGCCCTATTTGGAGCTGAACTTTTCTTCAGATTTAGATTGATAGCCCCATACCTGGGTATCCTGGCCGAGGCAGAGCAGCTACCGTATATACTCGAGTATAAGCCGACCCGAATATAAGCCGAGGCCCCTAATTTCACCCCAAAAACCCAGGAAAAGTTATTGACTTGACTATAAGTCTAGGGTGGGAAATACCCCCGTCATCATCATCACCCCTGTCATCATCATCACCCCGTCATCATCATCACCCCATCATCATCATCACCCCGTCATCATCCCCCCTGTCATCATCCAGACCCCCGTCATCATCACCCCCCCCCCCCTTCATCATCACCGCCTGTCAATCCCTTCAATCAGTGGTCTTCGACCTGCGGACCTCCAGATGTTTCAAACCTACAACTCCCAGCATGCCCGGGCAGCCATCGGCTGTCCGGGCATGCTGGGAGTTGTAGTTTTGAGACATCTGGAGGTCCGCAGGTTGAAGACCACTGCTTCCTTCGTCATCATCCAGACCCCCCTTTAGTTTTCTACTCATCTCCCCTCGGAAAGAAGGAAGGGTGAGCTGGTCCGGGCCATCTATGCTGCAGGGACCGTCCGGTGTGGAGGGTTAGTCGTTCCGGGCTGTCCATTTTCACCGGGGGGCACCTCTTCTCCGCTCTGGGCCCGGCCCCGGACTAGTGACGTTGCCTTGACGACGACGCACAGGGACGTCTGCTGCGCACGGACGTCCCTGTGCGTCGTCGTCAAGGCAACACGAAGGCCGCAGTGGTCTTCAACCTGCGGACCTCCAGATGTTTCAAAACTACAACTCCCAGCATGCCCGGACAGCCGATGGCTGTCCGGGCATGCTGGGAGTTGTAGTTTTGCAACATCTGGAGGTTCGCAGATTGAAGACCACTGAGAAGGGATTGACAGGTGGAGAGTTCACTCGAGTATAAGCCGAGGGGGGCGTTTTCATCACGAAAAATCGTGCTGAAAAACTCGGCTTATACTCGAGTATATATGGTACTTGGCAATGCCCCCCCCCCCCCCCCCCTCCATCTGGCACCCAGCAGCCCACCCAAGCTACACCCTATTGGAAAAGCCGTTAAATGCTTTTACACTCAGCATCTGTGACATTGACAAAAGCGAGAAGCCTTATCTGCTGCCATGGCAGCCTTGTCTCCTGTGACATCCAGAGAGAAGAAGAATCCCATAAGACTGCGCACAACAGATTACTCTACCTGCTTATTCATAGTAGAAGATTTCTAGTTCATGCAGAAATTTTAGGAAAAACATCTCCAGTCTGACGCCAATATGGGTTAATCATTATCATGTAATACTATGAACCTTATTAATGCAGCCATTTGCAAGATCTCTGCTTGCTGT
The DNA here is from genome assembly GCF_029499605.1 of Hyla sarda. Taxonomy (NCBI): domain Eukaryota; kingdom Metazoa; phylum Chordata; class Amphibia; order Anura; family Hylidae; genus Hyla; species Hyla sarda. The sequence goes on from NC_079192.1 coordinate 401,440,207, forward strand.
CAGTGCAGAGAACCATGCAAGGTCTCTTGTTTTCATTCAATTTTTGTATGTAGGCTGATATTTGGGACTAATAGGGTATCTGTGAATTACCTACCCAAAAAAAACGAGAAATCAGGTATACCGTCAGCTTTATGGGTATGTTCACACTACAGAGTGTGAACGGAATCTCCCCTCGCAGAATTCCGCGAGCGGAGATTCAACCTGGCAGCCGACGGCGGCGGTAGGACCGCGCGGCACTGAGCCGTCACCATTGACGGCTATGCAGTGCTCGCGGACTTCCGCGCAAATAAGTGAACATGTTCTTTCTTTGCGCGGAACAATTTCAGCGGCGGAATTGTCCGCCGCTGAAATTCCGCAGTGTGAACGGGTCTCGCGGAGTTCCATTCACACTAATGTTAAATTCACACCGCGGAATTCCGCCCACAGAATTCCGCGGGAATTCCGTAGTGTGAACATACCCTTAGATAAGGTGGGCTGCTCTGCTTGATAATCCCCATTGGAAATTGGGTCAGAGTCATTGGTGAAAACACTACAGAAGGAATAAAACTGTCCCTCTAGTGCCCCTATAAATGGCTTTTCTGTAAGTCAGTGGTCTCCAAACTTTGGCCCTCCAGATGTTGCAAAACTACAACTCCTAGCATGCCAAGACAGCCCTTGGGAGTGTTAGTTTTGCAACATCTAGAGGTCCACGGTTTGGAGACCAAAGCTCTAAAAGGGGAGATTTATCAAAAACTGTCCAGAGGAAAAGTTGCTGAGTTGCCCATAGCAACCAATCAGCTCTCTTGTTTCATTTTTAACAAGGCCTCTGCAAAATGAAAGAAGCGATCTGATTGGTTGCTATGGGCAACTCAGCAACTTTTCCTCTGGACATTGTTTTGATAAATCTCCTCCTAAGTCTTTGGCTTTTTGAGCATGCTGAGAGTTGTGGTTTTGCGATAGCTGGAGGTACACTGGTTGGGAAATACTGCTCCACGTCAATGCCGTTGGCTGTCCCCGCCATGCTGGTAGTTGTAGTTTTGTAACATCTCGAGGTCCACAGTTTAGGGACCAAGGGGGAGATTCACCAATACTTGTGCTGAGGAAAAGTTGCCCAGTTACCCCTAACAACCAATCAGATCGCTTCTTTCATTTTTCAAAGGCCTTTTCAAAAATGAAATAACAATTGATTGGTTGCTATGGGCAACTAGTCAACTTTTCCTTTGCACAAGTTTTGATGAATCTCCACCAAGGTTCTAAGTCAGTGTTTACCCAACCAGTGTGCCTCCAGCTGTTGCAAATCTACTAATCCCAGCAGTCCCTGAAAAACCTTTGGCAGGGAGCTGGGGGCACACTGTTTGGGAAATACTGCTCTAAGTCAGTGCTGTTGGCTGTCCAGGCATGCTGGTAGTTGTAGTTTTGCATCCTCTGGAGGTCCACAGTTTGGAGTCCAAGTCAGTGTTTCCCAACCAGTGTGCCTCCAGCTGTAGAGAAAATACAACTCCCAGCATGCCCGGACAGCCAACTGCATTGAAGTAGAGTAGTATTTCCCAGCCAGGGTGCCTTCAGCATATTGGGAGTTGCAGTTTTGCAACAGCTGGAGATACACTAGTTGTGAAATACTGCTCTACGTCAATGCCGTTTTCTGTCCAAGCATGCTGGGAGTTGTAGTTGTGCACAGCTTGGGGGTCCACAGCTTGGAGACCACTGATTTAGAGCTATATACTGCAGGGTGTACACCGATATCCAGGGCTCAAGTCCTGCAGGAACTCCTGGGAACAGAGTTCCTGCACTTTCTCCACAGCAGGAATGCAGTTCCTATTAGCAGGAGTCCTGCAGGATCAGCCCTTTAAGGGGTACTCCGCCCCTAGACATCTTAAAGGGGGACTCCGCCTCTAGATAAGATGTCTGACCGCAGGGTCCCGCCACTGGGGACCCCCGCGATCTCAGCTGCAGCACCCCAGACATCCGGTGCACGGAGTGAACTTCGCTCTGTGCCAAATGACTGGCGAAGGGGGCAGAGGCTTGTGACGTCTCGGCCATGCCCCCTCAATGCAAGTCTATGGAAAGGGGACTCAATGGCCATCATGCCCCCTCCCATAGATTTGCATTGAGGGTGCGGGACGCGATGTCACATGACTGGGCGTGATGTCACGAGGGGGGCGAGCGTGAACACGGAAGCCCGCACACAGTGCCCGGAACTCAATGTTGCGGACGCTGGGGAGCGGAGTAACCCTTTAAGTGGAAATCTTGGGTGAGTTCCTACACTTTTTTTTCCCAGGACTTGACCCCTGCCGATATCCCATGCCAATAGCTCATCGCAGGGAACCCCAGATGGGACTCCTACCACATTTTAGGGTGCAGTCCAAGCATGCTGGGAGTTTTAGTTGTGCAACATCTGGGGGTCCACAGCTTGGAGACCACTGATTTAGAGCTATATGCAGCAGGGTCGACACCAATATCCCATGCTAATAGCTGATTGCAGGGAACCCCAGATTGGACTGTCGCCAGGTATCGGGAGGCAAACCGCACGTGACCGTCGTGAATTAATGGACGCTTGGCGTCTACAGAAGAGTTTCCCAATGAACGGCCTCGATCAATGAATGCATATTGTAGATTCAGTATTAATATAGGATGTCATCGAGTTGATACATTGTATCAATAAAATGTAATTAGGCTTGGCATACGTTCTGGCGCTTGTTGAATAATCAGTTTTCGTCTTCCAGACGTTTCGCTTACTCATTGGATTTTTTTTATTTCACTTTCTTCCTTCCAGACTCGTATCTCAGAAGCCTGAGAAAGATAATGTCATTAGAGATTGTCATGGAGCAGGCCTGCCGTCCTCTCCTCCTAGGCTGAAAGGAAGGGGGGGGTAAGGCGTACAGGTTTCATTAAGCTAAAAGCATGATGGATGTCAGAGGGGAATATTCTGGCTAAAAGCCCTTAATGCTGGGGCTGCGGAATCTATGGCACAATGAGATCAGTGTGAGAGGGGTCAGCGCCGATACCCGCGTGATGTCACCGCGATGATCTCATAACTCAAACCAGACAAGGGCACGTGGATGTCTCCTGAGGTCACAGCTTGCAGCCTGGTATAACATTATATATGCTTTTCTTTAATGGTGACGGGGAGCGCGAACGGAGGAGCCAGGGATTTTCGTGAATGAAGTGAATCTTATCTCTTAATGGATTTACTTCCCAGCACTGAATGTATTTTTTGGCAGGGCCTAATGCAGTGTTTTTCCAAACAGTGTGTGTGTGTCTCTAGTTGTGGCAAAACTACAACTCCCAGCATGCCCGGACAGCCAAAGGCTGTCCGGGCATGCTGGGAGTTGTAGTTTTGCAACAGCTGGAGACACACTGTTTGGAAAACACTGGCCTAATGTAATAAAAATTATGATTAGATGGAGTTGTAGTTTTGCAACAGCTGGAGACACACTGTTTGGAAAACACTGGCCTAATGTAATAAAAATGATGATTAGATGGAGTTGTAGTTTTGCAACAGCTGGAGACACACTGTTTGGAAAACACTGGCCTAATGTAATAAAAACGATGATTAGATGGAGTTGTAGTTTTGCAACAGCTGGAGACACACTGTTTGGAAAACACTGGCCTAATGTAATAAAAATGATGATTAGATGGAGTTGTAGTTTTGCAACAGCTGGAGACACACTGTTTGGAAAACACTGGCCTAATGTAATAAAAACGATGATTAGATGGAGTTGTAGTTTTACAACAGCTGGAGACACACTGTTTGGAAAACACTGGCCTAATGTAATAAAAACGATGATTAGATGGAGTTGTAGTTTTGCAACAGCTGGAGACACACTGTTTGGAAAACACTGGCCTAATGTAATAAAAATGATGATTAGAGTTGAGCGAACTTACAGTTCGGGATCCAAGGAATAGCATGGACAATCCCCCCTTTTTTTTATTTTTAATTAATTAATTAAAATAATAATAATAATTATTACTTTTATTATTATTATTTAATAATTATTGTATACTTATTTTTAATTATTATTATTAGAGTTGAGCGAACTTACAGCAAATTGGCTCGTAGCGAACCTCGCAGCTCGGCTGTTGATTGCTTTAGTCTGCTTAAATTAGTTCAGCTTTCCAAGGGCTCCAGTTGCCTGGAAAAGGTGGATACAGACCTAGGAGACCTAAGACTGTCATCCTGGACTTTTCCAGGCAACCAGAACCCTTGGAAAGCTGAACTAATTTATGCAGACTAAAGTAATCAACAGCCGAGCTGCGAGGTTCGCTACGAGAAAATTTGCTGTAAGTTTGCTCAACTCTAATGATAATAATAATTAAAAATAAGTATATAATTATAAAATAATAATAATTATTATTATTATTTCAATTAATTCATTAATAAAAAGAAAAGAAAAAAAAGGGGGGAATGGCCATGTTGTTCCTTGAATCCCAAGGGATTGTTTTTGTCCCCTGTACATTTGTATATGACTTTTCTTTCTGGGGGAGTAGAAAACTAAAGGGGGGTCTGGATGATGATGAAGGCCGCAGTGGTCTTCAACCTGCGGACCTCCAGAGGTTTCAAAACTACAACACCCAGCATACCCGGACAGCTATCGGGTGCTATGCTGGGTGTTGTAGTTTTGAAACCTCTGGAGGTCTGCAGGTTGAAGACCACTGCGGCCTTCCTCATCATCCAGACCCCCCTTTAGTTTTCTACTTCCCCAGAAAGAAAAGTCATATACAAATGTACAGGGGACAAAAACAATCCCTTGGGAGTTGTAGTTTTGCAACGCGAACCTACCCTAATAACCAGAACCCCGCTGATCAGCTGGATGCTAAAGCCCCGATGCCCATATACACAGAGAATAGGATCAGACCGCATTGTCCATTGTGTAGTGGTCATGTTGGGTTACTGCAGCCCCGCACGGCTACTATACAATGTACAGAGCTGTCTGAATCTGTTAAAGGGGGTACTCCAGAGGAAAAATAAATGTTTTCAAATCAACTGGTGGCAGAAAGTTATACAGATTTGTAAATTACTTCTATTTAAAAATCTTAATCCTTCCAGTACTTATCAGCAGCTGTATGCTCCAGAGGAAGTTGTGTAGTTCTTTCCAGTCTGACCACAGTGCTCTTTACTGCCACCACTGTCCGGTCAGGAACAGTTCAGAGCAGGAGAGGTTCACTGTGGAGATTTGCTCCTTTCCTGGCTAGTGGAGGCTCCCCTTAAAAGAGAAGTGTAGTGAAAGATAACTTATCCCCTATCCAAAGTATAGGGGATAGGTTATAGATCGGCGGGGGGGGGGGGGGGAACGGGACCCCCGTGATCTCCTGAATGGGGCCCCGGTAGTCTGCTGGAAGGGGGTGTGCCACGGAGCAGTGGCCGACACCCCCCCTCCATGTATCCCATAGAGGTACATGGAGGGGGCGTGTCGGTCGCAGCTTCCTGCGGGGTTCCCCACGATCTATAACTTTCCCCTATCCTTTGGAAGGCTGTCCGGGCATGCTGGGGGTGTAGTTTTGCAACAGCTGGAGGCACCCTGGTTGGACGGCACTCTCTTAAAGGGGTACTCTGGTGGAAAACTTTTTTTTAATTAACTGGTGCCAGAAAGTGAAACATATTTGTAAATTACTTCTATAAAACAAAAATCTTAATCCTTCCAGTACTTATTAGCTGCTGAATACTACAGAGGAAATGTTATTCTTTTTGGAACACAGAGCTCTCTGCTGACATCACAAGCACAGTGCTCTCTGCTGACATCTCTGTCCATTTTAGGAACTGTCCAGAGCAGCATATGTTTGCTATGGGGATTTTCTCCTACTCTGGAAAGTTCTTAAACTGGACAGAGATGTCAGCAGAGAGCACTGTGCTCGTGATGTCAGCAGTGTTCCAAAACAAAAAGAATTTCCTCTGTAGTATTCAGCAGTTAATAAGTACTGGAAGGATTAAGATTTTTTAATAGAAGTAATTTACAAATCTGTTTAGCTTGATTTAAAAAAAAAAAAAAAAATATTTTCACCAGAGTACCCCTTTAAATACACAAGGGAACAATAAGATGGAATCATTTTCACTGGACACAGATCTGCTCTGAGTCACCAGATCTGGCCTTTTATTGCTTTCAATAAATTGATCAGAGGTTTTCTTTTATCCCAGGCGTCCTCCGGAACAGAACACAGAGTCTGATATTTCACTCTTATGACAGGAGACAGGAAGCTCTTACGATCTGAAGACGTCTATGTCGGTGACTGACAGCCGCTGACACTTATAGGAACAACATATTGAAGGATGGCTTCTGACATCACTATTGGATGAGTAATGTATGCTGCAGCGTCCAGCCATAAAGCGTTATCAATTCACTTACTGCACACCGGAGACGTACAATCTGGTCGCTGCGGTGCGTTTCAATTCCCTGCCTGTATTCGCAGCACTAGGGATCATGTACATTGTTAATGCAGGAATGTATAAAGTGTCAATTTGGCTGTCCGGGCATACTGGGAGTTGTAGATTTGCAACAGCTGAAGACACACTGTTAAGAAAACAATGATGTAGGCAGCACTAGAAAACAATTTGCGTGTGGAAATACTAATCAGTATGGGGCTGAAAACGCACACCTGCTACATCAGCAAAAAGAGGTAAGCACAAGGCATACACAAGAACCTCTACATTATTATTTAATAATATGCAGTACATAAGAAAAAAAAAAAGCAGAGTGCTTCTTTAATAGGCAAAGCGTCATAGGTTTTGTAGTGGTTGTGTCTGGTATTGCAGCTCAGTCGCACTGAATGGGGACAAAGCAGCAGAGAGCGGCACTGCCAGGCACATCCACTACAAACCCTATGGGGATGTCCTTGACAATTAGCAGATCGTGGGGTTCCAGGAGTCATGTTCCCACTGATCTAATGCACTGCTCAAAAATAATAAAGAGAACACTAAGATAACACATCCTAGATCTGAATGAATGAACTAATCGTATGAAATACTTTCGTCTTTACATAGTTGAATGCGCTGACAACAAAATCACCCAAAAATTATCAATGGAAATCACATTTATCAACCCATGGAGGTCTGGATATGGAGTCACACTCAAAATCACAGTGGAAAACCCCACTACAGGCTGATCCAACTTTATGTAATGTCCTTAAAACAAGTCATAATGAGGCTCAGTAGTGTGTGTGGCCTCCACGTGCCCGTATGATCTCCCTACAATGCCTGGGCATGCTCCTGATGAGGTGGAGGATGGTCTCCTGAGGGATGTCCTCCCAGACCTGGACTAAAGCATCCGCCAACTCCTGGACAGTCTGTGGTGGATGGAGCGAGACGTCACAGATGTGCTCAATCGGATTCAGGTCTGGGGAACGGGCGGGCCAGTCCATAGCATCAATGCCTTCCTCTTGCAGGAACTGCTGACACACTCCAGCCACATGAGGTCTAGCATTTTCTTGCATTAGGAGGAACCCAGGGCCAACCGCACCAGCATATGGTCTCACAAGGGGTCTGAGGATCTCATCTCGGTACCTAATGGCAGTCAGGCTACCTCTGGCAAGCACATGGAGGAATGTGCGGCCCCCCCAAAGAAATGCCACCCCACACCATTACTGACCCACCGCCAAACTGGTCATGCAGGAGGATGTTGCAGGCAGCAGAACATTCTCCACAGCGTCGCCAGTGGCGAATTTGCCAATCTTGGTGTTCTCTGGCAAATGCCAAAAGTCCTGCACGGTGTTGGGATATAAGCACAACCCCCACCTGTGGACGTCGGGCCCTTATACCACCCTCATGGAGTCTGTATCTGACCTTTTGAGTGGACACATGCACATTTGTGGCCTGCTGGAGGTCATTTTGCAGGGCTCTGGCAGTGCTCTTCCTGCTCCTCCTTGCACAAAGGCAGAGGTAGCGGTCCTGCTGCTGGGTTGCTGCCCTCTTATGACCTCCTGCACGTCTCCTGATGTACTGGCCTGTCTCCTGGTAGCGCCTCCATGCTCTGGACACTACGCTGACAGACACAGCAAACCTTCTTACCACAGCTCGCATTGATGTGCCATCCTGGATGAGCTGCACTACCTGAGCCACTTGTGTGGGTTGTAAACTCCGTCTCATGCTACCACTAGAGGGAAAGCACCGCCAGCATTCAAAAGTGACCAAAACATCAGCCAGGAAGCATAGGAACTGAGAAGTGGTCTGTGGTCACCACTCCTATAATTTTCACCTGTTGTCTGTTCCATTTGCACAACAGCATGTGAAATTGATTGTCAATCAGTGTTGCTTCCTGAGTGGACAGTGGGATTTCACAGAAGTGTCATTGACTTGGAGTTACATTGTGTTGTTTAAGTGTTCCCTTTATTTTATTTGAGCAGTGTATTATATCCCAGTATTAAAGGGGTATTCCGCCCCTAGACATCTTATCCCCTATCCAAAGGATAGGGGATAAGATGTCAGATCGCCGCGGTCCCGCTGCTGGGGACCCCCGGGATCCCCGCTGCGGCACCGCGCTATCATTACAGCACAGAGCGAGTTCGCTCTGTGCGTAATGACGAGCGATACGGGGGACGGAGCAGCGTGACGTCATGGCGCCGCCCCTCGTGACATCACGGCCCGTCCCCTTAATGCAAGTTTATGGGAGGGGGCGTGATGACCGCCAAGCCCCCTCCCATAGACTTGTATTGAAAGGGGAGGGCCGTGACATCACGAGGGGCGGAGCCGTGACGTAACGATGCTCTGGCCCCTGTACCGCCCATCATTACGTGCAGAGCGAGCTCGCTCTGTGCTGTAATGAGAGCGCGGTGCCGCAGCGGGGATCCCGGGGGTCCCCAGCAGCGGGAACGCGGCGATCTGACATCTTATCCCCTATCCTTTGGATAGGGGATAAGATGTCTAGGGGCGGAATACCCCTTTAAAACCAGAGATGGCTTTAGTACAGTATTTGCCAAATCTTATAGTATGCATTTATAATACCAGCATACAGTACACACAAATAATAGTACCACATCCACCAACATCAAGTAAATGGGAGGCAAAAACAAGATTAAAATATCATACATGGTGGAACAGGGTGGTGGAGCCCCCGTAATAGTAGAGGCCATTGGCTTAGAAACACAGAGTTGTTGTTGACCCTCTGTTAGTAATAGATGCTTTTTTTATTTTATTTTGGAAACTGCATTTTTAGTTGATACCATGTGATGCCTAATTTCTTTGATTCCTCGCCAATAAGACACAGCCTTGCCTTGTTCTATGCGCTAAAGTGAATACTGTCTTAAAAAGGGGTTAGATAGGGTTAGAAAAACATGGCTGCTTTCTTCCATAAACAGCACCACCCCTGTTTACTGGCTGTATGTGGTACTGCAGTTCACTCTGATTAGGAGCTGTTCTGCAATACCACAATGGCAGGTATGGAGATGTTTTTCCAATCCTGGACGACCCTGTTAGGCTAGGTTCAGACTACGTAATTTCCGACTGCCTGCCTGCAAATTTTTCTGCGACTATTTTCCGCCTCCAAAGGCGGTTTTCAGTTGCATGAGTAATTTTGTCATTTCCGCGAGTAATCTGCCGCTATTCCGAACGGAAATGACACCACCAAATCCGCCTTAAATTTTCGCTAAAATTCGACGCAGAAAACAGTGGGAGTGCACTGAGAGCCAAGTTCAGCCCCTTTTGGACCATGTGATCACATGACCCAATCCAGGTCCGTCAATTTTTTCAAGTTTGGCTGGGGAAGTAAGATCCGACATTAAATTAAATTAGTGTGGAGAAAAAGCTGAAAGGAAGCCAAACACCAAGCCACAAGAAAAAGCACAACTCCTTTACCGAAAAGGAAAATGTAGACTGCAAACTGGATAAGGGGCGTATTTAAAAGGAAGAATGAGGGCTAGTCCAAGAACCAGTGGGCTGATCATATTTAAATTTCTGAATCAAATCCGTACGGATTTTCCGCATGTAATCCGCTTTCTATCTGCCTACGTTCCACATTCGAACAAAAATCCGCCGGGAAATGAGAGTCCCATTGAAGTCAATGGGATTCTGCGGCGGAAATCCATCTGAAGAAAGAGCACCTCCTTTCTTCATGCGGAAATTAGGCACGCAAATTCCGAGTGAAAAAATCCAAAGTATGAACAGGTGCACGGAAATCCAATTGACTCGCATGTACTTTTTAGCAAGCGGAATTCCGGACGGAAATTTTAAAACGGAATTTCTGTCGGAAATTCCGTAGTCTGAACCTAGCCTTATAGTTCCGCTGACATCATAAGGGCCAATGCACACTATGGAATATCCGCCTAGACAGAGGTTACGGAGCAGCAGCCTCCTATTGTCTTCAATGAGATTCCGCTGCACTGTGAACATAGACGAATTTCCGCGGCAAAAACAAGCTCATTCTTTTGGTGGAATAAAGCTCAGAACTGCATTGCTGTTAATAGGGACAGCGCATTTCCACAAGGTCATAGCGCCTGCTTCACACGGAATCGCCATTTGGAATTTCTCATAGCGTATGCCTGGGCCCGAAGTATATTGCAGGCAATAAACAGGTTAAACAACAAAAAGTTTTTTTGTTTTTTGTTTTTTTAGAATTCCTAACTTTATAACTCTACGTCATACTCACTCATTTCTTTGAAGAGTTAGAATCATCTTCCTCCCTTCAGCCATCACCATCACTTCTGCATATGCTGGATACTTATAAAAAATAAAAATAAATAAATGATTTATAGATATATATATATATATATATATATATTTTTTTTTTTTTTTTAAATATAAATATATTTATTTATAGATATGTGTGTGTGAAACTGTCTCCCTCTAAGGCTAGGTTCATACTGCCATTTGCATCCGACCCATTAAAGGGGTACTCCCGTGGAAAACTTTTTATTTAAAATCAACTGGTGCCAGAAAGTGAAACAGATTTGTAAATTACTTCTATTAAAAAAATCTTAATCCTTCCCGTACTTATTAGCTGCTGAATACTACAGAGGAAATTATTTTCCTTTTGGAACACAGAGTTCTCTGCTGACATCACGAGCACAGTGCTCTCTGCTGACATCTCTGTCCATTTTAAGAACTGTCCAGAGAAGGAGAAAATCCCCATAGCAAACATATGCTGCTCTGGACAGTTCCTAAAATGGACAGAGATGTCAGCAGAGAGCACTGTGCTCGTGATTTCAGCAGAGAGCTCTGTGTTCCAAAAAGAAAACCATTTCCTCTGTAGTATACAGACCCTAAAAAGTACAGGAAAAATTACGATTATTTAATAGAAGTAATTTACAAATCTGTTTAACTTTCTGGCACCAGTTGATTTAAAAAAAAAAAAGTTTTCCACGGGAGTACCCCTTTAAGGGTCCGATTGGCCCATTTTTTTTTTTTTTTTGAGCCGAACGGACCCTGACAAGGGTCGGATGCAAACAGCTACTGCCGGATCCTGACGGTCCCCATTCACTTGACCCAGTAATATTACAGGAAATTAGCGGAGAAAGAAATAATGTTTGCACCGTTTTTTTCTCCGCTAAACTTGACAGAACTGCTGATGGAGCGCCACCTAACAAAGCCCGGCGGTAATGTGAACAAGGCTTAAGGCTAGGTTTTCACACCGCTGCCACTGCAGTTTTTGAGCCAAAGTCAGAAGTGGATCCAAAAGAAGGAGAAATATAAGGGTCTATTCACACTCCCGTTGAAATTCGGAATTCCGTCAACGGAAGTGCGGAAACCCATAGAAGTGTATGGGCTTTTATTTCAGGTGGAATGTGTGAATAGACCCTAAGTCCTTCCTTTATATAGCTCATTCCTTTTGAATACACTTCTGGAAAATCCGCCGCAGTCTCTACTGACTTCAATGGGGCTTCCAGTAGATTTTCCGCAGTGTAAATTCAGCCGCAGAAAATCTGCAGCGGACAGCCGAGAAGAGCCCGCCCCCTTTCAAATACGCAGCGGAAAACCCGTGAAAAAAAATTCCGCCCGCGTGAACGTACCCTAAAACAGTATTTCACAACCAGGGTGCCTCTAGGTGTTGCCCGGCATGCTGGGAGTTGTAGTTTTGCAACACCTGGAGGCACCCCTGGTTGGGAAACACTGATCTAAAATGTATGGTCAGCTTTAGGGTAGAGTCACACAAAGTGCATCCGTATCGGATTTCTTACAGCTGTAATTCTGCTTAAAGGGGTACTCCGGTGAAAACCTTTTTTCTTATAAATCAACTGGTGGCAGAAAGTTAAACATATTTGTAAATTACTTATATTAAAAAATCTTAATCCTTCCTGTACTTATTAGTTGCTGAATACTACAGAGGAAATTCTTTTCTTTTTGGAATGCTCGCTGATGACATCAAGAGCACAGTTCTCTCTGCTGTCGTTATTATAATAATAATAATGCTTTATTTATTGTTGTCCTTAGTGGGATTTGAACCCAAGTCCCCAGCACTGCAAGGCAGCAGAGCTAACCACTGAGCCACCATGCTACCCTTAGCATACATCTGCTATGCATGGTTGCTAAAATGGACAGAGATGTCAGCAGAGAGCACTGTGTTCGTGATGTCATCAGTGTTCCAAAAAGAAAGGAATTTCCTCTGTAGCATTCAGCAGCTAATAAGTACTGGAAGGATTAAGATTTTTTAATAGAAGTAATTTACAAATATGTTTAACTTTCTGCCATTAGTTGATTTAAAAGAAAAAAGGTTTTCACCGGAGTACCCCTTTAAGATTTTCCCATTGCGAATTTCCCATATGCTGCTACCAATTGACTTTAATGGGTAGCAACATAATCCACTTGCTTGTGAAATTCCGCAGTGAATAATCGCAAAGCGGAATTTCAGCTGTGTGAAACCCGCTGCGGATGTCCTAAGTGTGACCCTACCCTTAAAAAAAGTCTTCTTTTGATCTTGGAAATTCCGAGCTATCGTGCAGTTCTATGCCAGATTATCAGAATTTCTGGATTATCGATTATAAATGTCTTTTACTGCCATATTCTAGGACAGTGTTTCCCAACCAGGGTGCCTCCAGGTGTTGCAAAACTACAACTCCCAGCATGCCTGGACAGCCTTTGGCTGTCCAGGCATGCTGGGAGTTGTAGTTTTGCAACATCTGGAGGCACCCTGGTTGGGAAAGACTGTTCTAGGTATTAGGGATCGACCGATATCGTTTATTTAGGGCCGATACCGATACTCTGTGGAGGTTAGGGCCGATAGCCGATAACTTATTCCGATAAAGCGGGCGCTTTAAATCAATGAACTGCAGCGGCTTTTGCTGTGCCAGAGACCGCCGCCGCCACCCGCTTCTCTCCCCCTGCCTGTCCTGGGGTCCTGAGTCCTATCACCCCTACCACGACCGACCCCTCCCCCCACCACCACCACTCCGTGACCGCCCCCCCCCCCCCACCACCACCACCACTCCATAGCCGCCCCCCCCCCCACCACCACCACTGCACCGCGCCGCACCCCCCACCGCACCGCCCCGGCCAGAGACTGCCTCCGCCCCATTGCCTCCCCCATTCCCGGTTTTATAATTACCTGTTCCCGGGGTCTGCGCTACTTCTGGCTCCGGCGCCATCCCCCTGAGCTGTCACTGTGCTCACTGACGGTGACGTTGCATTTGAGGACGTCACTCGTCATTGCGATGCGCAGCGCACAGCGTAACACAGGACGCCACAGGAGCCAGAAATAGCGCGCACCCCGTGCCCTGGGAACAGGTGATTATAAAACCGGGGATGGGGGAGGCACTGGGGCGGCGGTGGTCTCTGGGTGGTGCGGTGAGGGGTTGCGGCGTGGTGTGGAGGTGGGGGGTGCGGTGCGGTGGGGGCGGTGTGGGGGGGGGTTGGCATTATCGGATTATCGGCAAGGTAATTGCTGATACCGATAACATTCAATATCGGCGAAACCGATAATCGGTCGATCCCTACTAGGTATTGCTCGCAGCAGTCATTGTATTTTATCAAAACCTACTCACCTTGTCACTGAGTTTATCCTGTAGACCGATGGGCGTCAACCAGCGTGGGGTGATGACTTCAGAATGAGACCGGATCTTCTCGAAATGAGACTGATGACTTATTCCTGAAAGGGAAAGCATGAAAAATTACATTCGGCAAAAGGAAATATGTCCAAAAATACATAAAAAATACTGTATTTCCTGCCTATGCCTATTTACCATGATATTAGAGGTGACTTGCTGGTAAAGGTGGCCTATCAGTAAATAACTGCGCTCCTCCTAAAACAACAATTCTATGAAAAATTTTCTTAGAATTCTGTGTCGTATTGTTCCTCTGTTATCTTTCCTGGAAATGTATGGCTAAATGGATAATTGGATGTTATTTCTTTCATCAAAGAGGCATGGTCCTACACTGTCTAAAGACGGTCATACACATTAGGCTATGTTCACACGGCCGTTTAGACCCGTCCCGTTCTTCTCCCGTCAAAAATAGAAACAAACTTAAAAAAAACTTTAAAAAAAACCAGACAATAACGGATGCAAACAAATGTTATCCGTTTGGATCCGTTATTGCTCAGTCAATAAACAACAAAAATATATATTTTTTTGTTCTGAGCATGCTCAGAACTGAGCATGCTCAGAAGTAAAAACGGATCAAAAAACAGATTGATAAAACGGATGCAAACAGATGACATTAAAGGGGTACTCCCATGGAAAACTTTATTTTTCTTTAAATCAATTGGTGCCAGAAAGTTAAACAGATTTGTAAATCACTTCTATTAAAAAATCTTAATCCTTTCAGTACTTTTTAGGGGCTGTATATTAAAGAGAAATCCAAAAAAGAAATGCATTTCCTGTGATGTCCTGACCACAGTGCTCTCTGCTGACCTCTGCTGTCCATTTTAGGAACTGTCCAGAGCAGCATATGTTTGCTATGGGGATTTTCTCCTGCTCTGGACAGTTCCTAAAATGGACAGCAGAGGTCAGCAGAGAGCACTGTGGCCATGACATCAGAGGAAATGCATTTCTTTTTTGGATTTCTCTTTAGTATACAGCCCCTAAAAAGTACTGGAAGGATTAGGATTTTTTAATAGACGTGATTTACAAATCTGTTAAACTTTCTGGCACCAGTTGATAAAAAAAAAAAAAGTTTTCCACGGGAGTACCCCTTTAAAAGCTCATCTGTTTTTCCATAGACTTCAATGTTAAATTTACTGTATCCGTTTTTTCTTCCATTTTTTGCCGGAAGAAAAAATACTACATGTGCCGTTTTTTTCTGCCGTCAAAAAAATGGAAATGAGTTCAGACGGGTACAAACGGATGTAAACGGATTGCAAAAAAATCCCACTGACATGAATGGAATTTTTTTTTAAACCGCTTTTGATGCGTTTACAGCCTGCAAGAACGGAACCGAAACGGGGATAAAAAATAAAAAATAAAAACGGGAACAGAGGGCTGTGTGAATGCACCCTTAGATAGATGTTAGCCCAGGTAACGGATATTCGTTTGAAATCCCTACCATGCACGTGCATGCTCAGCTCAGCTGAGTGTTCATGCATCTTCAATAGCGTGAGGGGAACAAACATTGTCAAAATAGTCCTATCTACCTTGAGAGCAAAAGGATCAAACAAACTGAAATCAAACTGCCTGATCCTCCTTTGCCCCCAACATATGCTGTCAGAGGAGAGTCAGATCACCCACCATGGCCATGCATGCTCGGCTCAGCTGAGTGTGCATGAGTGTGACAAGGGTCTCGTGACCAACAGTCTTGTCGCACGGAAATGGCTGTAATGTGCCAGGGCTAATGTAACTGTATAGGGTCGCAATGAAATCCACAAGTAACTGCGACCTCACAGTGGCAAGAAATCCATCCAATGTCGGGTCGCGGACCCCTGTGTGAATGACCCCAATACATTCCATTAGCTCCAACACAATGCAACCATTTCTAGGTGACATGGCGATTTTTGGTGGCGGGAACCCTGTCGCAGGCAAAGTCGCCATGTAGCCCCAGCTATATCATTTCACCAAGAGGGGAAAAAGGATTTATAAGAATTATCAGCCCTATGGAAAACACTGTAGTCACCTGGCCGGTATTTTAGTGGCACAGCCGGTATTTTTGGCCACCCTGCCAGTATTTTTATATTAATGGCCGGTATTTATCCAACCAATCCTCCAACTCCCGGAATGTTGCACTATACACTACACCAGTGTTTCCCAACCAGAGCACCTCCAGCTGTTGCAAAACTACAACTCCCAGCATGCCCGGACAGCCACCTAGGGAGACCCAGGCACAAGGTCCAGGATACTGGACACCACCAGTCAGAACCTGTCCAAAGGACAGAAAAAAAACACAAGGGGCTGAGGGGGGCATTCTTCCCCTATATCAGTGGTCTCCAACCTGCGGACCTCCAGATGTTGCAAAACTACAACTCCCAGCATGCCCGGACAGCCAACGGCTGTCCGGGCATGCTGGGAGTTGTAGTTTGGAAACATCTGGAGGTCCGCAGGTTGGAGACCCCTGCCCTATATGTATGGGGGTGGGAGGGTCTAATTAGACATTTAGAGGGGTACTCCGGTGAAAAACTTTTTTTTTTTTTTTTTTTTTTTTTAAATCAACTGGTGCCAGAAAGTTAAACAGATTTGTAAATTACTTCTATTAAAAAATCTTAATCCTTCCTGTACTTATTAGCTGCTGAATACTACAGCGGAAATTCTTTTCTTTTTGAAACACAGAGCTCTCTGCTGACATCATGAGCACAGTGCTCTCTGCTGACACCTCTGTCCATTTTAGGAACTGTCCAGAACAGCATATGTTTGCTATGGGGATTTTCTCCTATTCTGGACAGTTCCTAAAATGGACAGAGATGTCAGCAGGGAGCACTGTGCTCATGATGTCGGCAGACAGCTCTGTGTTTCAAACGGAAAAGAATTTCCTCTGTAGTATTCAGCAGCTAATAAGTACAGGAAGGATTAAGATTTTTTTTAATAGAAGAAATTTACAAATCTGTTTAACTTTATGGCACCAGTTGATTTAAAAAAAAAAAAAATTTTCACCGGAGTAACCCTTTAATTAAGAGGTTGTCAATAAAACAAAAGCACAAAAACACAGAGGCATTTTCGGGTCCATCAGATACTACTCCATGGAGCGCATGTTTCTCCTTCCTTCTCCAACAGGAAGTAGAAAGATTAAGACAAAGGAAATACATGTGTTAAACCAATAAAGCTTTTCTGACCTCTGAAGAAAATGAATATCCAGAGATTTAACCTCTGACATGACACGGGAAAAATATTTCCCGGAAAGGTCCAGATACAGAGCAGTGCTTGTCATAGTCAAAGACTTGGCTGACCAGGAGGTTACCATGTTGAAGGGGATACACTTGGTGGCAGCCATTTTGTACATTACATGTAGGCAGCCAATGAAATATCAGAACATTGGAGTTTACCTCAGATCAATGGTTGAACATTATGCTAGGTTAAGCATGTACCCCAGGCCCTCCACTATCTTAGAAATCTAGGGGGCTTCCAATACCCATCCTTTCTGCACAGAGTCTCTAGCTATGTATGCTATGTACCATATATGTCTATCCTAGCTATCTATCTACCTACAATCCACGACTACTCCAATATGGTGAAAAAATGAATCTCTTCATTCACACTTTGTGACGCAACGTTTCTGCTTGCTCCCCAAGCCATTTTCAAGGTGAGGAAGCGAAACGTTGCGTCACATTGTGTGATTAAAGACTTTCACTTTTTCACCACATTGGAGTTGCCACGGCCTAT
Source organism: Hyla sarda (assembly GCF_029499605.1). Taxonomy (NCBI): domain Eukaryota; kingdom Metazoa; phylum Chordata; class Amphibia; order Anura; family Hylidae; genus Hyla; species Hyla sarda. The sequence continues at coordinate 401,457,844 of NC_079192.1, forward strand.
TTGTGGATTGTAGGCACCGGAGTCCGTGACCAGGATTTTGCTGCAGTTGGCATCCATGCAAAGTGTTTGTGGAGTGCTGCTCTGCTTTGGAATTTATCTATCTACCTATCTATCTATGTCATATATGTTTCACTATCTATCTCAAATATATATATATATATATATATATATATATATATATATTCTATATCATATATGTCTCCCTATCTCCTATCTATCTTATATCTATCTCATATCTATCTTATATCTATCTCATATCTATCTATCTTTGTTTATCATATATATGTCTCCCTCATCTATCTATCTATCTATCTATCTACACAGAACAATATGATGCAGCATGCCACAAGGTTACAGAAAATGGTGGTTTATTCCATCATGTGCATAGGCAACGTTTCGCCAGCCTCACACTGGCTTTTTCAAGTGTGAGGCTGGCGATACGTTGTCTATGCACATGATGGAATAAACCACCATTTTCTGCAACCTTGTGGCATGCTGCATCATATTGTTCTGTGTACTGAGTGAGGAACCAGTGGACCCAAGTTCCAAGTATGCGGGCACCCCGACTTCTTATTTCCTTTTGGACTTTGGTTGTGCCGTTTCTATTTGTTCTGTATCTATCTATCTATCTACAGTGGGGATCAAAAGTTTGGGCACCCCAGGTAAAAATTTGTAAAGAAGCCAAGGAAAGATGGAAAAATCTCCAAAAGGCATCAAATTACAGATTAGACATTCTTATAATATATCAACAAAAGTTAGATTTTATTTCCATCATTTACACTTTCAAAATACCAGAAAACAAAAAAATGGCGTCTGCAAAAGTTTGGGCACCCTGCAGAATTTATAGCATGCACTGTCCCCTTTGCAAAGCTGAGGCCTGCCAGTGTCATGGATTGTTCTCAATCATCATCTGGGAAGACCAGGTGATGTCAATCTCAAAGGTTTTAAATGCCCAGACTCATCTGGCCTTGCCCCAACAATCAGCACCATGGGTTCTTCTAAGCAGTTGTCTAGAAATCTGAAACTGAAAATAGTTGACGTTCACAAAGCTGGAGAAGACTATAAGAAGATAGCAAAACGTTTTCAGATGTCAATATCCTCTGTTTGGAATGTAATTAAGAAATGGCAGTCATCAGGAACAGTGGAAGTTAAAGCAAGATCTGGAAGACCAAGAAAAATATCAGACAACAGCTCGCAGGATTGTGAGAAAAACAATTCAAACCCCACGTTTGACTGCACAATCCCTCCAGAAAGATCTAGCAGACACTGGAGTTGTGGTACACTATTCCACAATAAAGAGATACTTGTACAAATATGGTCTTCATGGAAGAGTCATCAGAAGAAAACCTCTCTGGACTAAAGTTCTGTGGACCGATGAGGTTAAAATTGAACTTTTTGGCTGGAATGAGCAGAGGTACGTTTGGAGAAGAAGGGGAACAGAATATAATGAAAAGAACCTCTGTCCATCTGTTAAGCATTGTCACGATGCCGGCTGGCAGGAGGTGGATCCTCTGTGCCAGAGAGGGATTGGCGTGGACCGTGCTAGTGGACCGGTTCTAAGTCACTACTGGTATTCACCAGAGCCCGCCGCAAAGCGGGATGGTCTTGCTGCGGCGGTAGTGACCAGGTCGTATCCACTAGCAACGGCTCAACCTCTCTGACTGCTGAAGATAGGCGCGGTACAAGGGAGTAGACAGAAGCAAGGTCGGACGTAGCAGAAGGTCGGGGCAGGCAGCAAGGATCGTAGTCAGGGGCAACGGCAGGAGGTCTGGAACACAGGCTAGGAACACACAAGGGAACGCTTTCACTAGGCACAAGGGCAACAAGATCCGGCGAGGGAGTGCAGGGGAAGTGAGGTATACATAGGGAGTGCACAGGTGAAGACACTAATTGGAACCACTGCGCCAATCAGTGGCGCAGTGGCCCTTTAAATCGCAGAGACCCGGCGCGCGCGCGCCCTAGGGAGCGGGGCCGCGCGCGCCGGGACAGGACCGAGGGAGAGCGAGTCAGGTACGGAAGCCGGGGTGCGCATCGCGAGCGGGCGCCACCCGCATCGCGAATCGCATCCCGGCTGGAGGCGGTATCGCAGCGCACCCGGTCAGTGGGTCTGACCGGGGCGCTGCCGTAGCGAGGATGTTGCGAGCGCTCCGGGGAGGAGCGGGGACCCGGAGCGCTCGGCGTAACAGTACCCCCCCCTTGGGTCTCCCCCTCTTCTTAGAGCCTGAGAACCTGAGGACCAGACTTTTATCTAGGATATTGTCCTCAGGTTCCCAGGATCTCTCTTCAGGGCCACAGCCCTCCCAGTCCACTAAAAAAAAAGTTTTTCCTCTGACCTTTTTGGAGGCTAGTATCTCCTTTACGGGGAAGATGTCTGAAGAACCGGAGACAGGAGTAGGAGAAATAAGTTTGGGAGAGAAACGGTTGATGACGAGTGGTTTAAGAAGAGAGACATGAAAGGCATTAGGAATACGAAGAGAAGGAGGAAGAAGAAGTTTGTAGGAGACAGGATTAATTTGGCACAAGATCTTGAAAGGACCAAGATAGCGTGGTCCCAATTTGTAGCTGGGAACACGGAAGCGGACATATTTAGCGGAGAGCCATACCTTGTCTCCGGGAGAAAAAATGGGGGGAGCTCTTCTTTTCTTATCAGCAAACTTCTTCATGCGTGATGAAGCCTGTAAGAGAGAATTTTGGGTCTCTTTCCATATGGTGGAAAGATCACGAGTTATTTCATCCACAGCGGGCAAACCAGAGGGCAAGGGAGTAGGGAGGGGGGGAAGAGGGTGACGGCCGTACACCACGAAAAATGGGGATTTGGAAGAAGATTCAGAGACTCTGAAGTTGTACGAGAATTCGGCCCATGGAAGAAGATCTGCCCAGTCATCCTGGCGGGAGGAAACAAAATGCCGTAAATAATCACCCAGGACCTGGTTAATTCTTTCTACTTGCCCATTGGATTGAGGATGATAAGCAGAAGAAAAGTTTAATTTAATCTTGAGTTGTTTACAGAGAGCCCTCCAGAATTTTGACACGAATTGGACGCCTCTATCCGAGACGATCTGCGTGGGCAACCCGTGAAGACGAAAAATGTGTACAAAAAATTGTTTTGCCAACTGAGGCGCTGAAGGAAGACCAGGAAGAGGAATAAAATGTGCCATCTTGGAAAATCGATCAACGACCACCCAAACAACAGTGTTGCCACGGGATGGGGGTAAGTCTGTAATAAAGTCCATACCAATCAGAGACCAAGGCTGTTCGGGGACAGGCAGAGGATGAAGAAGACCAGCAGGCTTCTGGCGAGGAGTCTTATCCCGGGCACAGACAGTACAGGCCCGCACAAAATCAACAACATCCGTTTCCAGAGTCGGCCACCAATAGAAACGAGAGATGAGTTGCAAGGATTTCTTGATGCCCGCATGGCCTGCGAGATGGGAGGAGTGACCCCATTTGAGGATTCCGAGGCGTTGGCGTGGAGAAACGAAGGTCTTCCCTGGAGGAGTTTGCCTGATGGAGGCTGGAGAAGTGGAGATCAGGCAGTCAGGAGGAATGATGTGTTGCGGAGAGAGCTCTACTTCCGAGGCATCCGAGGAACGAGAGAGAGCATCGGCCCTAATGTTCTTATCGGCAGGGCGAAAGTGAATTTCAAAATTAAACCGGGCAAAGAACAGAGACCACCTGGCCTGGCGAGGGTTCAGCCGTTGGGCAGACTGAAGATAGGAGAGATTCTTGTGATCGGTGTAAATAATAACTGGAAATTTTGATCCCTCCAGCAGATGCCTCCATTCCTCAAGTGCTAATTTAATGGCCAGTAGCTCTCTATCCCTGATGGAGTAGTTCCTCTCCGCCGGAGAGAAGGTCCTAGAAAAAAAAACACAAGTAACAGCATGCCCAGAAGAATTTTTTTGTAGAAGAACTGCTCCAGCTCCTACTGAGGAGGCATCAACCTCCAATAGGAAGGGTTTAGATGGGTCAGGTCTGGAGAGCACGGGAGCAGAAGAAAAGGCAGACTTGAGCTGTTTAAAGGCGTCTTCCGCTTGAGGAGGCCATGACTTAGGATTGGCGTTCTTCTTGGTTAAAGCCACGATAGGAGCCACAATGGTGGAAAAATGTGGAATAAATTGTCTGTAATAATTGGCGAACCCCAAAAAACGTTGGATAGCACGGAGTCCGGAGGGGCGTGGCCAATCTAAGACGGCAGAGAGTTTGTCTGGGTCCATTTGTAGTCCCTGGCCAGAGACCAAGTATCCTAGGAAAGGAAGAGATTGACATTCAAACAGACATTTCTCCATTTTGGCATAAAGTTGGTTGTCTCGAAGTCTCTGAAGAACCATGCGGACATGCTGGCGGTGTTCTTCTAGGTTGGCAGAAAAAATCAGAATATCGTCCAGATACACAACAACACAGGAATATAAGAGATCACGAAAAATTTCATTAACAAAGTCTTGGAAGACGGCAGGGGCGTTGCACAGGCCAAAGGGCATGACCAGATACTCAAAGTGTCCATCTCTAGTGTTAAATGCCGTTTTCCATTCGTCCCCCTCCCTGATGCGGATGAGATTATAAGCACCTCTTAAGTCCAGTTTGGTAAAGATGTGGGCACCTTGGAGGCGATCAAAGAGTTCAGAGATAAGAGGTAGAGGGTAGCGGTTCTTTACCGTGATTTTATTAAGTCCGCGGTAGTCAATGCAAGGACGTAGGGAGCCATCTTTTTTGGACACAAAGAAAAATCCAGCTCCGGCAGGAGAGGAGGATTTGCGGATAAACCCCTTTTTTAAATTTTCCTGGATGTACTCAGACATAGCAAGAGTCTCTGGGGCGGACAGAGGATAAATTCTGCCCCGGGGTGGAGTAGTGCCCGGGAGGAGGTCAATAGGACAGTCATAAGGCCTGTGAGGAGGTAGAGTCTCAGCTTGTTTTTTGCAAAACACATCAGCAAAGTCCATATAGGCCTTAGGGAGACCGGTTACAGGGGGAACCACAGGGTCACGGCAGAGAGTACTGGGAACCGGTTTAAGGCAGTCCTTGAAACAAGAGGTACCCCAGCTCTTGATCTCCCCCGTGGACCAATCCAGGGTTGGGGAATGGCGTTGGAGCCACGGTAGTCCAAGGAGAATTTCGGAAGTGCAATTGGGGAGGACCAAGAACTCAATTTTTTCTTGATGAGGTCCGATGCACATTAGAAGGGGCTCCGTGCGGTAACGTATGGTACAGTCCAATCTTTCATTGTTAACACAATTGATGTAGAGGGGCCTGGCGAGACTGGTTACCGGGATGTTGAACCTGTTGATGAGAGAGGCCAAAATAAAGTTTCCTGCAGATCCGGAATCCAAGAAGGCCATAGTAGAGAAGGAGAAGGTAGATGCAGATATCCGCACAGGCACAGTAAGACGTGGAGAAGCAGAGTAGACATCAAGGACTGTCTCACTTTTGTGCGGAGTCTGCGTGCGTCTTTCCAGGCGGGGAGGACGGATAGGACAATCCTTCAGGAAGTGTTCGGTACCGGCACAGTACAGGCAGAGATTCTCCATGCGGCGTCGTGTCCTCTCTTGAGGTGTCAGGCGAGACCGGTCAACTTGCATAGCCTCCACGGCGGGAGGCACAGGAACGGATTGCAGAGGACCAGAGAGAGGAGCCGGGGAGAAAAAACGCCTTGTGCGAACAAAGTCCATATCCTGGCGGAGCTCCTGACGCCTTTCGGAAAAACGCATGTCAATGCGAGTGGCAAGATGAATGAGTTCATGTAGATTAGCAGGAATTTCTCGTGCGGCCAGAACATCTTTAATGTTGCTGGATAGGCCTTTTTTAAAGGTCGCGCAGAGGGCCTCATTATTCCAGGATAGTTCAGAAGCAAGAGTACGGAATTGTATGGCGTACTCGCCAACGGAAGAATTACCCTGGACCAGGTTCAGCAGGGCAGTCTCAGCAGAGGAGGCTCGGGCAGGTTCCTCAAAGACACTACGAATTTCCGAGAAGAAGGAGTGTACAGAGGCAGTGACGGGGTCATTGCGGTCCCAGAGCGGTGTGGCCCATGACAGAGCTTTTCCAGACAGAAGGCTGACTACGAAAGCCACCTTAGACCTTTCAGTAGGAAACTGGTCCGACATCATCTCAAAGTGCAGAGAACATTGTGAAAGAAAGCCACGGCAAAACTTAGAGTCCCCATCAAATTTATCCGGCAAGGATAGTCGTAGGCCTGAAGCGGCCACTCGCTGCGGAGGAGGTGCAGGAGCTGGCGGAGGAGATGATTGCTGAAGCTGTGGTAGTAGCTGCTGTAGCATCACGGTCAGTTGAGACAGCTGGTGGCCTTGTTGCGCTATCTGTTGTGACTGCTGGGCGACCACCGTGGTGAGGTCAGCGACAACTGGCAGAGGTACTTCAGCGGGATCCATGGCCGGATCTACTGTCACGATGCCAGCTGGCAGGAGGTGGATCCTCTGTGCCAGAGAGGGATTGGCGTGGACCGTGCTAGTGGACCGGTTCTAAGTCACTACTGGTATTCACCAGAGCCCGCCGCAAAGCGGGATGGTCTTGTTGCGGCGGTAGTGACCAGGTCGTATCCACTAGCAACGGCTCAACCTCTCTGACTGCTGAAGATAGGCGCGGTACAAGGGAGTAGACAGAAGCAAGGTCGGACGTAGCAGAAGGTCGGGGCAGGCAGCAAGGATCGTAGTCAGGGGCAACGGCAGGAGGTCTGGAACACAGGCTAGGAACACACAAGGGAACGCTTTCACTAGGCACAAGGGCAACAAGATCCGGCGAGGGAGTGCAGGGGAAGTGAGGTATACATAGGGAGTGCACAGGTGAAGACACTAATTGGAACCACTGCGCCAATCAGTGGCGCAGTGGCCCTTAAATCGCAGAGACCCGGCGCGCGCGCGCCCTAGGGAGCGGGGCCGCGCGCGCCGGGACAGGACCGAGGGAGAGCGAGTCAGGTACGGAAGCCGGGGTGCGCATCGCGAGCGGGCGCCACCCGCATCGCGAATCGCATCCCGGCTGGAGGCGGTATCGCAGCGCACCCGGTCAGTGGGTCTGACCGGGGCGCTGCCGTAGCGAGGATGTTGCGAGCGCTCCGGGGAGGAGCGGGGACCCGGAGCGCTCGGCGTAACAAGCATGGGGGTTGATCAATCATGCTTTGGGGTTGTATTGCAGCCAGGGCACAGGGAACATCTCACGAGTAGAAGGAAAAATTGATTCAATAAAATTTCAGCAAATTTTGGATGCTAACTTGATGCCATCTGTGAAAAAACTGAAGTTAAAGAGAGGATGGCTTCTACAAATGGATAATGATCCTAAACACACCTCGAAATCTACGGGGGACTACATCAAGAGGCATAAACTGAAGGTTTTTCCATGGCCTTCACAATCTCCTGACCTCAACATAATTGAAAATCTATGGATAGACCTTAAAAGAGCAGTGCGTGACAGACAGCCCAGAAATCTCAAAGAACTGGAAGACTTTTGTAAGGAAGAATGGGCAAAGATCCCTCAAACAAGAATTGAAAGACTCTTGGCTGGCTACAAAAAGCGTTTACAAGCTGTGATACTTGCCAAAGGGGGCAGTACAAGATATTAAATCTGCAGGGTGCCCAAACTTTTGCAGACACCATTTTTTGGTTTTCTGTTATTTTGAAAGTGTAAATGATGGAAATAAAATCTAACTTTTGTTGACATATTATAAGAATGTCTAATCTGTAATTTGATGCCTTTTGGAGATTTTTCCATCTTTCCTTGGCTTCTTTATGCACATTAATACAAATTGTTACCTGGAGTGCCCAAACTTTTGATCCCCACTATCTATCTCATATCTATCCTTGTAGCCAGTATAATAATCTATACATGCTCGGAGTTGTAGTTTTATAATAGCTGGAGTCCCTCTGGTTGCGAACACTGCTATCTATCTATCTGTATATCTATCTATCTATCTATCTCATACCTACCTATCTATCTATCTATCTCATATCTATCTATCTCATTTCTATCTCATATCTATCTATCTCATATCTATTTATCTATCTCATATCTATCCATCTCATTTCTATCTCATATCTATCTATCTATCTCATATCTATCTATCTCATATCTATACATCTATCTATTTATCTAATATCTATCTATCTATCTCATATCTATCCATCTATTGATTTATCTCATATCTATCTATCTCATATCTATCCATCTATCTATCTCATATCTATCTCATATCTATCTATCCATTATAATTGCTGAAGAAGGAAAAAAGTAACCATTTTGAAGCATTAAGTTCAGTGTTTCCCAACCAGGGTGCCTCCAGCTGTTGTAAAACTACATGGGCATGCTTAGAGTTGTTGTTTTGCAACAGCTGGAGGCACCCTGGTTGGTAAAAACTGGTCAGTTACACCTCTGGCTGGACTATAGAGAGAGGACCACACACACACACACACACACACACACACACACGTGCAGAACCTTTTCTATACACGGCAGTGGATGCAGGGGTCTGTGCCTGCCTCAGTCTAGGTGTGTCTACACCAGTGTTCCACAATCAGGGTGCCTCCAGCTGTTGCAAAACTACAACTCCCAGCATGCCCGGACAGCCGAAGGCTGTCCGGGCATGCTGGGAGTTGTAGTTTTGCAACAGCTGGAGGCACCCTGGTTGGAAAACACTGGTCTACACACACCTTTGATACATGTGGTCTATTCCACAGGGATATTTCCTTTAAATAAATGTATAAAAAATAACCGCCATATTTGTTTGAGACATGGCCGCCATGCCAGAATGTGACAAAAACAAGAGTTAATTCTACTGAAGATATCTCCAAAAATCACCTGATGATCGGGGATGATATGTGAGTCAGTGACAGCCCGTTCTGTGCCAAGAATCCAGCCGCCCTCACCGCCAGCATCTATAAATTCCCCTCCACCCGTCTATATATAGGAAGCTATATATACACACACAACACGACACGTCCGCCATACATTGTACAGCACCAGTATACACAGGCACATTATACCAGGTGTCTAATGTATATAGGCAGCCAGTATATATGTACTTAAAGGACTGTGTCTGGGAAAAGCTGAGTGGCAACCAAAATGGCTCCTGGAGTTGTTGCCCAGCTGTTCTAGACTCCTGAAAGGCAGATATGCCCGCAGGAGAAACAAACAAAAGTGTAACTAGGAAAGCTGGGTGACTGCACTTAAAGGAGCCGTACTTTTTTTTATTCTTACAAAACAATAAAGGACGTGTGGATATACGAAGGAGGTATTACAATGTATTTATCATGGGGGAGATTTATCAAAACCTGTCCAGAGGAAAAGTTGCCCAGTTGCCCATAGCAACCAATCAGATCTCTTCTTTCAGTTTTGAAAAGGCCTCTGGAAAATGAAAGCAGCGATCTGATTGGTTGCTATGGGCAACTCACCAACTTTTCCTCTGCACAGGTTTTATATATATATAATTATTTAAATTAGCTCACCACACCACATATATATATATATATATATATATATATACACACAGCAGTATACACACAACACAGCATATAGAAAACAGAACATATACACATATATAGCAGCAGTATACATACATATATAAGCAGCAGTACATACACATCAGTATACACATATACTGTATATAGCAAACAGTATACACACATATCTAGGCAATACATACACATATATAGCAAACAGTATATACACATCGCTTTACACAAAAATATAGAAAACAATATAAACACATATATAGGCATCAGTATATACACATACATATATAACAAACATTATACACACACATATAGCCAGTGTCACGATTCAGCTGGCTGGAGGTGGATCCTCTGTGCCAGAGAGGGATTGGCGTGGACCGTGTCGGTGGATCGGTTCTAAGTTGCTACTGGTATTCACCAGAGCCCGCCGCAAAGCGGGATGGTCTTGCAGCGGCGGTAGCAACCAGGTCGTATCCACCGGCAACGGCTCAACCTATCTGACTGCTGAGATAGGCGTGGTAAAGGGAGTAGACAAGAGTAGGGTCGGACGTAGCAGAAGGTCAGGGCAGGCAGCAAGGATCGTAGTCAGGGGCAACGGCAAGAGGTCTGGAACACAGGCTAGGAACACACAAGGAAACGCTTTCACTGGCACAATGGCAACAAGATCCGGCAAGGAAGTGCAGGGGAAGTGAGGTATTAATAGGGAAGTGCACAGGTGAAGGTACTGATTAAAACCCATGCGCCAATCAGTGGCGCACCGGCCCTTTAAATCGCAAAGACCCGGCGCGCGCGCGCCCTAGGGAGCGGGGCCACACGTGCCGGGACAGCACAGACGGGGAACGAGTCTGGTAAGCGGGTCGGGATGCGCATCGCGAGCGGGCGCGTCCCGCATCGCGAATCGCATCCCGGCTGGGGACATTATCGCAGCGCACCCGGTCAGCAGGTCTGACCGGGGCGCTGCGAACAGGAGAACGCTGTGAGCGCTCCGGGGAGGAGCGGGGACCCGGAGCGCTCGGCGTAACAGTACCCTCCCCCCTTGGGTCTCCCCCTCTTTTTAGAACCTGAGAATTTGTGGATAAGGTTCTTGTCAAGGATGTTGTCCTCGGGTTCCCATGACCTCTCCTCTGGGCCGCAATTCTCCCAATCTACAAGAATTTTTTTTTTACCTCTGACCGTCTTGAATGCCAGAATTTCTTTCACCGAGAAGATGTCAGAGGACCCGGAAATAGGAGTAGGAGCAACAACCTTGGGAGAGAAGTGGTTAAGGATGAGTGGATTAGGGAGAGAGACATGAAAAACATTGGGAATACGGAGAGGAGGAAGAAGGAGTTTGTAGGAGACAGGGTTGATTTGGCATTTGATTTTAAAAGGACCAAGATAACGTGGTCCCAGTTTATAACTGGGGACACGAAAGCGGACATACTTGGCGGAGAGCCATACTTTGTCTCCGGGAGAAAAAACAGGGGGAGTTCTTTTTTTATCGCCATGTCTCCTCATCCGGGATGAGGCCTGTGGGAGAGATTTTTGAGTCTCTTTCCAGATGGTGGAGAAGTCCCGAGTCACCTCATCAACAGCAGGCAAACCAGAAGGCATGGGAGTGGGAAGGGGAGGAAGAGGGTGACGGCCGTACACCACAAAAAATGGGGATTTAGCGGAAGAATCAGAGACTCTGAAATTGTACGAGAATTCGGCCCATGGTAGAACATCGGCCCAGTCATCCTGGCGGGAGGAAACAAAATGTCGCAAATAGTCAACAAGAACCTGATTAATTCTTTCCACTTGCTCATTGGTTTGGGGATGATAAGAAGACGAGAAGTTTAATTTGATTTTAAGTTGATTACAGAGGGCCCTCCAGAATTTCGACACAAATTGAACGCCTCTATCCGAGACGATATGCGTAGGAAGCCCGTGAAGGCGAAAAATGTGCACAAAAAATTGTTTCGCCAACTGAGGCGCAGAAGGAAGACCAGGAAGAGGGATAAAATGTGCCATCTTGGAGAACCGATCAACGACCACCCAAATAACTGTGTTGCCATGGGATAAAGGTAAGTCAGTAATAAAGTCCATACCAATCTGAGACCATGGTCGCTCAGGAACAGGCAGAGGATGGAGGAGACCAGCAGGCTTCTGGCGAGGGGTCTTGTCCCGGGCACAGACTGTATAAGCCTGAACAAAATCAGCAACATCAGCTTCCAGGGTAGGCGACCAATAAAAACGAGAGATGAGCTGGACGGATTTTTTGATGCCAGCATGGCCTGCGAGGTGTGAGGAGTGTCCCCACCTGAGAATCCTGAGGCGCTGGCGTGGAGAGACGAAGGTCTTCCCTGGAGGAGTTTGTCTGATGGAAGCTGGAGAAGTGGAGATCAGACAGTCCGGAGGAATAATGTGTTGCGGGGAAGCTTCCATTTCAGAGGCATCCGATGAACGAGAGAGAGCGTCAGCCCTAATGTTCTTGTCAGCGGGGCGAAAATGAATTTCAAAGTTAAAACGGGCAAAGAACAACGACCACCTAGCCTGGCGAGGGTTCAGCCGTTGGGCAGACTGAAGATAAGAGAGATTCTTGTGATCAGTGTATATAATAACTGGGTATTTGGATCCCTCCAGCAGGTGCCTCCATTCCTCAAGCACCAATTTTATGGCCAGTAGTTCTCGATCACCAATGGAGTAGTTTTTCTCCGCCGGAGAGAAGGTCCTAGAAAAGAAACCACAAGTAACAGCATGTCCGGAAGACTTTTTCTGTAGGAGTACCGCTCCAGCTCCCACCGAGGAGGCGTCTACCTCCAGTGAGAAGGGTTTAGATGGATCAGGTCTGGAGAGTACGGGAGCAGAAGAAAAGGCAGTTTTGAGATGATTGAACGCCTCTTCCGCTTGAGGAGGCCAGGACTTAGGGTTGGAGTTTTTCTTGGTTAGGGCCACGATTGGGGCCACAATAGTGGAAAAATGTGGAATAAATTGTCTGTAATAATTGGCAAACCCCAAGAAATGTTGGATAGCACGGAGTCCGGAGGGGCGTGGCCAATCCAATACGGCTGATAGTTTGTCCGGGTCCATTTGGAGTCCCTGGCCAGAGACTAAGTATCCTAGGAAGGGAAGAGATTGACATTCAAAGAGACATTTTTCCATTTTGGCATATAATTGATTGTTCCGAAGTCTCTGAAGAACCATGCGGACATGCCGGCGGTGTTCTTCTAGGTTAGAAGAAAAAATCAAAATATCGTCCAGGTAGACCACAACACAGGTATATAGAAGATCACGAAAAATTTCATTTACAAAGTCTTGGAAGACGGCAGGGGCGTTGCAAAGCCCAAAAGGCATAACCAGATATTCAAAGTGTCCATCTCTGGTGTTAAACGCGGTCTTACACTCGTCCCCTTCCCTGATGCAGATGAGATTATATGCACCTCTTAAGTCCAATTTGGTAAAGATCTTGGCGCCACGTAGGCGGTCAAAGTGTTCCGAGATAAGAGGTAGGGGATAGCGGTTCTTTATAGTGATTTTATTAAGACCGCGGTAATCAATGCAAGGTCGTAAGGAGCCGTCTTTTTTGGAAACAAAGAAAAATCCAGCTCCGGCAGGGGAGGAAGACTTGCGGATAAACCCCCTTTTTAAATTCTCTTGGATGTACTCCGACATGGCTTGTGTTTCTGGAGCGGACAGAGGATAGATTCTGCCCCCGGGTGGAGTAGTCCCAGGGAGGAGGTCATTAGGGCAGTCATAAGGCCTGTGAGGAGGCAAAGTCTCTGCTTGATTTTTGCAAAAAACATCAGCATAGTCCAGATAGGCCTTGGGGAGACCTGGTATCGGAGGAGCCATAGGGTTTTGACTGACAGTACTGGGAGCAGACATAAGACAGTTCTTGTGGCAAGTAGTACCCCAGTTTTTGATCTCCCCGGTGGTCCAATCGAGGGTTGGGGAATGGCGTTGAAGCCAAGGTAGTCCAAGAAGAATTTCCGAAGTGCAGTTAGAGAAGACCAGAAATTCAATCTTTTCGTGATGGGGTCCAATGCAAATTAAGAGGGGTTCCGTGCGGTAACGCACGGTACAGTCCAATCTTTCATTATTAACAGAGGCGATGTAGAGGGGTCTGGCGAGACTGGTCACCGGGATGTTGAATCTGTTGACGAAAGAGGCCAAAATAAAATTTCCTGCAGATCCGGAATCCAAGAAGGCCACAGCTGAGAAGGAGAAGGTAGAAGAAGAAATCCGCACAGGCACAGTAAGACGTGGAGAAGCAGAGTTCACACCTAGAGCTGTCTCACCTTTGTGCGGAGTCGGAGTGCGTCTTTCCTGACGTGGAGGTCAGATAGGACAATCCTTCAAGAAGTGTTCGGTACTGGCACAGTACAGGCAAAGGTTCTCAATGTGGCGGCGTGTCCTCTCTTGAGGTGTCAAGCGAGACTGGTCAACTTGCATAGCCTCCACGGCGGAAGGCACAGGAACAGATTGCAGCGGACCAGAGAAGAGAGGAGCCGGGGAGAGAAACCGCCTCGTGCGAACAAAGTCCATATCCTGGCCGAGCTCCTGACGCCTTTCGGAAAACGCATGTCAATGCGGGTGGCCAGATGAATAAGTTCATGCAGGTTAGCAGGAATTTCTCGTGCGGCCAGCACATCTTTGATGTTACTGGATAGGCCTTTTTTGAAGGTCGCGCAGAGGTCCTCGTTATTCCAGGACAATTCGGAGGCCAGAGTACGGAATTGGATGGCGTACTCGCCAACAGAAGAATTACCCTGGACCAGGTTCAGCAGGGCAGTCTCGGCAGAAGAGGCTCGGGCTGGTTCCTCGAAGACACTTCGAATCTCCATGAAGAAAGAGTGTACAGAGGCAGTGACAGGATCATTGCGGTCCCAGAGCGGTGTGGCCCATGACAGGGCTTTCCCAGACAGAAGGCTGACCACGAAAGCCACCTTTGACCTTTCAGTTGGAAATTGGTCCGACATCATCTCCAAATGCAAGGAACATTGTGAGAGAAAACCACGGCAAAATTTAGAGTCCCTATCAAATTTGTCCGGCAAAGATAAACGGAGGCTGGATGCGGCCACTCGCTGCGGAGGAGGTGCAGGAGCTGGCGGAGGAGATGGTTGCTGAAGCTGTGGTAGAAGCTGCTGTAGCATCACGGTCAGTTGAGACAGCTGATGGCCTTTTGCGCTATCTGTTGCGACTGCTGGGCGACCACCGTGGTGATGTCAGCGACAACTGGCAGCGGGACCTCAGCGGGATCCATGGCCGGATCTACTGTCACGATTCGGCAGGCTGGAGGTGGATCCTCTGTGCCAGAGAGGGACTGGCGTGGACCGTGTCGGTGGACCGGTTCTAAGTTGCTACTGGTTTTCACCAGAGCCCGCCGCAAAGCGGGATGGTCTTGCAGCGGCGGTAGCAACCAGGTCGTATCCACCGGCAACGGCTCAACCTCTCTGACTGCTGAGATAGGCGCGGTACAAGGGAGTAGACAAGAGCAGGGTCGGACGTAGCAGAAGGTCAGGGCAGGCAGCAAGGATCGTAGTCAGGGGCAACGGCAGGAGGTCTGGAACACAGGCTAGGAACACACAAGGAAACGCTTTCACTGGCACAATGGCAACAAGATCCGGCAAGGAAGTGCAGGGGAAGTGAGGTATTAATAGGGAAGTGCACAGGTGAAGGTACTGATTAAAACCCATGCGCCAATCAGTGGCGCACCGGCCCTTTAAATCGCAAAGACCCGGCGCGCGCGCACGCCCTAGGGAGCGGGGCCGCGCTTGCCGGGACAGCACAGACGGGGAACGAGTCTGGTAAGTGGATCGGGATGCGCATCGCGAGCGGGCGCCTCCCGCATCGCGAATCGCATCCCGGCTGGGGACATTATCGCAGCGCACCCGGTCAGCAGGTCTGACCGGGGCGCTGCGAACAGGAGAACGCTGTGAGTGCTCCGGGGAGGAGCGGGGATCCGGAGCGCTCGGCGTAACAGCCAGCAGTATATACACATACATAGCAAACAGTATACACACATATAGCCACAAGTATATACAACGCAGTATACACACACATATATAGACAGCAGTATATACACAGCACTATACATACATATATAGGCAGCAGTACATACACATCAGTATACACATATATATATAGCAAACAGTATACACACACATTTATAGGCAGCAGTACATACACATATATAGCAAACAGTATATACACATCACTTTACACAAAAATATAGCAAACAATATACACACATATATAGGCATCAGTATATACACATACATATATAACAAACATTATACACACACATATAGCCAGCAGTATATACACATACATAGCAAACAGTATACACACATATAGCCACAAGTATATACAAATCAGTATACACACATATATAGACAGCAGTATATACACAGCAGTATACATGCATATATAGCAAATAGGGTACACACAAATATAGGCAGCAGTACATACACAGTACATACACATCAGTATATACACATATATATGTACACGTGTAGCGATCAGTATATACACAGCACTAAACACACACACATATTTATATCCAGCAATATATACAGATATATACAGTAGCTGGGCAGTATGCACACATATATAACCAACAGCGTATGCTCATACATATAAAGCCAGCGGTATATACACAGAAGTACACACATATATATAGCCAACAGTAAGTACACATATATAGCCAGCAGTATACACCTCTAGTATACACATAGCAGAGTTCTCACATACAGTATATACAGTACAGAATACCCACATACAGTATATACAGTACAGAATACCCACATACAGTATACACAGTACAGAATACCAACATACAGTATATACAGTACAGAATACCAACATACAGCATATACAGAACAGAATACCCACATACAGTATATACAGTACAGAATACCCACATACAGTATACACATAGCAGAGTTCTCACATACAGTATATACAGTACAGAATACCCACATACAGTATATATAGAACAGAATACCCACATACAGTATATACAGTACAGAATACCCACATACAGTATATATAGAACAGAATACCCACATACAGTATATACAGTACAGAATATCCACATACAGTATATACAGTACAGAATACCCACATACAGTATATATAGAACAGAATACAAACACAGGGGGAGATTTATCAAAACCTGTCCAGAGCAAAAGTTGCTGAGTTGCCCATAGCAACCAATCAGATCGCTTCTTTCATTTTTGAAAAGGCCTCTGAAAACTGAAAGCAGCGATCTGATTGGTTGCTATGGGCAACTCAGCAACTTTTCCTCTGGACAGGTTTTGATACATCTCCCCCGTACAGTATACACATAGCAGTGTTCTCACATACAGCATATACAGTACAGAATACACACAAACAGTATACACACAGCATATACAGTACAGAATACACACCCACAGTATACACACTTACAGCATATACAGTACAGAATACACACAAACAGTATACACACTTACAGCATATACAGTACAGAATACACACCCACAGTATACACACTTACAGCCTATACAGTAGAGAATACACACCCACAGTATACACACTTACAGCATATACAGTACAGAATACACACCCACAGTATACACACTTACAGCATATACAGTACAGAATACACACCCACAGTATACACACTTACAGCATATACAGTACAGAATACACACCCACAGTATACACACTTACAGCATATACAGTACAGAATACACACCCACAGTATACACACTTACAGCATATACAGTACAGAATACACACCCACAGTATACACACTTACAGCATATACAGTAGAGAATACACACCCACAGTATATGCAGTACACAATACACACAAACAGTATATACAGAACAGAACAGACACATATACAGTATACACAGTACAGAGCACACACATATACAGTATATACAGTGCAGAGCACACACATATACAGTATACACAGTACAGAGCACACACATATACAGTATATACAGTGCAGAGCACACACATATACAGTATACACAGTACAGAGCACACACATATACAGTATATACAGTGCAGAGCACACACATATACAGTATACACAGTACAGAGCACACACATATATAGTATATACAGTGCAGAGAACACACATATACAGTATACACAGTACAGAGCACACACATATATAGTATATACAGTGCAGAGAACACACATATACAGTATACACAGTACAGAGCACACACATATACAGTATATACAGTGCAGAGCACACACATATACAGTATACACAGTACAGAGCACACACATATACAGTATATACAGTGCAGAGCACACACATATACAGTATACACAGTACAGAGCACACACATATATAGTATATACAGTGCAGAGCACACACATATACAGTATACACAGTACAGATCACACACATATACAGTATATACAGTACAGAGCACACACATATACAGTATATACAGTACAGAGCACACACATATACAGTATATACAGTGAAGAGCACACACATATACAGTATACACAGTACAGAGCACACACATTTACAGTATATACAGTACAGAGCACACACATATACAGTGCACACATATAATACACACACATACAGTATATACAGTACACACATATACAGTAGATACAGTACAGAGCACACACATATACAGTGCACACATATAATACACACACATACAGTATATACAGTACACACATATAATACACACACATACAGTATATACAGTACAGAGCACACACATATACAGTGCACACATATAATACACACACATACAGTATATACAGTACACACATATACAGTATATACAGTACAGAGCACACACATACAGTATATATACAGTACACACATATAACACACACACATACAGTATATATACAGTACACACATATAACATACACATACAGTATATATACAGCACACACAAATATACAGTGCACACATATACAATACACACATATACAGTACACACATATAATACACACACATACAGTATATACAGTACAGAGCACACACATATACAGTATATACAGTACGCACATATAACACACACATACAGTATATATATACAGCACACACACATATACAGTGCACACATATACAATACACACATATACAGTACACACATATAATACACACACATACAGTATATACAGTACAGAGCACACATATATACAGTGCACACATATAATACACACACATACAGTATATACAGTACACACATATACAGTAGATACAGTACAGAGCACACACATATACAGTATATACAGTACGCACATATAACACACACATACAGTATATATACAGCACACACACATATACAGTGCACACATATACAATACACACATATACAGTACACACATATAATACACACATATACAGTATATACAGTACAGAGCACACACATATACAGTATATACAGTACACACATATACAGTATATACAGTACAGAGCACACACATATACAGTGCACACATATACAGTATATAGCACACACATATAACACACACACATACAGTATATATACAGTACACACATATAACACACACACACATACAGTATATATACAGTACACACATATAACACACACACACACATACAGTATATATACAGTACACACATATAACACACACACACATACAGTATATATACAGTACACACATATAATACACATATACAGTATATACAGTACAGAGCACACATATATACAGTGCACACATATAACACACACACATACAGTATATATACAGTACACACATATAACACACACACACATACAGTATATACAGTACACACATATAACACACATACAGTATATATACAGTACACACATATAACACACACACATACAGTATATATACAGTGCACACATATAACACACACACATACAGTATATACAGTACACACATATAACACACATACAGTATATATACAGTACACACATATAACACACACAGTGCAGCCCTCCGGTCGGGTCACTCGCCTGCTGCAGCCCCCGGCACAGGTGTCCCCAGCATCATCACCATCCAGATCCCCATCCAGACTCGGGTCCCCCCGGGCCGGGCAGCTCCGTCCTCCATCCGCGGGACCCCCGGCTTCTTCCCGAGTCCACATACAGCCCCGGAGCATGTCCCCCAGCCGCGGTGCCCGGTACCGCCCTGCACTGGAGCCTCCCTCCGA
The DNA here is from genome assembly GCF_029499605.1 of Hyla sarda. NCBI lineage: Eukaryota > Metazoa > Chordata > Amphibia > Anura > Hylidae > Hyla > Hyla sarda. The sequence continues at coordinate 401,477,449 of NC_079192.1, forward strand.
TCAGTGCCCGGGGAATGAGAGCCGTGTGCGGGAGCCGCCGCTATATGTACAGGGGGAGGACACGGGAGCAGCCCCCTCCCCTACATGGGCTTTATCATAGCAGCATCCACCGTGCCCTCTACTCTGCCTGCACACAATGATGGGGGTTGGAGACCATGCTGGGGGTTGTAGTTTGGTCACAGCATGCTGGGAGTTGTAGTTTGGTCACAGCATGCTGGGAGTTGTAGTTTGGTCACAGCATGCTGGGAGTTGTAGTTTGGTCACAGCATGCTGGGAGTTGTAGTTTGGTCACAGCATGCTGGGAGTTGTAGTTTGGTCACAGCATGCTGGGAGTTGTAGTTTGGTCACAGCATGCTGGGAGTTGTAGTTTGGTAACAGTATGCTGGGAGTTGTAGTTTGGTCACAGTATGCTGGGAGTTGTAGTTTGGTCACAGCATGCTGGGAGTTGTAGTTTGGTCACAGTATGCTGGGAGTTGTAGTTTGGTAACAGCATGCTGGGAGTTGTAGTTTGGCCACAGATAGGAAGCCTCTGCTCTATAGTACATTGGGATATCCCAGATCATCCAGCTGTATGAATTAACAGGTTTCTTCAATAAAAACAGGGCCCTGTTAGGGATTATTTTATGGGGACCAAATGTACTGTATAAAAAAAAAATAATAATAATAATAATAATAATAAAAAATAATATATATACAGTATATATGGTGAAAAAAACAACACTATTTTACAACTTTTGGAGTGTTCCGTTTTTATGTATTGTATTTTATAGTAAAGTGCAGTTAACGATAAAAATGACAGGTTACCTTTATTCTAGGTTCATACATATGCAATTTAAATAGTTTTTTATTTTACTGCTTAAAAAATGTAAAATGATATATTATTAATTTTGTTTAGATAATATATTTGAATATTATTTAATTTTCCGCATACAGGCTTTATGAGGGCTCATTGTTTACATAGTGACCTGTACTTTTTACTGGTATCATTTTTGTTCACTTTCATATTTTTTTTATAATAGCTTTTTGATCACTTTTCATAATTTTTTTATAATAGCTTTTTGATCACTTTTCATAATTTTTTTATAATAGCTTTTTGATCACTTTTCATCATTTTTTTCTGATATACGATGTGCTCAGAAATCTGTAACTCTGGCATATTTTGATAGTTCAGACGTTTCTGAACACGACAATACCGAATAACGCTTTTTTTGTTTGTTTTTTCTTATTTGAAAAATGGGAAAAGGGGTGAATTGAATTTTAAATATTTTTAAACCTTTTTTTATTTTTTGTACACAGTCTACATAGGGCACTATTATAAGCATTTCTTCTGTTGCTTATACTGGTCAATGCTTTATTATTACATAGCATTGATCAGTGAAATCGGCACTCTGCATGTACTCTATCCCTACATGGATGGCTTCCCTGCTGGTTTCAGTCCCACCCTGTGTGACCATCATTGGAGGTGGCCATTGGTCAATGCCTGGGGCAACCAAATTTCCAGGCATGCTTGGAGTTGTGGGTTTGCAACATCTGGCGGTCCACAGTTTGGAGACCACTGATCTAAAACCTTGTCCACCCTACCGTAGACTAAGACCCCTTCCATCCATGACCCCCAACAGTTCACACACTTGAGGAACAGGGGGTTCACTCATTGATCATAATGACCCATTTCTTCCAATCACAGTTAACCCTCCTCCACCGGGTACATTCTCTTTTTGCCTCTTTTCTTGACACCACAACCACTCGCCGCCTATGATTTTCCCATGTTTTGGCTAGATGTGACAATCTACCCATAGCCTCTATTTTGAGGGACAAAACACCATCCAGCGGTGCACTGGGTACCATGTTACCAATTTGGTGGGGTTGCCCTTCCATAATTTTTGGGATGCAGTGCTCTGGTGACAACATGGCTGTCATCTCAATCCCTAACACACCGGAATCCACCCTTTTGTTCATGTTTCCCATGGCACAATCTGCCAATAAGAAGTCCCTTGCTCGACAAAGAAGTCCCTGCCCATAAGAAGTCCCTTGCTCAACAAAGAAGTCCCTGCCTATAGGAAGTCCCTTGCTCAACAAAGAAGTCCCTGCCTATAGGAAGTCCCTTGCTCAACAAAGAAGTCCCTGCCTATAGGAAGTCCCTTGCTCGACAAAGAAGTCCCTGCCCATAAGAAGTCCCTTGCTCGACAAAGAAGTCCCTGCCTATAGGAAGTCCCTTGCCCGACAAAGAAGTCCCTGCCCATAAGAAGTCCCTTGCTCAACAAAGAAGTCCCTGCCTGTGGTGTCGGGGTGCAAATGCAGGGCAGATGCTATGGCCCAAGGGGCAGATGGTTTTATCCCCTTCTTGTCGTGACGCCAGGGCGTGGTTTAGCCTTAACCACTCAAAGGTAATACCGCTGATCCTGGGTTAGGAAGGGGCAATGAAGACCCTAACGCCAGATTAAGGATAACGGCAGCTTTACTGAGGCAAGACAGGTGATATAGTCTTTACATTACAGCCAAATATCCCAAGGAGGTGACCAGTGACACAGGGGGACCTCGCAGGATTGCTGGGACTTGCAGTAGTTAGACTGACTTTAGTGCAGGCCACGGTGACTACTGATGGACTTGACAGAGATGGTGACTGATAGTAAGATGACTTGACTTACTGATGACCGACTTGTGGCTGCAGGACTTTAGTCTTGAGGCCTCCAATACTCAGGACACTGGAACAACTTGACTGGACTGGACCTCAGCAGAAAGAGCAAAAGAAGAGAGCGATTGCAGCTCCTCCTCTGATTATATAGGGGGGCTGTGCAAGGAGCCCATAGGTCACTTGGGGGGTCGACTGATCACTGGAGCCTCCTGGGTAACAATCATGTCATCCAAACATTAAAGCAACAGTACATTATATATACAAAACCTATGTACAACATGGTGAACTGTAAGGGGGGCCCTGGGGACATGCAGGAACTCTGCTCGACAGGGCAGAAGGACAGTACGGGGCCACATCATCCCGTACTGGGACACCAGATGCCATAAGAAGTCCCTTGCTCGACAAAGAAGTCCTTGCCCATAAGAAGGCCTTGGCTCAACAAAGAAGTCCTTGCCCATAAGAAGTCCCCTGCTCAACAAAAAAGTCCCTGACTATAAGAAGTCCTTGGCTCAACAAAGAAGTTCCTGCCCATAAGTAGTCCCTTGCTCAACAAAGAAGTCCCTTCCAGGCGGCAAAGACTGTCACTTCACATCAATAGAGGTCATTAGAAACCTCAGCCATAGTAGATTGGTACGTAAAAATCGCACATGTCCAACATATGGAAGAACTGACTGGCCATACTCAGGATCTGGTTTGCTCTACCGCCACATGGTACCACTGGTCAGCTTTCCAGCTTTCCTGAAGCTAAAGCTATACCACACTTTAAAGGGGCAGTCCAGTGGTGAAAAACGTATCCCCTATCCTAAGGATAGGGGGTAAGTTTGAGATCGCGGGGGGTCCGACCGCTGGGGCCCCCTGCGATCTCTCTGTACGGGGGCCAGGCTCTCCGGCCAGATAGCGGGTGTCGACCCCCGCACGAAGCGGCGGCCGACACGCCCCCTCAATACATCGCTATGGCAGAGTTGCAGATTGCCGAAGGCAACGCTTCGGCTCTGCCATAGAGTTGTATTGAGGGGGCGTGTCGGCCGCCGCTTCGTGCGGAGGTCGACACGCCCCCTTCCCGCGGGCTGTTGGGGCTCCGTACAGGAGATCGCAGGGGGCCCCAGCGGTCGGACCCCCCGCGATCTCAAACTTATCCCCTATCCTTAGGATAGGGGATAAGTTGTTCACCACTGGGTTCACCACTGGACTACTCCTTTAATGTCCACTCTCCCCCATTTTACTTATCCCATACCATAGCTTCACTGTTAGCCCATTTCTTCTTGGGGCCCCAGAGTGCCCTACAACATCACCCATGTTCTTTCCCTCTACATACCCCCTTCTTATTTTTTTTTCTTTCTTTTCTCTCTCTTCTCTACTGTGTCATATTAGTTTACCGGCTCAAGCATGAACACACATTTTTTTTCTTAGTCCTTCTGAGGTCTCTTTTTGCGGATCGGTCCTCGAGATTACGTAGGTCCTACATTAGAAAAAAGTAGTCCAGCGTTCCAAAGTTGGATAAAACTTCTTTCTTTTATTTAATCCATCACAAAGTCAAACATGCACACAGTTTCAAGCAGGAAAATATAGCAGCTTGACGCATTTCGTGGTTGCCCACTTAGTCATTAGCCTTGGCTTATGGCATATGATTAAAGTGGACAACCAGGAAACGCGTCAAGATGCTATATTGTAATGCGTGAGGCTATAAGTATCTTTGACGTCTAGTTTTATCCAACCTTGGAACGCTGGACACTTGTGGATATCCTTGTGGTCATATGTCTTCTTCCAGATGGTGAGCTGGTTACATGTTCTTATACCAGTGTTTTCCAAACAGGGTGCCTCCAGCTGTTGCAAAACTACAACTCCCAGCACGCCCGGACAGCCGTTGGCTGTCCGGGCATGCTGGGAGTTGTAGTTTTGTAATAGCTGGATGCATACAATTCACAGTTCATACATACTCTACTCGATGGGCTTAAAGTATTATGACATGTTTCCTGCGCACTTGGCCACACTTCATCAGAACTTCTTATTGTATCTATACTCAGTTGTTCACCGGTTGAAGTTTATGGCTCTACTATGCCATCATATTCATCTGGTCCACTGTAGCAGCGTTTGTTCTTTGTATCTATGTTTTATCTTATACAACCTGGAAAAAACTATTACATGGTACTGAGGGGGCCGAGAGGGCTTTGTGGTTGGCCCAGTTCATCTCTTTAGGGCAAAAGTGGCAGAAGGACATTGTAGATCGATCCAATAGGTGATATGCAGCTTCTCATAAAAAAAAGTTTAAAATACCAAAATGTATTAGCTCTAAAACCTAAAGTTTAGCGAAAAAAGGAAAAAAGACACATCTCTAAAATGAAGAGAAAAATTCCCACGCGTTTCAAGCCTTTCGGCTCTTAATCGTGGCAGAAGGACACTTTCAGTAGGACAATGCATTATGGCACAAGGGTCATATAATCCTGGATTGGCTCCAGGAACATGACAATGAGTTTAGTCCTTGGTGTCTCTAGAATCATGACGCAGAACAGTATTAAAAGGGTTTAAAGGAGTAATCCGGAGGAAAAAAAATTATTTCAAATCAACTGGTGCCAGAATGTTATACAGTACAATTTGTGAATGACCTTTATTTAAAAATAGTAATATTTCCAGTATTTATCAGCTGCTGTATGCTCCACAGGAAGTTATGTAGTTCTTTCTAGACTGACCACAGTGCTCTCTGCTGCCACCTCTGTCTGTGTCAGGAATGTTCCAGAGCAGGAATGGTTCGCTATGGGGATTTGGACAGTTCCTGTTGTCAGCAGAGAGCATTGTGGTCAAACTGGAAAGAACAAAACAACTTCTTCTGGAGCAGCTTTTAAGTACTGGAAGGATTAAGATTTTTAAATAGAAGTAATTTACAAATCTGTATAACTTTTTGGCATTAGTTGATTTTAAAACATTTTTTTTCCCTCAGGAGAACCCCTTTAATAAAATATGTTCGGTTTTTATTAGTTTTGTACATTTGGCACCCCATGCACCCCTGAGGCAGCTGTCTTAATTTGTATCATGGAAGGTGCACACACCTGTCCGCAGCATATGCTGTATGCAATCTGATGGCTAGGATCACCCCCCCCCCCCCCCCCGCACCCCGTGTTCATATGTATTGCAGGAATGTGAGGGTTTATCTGCATCCGTTTCTCCAAATCGTATTGTAATACTGACAAGTCAAAACAAGTCGGGGTGAGGGGCAGCTGTGGAGCCAGAATTAACATACTATAGGGGGGATCAGACTGAGGTGTGTACGCCGGCTGAGAACGTGATGGCAAATGGAGGCTTAATGTGAATGTCTGCACCACTCTGCTGAATGATTTCTTAATAGAATTATTTTACTATTCTTGCTAACATTCAGTTGTCAGGGCATGCTGGAAGTTGTAGTTTTGCAATAGCTGGAGAGTCCCAGGATGGAGAACACTGCTTTATAGTAACACAGACTAATGGATGAGTTACATGGGCTTCTTTATTAAATCCCAATATGAAACACAAAGGCAGATTCATGTACCGACGGGTTTTGGGTCTCAAAGATGTCATGATTAAGGGGCCTTGAGACCCAAAACCTGTTGGTACGTGTATTTGCCTCTGTGTTTTATATTAGGATTTAATAAAGAAGCCAGTGACATATCAGCTGCAGCTAGACGACCTTCTTGGTTACTGTCTGCTGATAGCATTCAGAATATTGGGCAGACTAGATGAGCTGAATGGTTCTCATCTGCCGACACATTCTATGTTTCAATCAATCTGTGAAGGGCTTGTGTTATACATAGTTTTTTTTATAGCCGAGGAACGTGCTCTCGAATCAACCAAAGTGCAAGAAAAAGTGCAAAAGTGTTACACTAAAAAAACGTGCACAGAGGATGCGGTCTATCGCAAGCCCTTCTCCGATAGGAGAGAGGCCCCCCAACAATCCCTACCCTTCACCTCCGGACCAAAAGGTACCTGCGAGGTTCCAGGTTCGATGTCCCTTTTCGCCGAAGCTACTAAGGGACCACAAATGCCATGTCAATCAAAATGACGGTTTTCTCACAATTCTTATGTGATTTTCACCCCACTGTTTGTTTTTAGCAGCATACAAAATGACTGTTGTCTCAGATTTTTCCCAGCTTGCAATGCGGCCGAGACCTGACATCACTAGTCAGCTGATGACAGGGAGCCTGTCTGCTTCAATGGGTGGAGGGATTGCTTGGTGGGAGAGAGATCAATCTGCAGCTAATGCAACAGCTGTAGGCACCCTGATTGAAAACCACAGGTCTTTTGTTTCAATGGGTGGGGTGGCTGATGTGTGGGAGGGAGAAAATTGGAATTGTGGGGATTGTAGTAAAAAAAAGAAAAGTCAAACAGAAAATACAAGTTCCCAAAAAGCTAGCCACAGTGTTATGGTAATCTCACAACATAGTCATTTAGCCCCAAGACAAGCGCAGATCCTTCCTAAGCATGCCCATTACTGTCTGCCAGGTACATACTAAAATCACCTTATGGTGGAGAACCCCTTTAATACAAATTTTTACCTGGGGTGCCCAAACATTTGATCCCCACTGTATGTGTCAGCCAATACCATGGCCATGATATAGGGCAGTGTTTTCCGACCAGCGTGCCGTTGGCTGTCCAGGCATGCTGAGAGTTGTAGTTTTGCAACAGCTGGAGGCACGCTGGTTGGGAAACACTGATGGGCCATGTTCACGCGGTGGAATTTCTGAGTGGAATACGGCAGCAAAAATCTGCTCATAATTCCATTGCAGCAATTCCCATTGTTTTCAATAGGATTCTGCTGCACCGCAAATACAGCAGAATTTCCTCGGCGGAAACATCTGCTGCAGAAATCCCGATTCCGGCCTCCAGAGAAAGAATTAACATGTCAATTCTTTCCCCGGGATACGCTCGGAAATGCATTGCTGTCTATGGAGAGGGGGCATTTCTGAGCAGTCCTAGCACTGGCATGTTCCGTTGGCAGAATATCTGCCGGAAATTTATCCGGGCGGGCGATGCGCGAAATTTTCTCCGTGTGGACATAGCCATATAGGGATTGCTGCAGAATTGTATATATGCATAGATATATGTGGTTTGTTTTTTTAATTTTATTTTACAAACTAGAAATGGAGAAAAAAAAACACCTACCTGTAAAACCTACCTGCAGCATAGAGATGAGTGAGATTCTGCTGCGCTGTGCAACAGTGGAATTTCCACGCCAGATGTTTCTGGCACGGAAATTCCGATTTCCGTGTACATAAAAAGAAAAAATGAACCTGTCCGTTCTTTCTGCAGACTCCGCACGGAATGCATTCGGTATCCTGTGCGGTTCTAGCGCCGGCAGAATACGTAAAGTCCACACCAAGATTTTCCGTGAGGACATTCCAAGGTGGGAACATAGCCTTAGACGCACCCTGTGGGGTCACACAGCCTACACTCCATAATACAGGCCCGTGCCCTGTATAGGTTCTCTACTATGGATCTCCATTAGCTGTAATAAGATGTACATCACCAGTTATATCAAAATGACACCTAAAATAAATCTTCAATGATTCGGGCAGCGTCACATTCTAACCATCAAAAGCATTTCTGCCGGACACTATTTCTAGCCCTGATGGTGACCACTGACAGCTGCTGCCTACAGGAAACAGACCCAGCTGCCCAGCGCTAAGTATAGGGGATTCTTGTAGAGAGGTCAAGTGTCATTTCCAAAAAACAATAATACAGGATTGACTAAATTACAGACAGGGGGCACCACTGAGCCACATAATGCCAGAAAATATATACCTCTTCATGACCCTCTAAATTTTGATTTGTGGCTTAAATGGGCACGGTCAGATACAAAAACTTTTGATATGTTGTAAAGCCTGTATAACCAATAGGTTTTGCAATTGCTTTCATTAGAAAATTTTCAGTATTTCATACAGAAAAAGCCAGTCAAACAACTGCCCCCCCCCCCCCCTGCCTGCTTGGACACATACTAGTCCTGCTGTGTCCATGAGTCATCATCATCATCATGTCATGGACACACTTCCTTGATTGACAGCTGTGAGCGCAGGGAAAAATCCTCCCACTGTCAGCTTGTGTCCCGCTTCTGTCAGTGAGGACAAGCTGGGAGTTGTAGTTTTGCTAATGCTAGAGGAGATGTGAGCAGACAGCATACTGAGGGAGGGGGCGGAGACCTGCACAGTGAGGCCACGCCCCCTCCCTTTGAGAGGAATTCAGACTAGTGAGCTAAATAAAAGTGTAATTAAAAAATAAATAAAGGTGCTAGACACATAAAAATTAGATGTACATGGTCAGGAGTAGGTACTGAGTGATATATTGAAAAAAAAATTTTTGTTGGATCTGACGGGTACGCTTTAAGTTTTCTGCCTCCTCACCTTTTTTTATTTTTTCACTGACAAAGTTGAAGGTTTTTCCTGGTGTTTTTTTTGGGAAAACTACCTCTACAGTTTTTGAACCAAAGCCAGAAGGAAAAGATTTATAATTCTCCATTCTACTGGATCCACTTCTGGCTTTGGCTCAAAAACTGTAGAGGCAGTTTAAAAAAAATAAAAATTTAAATAAAAAATGCCAGGAAAAATCTGTCCTTTGGGGGCAAAGCTGTACTTTTCACAGGCACAATTAATTTTAGCGTATTATGTATTACGAAGCTAGAAAAAATATATTTGTAGGGCAAAATTGGAAAACAATATGGAATTGCGCAATTTTGTGGGACGATAATATTTTTGGAGTTCATTAAATGGTAAAACTGACATGCTAACTTTATTCTATGGGTCAGTAAAATTACAAGGATACCAATCTTTGTTTTTGGTTTGTTTTATGATTAAAAAAAATCAATAGAAAACTTGAAAACAAAATCTGTTCCTTACCGTGTTCTGACCCCTATAACTTTTTTATTTTTCCATCTACGGAGCTGTATAAGGGTTCATTTTTTCCCGACATCAGCTGTTGTTTTTAACAGTACAAGTTATGTGTAGTTCTGACTTTTTGATCACTTTTCTGGGAAGTGATGTGACCAAAAATCAGGCTGGCACAAGTCCAAAGTCCGGAAGTGAGAGTGGGGTGGGACATGAGAGCTGCCCGGCACAGCTCTCGCTCCCTGCCTGTCAATCAGGCAGGAGCGAGCTCTGTGCACGTGGCACCACGCGCACAGGCCTTTGTCAAAACAGTTACTCTGTGCATGTCAAGCAGGACGGCTCCGATCTCCCTTCTCTCTGTATGCCTCGTGCTGTACATAACAGAAAGGAGGGGAATGACAGCCTGCCTCTTGTGACATAATTTTCCATGACCAAGGAGGAGATACATACCACCACACAATAACTGGATAATACCACCATATTGTACTGAATAAAACCACTATACACGGACCAATATTCCCCCATACAGTGCCCATATAGTGGTAGATACCAGCTATACACAGGATCTGTAAACCATATAAGTGATTTCATACAGGACCATATAGAGGTAGATATCAGCTGTACAAAGGATCTAGCTACCATATAAGTGATAATATACAGGACCATATAGAGGTTGATACCAGCTGTGCACAGGATCTGTATACCATATAAGTGATTATATACAGGGCCATATAGAGGTAGATGCCAGCTGCCCACAGGATAAGTATACTATACAAGTGAATATAAATAGAGGTAGATAACAGCTGTACACAGATCTTTATACCATATAAGTGATTATATATAGGACCATATAGTGGTATATACCTGCTGTACACAGGATCTGTATACGATATAAATGATTATATACAGAACCATGCAGAGGTATATACCAGCTGTGCACAGGATTGTATACCATATAAATGATTATCTACAGGACCATATAGAGGTAGATACCAGCTGTACCTCAGATCTGCCGCTGCAAGCAGGTCAGGAGGCGGGAAGGTGGCAACAGGTGGAGGCACACTATGGGTCGGGTCACCGGCGGATCTGTAGCGTAAAATACGATATATAGTTATGGTCAATGCATCAGGCATTACCACAAGTGTATGGGATATCCTCAAATCATGACCTGTTGGTGGTACTTGAGAACAGTAGTTGACCTAGATCCGTGTCAGTGCTATTGAATGGGTCTATACACATGAAACACCATCAGAAAAAATCTGTTGTGTGATCAATCATATCCCAAATCTTCATCCGGGCCCCAGACAGATGACTACTCATTCCACTATCTTCATGATCTGCAAAAATAAGTCAAAGACCTCAGATCACCCTGTCCGCCCCTGCTTCTTGTCTTCTTCTTCCGCTGCAGTTTTTCCCTTATCACTTCAAAGTGCTTGACCATACAATGAGACATTGCTCCAGATCATCATCTGACTGCTCCCCCACCTTCCTCCAGGCTGAGAACTTACTACTCAGCTGCTTTATCTCTGAAGACATGTCGACGCAGTTTTTTGTAATTATAAATCAGTGTGAAGGAAACCTTTCTACTACAGTGTGAGTCACTAAAGTCGGCCATAGACAGTCTAATATCTGGTGTCTGGACTGGGGATGATGTCTCGCTGACAATACGTGAGAGACATCTGGGCATCTGTTCTATTGCGAAATGTAGAAAGCCCTATGACTAGCTGTCTAATGTGGTGTGAACATGGATGTATACCCAACAGGTATAAGGGGAGTACTAATAAGACTAACTTTTATTAGTCATATATTAAAATCATATATAAAAAATTACACCAAAATTTAAACCCAATATAAAATAATGACCAATTCTACGTGACTATAGTGCCAGTTAGTCAGCTGTAGATAAAGATATAGTACAATATTACCAAAACAGTTATGGATATATGGAAGTCTTATCCCAACGCGTTTCTATTGCGTCTAGCAATGTCCTCAGGGGCTAAACAAAGCAAGCACAACTATAGTAGGACCAGGAAAAGTCCAACATGTCTCACACCACAGGTTGGACTTTCCTGGTCCAGCTATAGTTGTGCTTGCTTTGTTAATCCCCTTGGGACGTTGCCACACGCAACACAAATACATTGGGTTAATATTTCCATATATGCATAACTGTTTGTACTATCTCTTTATCTACGGCTGACTAACTGGCACTATAGTCACGTAGAAGTGGTTATTGTTTTATATCGGGTTCAAATTTTGGTGAGATTTTAATATATGAGTAATAAAAGTTATGTCTTATAAGCACTCGCCTTTATACCTGCTGGGTATACATCCTTGTTTCACTTTGCTGGGGTATCCCTGTATGCGAAACGCAGCCTCCTGTGGGGCATCTATACAGTACCACAGTGAATTTTAATGTGGTGTGAACCCCATTTTGATGGTAGTGCACAGTTTACGGAAGGGTTTCCCAAGCAGGGTGACTCCAGCTATTGCAAAACTACAACTTCCAGCATGCCCTAAAGGGTCGTTCACATGGGCGGATTTTATTTGAATGGGAGCGGGCTCTCTGCGGCAAATTTTCTGCAGCGGAATTTCCACTGCGAAAAATCCTCCCCAGACCCCACTGGCTTCAGCAGGGTCTAAGGGCGGATTTTCTGCAGCGGAAATTCTGAGTATGTTCACACGTGCCATATATTGCTGTGTATTTTCTCCAGTTGATTTTCCTATGGGAAGCAAAATCAGCATCAAAAGCAGCATAGGCATTAAAGGGGTACTCCGGCTCTTAGACATCTTATACGGCCCCGTGATCGACAGTAATCAGACCCGGAGCGAACACGCTCCGGGGACTGATTATAAACGGGGTGCGGCGTGCAAGATCACGGGGGATAAGATGTCTAAGCGCCGGAGTACCCCTTTAATAAACAGCAAAATATGCATGAGATAATGTATGTGTGAACATATCCTAAAGCACTTGTGAGGGATATTAAAGGCTTAAAATAGAGATCTATATGAAAGTATTCCAGCCTCATTATGTTAGACACAACCATTATGATATGGGATATTGTACGATTCAAATGTACCTCAGACATGAACAAACCACTTAGGGCACTTACCGTAATATGTGCAAAAAATGCTCTAAAAACAGCACCTCAAAATCAGCTTGGCATTTGCAGTGTGCTTTTAGCATGGCTTTTCAGGCATTTTACAGCCTCAATTGATAGCTAGCCCTGTCCTTAAAGGGGAACTCCGGTGGAAAACTTTTTATTTTAAATCAACTGGTGCCAGAAAGTTAAACAGATTTGTAAATTACTTCTATTAAAAAATCTTAATCCTTCCAGTACTTTTTAGGGGCTGTATACTAAAGAGGAAATGCTTTTTCTTTTGGGATTATTTTTCTGTCACGAGCACAGTGCTCTCTGCTGACCTCTGCTGTCCATTTTAGGAACTGTCCAGAGCAGCATATGTTTGCTATGGGGATTTTCTACTGCTCTGGGCAGTTCCTAAAATGGTCACCAGAGGTCAGCAGAGAGCACTGTGGTCGTGACAGAAGAGAAATCCAAAAAGAAAAGCATTTCCTCTGTAGTATACAGCCGCTAATAAGTCCTGGAAGGATTAAGATTTTTTAATAGAAGTAATTTACAAATCTGTTTAACTTTCTGGCACCAGTTGATTTAAAAAATTAAAAAAAAATAAAGGTTTCCACCTGAATACACCTTTAACTTAGAGTGCACTCAAGGCTGGTGCAAGGATTCTGCCTACACAAGCGAAGCTCCATTTTGGCGCCCCCCCCCCCCCCTGCCTCAAGTCACCTGCCCGCTAGATGTTGCAATAACAACTCCCAGCATGTCCTCAGTGTAAGGGCATGCTGGGAGTTGTAGTCTTGCAACAGCTAGCTAATAATTTTTTTTTACAATAACAGGCTGGTGTAGACCCAAACTTTACCTTTACATAAAGGGTAAAAGGAAAAAAAAGCCTCCCAAAGTTTGTAACACTTTCTCCCGAGTATGGAAAAAACCCCATATGTGGCCCTAAACTGTTGCCTTGAAATATGACAGGGCTCTAAAGTGAGAGAGAGAGAGCGCCATGTGCATTTGAGGCCTAAATTAGGGATTTGCATAGGGACGGACCCAGATACAAGCATGGCGCTTGCCTCCTCCACCAAAATTACCCTAAGGCAGTGTTCCCCAAACATAGTGCTTCCAGCTGTTGCAAAACTCCCAGCATGCCTTGACAGTCAATGGCTGTCCCGCAATACTGGGAGTTGTTGTTTTTCTACAGCTGGAGGCTCCGTTTTGGAAACACTGCCGTACGCAACATTTTTTATTTTTATTAGGGGGTGGGGGGGGTGGGGTGTAACTCTGTAAGGATGTGTGTATACGTAGTGTTTTTAGGGTACATTCACATGGGCGGGTTTACAGTGACTTTCCCGCTGGGAGTTTGAGCTGCAGCAAAACATTTGCCATGCAGCTCAACTTGCAGTGGGAAACTCACTGAAAACCCCTGCCCGTGTGAATGTACCCTGTACATCACATGGGGGGCAACAGCCGAAGGCACCAGTACAACTCCCAGCATGCCATTTGGCTGTCTGTACATGCTGGGAGTTGTAGTTATGCAACAGCTGGAGGCACACTTTTTCATAGAAAAAATTTGGAATTGAAATGACACAGGGCCCCTGTGTCATTTCAACTAATCCCCCCCCCCCCCCCGATCCTCCTGCGCCATTTTAATTGACATCCCCCAACCCCCTTCTGCCATTTTAATTGTCCCCTGATCCCCCTCCTGTGCCCTGATTCAGAGGGGGAGGGGGGGTTCAATTAAATAGCACAGGGGGATCAGGGGGGTTCAATTTAAATCCCTCTGGGGAATTTTTAATTGATTTAAACCCTACCACCAGAACATCATCAACCTCACCATTAATAGACATATACAGACATTTCCTTCCCCTCGCTACCTCCCTTCATTTCCCCACTACCTCCCTTCATATCCCCGCTAGTGCCACAGAAAGCTGCCTGTATCTCCTATGGGCAGCCTGCAGGCAGCTTCTCAACAATCTGTTGGTGCCGGTGGGCTTTCTGGGGAGGGCGGCTCCTTCAGTGACGTTTGATGTCCTCCTGGACGGCTCTTTGGTGCAGGAGGACGTAACTTGTCACTGCCGCAAGCCGCAGCTCATTTAAAGTGACAGCGGTGCACGCAGGGGAATCTCGGCCGTGGCAACAAAAACACAGAGAGCAGAGCGAGCGGCGGCAGCAGTGACTTCTGTGCTGTGCGGCGGGGTCTTTAATTTTTCCACCCCCTCTGCTGCGGAGTCTGTGTGCCCTAAAGCGAATGCTTGGCCCGCATGAATAGGGGAACCCCCCCCGCATTCTCTGGTGCGGCACCCCGTAATCCGATGCACAGAGCGAACTCTGCTCCGTGCCAGATGACGGGCGACCACCGCCGTCACGCCCCCTACATTCATGTCTATGGGTGGGGGCATACTAGTAATGCCACGCCCCCTACCATAGACATGAATGGAGGGGGCGTGGTGTGACATCACAAACACAGATATGGGATAATATGTTTTGGGGCGGAGAACTCCTTTAAGTGCATTTACAACACAGCGCATGTAGTGCTGCCCCTTCTTATGAATGCAACTGCTTAGAGAGGACATTATCAGTGGTCAAACTATGTAAACACTGTTAGGCTAGGTTACAACACAGTTTTTTTTTTTTTTCCGTTTTTTCGAAAACTGCCACAGCTATTTTTGTGTCAAAGTCAGAAGTGGATCCAGCAGGAAGTATAAGTCCTTTCTTTATATTGTCATTGCTTTTGAGACCATTTCTGGCTTTGCCTAAAAAACTGCAGTGGCAGTTTTCCAAATTACGCAAGAAATATAAACCTGTGTGGAAACCTAGTGTAAGAACCCAAAGGGTTAAACATCCCTGAGAGAGTTTGTTATTTTGGTTGCTGGGCTATGCCTAGCTTTCTGGTTGGTAGCTGCCTATATCATGGTATCAGACCTCACCTGCGAAAGAGGTTACTCCAGGAGCTAGCATTTATATCCTGTATTCCCGATCTTCTGGTAGTTGCTAGCTGCCTATATAAACCTTCATGGTATCAGACCTCGCCTGCGAAAGAGGTTACTCCAGGAGCTAGCGTTTATATCTTGTATTCCCGATCTTCTGGTAGTTGCTAGCTGCCTATATAAACCTTCATGGTATCAGACCTCGCCTGCGAAAGAGGTTACTCCAGTAGTAAGCGTTTATATCTTGTATTCCCGATCTTCTGGTATTCCTGACTTTTTGGCTTGCCTTTCTGACCTTTCTCTTGTATTTGTGATTTGGCACCATTGACATATCCTGGTAAAGACTCGGCTAGCTGACTTTGACTTTTGTGTGTGTTTGTTTTATATTTCTGTTAGTTTGAGTGCCTCCTGACTGAATCCCGACCTGTGTCTGTTTTTGCAGTTTATTTTATTGACAGTGACTTTCGTCACTTATTTAGGAAGGGACCGTCACCGTGGTTGTCGATCCGCCGTTTAGGGCAGATGGGCAAGTAGGCAGAGTCAGAGGGAGTGGGTGAGATCAGGGCTGCACTCCTTCCCTTCCCATATGTGTCACCTAGCCATAGTGTGGTATTCCATCTTTAGAAAACAAGGAACACACAGACACAGGAATTTGGTAATAATAAAATACAACCCGTCACATCACAAGTTCAAATTGTTATTATAATAATAATTATCGTAACAGTAAAATTATTTATTTGATTTATTTTACTCTTATGTTTCCACTTACCCTTTTACCGGTGTGATATTTTGGCATTGTGTGTTCATCTCCCAAATAACAGTGCCAGCTTCTGGAATCCTGGGTGATGTGGTGTTAGTACCAGGCGATGCCACAGAGCTGCCCAGGGAAGATGTATTATTACATAACAACTAATATGGCCAACCATGTCATAAATGAATGGAGAAAGCCCTATATGCCTTAAATGTTCACCATCTTAATGCGATCTACACAGTATGTGATCTTATTTAGGTGAAAGAAAAAAATGTGTCCTAGGCAGGAATAGAGGTTGTTGGAAAGCAAATTGTAGAGGATATCCAAAGTAACCTGAGTACACAAGAGGGCACGGTAGAGTAGGAGGTGGTGGTATCAAGTCAGGTGGCCTATTCTGCACTATGGGATAATGTAGATCATCAGGCAGGCAAGGTGTTTCCAGAGGTTCACACAACTGTTCTGACGACTGGACGGAACTGGGGTGATATGCTTCCAGGAATTGCTTTGTATCCATTTCCATCTCTGAAGGTATGCTGGGCGGCTTTGGTGGGGTGGATGCAGTATTGCTGGCAGAAGTAGGCAATTTAACAGCTTCACCTTAAAAGATAAAAAAAAAATCATTCACATATAAGAAATGTACTAAAAAGCGGTAATAGTCCTTAAAGGGGTACTCCATCCCTAGACATCTTATCCTCTATTGAAAGGATAGGGGATAAGATGTCTGATCGTGGGGGTCCCGCCGCTGGGGACCCCATATAGAAGTAGTTTACAGATCTGTTTAAAGGGGTACTCCAGCGCTAAGACATCTTATCCCCTTATCAGGCCCCCTCCCATAGGCTTGCATTGAGGGGGCAGAGCGTGACGTCACACGGGGACAGAGCCGTGATTTCACTATGCTCCGTCCCCGTGATTGCCAGTAATCAGACCCAGAGCGAACACGCTCCGGGGACTGATTCTAACGGGGTGCTGCGTGCAAGATGACGGGGGGTCCCCAGCGATCAGGCATCTTATCCCCTATCCTTTGGATAGGGGATAAGATGTCTTAGCGCCGGAGTACCCCTTTAACTTTCTGGAGCCAGTTGATATGAAAAAAAAATTTTTTCACTGCAATATCCCTTTAATATGTAATGCCAGGGGGTGGTTAAGACTGGCATCATGCTACTCACTGCTGCCATCATCAGTCCCACAATGCCCTCTCTTCTGCCTTAAAAATAAATCAGTAGTGCTCCAAAGTGTGAATCAATCTCAATAATGGTGTCCTTTGAAAATCAATAATGCACGCTTACCAAAGCAGGTTGTACAATCCATACACAACAGTGGGTAAAGGTGTGAACAGGTGTTAAATCCCTCAGCAGCCCTCCTGCCAGAACGAACAGATCCAAATGTGAACAGCTTCAAAGAAGGAATCGGTTCCTTCCAGTGCCGCCACTCCGCCTCATCTTCTTTGAAGCTATTCACCTTTGTATGGCTAAGTTTCCACTTGGTTTTTTTCTGGCAGTTTTTGGAGATCTGTCACTGCAGTTTTTGAGCCAAAGCCAGAAGTGTATTCAAAATGAATAGAAAAGTAGGTAAAAAAGAAGAGGTGCGCTCCTAGTGAAATACTGTGGGTCAGAAGTGCAGGTGTGCAATTAGTTACACCTTACCGTGTGGTGTTCTACTTAGAGTACAACACCTTGGATGGCATGTAGACTCGCTCGTATAGCGATGCAGGAGAAGTGGCTGCCTCGGCGTCCTTGTCCGTGACCACAGGTTACGGTTGGAAATGGAAGGGATAAAACCAAAAATTAGGACGATCCGGATGGCTCATCAGGGGTACAGAAGAGAGGGGTGGTGGGGGGACACGTGGTGGTGACCGAGCTCTAGTTTCGCACACTTGGTGTGCTTCGTCCGGCCATGATGGACATATAAAGGAAGGACTTACACTTCTCCTCCCTTATGGATCCACTTCTGACTTTGGCTCAAAAGCTGAAGTGACAGATCTCCAAAAACTGCCAGAAAAAAACCCAAGTGGAAACTTAGCCTTTCTCTCTTCTGCCTTGGCTGCTGAGGTAGCCCTCACCAGTATGTTCTTCCTTCTCGACAGTCTTTTCTCCATGCCCTTTCTTCTTTTTATTTTATTTTTGATGCCATGTAGCAATAGAAAATTGATCGCTGCGGTATACGTAAACTTTAAGCTGACCAAACATATTTGACCACTTTAATTTAAAGGCAACCTGCCATCAGCTGCATGGACAGGGCACCGATATTACAATAATGCATGTTTAAAGGGGTACTCCGCTGCTAGACATCTTATCCCCAATAAAAACGATAGGGGATAAGATGTCTGATCGTGGGGGCCCCTCCACTGGGACCCCTGGGATCTCCTAGCAGTACTCAGCGTTCTGATAAAATGCCGGGTTCTGTCGGCAGTGGTCGTGACGTCATGCCATGCCCCCTTGTGATGTCACGACACACCCCTCCATTCATTTCTATGGATGGGGGCATGACGACCCGAGTAAAGGGTCTGAATACTTATATCAGTGGAAGATTTTAGTTTTTCCTTTTAAATAAATTAGTAAAGATTTGTAACATTCTGCTTTTGCATTCTCAATATGGGGTATTAAGTGCAGAATAATTGGGAACTTCTTTTTAGTTTAGCACAAGGTTGCCAACCAACAAAATGAGAATAAAATGAAAGGCCCAGATTTATCAAACTGTGTGAGAGAAAGTATAGAGTGATTTTCCCCCAGCAACCAATCACAGCTCAGGTAACTAGTTGAGGTAAAGTGAAAGCTGAGCTGTGATTGGTTCATGTGGGAAAATCTCTCTATTTTTTCTCTCACACAGCTTGATAAATCTGGGCCAAAGTGTCTAAAAACATTCCAAATGCATTGTATATTATATACTAAGGAATAAGGTTGATGATATAGTGTCATAGCATCGCTCCTGCTCCCTATGGCAGTAGACACTTTGGGGATAATTCCATTAAGCAGGTACCTGGGAACATTTCAAGTTGTTTCGCTTTCAGTTTCTGGGCCTCGTCGTAATACGGTCTCTTCTGTTCCTCAGTTAATTTTCTCCATACCCAACCTAAATAGAGGGTGATGCTGGCATTACTGGCTGTAGGGTTGGCTTTTGCCAGTGCTGAACGGTGAATTCGTGCCCATATCATGTAAGCATTCATTGGCCTTTTTGGGTTACCACTTTTGTTATATCCACATGGGTCGTAGGGTTTTCCTGCAAAGAAATAGCATGTGTCTAGCTTATTAAAACACCAAAAATTAAAGGGATCCTACACTTTACATATGCCAAGTGGGTCATGACAGACAAGACATGCAAAACGTATGGAAGCCCTTTGAGGACCACCTAAATCCAAAGTCTGAGAATACAGATAAGATTGAAGCTTTTTCCGATATTGTAGTACGACACATTAAACAAGCAGAAATATATGAAGCCATTTGATGGGCACCAAAAACTGAAAAGCTTCTTTAGTTTCTGTATCTAGAACATGGCACCCGTGAGGAGAAGGTAGGCACCCGTGATTTTCTCTTAAAATGTGAATGTGAGATACAGAAATACTCCATATCTGTTTCCATATATCCTACTTGTGAACACGGAGCCTGTATGGCAGTGCATGGAGACCCTACAGCTTTTAAGTATACAGGATATACAGTATATATCATTTATTTGCAGATATATTTTCCCTAGAATCAACGCACACATGTGGCTTTTTAACCACTACAGATCCAGGGCATGAAATGATGGGGTACTTCTTAAAGTGATCTAACCATGTGGACTGTGAACACCTGGACAAATGATATTCCAAAATCTTGAAAACTCATCTGAAATCTTGGAAGATCATCTTCATTGGTACTTCATTTGTCTTTTAAATAGGTTGTATGTAAATTTGAAACTTCTTAAAAGGGTACTCCTCCAGCATTTTGTTCAGAACGCTCGGAACCAGAGGCTGTGATCGTGATGTCATGGCCACGCCCCCTTGTGATGTGGTGCCACGCCCCTTCCATTCATGTCTATGGGAGGGGGCGCGCCCCCTCCCATAGACATTAATGGAGGGGACGTGGCTGCGACCCCACGACCACTGCTGCAGGAACCCGGCATTTGTTAAAAACAAAGATCAAGGGGGGCCCCTTTGTATAGGAAATAAGGTGTCTAGCAGCGGAGTACCCCTTTAAGACCTTCAGGACGGCTTCATGTATGCCCATTGACCAGGACTTGAGCTGGTGTCCCTACCCGACTCTGATGGAGGTAGTGTAAAGGAGACTTCTTCTGTATTGAGCTTCACAAGCGGCATCCTTCCAAAAGATGGTAAATACTGTAAGTAAGCTGGGTCCTGCTGTTCCGGAACCGGTGTGCTCCCAAAAGAAGGTAAATACTGTAAGTAAGCTGGGTCCTGCTGTTCCGGAACCGGTGTGCTCCCAAAAGAAGGTAAATACTGTAAGTAAGCTGGGTCCTGCTGTTCTGGAACCGGTGTGCTCCCAAAAGATGGTAAATACTGTAAGTAAGCTGGGTCCTGCTGTTCTGGAACCGGTGTGCTCCCAAAAGATGGTAAATACTGAAACTGAGTTGGTTCCTGCTCTATTTGAGCCGGTGTCCTCCCATAAGATGAAAGATACTGGTGAGTTTGGTCCTGTTCTATTTGAGCTGGTGTCCTCCCATAAGATGAAAAATACTGGTGAGTTTGGTCCGGTTCTATCTGAGCCGGTGTCCTCCCATAAGATGAAAAATACTGGTGAGTTTGGTCCGGTTCTATCTGAGCTGGTGTCCTTCTATAAGATGGAAAATACTGGTGAGTTTGGTCCTGTTCTATTTGAGCCGGTGTCCTCCCATAAGATGGAAAATACTGGTGAGTTTGGTCCGGTTCTATCTGAGCTGGTGTCCTCCCATAAGATGGAAAATACTGGTGAGTTTGGTCCGGCTCTATTTGAGCCGGTGTCCTCCCATAAGATGGAAAATACTGGTGAGTTTGGTCCTGTTCTATTTGAGCCGGTGTACTCCCATAAGATGGAAAATATTGGTGAGTTTGGTCCTGTTCTATTTGAGCCGGTGTCCTACCATAAGATGGAAAATACTGGTGAGTTTGGTCCGGTTCTATTTGAGCTGGTGTATAAGATGGTAAATACTGAAGGGGAATTGGTTCCTGCTTTATCGGCACCAGTGTCCTCCCATAAGATGGAAAATACTGAGGAGGCGTTTGGATCTCAGTAGGAAGAGTGAAGAACGTCTCGGGAAGCTTCAAGTCTTCAGAAAGGGCCAAGGAAAGATCAAGGGCTTGTGTTTGAGGGATCCCGCCCTCATTTTGTAGGCCACATAACTCCATTGCTTTTTGGAGGATGTCTTCACTATATCTAGGTTCCTCGTCTTCTTCCTCCATAGTAGGAAAGGGAACGTTTTTCCTTTGGGTTTGCTCTTCCTCTTTTGCCTTCAGGTTTTCACTGAATTTTTCTCTATTTTTGTTAGGATTTGGTGCAGATCCTCTGTATGTATCAGTATTATCTGCTGTAGGACTTTGGGCTCCTGAGGCCCCTTTTACAGAACAGATCATCCTTGTATTGCTTCCATCGGGACTGGACATTGGGTCATTGGTTTCCCCCAAAACTCCACTGGTACTGTCCTTATAGTCAAAAGACTTCTCCTCTACCTGAATGGAAGGGTCCTCATTTGGATGGTTAGCCCCATCTGACATCCTCACTTTAATCCTATCCCCACGCCTGTCCTTACGGCGCCTCTTCGCCATTACTGCCCGTTATACTCATCTCCTAAGTAAAGCTCACGCTTACTCACCAAACACGCGCTCCGGACACGCCCCCTCGCAACCGAGTATAGCTATTGGCTCTTGAACAAGACCATCACCGCAGCCATCCAATAGTTTCAGGGATATGTCAGATGCGCGTGCTGGCCACGCCCCCTACTCCAGTAGACGCGACCCGCTCGCAACCCAGCAGGTAAACGCTCGCGCTTCATTGGCTGCTGCACGGGAAATGGGCGGAGCTAAAGTTGCTTCAGTACGGAAGGTGCTCCGCGCTCTCTCTAACTGCGTTACCATGGAGACCCAAGTGCGGAGTCATGTTATACTATGTTATAGTTCTTTTACTATGTTATTACCTTGTTATTGAACTGTTGGTTTCTCCTTGTGTGTCCTTTATGATATAGTGGCTATTATATATCTATCTATCTATCTATATATATAGGCACTAATGTGATTCAGGCATATTGTTACAGTTTTCAATGTGAGATCAATGAACTTGTTGCATTTTGCAGCAGGCTGTAAATTAATGAAATACAGTGGTCCCTCAACATACGATGGTAATCCGTTCCAAATGGACCATCGTTTGTTGAAACCATCGTATGTTGAGGGATCCGTGCAATGGAAAGAATAGGACAGTGGTCTACAACCTGCGGACCTCCAGATGTTGCAAAACTACAACACCCAGCATGCCCGGACAGCCAACGGCTGTCCGGGCATGCTGGGAGTTGTAGTTTTGTAACATCTGGAGGTCCGCAGGTTGAAGACCACTGGTATTGGAGGTTATACTCACGTGTCCCCGCCGCTCCGGACCGTCAACGCTCGTCACCGCTGCCCTGGATGTCGCCTTCCATCGCTGTCACCGCGTCCCCGGGGTGTCCCCGACGCTCCGGCAAGGCCTCTGCTTCCCCGGCATCCTCGCTCTCCGTCGCCGCCATCACGTTGCTACGTACGCCGCTCCTATTGGATGACAGGACGGCGTGCGCAGCGACGTGATGACAACGATGGAGAGCGCCGACGATGCAGGGGATCCCGAAGAGGACGGGCCGGAGCCCCGAGGACAGGTAAGTGATCGTCAGCGGACCACACGGGGCACCGTAAGCCGCTATCCGGTGTCAGCTGAAGCAGTCTGCGCTGCCGGATAGCCGTTTATGCGATGGCCCAAACATATGTTGATGCTGCCTTCAACACGCAATGGCCTCTGAGAGACCATCGTATGTTGAAATGATCGTATGTCGGGACAATTGTAGGTCGGGGGGTCACTGTATATGTATTTATGTAAATAAGGAAAAAATAATAAAATAAAAGGAACAATAATAATTTTATATATATATATATATATATATATATATATACAGTAACCCGCCCCCCCCGACCTACGATGACCCCGACATATGATAAAATCGACATACGATACTTTTATATGTCGGGGCCATCGCATTAACTGCTATCCGACAGCGCAAAATGCTTAAGCTGCTGTCGGATAGCAGTTTAAGCATCCCGGACAGGTTCGCTTACCTATGCCCGCTGCTCTGGGTCCACTTCGCGATCATCCGGTGTCTTGCGCATCTTCTCCAGGGTCCGGGCCTCGCTTTCCGGCGTCGTTATTACGTCACTACGCATGCCGCGCCGGCGCAGCAGCGTAATAACGTCACCAGAAAGCGAGGCCCGGACCCTGCAGAAGATGCGGAAGACACCGGAGGATCACGAAGAAGACACCGGAGCAGCGGGACAGCATCGGGAGCCCCTGGAACAGCAGCGGGAGCGGTGAGGGGACAGGTGAGTACAGCTTCCTATACTTTACATTGCACGGATCCCTCAACATATGATGGATTCGACAAACGATGGGTCGTTTGGAACGAATTACCATCGTATGTTGAGGGACCACTGTATAATTATTATTATTGTTCCTTTTATTATTATTTTTCCCTTATTTACATAATTACATAAATACATATATTTCATTAATTTACAGCCTGCTGCAAAATGCAACAAGTTCATCGATCTCACATTGATATGCCTGAATCACATTAGTGCCTGTGGTAAATGTTAAAGGGGTACTCCAGTGGAAAGCTTTTATTTTTTTAAATCAACAGGTGCCAGAAAGTTAAACAGATTTGTAAATGACTTCTATTGAAAAATCTTAATCCTTCCAGTACTTATTAGCTGCTGAATACTACAGAAGAAATTATTTTCTTTTTGGAACACAGAGCTCCCTGCTGACATCACGAGCACAGTGCTCTCTGCTGACATCTCTGTCCATTTTAAGAACTGTAAAGAGTAGGAGAAAATCCCCATAGCAAACATATGCTGCTCTGGACAGTTCCTAAAATGGACAGAGATGTCAGCAGAGAGCACTGTGCTCGTGATGTCAGCAGAGCTCTGTGTTCCAAATAGAAAAGGATCTCCTCTGTAGGATTCAGCAGCTAATAAGTACTGAAAGGATTAAGATTTTTTAATAGAAGTAATTTACAAATCTGTTTAACTTTATGGCACCAGTAGATTTAAAAAAAAAAAAAAAATAATAATAATAATAATAGTTTTCCACCGGAGTACCCCTTTAAAGTACCAATAATTATGTGACTTTGTTCACACAGTATTTTAAGCAGTTTTTTGTATCGTTTGCAGCTGCAAAAAAAGACCAAGTGTTTAAAAAAAAAAAAAAAAAAGCTGCATGTGAACATAAAGACTGCTGAAAATAAGTGTAAAGCCGTATAAGGCAGTGTTTTCCAAACAGGGTGCCTCCAGCTGTTGCAAAACTAAAACTCCCAGCATGCCCGGACAGCTGAAGGATGTTGGTGAGTAAACTAGACAACAGCGCCACCTGCTGTCATGGAAGTGTTTTTTTTTTTTTTTTTTTTTTAATACATCTCAACAATACAATGCAATGCAATACATTCTGTAGTACAAATCTTTCTTAGGCTGCATGTACACCGCGCTTTTGTTATACAGTTCCCGTATACAGTTTCAAGTTAAAAACCGTATGGAACTGTTTAGAAAACTGTATGCATTGACTTAACATTGTAAACCGTATGTCAAACGCATCATCTGGTTTAGGCTGCATTCACACCACATTTTGTACATACGGGTGCCGAATCCGGCGGGGGGAGGGGCAAACCGGGCGCTCCCGTACCCCGGCCGGATCAGCCCATGATTCCATTTACTTTAATGATCCGACTGGAGTCAAATGGTGACTCCGGTCGGCTCAGTTTTGACCTGTATGCTTTTTCCTGACCGGACCTAAAACCGTAGTATACTACGGTTTTAGGTCCGGTCCAAAACCGCATACGGGTCAAAACTGAGCCGACCGGAGTCACCGTTTGACTCCGGTCGGATCATTAAAGTAAATGGAGTCATGGGCTGATCCGGCCGGGGTACGGGAGCGCCCGGCTTGCCCCTCCCCCCCGCCGGATCCGGCACCCGTATGTACAAAACGTGGTGTGAATGCAGCCTTAGTCCGTTTTGCATCTCATATGGTTTTGTCCAGTTTTTTTCCCGTACCCAAAACTGTTGTCTACCACGTTTTTGGTCCGGGTGAAAAACTGTATTAAACCGTATACGTTTTTTTTTTTTTTTTTAACATGGGAGTCAATGGGATCCGTACAGAACTGTATGTGCGTACGGTTCCATCAGGTTTGCACCATACGGTTTTTGACTTTGCACACTTTTTTTTCTTGGAATTTCAATCAAACAAGTGAAACTTTATTTAAAATGGAGTGAAAAGTTAAAAACGTATAAAGTTTTCTCTTAGAAAAAGGATGCAACCGGAAATCATTTTTCATACCGTATATGGGTTAAAATTTGTACACACGTTTTGATACAGTTTAGTCAGGTTTTGAGGAATCCGTTTTTCGTCAAAAACCTGATGCGGGAACTGTATTGCAAAAACGTGGTGTGCATGCAGCCTTAGTTGTGGCCATTAAAATATAAACTTAACCCATTAATAGCCTAGCTACTCCTCTGGTAGAGGAGAGCAATGGGCTTTGCGGCCCATAACAACTGTTTCCCGCGCAGACTTCATATTTCCAGCACAGGATAAGAAATGGAACCTAAGAGCAGATTGGTTGCTATGAGCAACGCGGAAGGGTTTTCTTATAAGTCCATTTTAACTCATAAACTACAGAAGAAAGTTTGTCAGGCTTAAGCTCTGTTCACATCTCCGTTGTGACCACTATTCATAGTGACAGCAGTGTCCAAGCATTGCCCACTTTCCTTTCACCCCCAGAGATCAAAGCTTCCATCTTTTTTCCTAAAATGACAATATTTACAGTTTATGACTCTTTGTATTCCCCATAGGGCACGCGGAGAGAAGAAGGAAATCTTCAGTTCAACATCAACTACAACATTGAGCCCGAAATGTAAGAATTTGGAGTAATGAAGTAAGAATGTGGCATATAGTATCACACATAAGTGAGACCACCCCTAAAATTATATATAGTATCTCCCATAAGTGAGTCCACCCCTCACATTATATATACAGTATCTCCCATAAGTGAGTCCACCCCTCACATTATATATACAGTATCTCCCATAAGTGAGTACACCCCTTACAT
Organism: Hyla sarda; assembly: GCF_029499605.1. Lineage (NCBI taxonomy): Eukaryota > Metazoa > Chordata > Amphibia > Anura > Hylidae > Hyla > Hyla sarda. The sequence goes on from NC_079192.1 coordinate 401,503,974, forward strand.
TATATATACAGTATCTCCCATAAGTGACTCCACCCCTCACATTATATATACAGTATATCCCATAAGTGAGTCCACCCCTCACATTATATATACAATATATTCCATAAGTGAGTACACCCCTCACATTATATATACAGTATATACCATAAGTGACTCCACCCCTCACATTATATATACAGTATATCCCATAAGTGACTCCACCCCTCACATTATATATACAGTATCTCCCATAAGTGACTCCACCCCTCACATTATATATACAGTATATCCCATAAGTGAGTCCACCCCTCACATTATATACAGTATATACCATAAGTGAGTCCACCCCTCACATTATATACAGTATCTCCCATAAGTGAGTCCACCCCTCACATTATATACAGTATCTCCCATAAGTGAGTCCATCCCTCACATTATATATACAGTATATCCCATAAGTGAGTCCACCCCTCACATTATATATACAGTATCTCCCATAAGTGAGTCCACCCCTCACATTATATACAGGATCTTCCATAAGTGAGTCCACCCCTCACATTATATATACAGTATCTCCAATAAGTGACTCCACCCCTCACATTATATATACGGTATCTCCCATAAGTGAGTCCACCCCTCACATTATATATACAGTATATCCCATAAGTGAGTCCACCCCTCACATTATATACAGTATATCCCATAAGTGACTCCACCCCTCACATTATATATACAGTATATCCCATAAGTGAGTCCACCCCTCACATTATATATATAGTATATCCCATAAGTGAGTCCACCCCTCACATTATATATACAGTATATCCCATAAGTGACTCCACCCCTCACATTATATACAGTATCTCCCATAAGTGACTCCACCCCTCACATTATATACAGTATATCCCATAAGTGACTCCACCCCTCACATTATATATACAGTATATCCCATAAGTGAGTCCACCCCTCACATTATATATACAGTATATCCCATAAGTGAGTCCACCCTTCACATTATATATACAGTATATCCCATAAGTGACTCCACCCCTCACATTATATACAGTATCTCCCATAAGTGAGTCCACCCCTCACATTATATACAGTATCTCCCATAAGTGACTCCACCCCTCACATTATATATACAGTATCTCCCATAAGTGTGTCCACCCCTCACATTATATACAGTATATCCCATAAGAGAGTCCACCCCTCACATTATATATACAGTATATCCCATAAGTGAGTCCACCCCTCACATTATATATACAGTATCTCCCATAAGTGACTCCACCCCTCACATTATATATACAGTATCTCCCATAAGTGAGTCCACCCCTCACATTATATATACAGTATATCCCATAAGTGAGTCCACCTTTCACATTATATATACAGTATCTCCCATAAGTGAGTCCACCCCTCACATTATATATACAGTATATCCCATAAGTGAGTCCACTCCTCACATTATATACAGTATCTCCCATAAGTGAGTCCACCCCTCACATTATATATACAGTATCTCCCATAAGTGACTCCATCCCTCACATTATATACAGTATATCCCATAAGTGAGTCCACCCCTCACATTATATATACAGTATCTCCCATAAGTGAGTCCACCCCTCACATTATATATACAGTATATCCCATAAGTGAGTCCACCCCTCACATTATATACAGTATCTCCCATAAGTGAGTCCACCCCTCACATTATATACAGTATATCCCATAAGTGAGTCCACCCCTCACATTATATATACAGTATCTCCCATAAGTGAGTCCACCCCTCACATTATATATACAGTATCTCCCATAAGTGAGTACACCCCTTACATTATATATACAGTATCTCCCATAAGTGACTCCACCCCTCACATTATATACAGTATATCCCATAAGAGAGTCCACCCCTCACATTATATATACAGTATATCCCATAAGTGAGTCCACCCCTCACATTATATATACAGTATCTCCCATAAGTGAGTCCACCCCTCACATTATATATACAGTATCTCCCATAAGTGAGTCCACCCCTCACATTATATATACAGTATATCCCATAAGTGAGTCCACCTTTCACATTATATATACAGTATCTCCCATAAGTGAGTCCACCCCTCACATTATATATACAGTATATCCCATAAGTGAGTCCACTCCTCACATTATATACAGTATCTCCCATAAGTGAGTCCACCCCTCACATTATATATACAGTATCTCCCATAAGTGACTCCATCCCTCACATTATATACAGTATATCCCATAAGTGAGTCCACCCCTCACATTATATATACAGTATCTCCCATAAGTGAGTCCACCCCTCACATTATATATACAGTATATCCCATAAGTGAGTCCACCCCTCACATTATATACAGTATCTCCCATAAGTGAGTCCACCCCTCACATTATATACAGTATATCCCATAAGTGAGTCCACCCCTCACATTATATATACAGTATCTCCCATAAGTGAGTCCACCCCTCACATTATATATACAGTATCTCCCATAAGTGAGTACACCCCTTACATTATATATACAGTATCTCCCATAAGTGACTCCACCCCTCACATTATATATACAGTATATCCCATAAGTGAGTCCACCCCTCACATTATATATACAATATATTCCATAAGTGAGTACACCCCTCACATTATATATACAGTATATACCATAAGTGACTCCACCCCTCACATTATATATACAGTATATCCCATAAGTGACTCCACCCCTCACATTATATATACAGTATCTCCCATAAGTGACTCCACCCCTCACATTATATATACAGTATATCCCATAAGTGAGTCCACCCCTCACATTATATACAGTATATACCATAAGTGAGTCCACCCCTCACATTATATACAGTATCTCCCATAAGTGAGTCCACCCCTCACATTATATACAGTATCTCCCATAAGTGAGTCCATCCCTCACATTATATATACAGTATATCCCATAAGTGAGTCCACCCCTCACATTATATATACAGTATCTCCCATAAGTGAGTCCACCCCTCACATTATATACAGGATCTTCCATAAGTGAGTCCACCCCTCACATTATATATACAGTATCTCCAATAAGTGACTCCACCCCTCACATTATATATACGGTATCTCCCATAAGTGAGTCCACCCCTCACATTATATATACAGTATATCCCATAAGTGAGTCCACCCCTCACATTATATACAGTATATCCCATAAGTGACTCCACCCCTCACATTATATATACAGTATATCCCATAAGTGAGTCCACCCCTCACATTATATATATAGTATATCCCATAAGTGAGTCCACCCCTCACATTATATATACAGTATATCCCATAAGTGACTCCACCCCTCACATTATATACAGTATCTCCCATAAGTGACTCCACCCCTCACATTATATACAGTATATCCCATAAGTGACTCCACCCCTCACATTATATATACAGTATATCCCATAAGTGAGTCCACCCCTCACATTATATATACAGTATATCCCATAAGTGAGTCCACCCTTCACATTATATATACAGTATATCCCATAAGTGACTCCACCCCTCACATTATATACAGTATCTCCCATAAGTGAGTCCACCCCTCACATTATATACAGTATCTCCCATAAGTGACTCCACCCCTCACATTATATATACAGTATCTCCCATAAGTGTGTCCACCCCTCACATTATATACAGTATATCCCATAAGAGAGTCCACCCCTCACATTATATATACAGTATATCCCATAAGTGAGTCCACCCCTCACATTATATATACAGTATCTCCCATAAGTGAGTCCACCCCTCACATTATATATACAGTATCTCCCATAAGTGAGTCCACCCCTCACATTATATATACAGTATATCCCATAAGTGAGTCCACCTTTCACATTATATATACAGTATCTCCCATAAGTGAGTCCACCCCTCACATTATATATACAGTATATCCCATAAGTGAGTCCACTCCTCACATTATATACAGTATCTCCCATAAGTGAGTCCACCCCTCACATTATATATACAGTATCTCCCATAAGTGACTCCATCCCTCACATTATATACAGTATATCCCATAAGTGAGTCCACCCCTCACATTATATATACAGTATATCCCATAAGTGACTCCACCCCTCACATTATATATACAGTATCTCCCATAAGTGAGTCCACCCCTCACATTATATATACAGTATATACCATAAGTGAGTCCACCCCTCATATTATATATAAAGTATATAGCATAAGTGAGTCCACCCCTCACATTATATATACAGTATCTCCCATAAGTGAGTCCACCCCTCACATTATATATACAGTATATCCCATAAGTGAGTCCACCCCTCACATTATATATACAGTATCTCCCATAAGTGACTCCACCCCTCACATTATATATACAGTATATCCCATAAGTGAGTCCACCCCTCACATTATATATACAGTATATCCCATAAGTGAGTCCACCCCTCACATTATATATACAGTATCTCCCATAAGTGACTCCATCCCTCACATTATATACAGTATATCCCATAAGTGAGTCCACCCCTCATATTATATATAAAGTATATAGCATAAGTGAGTCCACCCCTCACATTATATATACAGTATCTCCCATAAGTGAGTCCACCCCTCACATTATATATACAGTATATACCATAAGTGAGTCCACCCCTCACATTATATATACAGGATCTCCCATAAGTGAGTCCACCCCTCACATTATATACAATATTTCCCATAAGTGAGTCCACCCCTCACATTATATATACAGTATCTCCAATAAGTGAGTCCACCCCTCACATTATATATACAGTATATACCATAAGTGAGTCCACCCCTCACATTATTTATATAGTATCTCCCATAAGTGAGTCCACCCCTCACATTATATATACAGTATCTCCCATAAGCGAGTCCACCCCTCACATTATATACAGTATATCCCATAAGTGAGTCCACCCCTCACATTATATATAGTATCTCCCATAAGTGACTCCACCCCTCACATTATATATACAGTATCTCCCATAAGTGAGTCCACCCCTCACATTATATATACAGTATATCCCATAAGTGAGTCCACCCCTCACATTATATACAGTATCTCCCATAAGTGAGTCCACCCCTCACATTATATATACAGTATCTCCCATAAGTGAGTCCACCCCTCACTTTATATATACAGTATCTCCCATAAGTGAGTCCACCCCTCACATTATATATACAGTATATCCCATAAGTGAGTCCACCCCTCACTTTATATATACAGTATCTCCCATAAGTGAGTCCACCCCTCACATTATATATACAGTATCTCCCATAAGTGACTCCACCCCTCACATTATATACAGTATCTCCCATAAGTGAGTCCACCCCTCACATTATATATACAGTATATCCCATAAGTGAGTCCACCCCTCACATTATATACAGTATCTCCCATAAGTGAGTCCACCCCTCACATTATATATACAGTATCTCCCATAAGTGAGTCCACCCCTCACTTTATATATACAGTATCTCCCATAAGTGAGTCCACCCCTCACATTATATATACAGTATCTCCCATAAGTGAGTCCACCCCTCACATTATATACAGTATATCCCATAAATGAGTCCACCCCTCACATTATATATACAGTATCTCCCATAAGTGAGTCCACCCCTCACATTATATATACAGTATCTCCCATAAGTGACTCCACCCCTCACATTATATATACAGTATCTCCCATAAGTAAGTCCACCCCTCACATTATATATACAGTATATCCCATAAGTGAGTCCACCCCTCACATTATATATACAGTATATCTCATAAGTGAGTCCACCCCTCACATTATATATAAATAGTATCTCCCATAAGTGAGCCCACCCCTCACATTATATATACAGTATCTCCCATAAGCGAGTCCACCCCTCACATTATATACAGTATCTCCCATAAGTGAGTCCACCTCTCACATTATATATACAGTATCTCCCATAAGTGACTCCACCCCTCACATTATATATACAGTATATCCCATAAGTGAGTCCACCCCTCACATTATATATAAATAGTATCTCCCATAAGTGAGCCCACCCCTCACATTATATATACAGTATCTCCCATAAGCGAGTCCACCCCTCACATTATATACAGTATCTCCCATAAGTGAGTCCACCCCTCACATTATATATATAGTATATCCCATAAGTGAGTCCACCCCTCACATTATATATAAATAGTATCTCCCATAAGTGAGCCCACCCCTCACATTATATATACAGTATCTCCCATAAGTGAGTCCACCCCTCACATTATATATAAATAGTATCTCCCATAAGTGAGTCCACCCCTCACATTATATATACAGTATATCCCATAAGTGACTCCACCCCTCACATTATATACAGTATCTCCCATAAGTGAGTCCACCCCTCACATTATATATACAGTATATCCCATAAGTGAGTCCACCCCTCACATTATATACAGTATCTCCCATAAGTGAGTCCACCCCTCACATTATATATACAGTATATCCCATAAGTGAGTCCACCCCTCACATTATATATACAGTATCTCCCATAAGTGAGTCCACCCCTCACATTATATATACAGTATATCCTATAAGTGAGTCCACCCCTCACATTATATATACAGTATATCCCATAAGTGAGTCCACCCCTCACATTATATATACAGTATATCCCATAAGTGAGTCCACCCCTCACATTATATATACAGTATCTCCCATAAGTGAGTCCACCCCTCACATTATCTATACAGTATATCCCATAAGTGAGTCCACCCCTCACATTATATATACAGTATATCCCATAAGTGAGTCCACCCCTCACATTATATATACAGTATATCCCATAAGTGAGTCCACCCCTCACATTATATACAGTATATCCCATAAGTGAGTCCACCCCTCACATTATATATACAGTATCTCCCATAAGTGAGTCCACCCCTCACATTATATATACAGTATCTCCCATAAGTGAGTCCACCCCTCACATTATATATACAGTATCTCCCATAAGTGAGTCCACCCCTCACATTATATACAGTATCTCCCATAAGTGAGTCCACCCCTCACATTATATATACAGTATCTCCCATAAGCGAGTCCACCCCTCACATTATATACAGTATCTCCCATAAGCGAGTCCACCCCTCACATTATATACAGTATCTCCCTTAAGTGAGTCCACCCCTCACATTATATACAGTATCTCCCATAAGTGACTCCACCCCTCACATTATATACAGTATATCCCATAAGTGAGTCCACCCCTCACATTATATATACAGTATCTCCCATAAGCGAGTCCACCCCTCACATTATATATACAGTATCTCCCATAAGTGAGTCCACCCCTCACATTATATACAGTATCTCCCATAAGCGAGTCCACCCCTCACATTATATACAGTATCTCCCTTAAGTGAGTCCACCCCTCACATTATATATACAGTATATTTCATAAGTGAGTCCACTCCTCACATTATATATACAGTATCTCCCATAAGTGAGTCCACCCCTCACATTATATATACAGTATCTCCCATAAGTGAGTCCACCCCTCACATTATATATACAGTATATCCCATAAGTGACTCCACCCCTCACATTATATACAGTATCTCCCATAAGTGAGTCCACCCCTCACATTATATATACAGTATCTCCCATAAGTGAGTCCACCCCTCACATTATATATACAGTATATCCCATAAGTGAGTCCACCCCTCACATTATATACAGTATATATCCCGTAAGTGAGTCCACCCCTCACATTATATATACAGTATATATCCCATAAGTGAGTCCACCCCTCACATTATATATACAGTATATCCCATAAGTGAGTCCACCCCTCACATTATATATACAGTATCTCCCATAAGTTAGTCCACCCCTCACATTATATATACAGTATCTCCCATAAGTGAGTCCACCCCTCACATTATATACAGTATCTCCCATAAGTGACTCCACCCCTCAAATTATATATACAGTATCTCCCATAAGTGACTCCACCCCTCACATTATATATACAGTATCTCCCATAAATGAGTCCACCCCTCACATTATATATACAGTATCTACCATAAGTGAGTCCACCCCTCACATTATATATACAGTATCTCCCATAAGTGAGTCCACCCCTCACATTATATATACAGTATCTCCCATAAGTGAGTCCACCCCTCACATTATATACAGTATATCCCATAAGTGATTCCACCCCTCACATTATTTATACAGTATCTCCCATAAGTGAGTCCACCCCTCACATTATATATACAGTATATCCCATAAGTGAGTCCACCCCTCACATTATATATACAGTATATCCCATAAGTGAGTCCACCCCTCACATTATATATACAGTATCTCCCATAAGTGAGTCCACCCCTCACATTATCTATACAGTATATCCCATAAGTGAGTCCACCCCTCACATTATATATACAGTATATCCCATAAGTGAGTCCACCCCTCACATTATATATACAGTATATCCCATAAGTGAGTCCACCCCTCACATTATATACAGTATATCCCATAAGTGAGTCCACCCCTCACATTATATATACAGTATCTCCCATAAGTGAGTCCACCCCTCACATTATATATACAGTATCTCCCATAAGTGAGTCCACCCCTCACATTATATATACAGTATCTCCCATAAGTGAGTCCACCCCTCACATTATATACAGTATCTCCCATAAGTGAGTCCACCCCTCACATTATATATACAGTATCTCCCATAAGCGAGTCCACCCCTCACATTATATACAGTATCTCCCATAAGCGAGTCCACCCCTCACATTATATACAGTATCTCCCTTAAGTGAGTCCACCCCTCACATTATATACAGTATCTCCCATAAGTGACTCCACCCCTCACATTATATACAGTATATCCCATAAGTGAGTCCACCCCTCACATTATATATACAGTATCTCCCATAAGCGAGTCCACCCCTCACATTATATACAGTATCTCCCATAAGCGAGTCCACCCCTCACATTATATACAGTATCTCCCTTAAGTGAGTCCACCCCTCACATTATATATACAGTATATTTCATAAGTGAGTCCACTCCTCACATTATATATACAGTATCTCCCATAAGTGAGTCCACCCCTCACATTATATATACAGTATCTCCCATAAGTGAGTCCACCCCTCACATTATATATACAGTATATCCCATAAGTGACTCCACCCCTCACATTATATACAGTATCTCCCATAAGTGAGTCCACCCCTCACATTATATATACAGTATCTCCCATAAGTGAGTCCACCCCTCACATTATATATACAGTATATCCCATAAGTGAGTCCACCCCTCACATTATATACAGTATATATCCCGTAAGTGAGTCCACCCCTCACATTATATATACAGTATATATCCCATAAGTGAGTCCACCCCTCACATTATATATACAGTATATCTCATAAGTGAGTCCACCCCTCACATTATATATACAGTATATCCCATAAGTGAGTCCACCCCTCACATTATATATACAGTATCTCCCATAAGTGAGTCCACCCCTCACATTATATATACAGTATCTCCCATAAGTGAGTCCACCCCTCACATTATATACAGTATCTCCCATAAGTGACTCCACCCCTCAAATTATATATACAGTATCTCCCATAAGTGACTCCACCCCTCACATTATATATACAGTATCTCCCATAAATGAGTCCACCCCTCACATTATATATACAGTATCTACCATAAGTGAGTCCACCCCTCACATTATATATACAGTATCTCCCATAAGTGAGTCCACCCCTCTCATTATATATACAGTATCTCCCATAAGTGAGTCCACCCCTCACATTATATACAGTATATCCCATAAGTGATTCCACCCCTCACATTATTTATACAGTATCTCCCATAAGTGAGTCCACCCCTCACATTATATATACAGTATATCCCATAAGTGAGTCCACCCCTCACATTATATACAGTATATCCCATAAGTGAGTCCACCCCTCACATTATATATACAGTATATCCCATAAGTGACTCCACCCCTCACATTATATATACAGTATATCCCATAAGTGAGTCCACCCCTCACATTATATATACAGTATCTCCCATAAGTGAGTCCACCCCTCACATTATATATACAGTATATCCCATAAGTGAGTACACCCCCTCACATTATATATACAGTATATCCCATAAGTGAGTCCACCCCTCACATTATATATACAGTATCTCCCATAAGTGACTCCACCCCTCACATTATATATACAGTATCTCCCATAAGTGAGTCCACCCCTCACATTATATACAGTATCTCCCATAAGTGAGTCCACCCCTCACATTATATATACAGTATCTCCCATAAGTGAGTCCACCCCTCACATTATATATATATATACAGTATATCCCATAAGTGAGTCCACCCCTCACATTATATATACAGTATCTCCCATAAGTGAGTCCACCCCTCACATTATCTATACAGTATATCCCATAAGTGACTCCACCCCTCACATTATATACAGTATATCCCATAAGTGACTCCACCCCTCACATTATATACAGTATCTCCCTTAAGTGAGTCCACCCCTCACATTATATATACAGTATCTCCCATAAGTGAGTACACCCCTCACATTATATATACAGTATCTCCCTTAAGTGAGTCCACTCCTCACATTATATTTACAGTATATCTCATAAGTGAGTCCACCCCTCACATTATATATACAGTATCTCCCATAAGTGAGTACACCCCTCACATTATATATACAGTATCTCCCATAAGTGAGTCCACCCCTCACATTATATATACAGTATCCCCCATAAGTGAGTCCACTCCTCACATTATATATACAGTATCTCCCATAAGTGAGTCCACTCCTCACATTATATATACAGTATCTCCCATAAGTGAGTCCACCCCTCACATTATATATACAGGATCTCCCATAAGTGAGTACACCCCTCACATTATATATACAGTATCCCCCATAAGTGAGTCCACTCCTCACAATATATATACAGTATCTCCCATAAGTGAGTCCACCCCTCACATTATATATATACAGTATCCCCCATAAGTGACTCCACCCCTCACATTATATATATACAGTATCTCCCATAAGTGAGTCCACTCCTCACATTATATATACAGTATATCCCATAAGTGAGTCCACCCCTCACATTATATACAGTATATCCCATAAGTGAGTCCACCCCTCACATTATATATACAGTATCTCCCATAAGTGAGTCCACCCCTCACATTATATACAGTATATCCCATAAGTGAGTCCACCCCTCACATTATATATACAGTATATCCCATAAGTGAGTCCACCCCTCACATTATATATACAGTATTTCCCATAAGTGAGTCCATCCCTCACATTATATACAGTATCTCCCATAAGTTAGTCCACCCCTCACATTATATACAGTATCTCCCTTAAGTGAGTCCACCCCTCACATTATATTTACAGTATATCTCATAAGTGAGTACACCCCTCACATTATATATACAGTATCTCCCATAAGTGAGTACACCCCTCACATTATATATACAGTATATCCCATAAGTGAGTCCACCCCTCACATTATATATACAGTATCTTCCATAAGTGACTCCACCCCTCACATTATATATACGGTATCTCCCATAAGTGAGTCCACCCCTCACATTATATATACAGTATCTCCCATAAGTGAGTCCACCCCTCACATTATATATATACAGTATCTCCCATAAGTGAGTCCACCCCTCACATTATATATACAGTATCTCCCATAAGTGAGTACACCCCTCACATTATATATACAGTATCCCCCATAAGTGAGTCCACCCCTCACATTATATATACAGTATATCCCATAAGTGAGTCCACCCCTCACATTATATATACAGTATCTCCCATAAGTGAGTCCACCCCTCACATTATATACAGTATCTCCCATAAGTGAGTCCACCTCTCACATTATATATACAGTATCTCCCATAAGTGAGTCCACCCCTCACATTATATACAATATATACCATAAGAGAGTCCACCCCTCACATTATATATACAGTATCTCCCATAAGTGAGTCCACCCCTCACATTATACATACAGTATCTCCCATAAGTGAGTCCACCCCTCACATTATATACAGTATATCCCATAAGTGAGTCCACCCCTCACATTATATATACAGTATATCCCATAAGTGAGTCCACCCCTCACATTATATATACAGTATATCCCATAAGTGAGTCCACCCCTCACATTATATACACAGTATCTCCCATAAGTGAGTCCACCCCTCACATTATATACAGTATCTCCCATAAGTGACTCCACCCCTCACATTATATATACAGTATATCCCATAAGTGAGTCCACCCCTCACATTATATATACAGTATATCCCATAAGTGAGTCCACCCCTCACATTATATATACAGTATCTCCCATAAGTGAGTCCACCCCTCACATTATATACACAGTATCTCCCATAAGTGAGTCCACCCCTCACATTATATACAGTATCTCCCATAAGTGACTCCAGCCCTCACATTATATATACAGTATATCCCATAAGTGAGTCCACCCCTCACATTATATATACAGTATATCCCATAAGTGAGTCCACCCCTCACATTATATATACAGTATATCCCATAAGTGAGTCCACCCCTCACATTATATATACAGTATCTCCCATAAGTGAGTCCACCCCTCACATTATATATACAGTATCTCCCATAAGTGAGTCCACCGCCTCACATTATATACACAGTATCTCACTTATGGGAGATACGTTACATTCATTCACTTTGTTAGAAATTAACTTTTTTATATGAGCCACTAGATGTCACCAGAGTATTTGATATGAAATACGATTTTATTTTATCAGAAACAGAGGGGTTATCCAGGATTGAACTTTTTATTTTTATTTATTTTTTTAATCCTGCTCAGTTGCCGGCATTTAAAAAAACAAAAACTGGACTTACCCCGGCATTACCAGTCCCTCCAGTCTTCTTCCTGGTTTTTGTGGTCAATTCATCAGACTGCAACTCAGCTAATCGACATTCTGCCTTGGCTAATGATTGGCTAAGCGGCAGTAGGACATAAGTTCTAACCTGAATAAACCCTTTAGTTGCAGGATGAATATTTAGGGGACGACCAGGCTTTGTAGACCCTACTATGTTGTAACGTCACTGTATTTTTATGACATAACAGAGGTTGTGAGGTTATTTACACTGAACATTAGCAATGTGCCTCTTTCTGTGCAAAGCCTTCTGACGGCATCCTTGGCGATGAACAGTGGTGTCGCTAGGGGAGGCTATGGGGGCTGAAGCCCCGGGTGTGGCCCCCATAACTCTTGGTCTGGCCCACACTCGCTGGCTAATGGGAATCTAGGACACTGTCCTGGATCCTCAGTTGAGTGAGCGCAGCTTTCACCTGTATATGCTCGGGCACATACTAGTGAAAGCAGCCTGTCAGTGTTAAAGGGGTACTCCGCTGTAAACATCTTATCCCCTATCCAAAGTGGTGGGACCCCCACGAACTCTGCTGCTGCACCATTTTCATTTGGTGCACGGAGCGTTCTTCGCTCTGTGCCCGATGACTGGCGATGCCGGCCGGCTGCCACGCCCCCTCCATTCACATCTATGGGAGGAGGCGTGACAGCTATGTACTTGCCTTTACGTCCCCTCCCATAGACATGCCTGGATCCTGAGAACCGACGCTGTGGGACAAGCTGGACTTAATGATAAGAACGATATGAGTGTTTTCCTCTAATTATTCTTCTAGTTATTTAATCCTATCCCCGTAGTGCATGATTATGCTTATTTATATTATCTTACTGTCTAGAATTTATGTTTATATTATCTGTCATATTTGTATCGTGTTTTTCACTTACCTGTTATGTCCTGGCGCCAGTAAGCGTTCTGCGCATGCGCCGATAGAACTACTCGGCATCTGCGCAAGTACGCATGCGCCGAAGACATTGTGTACTGGTTGCCGTGGCACCAGCGGCTGTTAGCGTGTATAAGACGCGCCGGTCCCACGTCATACCAGTGAGCCAGAAGAAGCACTTGGCGAAACGTTGCTCTGTTTATACGCACCTGTATGCACCTCATCCCGTGGAATAAAGCTGTCTATTTGCAAGTGAGTTGCCATCTCATTCCTTCTACTTGGATGTTCTATTGGATTGTTAACTATGAGGATGCAGCACCGCTCACAGCAAAACCCGGGCTTGCATATTTTTAAGCAGATACTTGCGGCAGCACGTGACCCTAAGAGACTTGCTTGAACAGGAGTAGTGTCAGCAACTCTCATTGTCTAGATGTGACCTTTGCCCTTACGCAGTACCTGCACTTTGGAGGGGAAAGGACATGGTCCTGCTGGTACCTGTTGCCTGATCACTGAGATGTATAGAAGGTATATGGTTCTGTTTTGTTTTTTACTTTTTTTTTTAACCTGGCACAATAGCGGGGAGGGGGGGGGGGGGGCTACATACTTATCTGGATACCTGGCTACCTAACTTCCTACCTACCTATCCTCATACCTGGCTACCTAACTGAATGCCTGGCTGCATCTGGCTACCTAACTTCCTACCTACATACCTGGCTACCGACCTACATACCTAGCTACCTAACTACATAGCTAGCTAGCCACATACCTGGCTACCTACCTAACTATCCAGCTAGCAACCCACCTACTTTCCTGGCTACTTAGCTATAAAACTACATAGCTACCTAACTACTTACTTGCATACCTGGAAACCAAACTATATGCCTGACTACATCTGGCTGCCTTACTACCTACCTACATATCTGGCTACCTAACTACATGCCTGGCTACATCTTGCTACCTAACTACCTACCTACATACCTAGCTACCTAACTACCTACATGGCTACCTAGCTACATACCTGGCTACCTACATACTAGCTGCCTGGCTACATTTCTGGCTACCTAGCAAACAAACTACCTGGCTATCTAAGGTAGGGGTGTGGCTTGGGCTATGGGCTCTAGCCCCTGGTCTTTTGGAGACCTATTAACACTCCTGGCAGATAATCATGTTGAAGAAACAGTTTCTTAGGCTCTTAATGTACAGTTGAAGGCCGAGGCTGTAGTCGAACAGCCAATAGTGCATTAGAATGTGAGCGGTTTAGGTGACCGCCCTAGACCTTATGTCCACCCAACGGGCCCATATTATAATCTTCTACTAAAGTTCAGAGGAGAAAGGAACCAATACATAAGGTTGGGCTAATATTGCTTTTGTTTCAGTTTAACATATACCATATACCACTCAACAGAAAAAAAGGGATATGTTAACATATACTATAGTATGCCACACAGCAGAATCCATTTCCCATTATAAAAAAAAGTGTCATGTATTTTTTTTTTTTTTTTAGCATACACTATAACAGTTTACTGGGTTTTTTCATACAGCAAAGTTAACCATACTGTAGCAGTAACAATGAGACAAAAATGCAGTGTAAACCCACTCTTATCAGCTTCAGCCATGCTCCCTCCCTTCCCCATCCTTTAAAGGGGTACTGCGGCCCTACGACATGTTATCCCCTATCCAAAGGATAGGGGATGAGCTGTCTGACCGCGGGGGTTCCACCGCTGGGGACCCCCGAAATCTTGCATTCGGCACCCACCTGTTCGAGCTGCATGCTGCGATGTCAGCTCACAAACTGCCGGGTGCCGACCACGGGGGCGGAGTCGTGACGTCACGATACTCCGGCCCCATGGTCGGCACCCGGCAGTTTGTGAGCTGGCAGTGCCTCGTGCAGCTCAAACAGGTGGGCGCCGAATGCAAGATTGAGGGGGTCCCCAGCTGCGGGACCCCCATGGTCAGACAGCTTATCCCCTATCCTTTGGAAAGGGGATAAGATGTCTTAGGGCCGGAGTACCTCTTTAATCCCTTTTCTTTTGCTTCTTGGCTCCAGCTCCATTCCTGACCCAACAAGCAGAGTGCTTTCTTCTGTCAACTGCAGAACAGTGTTGGCTCTATGACGTATGGCCTTCAACCAATACCATGGAAATCAACACTCTTCTGCCGCTCAGAAGCCTCCAACAATTCCAGTCCTGTCACGGTGAACTCTGTAGTCAGGGCCTGAATGGGAATGTCAGCAGTAATAGGGTATTCTAAAAAGCACAGAGGGAGGAGGACTAGCCATTTTTTCTCCAAGGTGTCGTGAGATTAATTAGTGTTACAAGGTCTCAAGTGTGAATGGGAAAGAGGTGCCTTAAATCTGGTGTTATCGCTCTCTCACTCTCTAATACTGATCACTGGAAGTCCAACATGGCAACTCAAGGCAAAGAACTCTGAAAAAAGAATTGTAGCTCTACATAAAGGTGGTCAAGGCTATAAAAAGATTGCCAAGACCCTGAAACTTAGCTGCAGCACAGTGGGCAAGACCATACAGTGGTTTCACAGGACAGGTTCTACTCAAAACAGGCCTCTCTAAGGTCGACCAAAGGAGTCGAGTGCATGCGCTCAGCGTCATATCCAGAGGTTGTCTTTGGGAAATAGACACATAAATGCTGCCAGTATTGCTGCTGATGTTGAAGGGGTGGAGGAGGGGGACCAGCCTGTCAGTTTTTAGACCATATGCCGCACACTGCATTAAATTGGTCTGCATGGCTGTCGTCCCAGAAGGAAACCTCTTTTAAAGATGAAACACAAGAAAACCTGCAAACAGTTTGCTGAAGACAAGTAGACTAAGGACATGGATTACTGGAACCATGACCTGTGGTCCAATGAGACCAAGATAAACTTATTTGGTTTAGATGATATCAACATGACCCTAAACGCTTCTCCAAGACCATCACAGTAACTAATAACTACACTAGAAGGGTTTAACATGTTAGACACTATTCCTTATGCTGACTTATGGTTGGTTTACATAATGCCAATATATTGTGATCAAATTGTCAGGGCATTTTAAGCCACACCCCTTTACTTACGGCCACACACCTTTTCTATATACGGTACTGCAAAAAAAAAAAAAGTGTCTAAAAACATTGGCAAAAGACACGTACAACATTTTTACGAAAATTGAGCAAGAATTTGGGGGACTTTTAGCTTGTTAAACTTTCTCCTTTGTATTAATAGGTTGTCAGAGTATAGTTATAGTGTGAAGTCTGCGTAAATGATGAAGAAAAACTTTAGGTTATAGTGAGGACACAAGAAAACATAAAATTATGCCTGAAAGTATTTCTGTCAATATACTGTATACATCAGTTCAGAAGGAAGAGTATATAACATTTATGAGACAGACTGAAGCAGCAACTGAATCGAAACAAGGATGTGGTTATAGTTTGAGGTCACATATTTCAAGTTTAACACCTTTGCTGCACTCGGAGATCTTCAGATAAGACTTCATGGGCTCCACCTCCTCTCGGTATGTCTCTTTCATACCCCCGTTCTCTCGAACATATAATTTTCTCCCAGAGCTCATGGTGTCCAGGTGTTTTTGTGCCATCCACATGTCCATTCTTGGATTTATTTGTTCATCCTCGTAAGTGGGTGTGAAGGATTATGTATATATAGACATCTCAGGGTCTCCCTGTGACTCTGGGAACAGTGGTTGATGTTCCAGATGAATAGTTCAGTCATATTACAACAGCCACTTATAAAGAGGTCTCAACAGAAAAGAAGAACGTCTCCGGCCAACTTCAAGTCTAGGGTCTTCATCCTTACTCGCACCTCACTCAACTATTATGAGCATCGCAATGGGGTAAGTTCATGGGGTAGAATAATAGTGGCGGTCTGTTAAGATATTTTTTCAACCCAAAATAAGACCAACATCCATCCCATTGTTAGTTTAAGGTCACTTGAGTTTTCCATTTTCTAGAGCTGAGTAATTTTTTGTACGAAAGTCCAAAAATGCTCAAAAAAATAATGAAAAATGTTCTAAATTTGCTGTTCTTTTGCCACATTATCTTTTATCTTTAATTTGGTAATATTACAGGTCATGAATTAGATGACTATTGTTGACGAGGTTTGTACTATGTTTTATAATGACATCTTGGAATGCAAATACAAGCTATGGGCCAATTGCCACCTCTTACATGTTGTGCTGAAATTCCTTCCTCAAAACTAAAGATCGTGTGACTAGTTTGCATGGAAACAGGGAACTCTTTTGTCCAAGAGGTTTTATATAATGAAAACAGTTTGATTTGGAAGGCAAAAATACATGGTGAACTCTATAGACACATTTCCCTATGAGTAGTCATGGAGCTATCTGTACCAACCCATACTACCCAATGTTTCTTTCTTTAGTTTTCACCAAATAAAGTGTTTTAGTGGTGCCTGGCATCCACTTATTTATCTTTTAACATGCAATTAACATGCCGGTGACCCAAGATCAATAGCAATGTATATGAGGAACTTGGAGAACTTGAACTTAGAGAACCTAAGAACTGTCTTTTCTTTGCCATCAGTTGTTTGAAGAGATCGGCCAATTTTGCTTTGTGGTCAAGACTCATTTTTCCACTCTCTTCAAATTATTTATAGTTTCCCTTGTTTAATACCTAAATGTTAGAGACACCACTGTTGTATCTGTTGGGGATTTCAGGGAAAGGAAGTAAAAAATCTGATGTAACTACTGCTGTTGGTGGAAAATGCTTAACTTGCCAAACCCAAATGAGTCTTAGGTAACGCATCTTGAGTCCTGCATTGATGTACACATAGATCAACATTCAACTACGGTACAAGGACCAAGTGTAGCTTTACATATGATACTCTTCCTTTGGTTTTATTTGTTCAATATATGGGCTTCTTAACAGCTTAACGACACAGGGGGTATATGTAGGCCTTGGTCGCGGTCCAAGTGTATAAAGTGCACTCACAAGCTGAGTAAGCTTGATACCTGGTAAGTACCAACTGCTATCAGCGGCCCGGACCTACCACTTGGGCATGTTCCCATTGCTGTTGTGCTTTGCCCGTTCTGGACCCTCAAAACAATTCAGAGTACAACTGACTCCACCAGGTCACTCCACCGTTAACTTGAATGGGGTCTGTTGAGCATCTGATAGTTTACCAGAGCTTAGTGAGAAAAAAAAGTAGTGCATGCACTTTTTTTTTTCTCCTCTAAACTCCCGTCGTTTTGACGGAATTGCAGATGGAGCTCCATAGAGGCCTAATGCTGGACATTAGCAATAATTAACCCAAACCAACAAACACTTCTACAAATTATTATCAAACAAATATGTCTTTATTGAGAAGTCGAATAAATGATTTAAAAAAAATAATTCATATATTAAAATGCCACCATAAGTAATCCCTTCAGTGGCACATACCATCGGAAGGCAGGGAAGACATAAATAAGTAACAACCGTATATCAGACACCATCTAAGGACATACATATAGAGATAGCATATGTAAAGGGCATAATGCAAATAATAATATAACTGTGCCAAAGATTTAAAAAAAAACAAATATCAAGAATCCCGATATCTATCATGTAAACAAGCCTTACCAAGGTATGTGCAGACACCAACATATGTTTCGCTCTACTGAGCTTCCTCAGGGGGCGTCATGCTCAGTAAAGCAAAACATATGTTGGGGTCCGCACATATGTTATTTGACTTCTCAATAAAGATATATTTGTTCAATAATAATTTGCAGTAGTGTTTGTTGGTTTGGGTTCATTTATTTAATTTGACACTACACAGAGGGGCATTGGTTTAACAGCGGTTTTGCTACCCTGTTTCTTTTGGATTAAAGAAGTTTTGGGTTAAAGAAGTTTATCCATCAGCAAAAGCAATGATAAGGTATGCCATCACTTTCCAATGGTGGAGATCCACACCAGCCCTGAGAATGAATGGCTGAAGAGTTTTGGAACTGTTTTAGAACAGTGTGGGTCATGGCAGTCGGACCCCCACCAATCATAAATTGGTTTCCTAACCTAGCTATATTCCATCACTTTTTAAGATGGGATAATACATTTAAATTGTCTTTTTTTTTTTGTATTTTCTTTTTTATAAAAGTACACTTGACATTAAGAGGGTCCCTTCGACAGATATCATTAAAGTCAGACTGTATTAGAAGTGACCACCATTTACTAGTAACTATGACATATATTGTCCACCATCTTGAAAAAAAAAAAAACACAATTTTTTATTTATCTTAACAAAAAAATGATATTAATACTTTTTTCTGTAGGTTATTTAATAGGTTTCTTATTATAGGATCCACCAATGCCTGAAATAAATCCAAATATTTCAAGGATTAAGGCACTTGATTTACTCGTTCAGTCTGGTTGCACAAAATTCGGCGGTTGGGAATTGCTGAATTTCCTGTTTAAAGGGGTACTCCGTTGAAAACCTTTTTTCTTTTAAATCAACTGGTGGCAGAAAGTTAAACATATTTGTAAATTACTTCTAGTAAAAAAATCTTAATCCTTCCTGTACTTATTAGCTGCTGAATACTACAGAGGAAATTCTTTTCTTTTTGGAATGCTCTCTGATGACATCACGAGCACAATTCTCTCTGCTGACGTTATTATAATAATAATGCTTTATTTATTGTTGTCCTTAGTGGGATTTGAACCCATGTCCCCAGCACTGCAAGGCAGCAGTGCTAACCACTGAGCCACCATGCTGCCCTTAGCAAACATCTGCTATACATGGTTCCTAAAATGGACAGAGATGTCAGCAGAGAGCACTGTGCTCGGGATGTCATCAGTGTTCCAAAAAGAAAGAAAATGCCTCTGTAGCATTCAGCAGCTAATAAGTACTGGAAGGATTAACATTTTTTAATAGAAGTAATTTACAAATATGTTTAACTTTCTGCCACCAGTTGATTTAAAAGAAAAAAGGTTTTCACCGGAAATCTAAACAATTTTTATAGAATATGTAGACTTGTTGTACCTGTAGGGATTTGAACCTGTCTCCAAGGAAAGAGTACTTGCCACTGAGCCACTGTGCTGCCATGGACATTTAGGAAAGAATGTTCTTAGCATATGCTCCGAATGGTCCCAGAACATCCTCAGGAAGATCAGATTCAAACTGGGTATACAGTGGTCCCTCAACATACGATGGTAATCCATTCCAAATGGACCATCGTTTGTTGAAACCATCGTATGTTGAGGGATCCGTGCAGTGTAAAGTATAGGACAGTGGTCTACAACCTGCGGACCTCCAGATGTTGCAAAACTACAACACCCAGCATGCCCGGACAGCCAACGGCTGTCCGTGCATGCTGGGTGTTGTAGTTTTGCAACATCTGGAGGTCCACAGTTTGAAGACCACTGTTAGAGGAAGTTGTACTCACCTGTCCCCGCCGCTCCGGACCGTCACCACTGCCCTGGATGTTGCCGCCCATCGCTGTCGCCGCGTCCCCGGGATGTCCCCAAAGCTCCGGCAAGGCCTCTGCTTCCCCGGCATCCTCGCTCTCCCGTCGCCGCCATCACGTCGCTATGCACGTCGCTCCTATTGGATGACGGGACGGCGTGCGCAGTGACGTGATGACGACGATGGAGAGCGCCGACCATGCAGGGGATCCCGAAGAGGATGCGCCGGAGCCCCGAGGACAGGTAAGTGACCATCACCGGACCACACGGGGCACCATAAACGGCTATCCGGGGGCAGCTGAAGCAGTCTGCGCTGCCGGATAGCCGTTTATGCGATGGCCCCGACATACAAAAGCATCGTATGTTGATGCTGCCTTCAACATGTGATGGCCTCTGAGAGTGATCGTATGTTGAAATGATCGTATGTCGGGGCCATCGTAGGTCGGGGGGGGGGGGGGGGGTCACTGTACATGACCTATGACACTGTCATAGGTCATGTATACCCAGTGTAAACAACTGTAATAGCCGATATGGACAAAAAATGTGTATGACTGTCTGCCAAATGATTGTTCTGTATGCAATCATTCAGTCATTCAAAATAAAGGACTTTTTTCAGTGTTCATTACATCTGTAATATTTTTGAGGCTATTGGTCCCTTAGCAGGTCCTAATGTTTCTCCTGATTTTACAGCTACAGATAGAGATGAGCGAACTTACAGTAAATTCGATTTGTCACGAACTTCTCGGCTCGGCAGTTGATGACTTTTCCTGCATAAATTAGTTCAGCTTTCCGGTGCTCCGGTGGGCTGGAAAAGGTGGATACAGTCCTAGGAGACTCTTTCCTAGGACTGTATCCACCTTTTCCAGCCCACCGGAGCAACGGAAAGCTGAACTAATTTATGCAGGATAAGTCATCAACTGCCGAGCCGAGAAGTTCGTGACGAATCGAATTTACTGTAAGTTCGCTCATCTCTAGCTACAGAGTAAAAGCCGTGCCTTGCAATCCTTATGATT
Organism: Hyla sarda; assembly: GCF_029499605.1. Lineage (NCBI taxonomy): Eukaryota > Metazoa > Chordata > Amphibia > Anura > Hylidae > Hyla > Hyla sarda. The sequence goes on from NC_079192.1 coordinate 401,526,325, forward strand.
CTTTATGGTTTTTCAATTTGTCCATAAAAAACATTGATTGCCCATGATTTTTAAATAAGTCGTCCAGAAAAATGAAAAATTTAAGTGAGAAACCCGATGGCCAGCTGAACAGCAGGGACACCAATCAATACCAATCAGATAGGAGGCCTTGATTTGTGCCATGATCAGTGTTGAGAGCATTTCTGTGTACAGAGATATGCACTGAAGTATGCTAACAGATTATTAGTTTAAAATAACAAGTTAAAGTCCTAGAAAAATGGAAATAGAAAATATATTTACTGTAAACACTTTATTTAACCCCTTAAGGACACAGCCCGTTTTGGCCTTGAGGACACAGGAAATTTTCACTTTTGCATTTTTGTTTTTTCCCTTTTAATTAAGAGCTATGACTCTTTAATTTTCCATCCACAGAGCCTTATGACCAATTGTACTTTGTAATGACACCTTTCATTTTACCATTAAATATATGGATCAACCCAAAAATATTAATTTTAGGTGAAAATCGTAAAGAAATTAACATTTTTGCAACTTTTGGAGGGTCTGCGTTTTACGCAGTGCTTTTTACGGTCAATCTGACATGTTATCTTTATTCTGTTGCTCAATACGATTACAATATTGCCCATGGTTACATGATTAATATTATTGTACTGCTTTTAACCCCTTATTGACAATGGACGTAAATGTACGTCATGGTGACGTGGTACTTAACGCACCATGACGTACATTTACGCGCCGCCATGATCGCGAGCACCAGGGACCCGCCGGTAATGGCGGACATCTGCAATCGCACGGATGTCCGCCATTAACCCCTCAGATGCCGTACTTTGAATGGATGATTGGATCGCCCGCAGCACTGCCGCGGGGATCCGATCATCCAGCATGGCGGCCGGAGGTCCCCTCACCTGGCTCCGGACGTCTCCCGGGGTCTTCTGCTCTGTTCTGAGATCTAGCAGACCAGAGCAGAAGATCACCGATAATACTGATCAGTGCTGTGTCCTATACATAGCACTGAACAGTATTAGCAATCAACTAATTGCTATGAATAGTCCCCTATGGGGACATAAAAAGTGTAAAAAAAAAAAGTAAAAAAAATGTAAAATAAAAAAGTACAAAAATGTGAAAAATCCCCTCCCCCAATAAAAAGTAAAATGTCCGTTTTCCCATTTTACCCCCAAAAAAGCGTAAAAAAATGAATACACATACTTGGCATCGCCGCGTGCGTAAAAGTCTGAACAATTAAAATATATTGCAAAAAAAATTTATAAAAAATGTATGAAAAGCAAAACCTAAGCAAAAGTGATACTGATAAAAAAACTATAGATCAAGGCGCAAAAAATGAGCCCTCATATCGCCCCATATTCGGAAAAATTAGAAAGTTATAGGTGGTCAAAATAAGGCAATTTCAAACATACTAATTTTGTTAAAATGGTTTGAGATTTTTTTTAAGCGATACAATTATAGAAAAGCATATAACATGGGGATCATTTTAATCGTATTGACCCACAGAATAAAGAAAACATGTCATTTTTACAGGGTCATTTTTTGCTCTATGATCTGTGGTCTTTTTTGGCACCACATTTGCATATATGTAAATTATTTCTCACTTTTTATTCCTTTTTGGGGGAGGGGGGATGTGATGTGACCAAAAATCAGCAACTTTGGACATTGGTATTTTTTTATTTTTTTTTACCTTTACACTTTTCATCATACGGGTTCAATACCATTATATTTTAATAGTTTGGACATTTCCACATTCAACGATACCATATTTATTTTTAAATGTGATATTTTGTTAAATGCTTTTTTATTAATTTTTTTGACATTTTTAAAGTCCCCATAGGAGACTCTTTCTAACAATTTTTTTTATTGCGAAGACTGTTCAGTGCTAGGCATAGGCATAGCACTGATCAGTGTTATCTGCGATCTACTACTATGGTCTGTCAGAAAGCAGACCATAGAAGAGGATCGCTGTAGCCAACGTGGAGCGGGTAAGTTGTGCTCCGAGTGCCATCTTAGCACATCAATTAAGAACTTAGTATTACACCTTAGAGGCCTGCCGTATAGGCCACTGCATGCTCCGCACCGACATGTGGTGTTTATGTCCATCAGAGAAGGTGGGTGGAGGTTAGTGCTTGGCAATTTATGGATATCCTTGCATTGAGGGGGCGGGTCGTGACGTCACGATACTCCGGCCCCGTGGTCGTGAGTCTTCAGACACGGAGCGATCATCGCTCCATGCAGCTGAGATAGGTGGGTGGTGCATGAGAGATTGCGGGGGGTCCCCAGCGGTGGAACCCCCGTGATCAGATATCTTATCCCCCATCCATTGGATAGGGGATAAGATGTCTTAGGGCCGGAGTACCCCTTTAAAGCATTACTGTCATTAAAATCAACTTTTAATATGTCGCACCGAAAAGATTGGTCAGGGTCTTGGTGCTAAGACCCTCCCCAACTGGTAGTTATAGCCGGATTAAAGCATGTGCTAGGGCTCAATGCAGGAGACGAAATCCATATACAGTAACATAATGAAGTCTTTCTCTTGTAATTGGCCGAATTGTGTGCCAAGCCAGGGAATGAAGCACGCTGTCAGGTGAATTTTACGAGTGGAGGGTATTGGTCCTGAGACCTCGATCAATCTTAAAGGAGTAGTCCAGTGGTGACCCAGTGGTGAACAACTTATCCCCTATCCTAAGGATAGGGGATAAGTTTGAGATCGCGGGGGGTCCGACCGCTGGGGCCCCCTGCGATCTCTCTGTACGGGGGCCAGGCTCTCCGGCCAGATAGCGGGTGTTGACCTCCGCACGAAGCGGCGGCCGACACGCCCCCTCAATACATCTCAATGGCAGAGTCGGAGATTGCCGAAGGCAGTGCTTCGGCTCCGCCATAGAGATATATTGAGGGGGCGTGTCGGCCGCCGCTTCGTGCGGGGGTCGACACCCGCTATCTGGCCGGAGAGCCGGGGCCCCGTACAGAGAGATCGCAGGGGGCCCCAGCGGTCGGACCCCCCCCCCCCCCCCGCGATCTCAAACTTATCCCCTATCCTGAGGATAGGGGATACGTTTTCCACCACTGGACTACCCCTTTAACCCCTTAGGCTGCTTTCATCCGTTTTGAAGACCCGTAAAAAAATTCCATACGGCCGTTACAAAATCCCATTATAGTCTATGGGATTTTTACATTCTCCGTTTTAACCCATCATAGCCCGTCATTAATAACGGACATTATTTTGTGACGGGAGAAAGAACGGGAGAAATTTCTTCCGTTCTTTCTCCCGTCACAAAACAAGGTTTCGTTTTCACGCTGTACAATTTTCATGCTGTGCAATTTACATTAAAAATGACGTTTTCTTTATTTTGTGGGTCAATATGATTAAAATGATACCCATGATTACATACTTTTCTATTATTCTACCGCTTTTAAAAAAATCTCAAACTTTTTAACCATATGAGTAGGTTTAAAATCCTTCTATTTTGACAACCTATAACTTTTTCATTTTTCCGTATAAGCAGCGGAATGAGGGCTCCGTGATATGTACTTTTTATTGATACCACATCTGCATATATAAAACTTTTAATACATTTTTTATACATTTTTTTTTAGAATATGATGTGACAAAAAAGGAATTTTATGATGGACTTTTTAACGTTTACGCCATTCACCATATGGATAATTAACATTATATTTTGATAGTTTGGACAATTACGCACGTGGCAATACCAAATATGTTTCTTCATTTTTTTTTTTTTTACGCTTTTTGGGGGTAAAATGGGTATAACATTTTTATTGGTGGAGGTTTTTTTTTTTCCAAACTTTCTTACTTTTTCCTTTTTCTTTTTACATTTTCTTTTTACTTTTTATTTATTTATTTTTTTTACACTTTTTATGTCCCCATAGGGGACCATTTATTTCAATCAGTTGATTGCTAATACTGTTCAGTTCTATGCATAGGGCATAGCACTGATCAGTGTTATCGGCGATCTACTCTTTCGCTGCGGATAATCCGATCATCTATTTTAAGTGCCGCACTGCCGCAGATGCTGTGATCTGTATTTGTCACTGCATCTGAGGGGTTAATGGCCGACATTGGCGAGATCACTGATGTCCGCCATTACCGGCGGGTCCCTGGCTGCTGACAGCAGCCGGGACCTGCCGTGCATGACATGAGCACCGGTCCGATGCTCGCGGTCATGTTCATGACGTAAATGTATGTCATGGTGTCTATTGTTCATTTACGTCTATTGTCGTTGAGGGGTTGAAGGGGTATTCCGGTGAAAAACTTTTTTTTTCATATCAACTGACTGAAAGTTATACAGATTTGTAAATTACTTCTATTAAAATATCTTAATCCTACCAGCTGCTGAAGTTGAGTTGTTCTTTTCTGTCTGACCACAGTGCTCTCTGCTGACACCTCTGTCTGTCTCAGGAACTGTTCCGAGTAGGAACAAATCCCCATAGCAAACCTCTCCTGCTCTGGACAGTTCTTTAAAAACAGACAGAGGCGTCAGCAGAGAGCACTGTGGTCAGACAGAAAAGAACTGAACTTCAGCAGCTGATAAGTACTGGTAGGATTAAGATTTTATAATAGAAGTAATTTACAAATCTGTTTAACTTTCTGAAGCCAGTTGATATGAAAAACATTGTTTTTCACCGGAATACCCCTTTAGCTTTTAACATATATATGTGTGACATGTCAAAAGTTAGTTTAAATAATGGTAACGCTTTGAGATGACTCCTAAAGGCTTTAGTGTTCAAATACTGGATTTTGCAAGTAGAGACACAATATAAACACTATATATATATATATATATATATATATATATATATATATATATATATATATACATATACACAGTGATCCCTCAACTTACAATGGCCTCAACATACAATAGTTTCAACATACAATGGTCTTTTCTGGACCATTGTAAGTTGAAACCAGACTCAACATACAATGCTACTGACCGTCCAGATCTGTGAAACTTATCAATGGCTGAAAGAACTGACCAATCAGAATGGGCAATTTACTGGTAAATAGTGTTGCTCGCGAATATTCGTAATGCGAATTTTATTCGCGAATTCGCGAATATTCGCGAATATAGCGCTATATATTCGTAATGACGAATATTTTTTTTTTTTTTTTTTTTTACAGTACACATCACAGTGATCATCCTTCTCTGCTTCCAGCTTGTGTGGTGTAAAGAAGGCTGTAATACTACTGTGTGAGACTGGTGAGCGAACTTTCGCATATGCAAAATGTTCGCATATGCAAATTTACGCATATGCAAATGTTCGCATACACGAAATTCTTTTGCTTGTGTAATGCCAATGTTCGTATACACAAATTTTTGTTTACGTAGGTTTTCACACACGCGAATTTTCGCGGGAGTTAATGTTCGCATATGCGCATTTTAAAGCATGTTAGTGCATGTATATTTTCGCATATGTAAATTGTCGCGTATACGAATTTCCGTTTAGTGTTAATGTTCGCATGCGCTAAATTGCGAATCAGTTAATTTTCACATACGCGAATTTTCACTTATGCCAGTGTTCGTGTATGCAGATTTTCGCATATAAGAATTTTTACTTAATGTAATCTTAATATTCGCATATGCGCTTTTTGTACCTAGCTTGGTTATCGCATACGAAATTTTCGCGTGTATTAATGTTCGCATATGCGCATTTGTTAGTATATTAATGTTCACATATGTTAATTTTCGCATCTGCGAAAGTGAGGGTGAGAATTTTACGAATATGCGAATATATGACAACTATTCGTCCATATATTCGCAAATTCGAATATGGCCTATGCCGCTCAACACTACTTGGTAAAACACCTGTATTACTGAAGCGCATACACTGACTGATGTCTGGTAATCACCCCCTACAGTACAGGGAGGTATTACATGTTCTGTACTCTTTACCTGTATTACTGAAGTGTATGCACTGACTGGTGTCTGGTAGCGCCCCCTACAGTACAGGGAGGTATTACATGTTCTGTACTCTTTACCTGTATTACTGAAGTGTATGCACTGACTGGTGTCTGGTAGCGCCCCCTACAGTACAGGGAGGTATTACATGTTCTGTACTCTTTACCTGTATTACTGAAGTGTATGCACTGACTGGTGTCTGGTAGCGCCCCCTACAGTACAGGGTGGTATTACATGTTCTGTACTCTTTACCTGTACCAGGGTTACCTGCTCCTCTGGACACCAGGTGCGGGCGGCTCCATGTTACTTTTTAGGACACTGTGTGTACTGTACAGGACCCTGAAGAAGCTCCTGTCCTCTACGTAGACCAGTGTTTCCCAAGCAGGGTGCCCCCAGCTGTTGCAAAACTGCAACTCCCAGCATGCCCGGACAGCCTTTGGCTGTCCGGGCATGCTGGGAGTTGTAGTTTTGCAACAGCTGGAGGCTCCATGCTTGGGAAACACTGACATAGACAGTGATTACAGCTCCCAGCAGCTCTTTCTTACTTTTATATATAAGGATTTGCTTTATCTATATTCGTTATCTACTTATTTTTCTTTAATCCTCACTTTTTCCTATTTTTGGATGACATTTTTGGGGCTTCAGAACCAATTAACAGGTTTCCATAGAGTTCTGGTCTCAACATACAATGGTTTCAACATACAATGGTCGTCCTGGAACCAATTAATAGTGTAACTTGAGGGACCACTGTGTATATATGTATATATATATATATATATATATTTGTTAGGTGTAGTTAAAGTTGGTAACAAATTGTGTTACATTTTTTTTAAAGGAATTATAATAAACAGAGGGCAGACAACAAGGCACTCCAACAGTATACACCGGTGGTCTTCAACCTGCGGACCTCCAGATGCTGCAAAACTACAACTCCCAGCATGCCCGGACAGCTGTTGGCTGTCAAAAAAAGTAACAGTTCCTTCATATATTCAAAGGGAAAGAAGAAGTGGGAAAAACACATGAAAACTTCGTTAGGCAGAAATGAGAGTATAGAAGAAAGGTGGATGACCCCGGAGGGGAGGATGTCACACTTCCTTATGAGGAGTACTTTAAATTTGGGAGATTCTTACTTAACTTCCCAATATCGTTTAAAGGGGTACTCCCGTGGAAAACTTTTTTTTTTTTTTTAATCACCTGGTGCCAGAAAGTTAAACAGATTTGTAAATCACTTCTATTAAAAAAATCTTAATCCTTCCAGTACTTTTTAGGGGCTGTATACTAAAGAGAAATCCAAAAAAGAAATGCATTTCCTCTGATGTCATGACCACAGTGCTCTCTGCTGACTTCTGCTGTCCCTTTAAGGAACTGTCCAGAGCAGGATAAAATCCCCAAAGCAAACATATGCTGCTCAGGACAGTTCCTAAAATGGACAGCAGAGGTCAGCAGAGAGCACTGTGGTCATGACATCAGAGGAAATGCATTTTTTTTGGGATTTCTCTTTAGTATACAGTCCCTAAAAAGTACTGGAAGGATTAAAATATTTTAATAGAAGTGATTTACAAATCTGTTTAACTTTCTGGCACCAGTTGATTTAAAAAAAAAAAAAAAAAAAAGTTTTCCATGGGAGTACCCCTTTAAGTATTGCCCCAGTCCCTAAACAAACGCTAGGTCTCCTAATGTTATTGCTGCACAGATATAGGGCTGGTACCATATGACAGCCTTTTATCTGTGATGGCCAGTTGTTAAATTATTCATACATTTCCAAGAGGAGTAATAGAGGAACGATACAATGCAGTGTTCTTAATAAAAGGGGAATACCGTAAGTATTTACAATAACAGATATGTCAGGGGAGAAGACAGGTCCTCTTTATCCAGAGTCATGTATTATTTAAAGCGGTACTCCGCCCCTAGACATTTTATCCCCTATCCAAAGGATAGGGGATAAGATGTCAGATCACCGCGGTCCCGCTGCTGGGGACCCCGGGGATCGCTGCTGCGGCACCCCGCTATCATTACTGCACAGAGTGAGTTCGCTCTGTACGTAATGACGGGCAGTACAGGGGCCGGAGCATCGTTACGTCACAGCTCCGCCCCTCGTGACGTCACGGCCCGCCCCTTTCAATACATGTCTATGGGAGGGGGCGTGGCGGTCGTCACACCCCCTCCCATAGACTTGCATTAAGGGGACACGGGCCGTGATGTCACGAGGGGCGGAGCCATGACGTCACTCTGCTCCGTCCCCCGTATCGCCCGTCATTACGCACAGAGCGAACTCGTTCTGTGCTGTAATGAGAGTGGGGTGCCGCAGCAGCGATCCCCGGGGTCCCCAGTAACGGGACCGCGGCAATCTAACATCTTATCCCCTATCCTTTGGATAGGGGATAAGATGTCTAGGGGCGGAGTACCCCTTTAAATGACTGGGCAAATTATTATGTTCTCATATAAAGTGGGTCTCAAACATTGTAGGAATATGTTCATTTACCTACAGCACCCCCACAGGAAGAATAAAGCATTACACAGTGCCCATTCAGATTAATTATTTGATAATAGTATTGATTTTTTTATCATTTAAATTAAAATCAGATATATGCTCCTGAATTGACATACTGTACAGTTATAAGTTTTTTTTGTCTGCAGTGGAGCCCGTTTTTAAAAACAAACAAACAAAAAGGATATATAAATAAATACATATTAGGGGTGTCTAAATAAAAATAAAAAAATACCGTATTTTTCGCCCTATAGGACGCACTGGCGTATAAGATGCACCCAATTTATAGGTGCAAAATCTAAAAAAATAAAGATTTTGAACCCAATAGTGGTCTTCAACCTGCGGACCTCCAGATGTTGCAAAACTACAACTCCCAGCATGCCCGGACAGCCGTTGGCTGTCCGGGCATGCTGGGAGTTGTAGTTTTGCAACATCTGGAGGTCTTCAGATTGAAGACCACAGCATAGGAGGTAATACTCACGTGTCCCCGCCGCTCCGGACCCGTCACCGCTGCCCTGGATGTCGCTCCATCGCTGTCGCCGTCGCTCCGGAACGTCTCTGCTGCCGGCCGGGTATCCTCGCTCTCCATCGCCGTCATCACGTCGTTACGCACGCCAACGCATGTACGCGACAACGTGATGACGAGGAAGGAGAGCGCCGGCCATACAGGGGATCCCTGAACGGAGAAGACACCGAGGAGGCAGGTAAGGTCCCTCCCGGTGTCCTGTAAGCACTAACCCGGCTATTCAGTCGGGCTGTTCGGGACCGCCGCCGTGAAATCGCGGCGGTCCCGAACAGCCCGACTGAACAGCCAGGTTAGTGTCACTTTACTAACAGATGCGGCGGTCAGCTTTGATCACCGCGTCTGAAGGGTTAATACAGGGCATCACCACGATCGGTGATGTCCTGTATTAGCTGCGGGTCCCGACCGTTGATGGCCGCAGGGACCGCCGCGATAGGGGTGTATTCGCCGTATAAGACGCACCGACTTTTTCCCCCAGTTTTGGGGAAGAAAAAGTGCGTCTTATACGGCGAAAAATACGGTACTTGTCCAAGGGACTAAAACGGAACACAATCTACTTGTCCCTCATGAAAATCCACTTGTCCTGGTATTATTTCGGCCAAAATAGTACGAAAATAATGGGGGATATTTCTCAAAGTTGTCTATGTCCCGCATCAATATAGACCAAACTACAGAGCGTTAGTCCGGTCTATTGTGCGCCTAATTTATCAAAAGTCACATGGCTCTTGATAAATTTTGCGCACGGGCTTCAGGATCTATGGTATTTAAACCTGCTCCAACATTTCGTCGTACTTTCAGCCAATGCGTCTTGTCGCTGAAAAGTCGCTTTTGATAAATTCAGCACCAATGCATTTCTAGTCTAACTCTTCCTCCTTTATCTCTTCTTGTTATTAAACTTAAAGGAGTAGTCCAGTGGTGACCCAGTGGTGAACAACTTATCCCCTATCCTAAGGATAGGGGATAAGTTTGAGATCGAGGGGGGTCCGACCGCTTGGGCCCCCTGCGATCTCCTGTACAGAGCCCCGACAGCCCGCGGGAAGAGGGCGTGTCGACCTCCGCACGAAGCGGCAGCCGACACGCCCCCTCAATACAACTCTATGGCAGAGCCGAAGCGCTGCCTTCGGCAATCTCCGGCTCTGCCATAGAGATGTATTGAGGGGGGCGTGTCAGCCCCCGCTTCGTGCCGAGGTCGACACCCGCTATCTGGCCGGAGAGCCTGGCCCCGTACAGAGAGATCGCAGGGGGCCCCAGCGGTCGGACCCCCCCGCGATCTCAAACTTATCCCCTATCCTTAGGATAGGGGATACGTTTTTCACCACTGGACCACCCCTTTAATAATGAATATTCGTATCTTATAAGACTATGTTATTGGTAGCTGCGTCTCCCGCTGTTTTGAGCTGTTCTTATGGAAAATAATAAAAACAAATTTGATAAAAAATAAAATAGACTAGAATGCATCATGTTCTAAAAATACTCTAGAGCAAAAGTCGCAGAAAAGTCGCACATATTTAGACTGCGACTTTCTGTGCGACAAATTTAGACAGGAAAAAACAGTCTAAATCCTTTGATAAATCTAGTAGTGACCACCCTCCAGCACCGGGGCTGACTTAGGCTAAACTGAAACCTGGACTGGCCAGAAACGGAATGAGAAGCCCCACTACCAAACCTGCATGTCCGTAAACAAACCTTCCAGGAATTCCCTTAGCAGTTTTGCCTTTATAGGGATATCAAGCTACCCCTGAACTTCTCATATCTTACTCCAGGAGGAGATATGCAGTTCCTAAAACCTGGTGGACGTGTAAAACAGAAACATTGGGAAAATGTAGCGATCACCGACCACCATTCCCGTCATTGTCTCACACGCCAAAGAAACCGCCATGATTCCCTCCCACATTTCAAATTGATCTACACAGGGTCGAGTTATCAGACAACATGAGCCTATTCGTGTACCTTTTTTTTATCTATATAGACTACATTATTCGATGTAGATGTATAAAGTAAAAAAATCATGAAAAATTTATTTTTTCAGGCTAAGTCATGTGACCCTGTGAACCATAGATAGGTCATTATCAGACAGCTGACACATTTCCTCATCTGGAAACATACACAAGCACGGTGTGAGAGCTGGCGTTCCATTTTTGACTTATTTTGGATGACTTCTTCTCGTAACGCGGGAAATCATCGTACATCCTGATTAGAGATGAGCGAACTTACAGTAAATTCGATTCGTCACGAACTTCTCGGCTCGGCAGTTGATGACTTTTCCTGCATAAATTAGTTCAGCTTTCCGGTGCTCCGGTGGGCTGGAAAAGGTGGACACAGTCCTAGGAGACTCTTTCCTAGGACTGTATCCACCTTTTCCAGCCCACCGGAGCACCTGAAGGCTGAACTAATTTACGTAGGAAAAGTCATCAACTGCCGAGCAGAGAAGTTTGTGACGAATCGAATTTACTGTAAGTTCGCTCATCTCTAATCCTGATCATGGTCATCCTAGTGAATGTATAATACACAACTATGATCAGTATCTAGACATAGAATAATAACAACTAGACACCGAGTCGCGGCCGTCTTCTCTGCGTAGGCAGGAGCTGATCATTCATAAAGATAGCCGCCGCTTGATGTCATCCCATGTTTCTCAGAACCTGCTGACTGATTCTACCAGCGTCTGTGCCAGATACATCTTCATAACAAAGGGACTATCCAGGATTAGAAAAGCCCAGCTGCTCCAGAAACAGCGCCACTCTTGTCCACAGTTAGTGTGTGGTATTGCAGCTCAGTATGCCACACACAACCTGAGGGCAGGTGTGGTGTTGTTTTTTGGAAGAAAGCAGCCATGTTTAAAAAAAAAAAAAAAAAAAAAATTTTATCCTGGATACTCTCTTTAAAGGGGTGCTCCAGTGTAAAACTTTTTTTTATTTATTTATTTATTTTATTATTATTATTTTTTTTTATCAACTAGTGCCAGAAAGTTAAACAGATTTGTAAATTACTTCTATTAAAAAAAATCTTAATCCTTCCAGTACTAATTAGCTGTTGAATACTACAGAGGAAATTATTTTCTTTTGGGAACACAGAGCTCTCTGCTGACATCACGAGCACAGTGCTCTCTGCTGACATCTCTGTCCATTTTAAGAACTGTCCAGAGTAGGAGAAAATCCCCATAGCAAACATATGCTGCTCTGGACAGTTCCTAAAATGGACAGCAGAGGTCAGCAAAGAGCACTGTGGTCATGATGTCAGCAGAGAGCTCTGTGTTCCAAAAAGAAAATCATTTCCTTTGTAGTATTCAGAAGCTGATAAGTACTGGAAGGATTAAGATTTTTTAATAGAAGTAATTTACAAATCTGTTTAAGTTTCTGGCACCAGTTGATTTAAAAAATATATATATATATATATTTATATATAAAAGTTTCTCACCGGAGTGCCCCTTTAATATTAGTGGGATACATTTGAGAAGAATATAGACAATTTGGTGAATAAAAAAAAAACAATAAAAAAAAAACAACAATTGTACTGTAAATATATACAGTGGGTGAAATAAGTATTGAACGCGTCACCATTTTTCTCACTAAATACAGTTCTGTTTTTGGAGACAACGGTACCTGATAATTCCAGATCTTTTTGAAGCTATTCACAAGTGTCCTTGGCTCTGGGACAACTCTTCTGAATATTATTTTCGAATAATTAAAGTTTATAGAAATCTCGCGAGGAGCAGCTGATCGAGGCGAGAAAAGATGTGTCTTGTGTGACACCTGGGCAATGAGACCATTTTGTAGGACATCATTTGGGGCTAGACCAGCTGATATTAGTTTGCACTGACAAGGGGCTGGATTGCTTTTTAATTACTGATAGATTTCAGCTGTTGTCTTGTCTTTCCATGCCTTTTTGCACCACCCTTTTTTTTCATGTGTTATACTTTTTCCCTGTGTCATTTTACATTATTACACAAAACTTAATTTCTGAGCTCAGTTGTTATGGTTTGTATGTATGGATGCATTACTGCATTAAAAATCGAGACATATTCAATGCTTAGTGAAACACATAGGAATCTTCTAGCACCACTCTCCCTTATAGAGGTACTCCGCTGGAAACAATTTTTTCATATCAACTGGCTCTAGAAAGTTAAAGGGGTACTCTGCTGCTCGGCATTTGGAATAAACTGTTCCGAACGCTGGAGCCGGTGCTGAGAGCTTGTGACATCATAGCCCCGCCCCCTCATGACATCCTGCCCCCTCAATGCAAGTCTATGGGAGGGGGCGTGACGGCACTTTCTCTTACCTGCCAATGAGCCCCCGGAGCTCCGGTACACTCCGGTACAGGTGTTCGGTCCCAGGGCTGTATTCTTCTTACTTCCTGTTAGCGATGCCGCAGCGATGTCCCGCCTCGTCTGGTGATAGGCTGAAGCTCCGTGTGACATGCCGGGCTAACAGGAAGTAAGAAGAATACAGCCCGGGGACCGAACACCTGTACCGGAGTGTACCGGAGCTCCGGGGGCTCGTTGGCAGGTAAGAGAAGTTTATTTTCTTTTATTTTGCAGCCCGGACCGGATAAAAATAGAAAAGTGCGCGCCGGAGTACTCCTTTAAAGGAGTAGTCCAGTGGTGACTCAGTGGTGAACAACTTATCCCCTATCCTAAGGATAGGGGATAAGTTGCAGATTGCGGGGGGTCTGACCGCTTGGGCCCCCTGCGATCTCCTGTACGGAGCCCCGATAGCCCGCGGGAAGGGGGCGTGTTGACCTCCGCACGAAGCGGCGGCCGACACGCCCCCTCAATACAACTCTATGGCAGAGCCGAAGCGCTGCCTTCGGCAATTTCCGGATCTGCCATAGAGATGTATTGAGGGGGCGTGTCGGCCGCCGCTCCGTGCGGGGGTCGACACCCGCTATCTGGCCGGAGAGCCAGGGCCCCGTACAGAGAGATCGCAGGGGGCCCCAGCGGTCAGACCCCCCGCGATCTCAAACTTATCCCCTATCCTAATGATAGGGGATAAGTTTGAGACTACCCCTTTAAAGAAGAAGAAAGCTTTATTTCATGTGTGGGGAAGCAACAACAAGTATTCTTACATGTAAGCTTTCAGTGACAGACATGAGTAGTGTAACAGCGTTCACACCGGTGCTTCTTCCAACTTCCGTACGGAAATCTGCATGAATATTAGGTACAGACATTCCACAGCAGCAGAGTCCCATTGATTTCAATGGGATTCTGCTGCACTATTCATACATGATCTCTTTTCAATGTTTTTGTGGATTCCGCAAGGAAATGCATTGCCGTCTATGACACGGCGCATTTATGAGTGATCCTAGCGCCGGCATGTTTTGCCAGCGCTCCGTGTGAACATAGTCTTAGGTTATCCTGGGGCTGGTCTGCCATCCTGTAGCATAGCAGATATTAATACTGGCTCTATTACAGCCCTATGAAACCAGACCACAGGTGATCTCTATACTATTTTAAAGGGGTACCATGGTGGAAATGTATTTTTTTTAATCAACTGGTGCTAGAACGTTAAACAGATTTGTAAATTGCTTCCATTTAAAAATCTTAATTCTTCCAGTACTTATCAGCTGCTGTATGCTCCAGAGGAAGTTCTTTTCTTTTTGAATTTCTTTTCAGTCTGACCACAGTGCTCTTTGCTGACACCTCTGTCTGTCTCAGGAACTGTCAAGAGCAGGATAGGTTTTCTATGGGGAGTTGCTCCTGCTCTTGACAGTTCCTGAGACAGACAGAGGTGTCAGCAGAGAGCACTGTGGTCAGACTGAAAAGAAATTCAAAAACAAAATGAAACATCTGATAAATACTGGAAGGATTAAGATTTTTAAATAGAGGTAATTTACAAATCTGTTTAGCGTTCTGGCACCAGTTGATTTAAAAAATATATATTTTCATCGGAGTACCCCTTTAATGACTGTTTTGTCATAAAACTTTATCGCCACATGGATGCAATTGCTACTAACATTTACTTTTGAAATATCTACTTTTTAGAAAGTGCGAAGTCTTCGAGGATTTGTGGAAGTGCCTCGTATTAAATGTGTAGAAATAGTGACCACAGATATCACAATTGCCTGCAGGAACAAATACGCCTTTCAGGTAAGACATTAAAGGGGTTCTCCACCATAAGGTGATTTTAGTACGTACCTGGCAGACAGTAATGGACATGCTTAGGAAGGATCTGTGCTTGTCTTGTGGACAAATGGCTATGTTGTGAGATTACCATAACACTGTGGCTAGCTTTTTGTGAACTTGTATTTCTTGTTTGACTTTTCTTTTTTGACTACAAATCCCACAATTCCATTTTCCTCCCTCCCACACATCAGCCACCCCACCCACTGAAACATAAATTAGCTGCATCCATTCAAATCAGTGTGGTTTTCAATCAGGGTGCCTACAGCTGTTGCATTAGTGGCAGATTCATCCCTTCACTCAGGGGACACTGCAGGGAGGCTGCCTGACAGGGCAGTAAGGGTACAGGGTAACAACTCCCGTACTGGGCCACCACAATAGGTTTCAATGTTGGAATAACCTCTTTAACGTAACCATATTGCAAAGCATATATATATATATATATATATATATATATATATATATATATATATATATATTTATTTTTCTTTTTTTTAAAGTTTGAACCCAAACTGCATGAATTGTTTGGCTTAAAGGGGTATTCCAGGCAAAACCATTTTTATATATATCAACTGGCTCTGGAAAGTTAAACAGATTTGTAAATTACTTCTATTAAAAAATCTTAATCCTTCCAATAGTTATTAGCTTCTGAAGTTTTCTGTCTGACTGCTCAATGATGATGTCACGTCCCAGGAGCTGTGCATGATGGGAGAATATCCCCGTAGGAACTGCACAGCTCCCGGGACGTAAGTCATCAGAGAGCAGTTAGGCAGAAAACAACAACTCAACTTCAGAAGCTAATAACTATTGGAAGGATTAAGATTTTTTAATAGAAGTAATTTACAAATCTGTTTAACTTTCCGGAGCCAGTTGATATATAAAAAAAAGTTTTGGCCTGGAGTACCCCTTTAAATAGTATTTTCCCATGTTAGCTTATGACAGCAGCACATGAACAATGCTGTGATATAATAGATTTTTTTTTAAATATTTTTGGACTAACCCTCTATCAGGAAGGTTGGAAGTTTTATCAAACTTAGGCTGGGTTTACATATGTCTGGCATAGCTGAACTCATCCACGATCTGGACGCAACTGATGCCCCAACTGATGAAAAGTTGTCATCAGTTGTATGGCATCCGGCGTCCATTGTTTCTGGACAAGCTGCATTCCCCTATTCGGTGCCCTCCGGCGTGTCCAACCATCCGCCATAAAAATTGAGCTGCTGGATGATGGTGAACTGTCCCATTCAAATGAATGAGATCAGTTCTAGCATCAGTTTCCCTCCGGTGTTCGCCAGAGGGAAATTGTGCCGGACAACTGATATATGTGAACCCAGCCTTAGAGAGTAACCGTTAGACTTAGAGAGCACTGCATTGGTGGCCATGGATAATAATGTTTTAATATTTTACTTAAACTGAATTCTTTCCTTCAGGTTGTCCATGATAATTATTTTCTATACATCTTCGCCCCTGACAAAGATAGCCGGCAACAGTGGGTCCAGAATCTAAAAGAAGGTATGTGAAAAGTGCAAAATGTTGGTGGGGACCAAGGAAACGGAATGCTTTGTTGTTGTTTTTTATTTTTTTTGTTAAGTTTGTTGTTTGTTTTTTATTAAAGGGGTATTCCAGGGAAAAAACTTTTTTTTATATCAACTGGCTCCAGAAAGTTAAACAAATTTGTAAATTACTCTATTAAAAAATCTTAATCCTTTCAGTACTTATGAGCTTTTGAAGTTGAGTTGTTCTTTTCTGTCTAAGGCTGGGTTCACACCACGTTTTGTACTTACGGTTCCCGTATACGGCTGGGAGAGGGGGCAGGGCTTAATCGCAGCGCCCGCACTCAGCCGTATAGGGGAACCGTATTTAATGCACGTCTATGAGCCGACCGGAGTGAACTGCAGCCTCCGGTCGGCTGTGTTTTCGGTCGACCACGTTTTTGCCTGCGGTCGGGAAACCGCATAAGGCCGAAAACGCAGCCGACCGGAGGCTGCGGTTCACTCCGGTCGGCTCATAGACATGCATTAAATACGGTTCCCCTATACGGCTGAGTGCGGGCGCTGCGATTAAGCCCCGCCCCCTCCTCCCAGCCGTAAGTACAAAACGTGGTGTGAACCCAGCCTAAGCGATCTCTGATGACACCTGTCTCGGGAACTGTCCAGAGTAGAAGCAAATCCCCATAGTAATCCTCTTCTACTCTGTGCAGTTCCCGAGACAAGCAGAGATGTCAGCAGAGAGCACTGTTGCCCGACAGAAAACAACAACTCAACTTCAGCAGCTGATCATTTTTGGAAGGATTAAGATTTTTTAATAGAAGTAATTTACAAATCTGTTTAACTTTCTGGAGCCAGTTGAAATAAAACAAAAGTTTTTTCCTGGAATACCCCTTTAACTTATGAAGGGGAAGCATCAAGCGAACCTCACGGCACGCCCCTTTAAATAAAAGTCCCTTTTACACAGGGAGATTATTGGGCAAATGAGGGTACATAGAAATGCTTGTTCCCAATAATTGGGGTTGGCCACAGGTGGGGATTTTGTGGGGTGTGCCATAGTTCCTCTTTAATTTACTGATGGATTAGTAATCTGTATTTTAAAGCCATCCTGTTCTCGCTGTAATATAAATCAGCTCTTACTTCCAGGTAAACAAGGGATGGGCTTGTGCAAATATTCCGCAGCCAGTCAGAGAAGGCAGAGCTGTATGGGGCAGGAGAGAGCAACAGCCTGAAACAATGAGAAGACAATGGGCCTCATTAACTAAGAGTTTCGGGTTTTTACTAGTGGAAAAAATTGTTTCAGACATGCAGGATTCCTCTCTATTTACTATTGGGAAAAGTCGGGAACATTTTCTGTCCAGCTTTTTCCAGGTGGATATTTCCAGCCATTTATCCACAGGATTTTCTGTGAATTCAATAGTAAATCGGTCGGGTTGTGAAACCACGCCCCTTCTCGGACCGACCACACCCCCTTTGTGACAGACCACGCCCCCCTTTTGGCTTTTCACAGTGCAGTTTCGGGTTTGTTGGATTTTTCAGGCGCACACTGTCGCAAACTGGCGCAGACTGGCGCAGACATGTCTCAGACACTCTGCGCCAAAATAACCAGACAAAAAACTGTCGGTTTCAGCTTAGTAAATGAGGCCCAGTGTTTCTCAGACCACCTTAGACCCCCTGTAGGTACCGTAGCTAAGGTGTAGTCACAGATCACAGCTCTGTAAAGAGTAGCCAACGAGCAAGATCTGAGGAAAATGAATGTAAGGGAAGCATCCCCTCAAGGTAGCTGACCAGAGGGTCACTTTAAATAAAATAAAAATTAAATTAAAAAAAAGCCCCAATTTAAAATGTTTAAAATGGCCCACTGTTGGAAAGTAAAAAAAAAGTAACAGTAGTAAGAATTGTTTAGGGCAATCTCTAAAAGTTAAAGGGCATGAAGGAATTTTGGCAGCATCTAATGGCTCCATGTCCAGTGACATGTACATTTAATAGTGCAGCTATACAGTACATGGGGGAGTCAAGAGTGATAGCTCTAATGTCTAAATCTAGCTGACCATAGCTCCTGTCCAACAGTATGTGGAGACACAAGCCATAGCACGGTTCCTAGCAAAGGTGATAAAACCATTATAACCCCAAAACTAAAGTTTTCATCTGTTTGAACGTTCTACAAAATTAGAATCTATGTGCACTAGAAACAAAAACATTTTGAGAACATTTTGTCAGATCTGCACTGCTCAAAAAAAAAATAAAGGGAACACTAAGATAACACATCCTAGATCTGAATGAACTAATCGTATGAAATACTTTCGTCTTTACATAGTTGAATGCGCTGACAACAAAATGACAAAAATTATCAATGGAAATCAAATTTATCAACCCATGGAGGTCTGGATATGGAGTCACACTCAAAATCACAGTGGAAAAACCGCACTACAGGCTGATCCAACTTTATGTAATGTCCTTAATACAAGTCACAATGAGGCTCAGTAGTGTGTGTGGCCTCCACGTGTCCGTATGACCTCCCTACAACGCCTGGGCATGCTCCTGATGAGGTGGGGGATGGTCTCCTGAGGGATGTCCTCCCAGACCTGGACTAAAGCATCCGCCAACTCCTGGACAGTCTGTGGTGGAGGGAGCGAGACATGATGTCCCAGATGTGCTCAATCGGATTCAGGTCTGGGGAATGGGCGGCCAGTCCATAGCATCAAGGCCTTCCTCTTGCAGGAACTGCTGACACACTCCAGCCACATGAGGTCTAGCATTGTCTTGAATTAGGAGGAACCCAGGCCAACCGCACTAGCATATGGTCTCACAAGGGGTCTGAGGATCTCATCTCGGGACCTAATGACATTCAGGCTACCTCTGGCAAGCACATGGAGGGCTGTGCGGTGCTCCAAAGAAATGCCACCCCACACTATTACTGATCCACCGCCAAACTGTTCATGATGGAGGATGTTGCAGGCAGCAGAACGTTCTCCACGGCGTCTCCAGACTCACGTCTGTCACATGTGCTCAGTGTGAACCTGCTTTCATCTGTGAAGAGCACAGGGCACCAGTGGCAAATTTGCCAATCTTGGTGTTCTCTGGCAAATGCCAAACGTCCTGCATGGTGTTGGGCTGTAAGCACAACCCCCCACCTGTGGACGTCGGGCCCTCATACCACCCTCCTGGAGTCTGTTTCTGACCGTTTGAGTGGAGACATGCACATTTGTGGCCTGCTGGAGGTCATTTTGCAGGGCTCTGGCAGTGCTCCTCCTGCTCCTCCTTGCACAATGGCAGAGGTAGTGGTCCTGCTGCTGGGTTGTTGCCCTCCTACGGCCTCCTCCACTTCTCCTGATGTACTGGCCTGTCTCCTGGTAGGGCCTCCATGCTCTGGACACTACGCTGACAGACACAATAAACCTTCTTGCCACAGCTCGCATTGATGTGCCATCCTGGATGAGCTGCACTACCTGAGCCACTTGTGTGGGTTGTGGACTCCATCTCATGCTACCACTAGAGTGAAAGCACCGCCAGCATTCAAAAGGGAACAAATCATCATCCAGGAAGCATAGGAACTGAGAAGTGGTCTGTGGTCACCACCTGCAGAACCACTCCTTTATTGGACTGTCTTGCTAATTGCCTATAATTTCCACCTGTTGTCTGTTCCATTTGTACAACAGCATGTGAAATTGATTGTCAGTCAGTGTTCTTCCTGAGTGGACAGTGTGATTTCACAGAAGTGTCATTGACTTGGAGTTACATTGTGTTGTTTAAGTGTTCCCTTTATTTTTTGAGCAATGTATATTACACAAATTGTATAAGATTAGAAAAAACTTGTCTTTTTTGCAGAATTAGCATACTAGTGCTGCGTCTAGTACCAAAGTTAACTCCTGTTCAGTTAAATGGGGCTGAGCTGCAATATCAGACAAAGCCAGGGGACAAGAGTGGTGCTGTTTATGTGAAAAATATATATATTTTTTCTAATTTCGGGCAACCTCTTTTTAAGAGCTTTAAATATGTTGATTTTTACATACTGTATATTATTGTTTGTTTTGAGTTTATAAAGTTGCAGTAAGTATCAGACTACAATCGTCACGCCTTCATTCACTTGTGGGCCTGTTCAGTTATTAGACTTTTATTTTATTTTATGGGAAGTCTGTGTGTCCAGTATGGTGTTGCCGTCACTACATCTCGGACAGCTGAAATACACTCATGATGAGGAAGGGTATATTACTCTTTATCTACTGTATAACCTGTGTGATCTGCTCCACCTGAAAACTTGGATGCTTCTCTTTTCTACTAAGGCTGGGTTCACACTACGTTTTGTCCCATACGGGAGCGCATACGGCAGGAGGGAGCTAAAACCTCGCGCTCCCGTATGTGACCGTATGCGCTCCCGTATGCCATTCACTTCAATGAGCCGACCGGAGTGAAACGTTCGGTCCGGTCGGCTCATTTTTGCGCCGTATGCGCTTTTACAACCGGACCTAAAACCGTGGTCAACCACGGTTTTAGGTCCGGTTGTAAAAGCGCATACGGCGCAAAAATGAGCCGACCGGACCGAACGTTTCACTCCGGTCGGCTCATTGAAGTGAATGGCATACGGGAGCGCATACGGTTACATACGGGAGCGCGAGGTTTTAGCTCCCTCCTGCCGTATGCGCTCCCGTATGGGACAAAACGTAGTGTGAACCCAGCCTAACTCTGTTTTGCCATGTACAACCTCCAGCAAAATTGTAAGAAGGTTTGAATAAAAACTATTTTTAAAACTGCTTAAAGGGGTATTCCAGGAAAAAACTTTTTTTTATATATCAACTGGCTCCAGAAAGTTATACAGATTTGTAAGTTACTTATTACTTAGTAAAAAATCTTAATCCTTTCAGTTCTTATGAGCTTCTGAAGTTAAGGTTGTTCTTTTCTGTCTAAGTGCTCTCTGATGACACCTGTCTCGGGAAACGCCTAGTTTAGAAGAGGTTTTCTATGGGGATTTCCTTCTAAACTGGGCTTTTCCCAAGCCAGGTGTCATCAGAGAGGACATAGACAGAAAAGAACAACCTTAACTTCAGAAGCTCACAAGTACTGAAAGGATTAAGATTTTTTTACTAAGTAATAAGTAATTTACAAATCTGTATAACTTTCTGGAGCCAGTTGATATATATAAAAAAAAGTTTTTTTCCTGGATAACCCCTTTAACTTTCTCCCTGAATATTAATGGTTGGTGAAGACTTTTGAACGGTGCTGCCTTCACTACATTGTGTACAGCTGATATTTACTAAGTGTGTTGCTCTCTGTTTCCACTGCAGAGTTTACTGTGGTTACTTTGTGATCTCTCCCTCCTCTACTGCAAACTACCTTAAAGGGGTACTCCGGTGGAAAACTTTTTATTTTTTTTATCAACTGGTGCCAGAAAGTTAAACAGATTTGTAAATTACTTCTATTAAAAAGTCTTAATCCTTCCAGTACTTATTAGCTGCTGAATACTACAGAGGAAATTCTTTTCTTTTTGGAACACAGAGCTCTCTGCTGACATCATGACCACAGTGCTCTCTGTTGACATATCTGTCCATTTTAAGAACTGTCCAGAGTAGGAGAAAATCCCCATAGAAAACATATGCTGCTCTGGACAGTTCCTAAAATGGACAGAGATGTCAGCAGAGAGCACTGTGGACAGAGATGTCAGCAGAGAGCTCTGTGTTCCAAAAAGAAAAGAATTTCCTCTGTAGTATTCAGCAGCTAATAAGTACTGGAAGGAGTAAGATTTTTTTTTATAGAAATCATTTACAAATCTGTTTAACTTTCTGGCACCAGTTGAAAAGTTTTCCAGCGGAGTAGCCCTTTAAATGTACTTTACTCTTTATCTACACTTCAACCTGTGTGATCTGCCCTACCTGATTTGCCATTATGTACAACCTCCAGCAAAATTGTAGGAAAATATAAATATTTAAATGAAAACTCTTTATAACTCTGCCTATGTTGCCTTTATAGGATATTATGCAATGGTGTCCATATTCCACTAGTTAAAGGGGTTATCCAGGAAAAACTTGTTCTTATATATCAACTGGCTCCAGAAAGTTAAACAGATTTGTAAATTACTTCTATTAAAAAATCTTAATCCTTTCAGTATTTATGAGCTTCTGAAGTTAAGGTTGTTCTTTTCTGTCTAAGTGCTCTCTGATGACACGTGTCTCGGGAACCGCCCAGTTTAGAAGCAAATCCCCATAGCAAGCCTCTTCTAAACTGGGCGTTTCCCGAGACACGTGTCATCAGAGTTCACTTAGACAGAAAAGAACAACCTTAACTTCAGAAGCTCATAAGTACTGAAAGGATTAAGATTTTTTAATAGAAGTAATTTACAAATCTGTTTAACTTTCTGGAGCCAATTGAGATATATATATATATATATATATATATATATATATATATATATGGGAATATGCAAATCAGCTCATTACATCACCTTTTCAGGCGATGTTCCCTGGTATCAGCTTAGCTCCAGTTACGGAATATAAAAAGCTAATCGGGATTAATGCCAAGCCAGAACTCTCTCTCCAGAAGGAAAGAGTACCCATCTGCAGACAGCTGTTTCGGGGTACTTGCCCCTCGTCAGTACAGAGCAGGGTGATCTGGCTTGGCTGAGATGAGGGGCCTGAGATGATAAGGCCCCTCATCTCAGCCAAGCCAAATCACCATGCTCTGTACTGACGAGGGGCAAGTACCCCGAAACAGCTGTCTGCAGATGGGTGCTCTTTCCTTCTGGAGAGAGAGTTCTGGCTTGGCATTAATCCCGATTAGCTTTTTATATTCCGTAACTGGAGCTAAGCTGATACCAGGGAATATCGCCTGAAAAGGTGATGTAATGATCTGATTTGCATATTCCCCTACCCAGAATGCCTGCGGAGTGCTTAGTGACCCTTAAAAGCTCCGTCACACCAGGAGTGTTGAACTCTCCCTGAGTTAAATACTCATCCCGTATATATATATATATATATATATATATATATATATATATATATAAGTTTTTTCAGGATAGCTCCTTTAATCAGAGAAAATCAAGTCATTTGTGATATATGTGTTTTGAGTGGTCGCTTGTGGCTGAAGTTTTCACTCTTCTTCCAGTGACAAAGAGCAATGAATGTCTGGTTCCCAAGTATCATCCCAACTTCTGGGTTGAAGGACGGTGGAGATGCTGCTGGCAGACGGAAAAGATGGCTGCAGGATGTACTGAATATGACCGAAGTGTTGGCTGTAAGTAGAACCTCATGTTTCCGTTCCTAATTTATAAAGGTCGGTCATAAATGTCTATATTGTTATTACAAAAGCGTTCTTTTATATTATACAAAGGGAACCAGAGTGAACATTATACAGATATTAGGCTAAGTTTCCACTTGTTTTTTTTTTTTCTGGCAGTTTTTGAGCCAAAGTCAGAAGTGGATCCATAAGGGAGGAGAAGTGTAAGTCCATCTTTATATGTCCTATTCCTTTTGAATACAGTGGTCCCTCAACATACGATGGTAATCCGTTCCAAATGGACCATCGTTTGTTGAAACCATCGTATGTTGAGGGATCCGTGCAATGTAAAGTATAGGACAGTGGTCTACAACCTGCGGACCTCCAGATGTTGCAAAACTACAACACCCAGCATGCTAGATCAGCAATTGCATTGAGCATCGATTTGCTGGTCTGAAGGGAACTGACCACCCCCGACAAGTGCAAGCAACTCTCACAGTTTCCTTATTCACCGACCTACGATGGCCCCGACATACGATCATTTCAACATACAATCACTCTCAGAGGCCATCGCATGTTGAAGGCAGCATCAACATACGATGCTTTTGTATGTCGGGGCCATCGCATAAACGGCTATCCGGCAGCGCAGACTGCTTCAGCTGTCCCCGGATAGCCGTTTACGGTGCCCCTTGTGGTCCGCTGACGATCACTTACCTGTCCTCTGGGCTCCGGCGCGTCCTTTACGGGATCTCCTGCATCGTCCTGCACCTGAAAGCTGAACTAATTTATGCAGGGAAAGACATCAACTGCCGAGCCGAGAAGTTTGTGACGAATCGAATTTACTGTAAGTTTGCTCATCTCTAATAGTTACGTTAAAATATTAATAGTACAAATCATATTACAGCACAAAACCAGTTAGGTCATTAATTCTTGGGTCTTCTTCGGGATCCCCTGCATGGTCGGCGCTCTCCATCGTCGTCATCACGTCGCTGCGCACGCCGTCCCGTCATCCAATAGGAGCGCCGTGCCTAGCGACGTGATGGCGGCGACGGAGAGCGAGGATGCCGGGGAAGCAGAGGCGTTGCCGGAGCGTCGGGGACACCCCAGGGACGCGGCGACAGCGATGGAAGGCGACATCCAGGGCAGCGGTGACGAGCGGTGACGGTCCGGAGCGGCGGGGACAGGTGAGTACAACTTCCTCCACCAGTGGTCTTCAATCTGCGGACCTCCAGATGTTGCAAAACTACAACACCCAGCATGCCCGTACAGCCAACGGCTGTCCGGGCATGCTGGGAGTTGTAGTTTTGCAACATCTGGAGGTCCGCAGGTTGAAGACCACTGGTATTGGAGATTATACTCACGTGTCCCCGCCGCTCCGGACCATCACCGCTCGTCACCGCTGCCCTGGATGTCGCCTTCCATCACTGTCGCCGCGTCCCCGGGGTGTCCCCGACGCTCCGGTAAGTCCTCTGCTTCCCCGGCATCCTTGCTCTCCGTTGCCGCCATCACGTCGCTAGGCACGCCGCTCCTATTGGATGACGGGACGGCGTGCGCAGCGACGTGATGACGACGATGGAAAGCGCCGACGATGCAGGGGATCCCGAAGAGGAGGCGCCGGAGCCCCGAGGACAGGTAAGTGATCGTCAGCGGACCACACGGGGCACCGTAAACGGCTATCCGGTGGCAGCTGAAGCAGTCTGCGCTGCCGGATAGCCGTTTATGCAATGGCGGCGACATACAAAAGCATCGTATCTTGATGCTGCCTCTGAGAGACCATTGTATGGGGAAATGATCGTATGCCGGGGCCATCGTAGGTCGGGGGGTCACTGTACACTTCTGGCTTTGGCTCAAAAACTGCAGCAGCAGATTTCCAAAAACTGCCAGAAAAAACTTAGCCATACTGCGTTATACTCATATGAGTCATTTTTTCTCATCAGGAAGAAAAAAACCAGCAGAGTTATTCGAAACTAGGTGGTAATTTAATGCATGACTTTTTCTTTTATATGAGTATTTCTACACTTTTACAACCAGAATTTCACACTCAATTTCACTCGTTCCCAAAAAATAACACCCCAAAAATAAGTTGTTGGAATTGAATATTAATACTTGATATGTGTATGTAATGATGACCAATGTGTAAGTGATTACCAATATGTTTATGAACAAAATCATGCAGTGGAAAGGAGGCACTAGTACTTTGTTTGGCACCTATAGTCTAGATACAAGATGAGATACGGTTGGGCATGGAGGCTACAGGTTCTATGTGGCATCCTGCGGCACATTTACCTGCTGATGTTGTAGCTGGGCCTGTAGAGGTTGTGACAGCTGGCTTGCCATAAATGCCTAATTGGTGATAAATCTGGCGACTCGGCAGGCCAAGGAAGTGTTGTAATCTGGTGGAGACATTCCTGGGACACCCTCGCAGTGTGTGGAGAGCATTATCCTGCTGAAAAGGTGGTCAGGCGTGAGAGGCCACAAGATGTCCTGCACATGGAGGCCACACTGAGCTGTTAAAGGAGTAGTCCAATGGTGACCCAGTGGTGAACAACTTATCCCCTATCCAAAGGATAGGAGATAAGTTTGAGATCGAGGGGGGGTCCGACCGCTGGGGCCCCCTGCGATCTCCTCTATGGAGTCCCGACAGCCCGCGGGAAGGGGACGTGTCGACCTCCGCACGAAGCGGCGGCCGACACGCCCCCTCAATACAACTCTATGGCAGAGCCGAAACGCTGCCTTCGGCAATCTCCGGCTCTGCCATAGAGATGTGTTGAGGGGGCGTGTCGTCCGCCGCTTCGTGCGGAGGTTGACACCCGCTATCTGGCCGGAGAGCCTGGCCCCCGTACAGAGAGATCGCAGGGGGCCCCAGCGGTCGGCCCCCCGCGATCTCAAACTTATCCCCTATCCTTAGGATAGGGGATACGTTTTTCACCACTGGACTACCCCTTTAACCCCTTAAGGACCCAGGACGTACTAGAACGTCCTGGCACCCTGGGCTTTAAGGACCCAGGACGTACTAGTACGTCCTGGTGTTTCTCCGGTCTCTGCCGCGCCCCGGGCAGAGATCGGAAGCGGATGCCTGCTGAAATGCTTCAGCAGGCATCCAGGGCAAACGCCGAGGGGGGCCATGTAGGCCCCCCATGTCGGCAATCGCCGCAAATCGCAAGGGAAATCGCCCTTGCGATCTGCGGCGATACCGGGCTGATCGGGTCTCTGGGACCCGACCGCCCGGTAATTTCGCATGATCCCGGCTGTCACAGACATCCAGGACCATGCTAATGTATAGGAGCGAGGTGGCAAACCTGCCACCTCCTCCTATACCCTGCGATCTGTCGGTTAACTAACCGACCAATCGCAGGAGGGGGGTGGTTACTTCCTCCCGTCCTGCCCGGCCCCTGAAAGTCCGGAGAGGACGGGAGGAAGACCGGAGGACGCGGCAGGGGACGGGGGAGTGCTGGGGACCGGCCCCGGTACTTACCTCGTCCCTGAAGACCCGGATCCCGGCGAGGAAGATGGCGACGGCGGCGACAGGTGAGAAGATCTTCAGCCGCGGTCGGGCCCTTTACAGCAATGCATGTCGCCGTAAAGCGACATGCATTGCTGTAATGGGACCCTGTAAACTACAACTCCCAGCATGCCCAGACAGCCCTTGGCGTCTGGGCATGCTGGGAGTTGCAGTTTTGCAACATCTGGAGGTCCACAGTTTGGAGACCACTGTGCCCTTCCAGATGTTGCAAAACTACACATCCTCAGCATGCCCTTACTGTCCAGGCATGCTGGGAGTTGTAGTTCTGTAACATCTGGCCCTTCAGATGTAGCAGAACTACAACTCCCAGCATGCCTGGACAGTTTTGGCATACTGGGAGTTGTAGTTTTGCAACATCTGGAGGGCTGCAGCTTGGACACCACTACACAGTGGTCCCCAAACTGTTCTCCTCCAGCTGTTACGTAACCACTACTCCCAATATGCCCTTCGGCTGCCTGGGCATGCTGGGAGTTGTGGTTTTGCAACAACTGGAGGCACACTGGTTGGGAAACATTGTCTGTTTCCTAACTCAGTGTTTCCCAACCCGTGTGCCTCCAGCTGTTGCAAAACTATAACTGCCAGCATGCACTGATAGACTGTGCATGCTGAGAGTTGTAGTTTTGCACCAGCTGGAGGTCCCCCCCCCCCTGTGAATGTACAGGGTACATTCACATGGGCAGGGGCTTACAGTGAGTATCAGGCTGCAAGTTTGCGATGCAGCAAATTTTGCGCGGCAGCTCAAACTCGTAGCGGGAAACTCGCTGTAACCCCCCGCCCGCGTGACTGTCCCCTAAAAACACTACACTACACTAACACAAAATAAAATAAAAAGTAAAAAACACTACATATACACATACCCCTACACAGCCCCCCTCCCCTCCCCAATAAAAATGAAAAACGTCTGGTACGCCACTGTTTCCAAAATGGAGCCTCCAGCTGTTGCAAAACAACAACTCCCAGTATTGCCGGACAGCCGTTGACTGTCCAAGCATGCTGGGAGTTTTGCAACAGCTGGAGGCACCCTGTTTGGGAATCACTGGCGTAGAATACCCCTATGTCCACCCCTATGCAAATCCCTAATTCAGGCCTCAAATGCGCATGGCGCTCTCACTTCGGAGCCCTGTCGTATTTCAAGGAAACAGTTTAGGGTCACATATGGGGTATCGCCGTACTCGGGAGAAATTGCCTAACAAATTTTGGGGGGCTTTTTCTCCTTTCACCCCTTATGAAAAGGGGAAGTTGGGGTCTACACCAGCATGTTGGTGTAAAAAAAAAAATTTTTTTACACTAACATGCTGGTGTTGCCCTATACTTTTCATTTTGACAAGAGGTAAAGGGGAAAAAAGCCCCCCAAAATTTGTAATGCAGTTTCTCCTGACTACGGAGATACCACATATGTGGGCGCAAAGTGCTCTGGGGGCGCACAACAAGGCTCAGAAGGGAGAGTGCGCCATGTACATTTGAGGTGATTTGCACAGGGGTGGCTGATTGTTACAGCGGTTTTGACAAACGCAAAAAAGAAAAAAAAACACATGTGACCCCATTTCGGAAACTACACCCCTCACGGAATGTAATGAGGGGTGCAGTGAGAATTTACACCCCACAGGTGTCTGACGGATCTTTGGAACAATGGGCTGTGCAAATAAAAAATTTTGTACAGCCCACTGTTCCAAAGATCTGACAGACACCAGTGGGGGGTAAATGCTCACTGTACCCCTTGTTACATTCCTCAAGGGGTCTAGTTTCCAAAATGGTATGCCATGTGGGGGTTATTTTGCTGTCCTGGCACCATAGGGGCTTCCTAAATGCGACATGCCCCCGAGCAAAATTTGCTCTCAAAAAGCCAAATATGACTCCTTCTCTTCTGAGCATTGTAGTTCGCCCGTAATGCACTTCATGCCAACTTATGGGGTACCTCCATACTCAGAAGAGATGGGGTTACAAATTTTGGGGGCTATTTTCTGTTATTAACCCTTGCAAAAATGTGAAATTTGGGGGGAAACACACATTTTTGTGAAAATTTATTTTTATTTTTTTACATATGCAAAAGTCGTGAAACACCTGTGGGGTATTAAGGCTCACTTAATTCCTTGTTACGTTCCTCATGGGGTCTAGTTTCCAAAATGGTATGGCATGTGTTTTTTTTTTTTGCTGTTCTGGCACCATAGGGGCTTCCTAAATGCAACATGCCCCCCAAAAACCATTTCAGAAAAACGTACTCTCCAAAATCCCCTTGTCGCTCCTTCGCTTCTGAGCCCTCTACTGCGCCCGCCGAACACTTTTCATGGACATATGAGGTATGTGCTTACTCGAGAGAAATTGGGCTACAAATACAAGTATAAATTTTCTCCTTTTACCCCTTGTAAAAATTCAAAAATTGGGTCTACAAGAAAATGCAAGTGTAAAAAATGAAGATTGTGAATTTTCTCCTTCACTTTGCTGCTATTCCTGTGAAACACCTAAAGGGTTAAAACGCTGACTGAATGTCATTTTGAATACTTTGGGGGGTGCGGTTTTTATAATGGGGTCATTTGTGGGGTATTTCTAATATGAAGACCCTTCAAATCCACTTCAAACCTGAACTGGTCCCTGAAAAATAGTGAGTTTAAAAATTTTGTGAAAAATTGGAAAATTGCTGCTGAACTTTGAAGCCCTCTGGTGTCTTCCAAAAGTAAAAACACGTCAATTTTATGATGCAAACATAAAGTAGACATATTGTATATGTGAATAAAATAAAATAAATATTTGGAATATCCATTTTCCTTACAAGCAGAGAGCTTCAAAGTTAGAAAAATGCTAAATTTTCAAATTTTTCATCAAATTTTGGGATTTTTCACCAAGAAAGGATGCAAGTTACCACAAAATTTTACCACTATGTTAAAGTAGAATATGTCACGAAAAAACAATCTCGGAATCAGATTGATAAGTAAAAGCATTCCAGAGTTATTAATGTTTAAAGTGACAGTGGTCAGATGTTCAAAAAATGGCCGGGTCCTAAGGTGTAAAATGGCTGGGTCCTTAAGGGGTTAAAGGGGTACTCCGGTGAAAAACTTTTTTTTTTTTTTTTTAAATCAACTGATGCCAGAAAGTTAAACAGATTTGTAAATTAGTTCTATTAAAAAATCTTAATCCTTCCTGTACTTATTACCTGCTGAATACTACAGAGGAAATTATTTTCTTTTTGGAACACAGTGCTCTCTGCTGACATCATGAGCACACTGCTCTCTGCTGACATCATGAACACAGTGCTCTCTACTGACATCATGAGCACAGTGCTCTCTGCTGACCTCTGCTGTCCATTTTAGGAACTGTCCAGAGCAGCATATGTTTGCTATGGGGATTTTCTTCTACTCTGGACAGTTCCTAAAATGGATGTCAGCAGAGAGCACTGTGCTCACGATGTCAGCAGAGAGCTCTGTTTCAAACGGAAAAGAATTTCCACTGCAGTATTCAGCAGCTAATAAGTACAGGAAGGATTAAGATTTTCTTTTTTAATAGAAGTAATGTAGAAATCTGTTTAACTTTCTGGCACCAGTTGATTAAAAAAAAAAATTAAAAAAAAAGTTTTTCACCGGAGTACCCCTTTAATGTATCACTACTAGGGGTGACCGACTGTCACATGCAATGGCTCCCCAGATGATTACACCAGCAGTTGGGCAGTGTGTATGGCTTCACAGTATAGGCTGGATTGATCAGCTCACCAAGAGATCTTCGTACTGGAAACCAAACATTGGATTCCAAAAAGAACCTGGATTCATTACTAAAGACTATACAGATCCAATCCGTAACAGTCTCGGTTTCTCGCTCACGACTTCTCGCTCCTGTCCCTTGTCTAAGGTCCCCGCAGCTAGAGTCCCTCCAAGTCTATAGGGCTCTCCTGTAGGGCTTACCCCTAGTCGTCTTAAGTAGAGTGTGTACATATTAATTTAATGTATAGGAAATAGATGTATAGGACCTTAGTGGTCACGTGATACACAGTCGTAATGTATAAAATGCTTAAGGACCTTTGAAGGTCATGTGACGTACCCAGAGTTCACTGGGTTCATAACTTACACGTTTGCTGACCAATGAGCTTAGTCCAGCCCCTTATTATATAAAGGGCGGCAGTCAATCAATTCTCTCTCTTGGTCTCTTATCTCCCGGACACTAAAGAAGCACAAACATCTCATCATCTCATCAATTCATCTAGGCCCCAAACCACAAAACGTGAGTTACTGAAAGCTCAAGCTACTGAATCCTGTGTGACTACTATCAGCTCAGATATTCTAAAATAGTGGCACAGTGGCTAGCATCAAAAGCTCATTGCTTCCATGTCCCAACAAACCTGTGAGGAACCTGTATCCCGGTTCACTCTTGAAAAGACTGTTATGTTCAATACCGTTGCATAAAATCTGCAAGTTAAAGTTTCTTCAGTTTACTTCATAAAAT
Organism: Hyla sarda; assembly: GCF_029499605.1. Classification (NCBI taxonomy): domain Eukaryota; kingdom Metazoa; phylum Chordata; class Amphibia; order Anura; family Hylidae; genus Hyla; species Hyla sarda. The sequence continues at coordinate 401,558,022 of NC_079192.1, forward strand.
CTGCTGTGGACATTCCGTTATTTCTCCCTGCCGTTTGTGGGACGGTTGGCGGTAGGAACATTACTATTGAGGAAACCTCACCCTGGCGTCACGACATTCAAGGGTTAATACCACCAGACCGTACACTACCACTGTAACACCCCAGTCACTGTTACTCTCCCAGCACCACAATGTCATTAAAAGTGATACAGTGGTCCCTCAACATACGATGGTAATCAGTTCCAAACGGACCATCATTTGTTGAAACCATCGTATGTTGAGGGATCCGTGCAATGTAAAGTATAGGACAGTGGTCTACAACCTGCGGACCTCCAAATGTTGCAAAACTACAACACCCAGCATGCCCGGACAGCCAACGGCTGTCCGAGCATGCTGGGAGTTGTAGTTTTGCAACATCTGGAGGTCCGCAGATTGAAGACCACTGGTAGAGGAAGTTGTACTCACCTGTCCCCGCCGCTCCGGACCGTCACCGCTGCCCTGGATGTCGCCTTCCATCGCTGTTGCCGCATCCCCGGGGTGTCCCCGACCCTCCGGCAAGGCCTCTGCCTCCCCGGCATCCTCGCTCTCCGTCGCCGCCATCACGTCGCTACGCACGCCGCTCCTATTGGATGACGGGACGGCGTGCGCAGCGACGTGATGACGACGATGGAGAGCGCCGACCATGCAGGGGATCCCGAAGAAGACCCAAGAATTAATGACCTAACTGGTTTTGTGCTGTAATATGATTTGTACTATTAATATTTTAACGGAACTATTAGAGATGAGCAAACTTACAGTAAATTCGATTCGTCACGAATTTCTCGGCTCGGCAGTTGATGACTTATCCTGCATAAATTAATTCAGCTTTCCGGTGCTCTGGTGGGCTGGAAGAGGTGGATACAGTCCTAGGAAACAGTCTCCTAGGACTGTATCCACCTTTTCCAGCCCACCTGAGCACCGGAAAGCTGAACTAATTTATGCAGGATAAGTCATCAACTGCCGAGCCGAGAAGTTCGTGAGGAATCGAATTTACTGTAAGTTCGCTCCTCTCTAGTAACTATGTAAGAATCTGGAGGGGTGTGAGGACTTCTTCATATGGTAAAGAGAAGAAAGAAAACATGGGGTTTTTACACATCAGCCCTTAGTTTTTGCAGCATACCAGTCCTGACCACAATGAATTTCCTTTTTCTGCAGTGGGTAATGAGCCTCACAACCTTCACCAACAGATTGCAGCAGTGAGCAATGGTAAAGCACCTTATACGTCACATAATGTCATCGGAGGAAAGGTTACCTCACTCTACTGTCTCTTATACACTGACAAGCAACTTTATTGGGTACACCTTGCTAGTACCGGGTTGGACCCCTTTTGCCTTTATTCTTCATGGCATACTTTCTACAAGATGCTGGAAACAGTCCTCAGAGATTTTGGTCCATATGGACATGATGACATCACACAGTTCCTCCATATAGACACGATGACATCACACAGTTCCTCCATATGGACATGATGACATCACACAGTTCCTCCCTATGGACATGATTAGTGTTGAGCGGCATAGGCCATATTCGAATTCGCGAATATTCGCGAATATAAGGACGAATATTCGTCATATATTCGCGAATATTCGCATATTCGTTATACCCGTTTTATTTTCGCATATGCGAACATTCGCGTATGCGAAAATTAACATATGTGGAAAATTAGCATACACGACAATTCGCGTATGCGAAAAGTAACATCTGTGAAAATTAACATACACGTAAATTCGCATATGCGTAAATTCGCATATGCGTATTTTCGCATATACGGATCTTCACACGCCAGTCTCACACAGTAGTATTAGACCCTTCTTTACACCACACAAGCTGGAAGCAGAGAGGGATGATCACTGTGATGTGTACTGTGAAGAAAAAAACAAACAAAAAAAACGAATATTCGTAATTACGAATATATAGCGCTATATTCGAGAAATTCGTGAATTCGCGAATATGCGATATTCGCGAATAATATTCGAATTGTGAATATTCGCGAGCAACACTAGACATGATGACATCACACAGTTGCTCCATATGGACATGATGACATCACACAGTTCCTCCATATGGACATGATGACATCACACAGTTCCTCCATATGGACATGATGACATCACACAGTTCCTCCATATGGACATGATGACATCACACAGTTCCTCCATATGGACATGATGACATCACACAGTTCCTCCATATGGACATGATGACATCACACAGTTCCTCCATATAGACATGAGGACATCACACAGTTCCTCCATATGGACATGATGACATCACACAGTTCCTCCATATGGACATGATGACATCACACAGTTCCTCCATATGGACATGATGACATCACACAGTTCCTCCATATGGACATGATGACATCACACAGTTCCTCCATATGGACATGATGACATCACACAGTTCCTCCATATGGACATGATGACATCACACAGTTCCTCCATATGGACATGATGACATCACACAGTTCCTCCATATGGACATGATGACATCACACAGTTCCTCCATATGGACATGATGACATCACACAGTTCCTCCATATGGACATGATGACATCACACAGTTCCTCCATATAGACATGAGGACATCACACAGTTCCTCCATATGGACATGATGACATCACACAGTTCCTCCATATGGACATGATGACATCACACAGTTCCTCCATATGGACATGATGACATCACACAGTTCCTCCATATGGACATGATGACATCACACAGTTCCTCCATATGGACATGATGACATCACACAGTTCCTCCATATGGACATGATGACATCACACAGTTCCTCCATATGGACATGATGACATCACACAGTTCCTCCATATAGACATGAGGACATCACACAGTTCCTCCATATGGACATGATGACATCACACAGTTCCTCCATATGGACATGATGACATCACACAGTTCCTCCATATGGACATGATGACATCACACAGTTCCTATATATGGACATGATGACATCACACAGTTCCTCCATATAGACATGATGACATCACACAGTTCCTCTATATAGACATGATGACATCACACAGTTCCTCCATATAGACTTTATGACATCACACAGTTCCTCCATATGGACATGATGACATCACACAGTTCCTCCATATGGACATGATGACATCACACAGTTCCTCCATATGGACATGATGACATCACACAGTTCCTCCATATGGACATGATGACATCACACAGTTCCTCCATATGGACATGATGACATCACACAGTTCCTCCATATGGACATGATGACATCACACAGTTCCTCCATATGGACATGATGACATCACACAGTTCCTCCATATGGACATGATGACATCACACAGTTCCTCCATATGGACATGATGACATCACACAGTTCCTCCATATGGACATGAAGTCTGGACCGCTATCATATACTATTCGGACAGGGCAGAAGAACGACTATCCACTACTATATGTGTCTGCAGGTGCTAAGCTCAGTAGACCAATAGTACAATCCATAATATACTGTAGGTATAAGGAGAAAAATAGAACTAGCACTCACCGCCTTATGACACATCAGATCTTTCGTTCCATCAGACAAAACTGCGGGGAGGCAAAAACAGATGTTGTGGAGTGCGCAAATACGACAACCAGCCGTTCATTCTCATAGTTAAAGGGGTACTCCACTGGAAAACATTTTTTAAATCAACTGGTGCCAGAAAGTTAAACAGATTTGTAAATTACTTTTATTCAAAAAATCTTAATCCTTCCAGTACTTATCAGCTGCTGTATGCTCCACAGTAAGTTCTTTTCCTTTTTGATTTATTTTCTGACTGACCACAGTGCTCTCTGCTGACACCTCTGTCCATTTTAGGAACTGTCCATAGCAGGAGCAAATCCCCATAGCAAACCTCTCCTGCTCTGGACAGTTCCTGACACGGACAGAGGTGTCAGCAGAGAGCACTGTGGTCAGGCAGAAAGGAAATTCAAAAAGAAAAGAACTTCCTCTGGAGCATACAGCAGCTGATAAGTACTGGAAGGATTAAGATTTTTTTCTTATAGAAGTCATTTACAAATCCGGTCCACGGAAGGCTGGATCACAGCATTGGTGCAGGTAGATGGGCTCTCGGCTGTTTCACACGTGTATGCGTGCTTCTTCCGGCCTTGAGGCCGGAAGAAGCACGCATACACGTGGGAAACAGCCGGCGTAGCCTCTGAGCGCCCATCTACCTGCACCGATGCTGTGATCCAGCCTTCCGTGGACCGGATTTGTAAATTACTTCTATAAAAAAAAAAATCTTAATCCTTCCAGTACTTATCAGCTGCTGTATGCTCCAGAGGAAGTTCTTTTCTTTTTGAATTTCCTTTCTGTAATTTACAAATCTGTTTAACTTTCTGGCACCAGTTGGTTAAAAAAAATGTCTTCCAGCGGTGTACCCCTTTAAAGGAGTTCTCCAACTGAAATCTTTTATCCCCCCCCCCCCCCGCTGTGCCGTGCTGTAAAACTATACATAATAACCTTTCACTTACCTGCCTACGATCCCCCGTTATTCCGATATCGCCGTCCCATGCTCCGGTCCCTGTCAGCTTCCTCTTCCTGCGGGTTGGTGACTTCTCTGCGCTCAGCCTATCAGCGGCCGCAACGCGACATTGCTGCGGCCGCTGATAGGCTGAGTGAAGTCACCGACCCGCAGGAAGTGGAAGAGACCGGGACCGGAGAACGGGACGGCGATATCGGAACAACGGGGGATCGTAGGCAGGTAAGTGAAAGTTTATTATGTATAGTTTTACAGCCCGGGCACAGCGGGGGTTAAAAGTTTTAGCTTAGAGAACTCCTTTAATGTACAGTATGTCCTTCTTGCACTAGACAAATTCAGAAAACAAAGAAAAAAAACTCCAAAATTGGCGCTGTTCCAATGAGGGCAAAGTTCAGTTCTTATTCAAGTAAAACCATATTTATTAGTCAAAGACAGTTTTACAGGCACATCAGAGACAAGACGCGTTTCGGGTTACTGCGTACCCTTTCTCAATTGCAGATGTAATTTTGATTGATCATCTCAAAGTGGTTTCAGTGTATTTGTATCACTTTGACTAATGGGGTCTCTCTAATCCCCATGAACATAAATGGGCGACTCCACTCACTGTTATAAGAGAGCATAAACAAAATGTCTTAGAGGGACCATATTTCTAACTACGTTTGGTCTTATACCATAGCAGGGAGCCTTTCATGAGACCCATGAGTAGAAAGGGAGAGGCTCCATCTAACACTTAAGAAACCAAGTCTTTGAAGGGGGTTAGGGGGATTGCAATATACCTTTTTAAAGGGGTATTCCAGGAAAAATCTTTTATATATATATATATATATATATATATATATATATCAACTGGCTCCAGAAAGTTAAACAGATTTGTAAATTACTTCTATTAAAAAATCTTAATCCTTCCAGTACTTATGAGCTTCTGAAGTTAAGGTTGTTCTTTTCTGTCTAAGTGCTCTCTGATGACACGTGTCTCGGGAACCGCCCAGTTTAGAAGCAAATCCCCATTGCAAACCTCTTCTAAACTGGGCGGTTCCCGAGACAGGTGTCATCAGAGAGCACTTAGACAGAAAAGAACAACCTTAATGAGTAGCTATTATCAACTAAACTTTCCCTAATCCCCCTCCCCATCTGTCCCTGTCTCTAAATCTATCTATCCTAGCGTTCATTTTAATTCTAAACCCCATAAAAATAACTTTTTATATTCATCTTCGGTAGCTCAGATAGGAGCGTCTGAGAAGGGAGGAAGTGGGCGGGGCCCGGCAGGCGCGACGTCATCTGAAGCCTTGCCAGGCCGCTTCCGCCCTTCTTCCTGTATCCAGGCGGAGTGCAGGGCAGGGACGGTGTGAGGTGGAATTTTGCACGTTTGCATGGGTCGCAAAATTCCACCTCACACCGGCTCTCCTTGTCAGCAGGAGGAGCCTGACGACAACTCTGGCCGGCAGAGTCAGGAGCGCGCCTGGTATCAGATTTCGGACTCAGCCGCCAGGCCGGCGTGAGTCCGAAATCACCAAAAAAGGGACTCCTAGGGAGACCCCTAGTGGTCAAAACTTTAAACACCAAAAACACATAGAAGAATATTTTTTTTTTTAATAGAACCCTATTAGAAAAGTGTTTAATATATTATAAATAGAGATGAGCGAACTTACAGTAAATTCAATTCGTCACAAACTTCTCGGCTCGGCAGTTGATGACTTTTCCTGCATAAATTAGTTCAGCTTTCCGGTGCTCCGGTGGGCTGGAAAAGGTGGATACAGTCCTAGGAGACTCTTTCCTAGGACTGTATCCACCTTTTCCAGCCCACCGGAGCACCTGAAAGCTGAACTAATTTATGCAGGAAAAGTCATCAACTGCCGAGCCGAGAAGTTCGTGACGAATGGAATTTACTGTAAGTTCGCTCATCTCTAATTATAAACTATAAAAAAAAAATTTTGATGAGAGGTACTCTTTAACTTTAGCAGCTCATAAGTACTGAAAGGATTAAGATTTTTTAATAGAAGTAATTTACAAATCTGTTTAACGTTCTGGAGCCAGTTGATATATATATATAAAAAAAAGTTTTTTCCTGGAATACCCCTTTAATACTCATGATAATTTTTTTGTTGGAATACAGCTTTTGATTGGAGCCCTACCAAGGCAAAGGTCATGTATTGCATATGTGGTGAACCAGCAGAGTTGTGGTGTCTGGGGTGTTGCGGTGATGTAGGTGCAGAGTCTGGTGTTATTAACCCTTAGATGTCGTGACGCCAGGGTGAGGTTTGCTTAGTGTTAATGGTCCTACCGCCAACCGGCCCAGAAACGGTAGGGAAAATAACGGACTGTCCACAGCAGACTTTAGGAATAAACTGAAGAACTTTACTTGAAGATTTTATGCAACAGTCTTTGTACATAACAGTCTCTTAAGAGTGAACTGGAATTCAGGTTCCTCACAGGTTTTGCTGGGACTTTGAAGCAATGAGCTTTGATGCAGGCCACTGTGCCACTAATTATAATATTTAGCTGGTAGTAGTCACACAGGATTTGGTAGATTGAGCTTGGTAACTCACGGTTTAGTGGCTGCAGGTTCTTAGGCTTTGGCCTAGTTGAATTGAGATTTCTGCTGAGATGTTTGTGCTTCTGTAGTGCAGGAACAAGAGCAGGAACTAAGAGAGAGAATTTAATGGCTACAGCCCTTTATATAATAAGGGGCTGGACAAAGCTCATTGGTCAGCAAACCTGTAAGTCCTGAACCCAGTGAACTCTGGGTACATCACATGACCCCGGATGGTCCTTAAGCAATAGTACATTACAACTGTACATCGAAATGTCCTATACATATATATCCTATACATTTATACTATCTATATATATTAACCAATATACAATTTATATGAGGCGACCAGGGGTAAACCCTATGGGAATGAAGGGAATCTGGCTGAGGGGACTTTAGACAGGGACAGGACCAGGTCCTGTACCGGGACACCACACATAAAACAATACACGATTCAATTGACCTGATTGACCAAAACCTATCGTCCATAAAATATTTTCTGTTCTCAGATCGTCTGAAAAAAAGGAAATGGCCAGAAAGCTACAAAGATATTCCATCAAACCTCTTAACATGAAGCTTTTATGAATATTACTAGCACGGATACGATTCTCTATCTCAAAGTTTACCAACTCTGTGTGGCTCAAGGGCTGACTGCTAGGCCGGAAAATGTTAGGGGTCTCACAGATACTGTAGTGCAGGGGCTGATGTGAGAGGAAGCACGAAACACTGCGGTTCCCTCCTCTTTCTCCAGTTTAAAAACTTTAACCCCTGTGGTTAGGAGGTTGCACTAAAGATGCCCTACTCCCTGGGCCATGATCATTGCCATAGGCTGCTTGGTATGTACATTAGAGATGAGCGAATTTACAGTGATTCGATTCGTCACAAACTACTCGGCTCGGCAGTTGATGTCTTTAGCCTGAATAAATTAGTTCATCTTTCAGGTGCTCCGGTGACTGGAGACTCTACTAGGACTGTATCCACCTTTTCCAGCCACCGGAGCACCTGAAAGCTGAACTAAAGTTATGCAGGCTAAAGTGAGCAACCGCCGAGCCGAGAAGTTCGTGACGAATCGAATCACTGTAAATTCGCTCATCTCGAATGTACATCATTAATCAGCATGGGTTCTTATCTCTGCCCCAAACCACGAGCCAATGGCGTCTGACTTCTGTATTTAAAGGGGTACTCCGCCCCTAGACATCTTATCCCCTATCCAAAGGATAGGGGATAAGATGCCAGGGGCGGAGTACCCCTTTAAGCAAGACTATTCACATAAGACTTATACAACTGCAATCTGAGGATGGGAAAGATTTCCCATCATTGCCTATGTTTTTATTGTTTTTATTAGTTTATTCTTGTTAATAAAGACATCAATGTTTTAAAGCGGTACTCCGCTGCTCAGCGTTTAGAACAAACTGTTCCTTAGCCAGCGCCGGGAGCTCGTGACATCATAGCCCCGCCCCCTCATGACATTATGCCCCACGCCCTCAATGCAAGCCTATGGGAGGGGGCGTGACAGCTGTCACGCCCCCTCCCATAGACTTGCATTGAGGGGGCGGGTGTGACGTCATGATGGGGTGGGGCTATGATGTCACGAGCTCCCGGCACCAGCTCCAACATTAGGAACAGTTTGTTCCAAATGCTGAGCAGCGGAGTACCCCTTTTAAACATTATCCACCACTTCTGAACATTTATTCTAAAGCAGCGCCGATTCCAGTGTACAATTTTTCCTCTTTTATCTCAAATTCCCATAGGTTTGGGCACTAAGTGTGAGACATGGGGTGCAAGCCCCAGGTGCCCAGGTGATCGGGGCCAGTGGTGCCCTCTTTGGTAATGACTGTAATAACAGGTCGCACACCCCTAGGCCCCTTCCTTTGCCCGCAGGAATTCTGGGTGGAGATTCCGATGCAGCAGCCACACATTGGGGGAGATTTATGAAAACCTGTCAAGAGGAAAAGTTGCCCGGTTGCCCATAGCAACCAATCAGATCGCTGCTTTCAGTTTTAACAAGGCCTATGCAAAATGAAAGAAGCGATCTGATTGGTTGCTATGGGCAACTGGGCAACTTTTCCTTTGGACAGGTTTTGATAAATCTCCCCCATTGTCTTCAATGGGATTCTGCTACACTGCAAATTGCAAATATAAATTAAAATTTTTAAAAAAATGTACTTGTTTATTCTTTCAGCAGAAACCACCGAAGTACCAATTCATTTGGCGGCGCCGACACATGGAACGTCTACCCAGAACTTCTCTGGGTCGATATTCCGTAGTGTCCAAGGGGCCTAAGGTTGGCACCAACTATAAGGCTATGTTTTGCTATTGCACTCAAATTCCCTTCTGCAAACCTTGCTGCAGAATTTATGTAGTTTTGCGGAATTTGGGTGGAATTCAATGGGATTCCACCTGGAATTCTGCAAAATTTTTAGACATGTTAAATGTATTTGCAGAATCCAGAAATTCTGTCGTGTGAATGGGACAGCAGAATTCCCATTCATCTTAATGTGCAGTAAATTTCGTGAAATTTCCAAACTGACTTTTCCAGCGGAATTCCACTGTGTGAACATGGCCTAACACTACACCTAATAGTTTACACTACGCCTGACACTACACTAAACCTAATAGTTTACTTGGCTGGCCTATTCCTGCACAGATCTTCTTTGCCTTGTTTGCTATGAGATACATGGACAGAAATGATATTATTATGTTTTTTTTATGTCTCTCAGGGAAACCGCTGCCGCCCATACCAGTTGACAACATGGTAAGCGGATAAGTATAATGGCAGATATGTAAGAAAACGTCAATGATCATCACATAAAAAAAACACAATTTGCAGGGTGGATTCTTTTCTGAAAAATGTATGTGATGAAATTTTGTTTTCAAGGAATACTAAAAATACATCTTTTTTTTATTTAATAAAAGCCAGTAATTTCCTTCCAAATGTCCTCTTCTTTGATCTTACGGTATAGACTCCATGCAATTCAATCCTCTATATTAGGGATCGACCGATATTGACTTTTTAGGGGCGATACCGATAATCTGTGGCCTTTCAGGCTGATAGCTGATAACTTATACCGATATTCTGGTATAAGTTATCGGCTATTTCTCCACCCCCCCCCCCACCCCCCCGCCCCGAAGAAGCAGCTGCAGATCATTGATTTAAAGCGGGCGCTTTCAATCAATGAACTGCAGCGGCTTTTGCGGGGCCAGAGACCGCCGCCGCCACCCGCTTCTCTCCCCCTGCCGGTCCTTAGTCCAACCACCGCCGCCGCCCCATTGCCTCCCCCATCCCTGGTTTTATAATTACCTGTTCCCGGGGACAACTTCTGGCTCCGGTGGCGTCCTGGGCTGTCACTGTGCACACTGACGGTGACGTCGCGTTGAGGACGTCACTCGTCATTGCGCAGCGCACAGGATGCTGCAGGACGTCGCCGGAGCCAGAAGTAGCGCGGACCCCAGGCCCCAGGAACAGTTAATTATAAAACCGGGGATGGGGGAGGCAATGGGGCAGCGGCGGTCTCTGGCCGGTGCCGTGGGGTGGGGGGTGCGGTGCGGGGCATTATCGGATTATCGGCAAGGTAATTGCCAATATGGATAACGTCCAAAATCGTGAATATCGGCCGTTAATATCGGCCAAACCGATAATCGGTCAATCCCTACTCTATATGTGTTTCAGGAGATCAAGCATCCTCTTCACAATCCTGTATATTTCTGTAAGGCAACTAGATGCTGCAGGAGCCCTCCCCCACTGCTCTGTCTCCAATAGGAGACAAAGCATGCTAAGCACCTCCCCTTTGATTAAGCCCCACCCTTTCATTCATCTGTCAGAACCAAAGGAGACTGGAAGGTAATGAACCCCTGCATTTTTTGCTCCCTTTTTTTGCAATTCCTACAGACAGTTCTACAAATGGAGAAGCAGTGTGGAGAAATGTATCTCCTCTTTACTTGCATGATTTATTTCTAGGTTTAATGTTCCTGCAGTATCGGGGCAACGTCTTCTCATCCTCCTTTTTTTTTTTCTTCCAGAGAACCGGCTGGGCAGTGGCAATATATGATTATACGACCAAAAATACCCAAGAGCTTGCACTCCGTAGAGGGGAAGAATATCTACCACTGGACACCTCAGAACGGCATTGGTGGAACGTACAGGATAAAAATGGGTAGGTGGTACCGAAATGGTATGTTCAGGTTAATAGAAAGCTGGCCAAAACTAGGCAACAACTTCAGTCATGTGATTCCAGGTACTGATCGGGTCTAAATATATCAATTTTAGAAACCCCACTGCTGCAATCCTGTTATTATAACACAAGGTTTTTTGTATTTGACATACCTACCTTTGCTCACAATTTTAATACATATTCACATATGGAGAGTAAGGGGCCATTTAATCAAGGCCCTTATTGGTCTATGTTTTTGCGCAGTGTTCGGCACATTTATGATGCAAGTTTTTTTGGGTAGGGTTTGGTCGTGGTTTCCTAAGCGCAAAGTTTTGAACTGATTTATGACTTTTTGCAAGTCACACAGTTTTGCGCAGCGCCCACTCTAGCTGTGACCAGGCTCAGGCAGCCTGATGCACTTGGAGTTCACTTGTCTGCAGAGCTGACAGACAAGTGCACTCCATGTTAGCTCCATAAACTTTAGCTAGCATTTATCAAAAGGCGTAGGCATCTTGATAAATGTCGATCAGCTGCAGCCAATCATTGCCAATCATTTAATTAAATAGTCAGATTGCCAGGGGAGGGCTGGCAAATTTTAGCCTGGGAGCAGGCACCCAGCACTGGCCCACCTGTTTAACTTTGCCCTTCTCTGTGCCCCCATGCAGAAGTTAGTCACACCTCTGTGCCCCATATAGTAGTTAAGCCCACCTCTTTGTTTCTATATAGTATGAGGCTCCTCTGTGCCCACATATAGTAGTTAGGCCCTCCTCTGTGTTTCTATATAATATGAGGCCCCTCTGTGCCCACATATAGTAGTTAGGCCCTCCTCTGTGTTTCTATATAGTATAAGGCCCCTCTGTGCCCACATATAGTAGTTAGGCCCTCCTCTGTGTTTCTATATAGTATAAGGCCCCTCTGTGCCCACATATAGTAGTTAGGCCCTCCTCTGTGTTTCTATATAGTATAAGGCCCCTCTGTGCCCTATATAGTAGTTAGGCCCTCCTCTGTGTTTCTATATAGTATAAGGCCCCTCTGTGCCCACATATAGTAGTTAGGCCCTCCTCTGTGTTTCTATATAGTATAAGGCCCCTCTGGGCCCCATATAGTAGTTAGGCCCACCTCTGTGTTTCTATAAGGCCCCTCTGTGCCCACATATAGTAGTTAGGCCCACCTCTGTGTTTCTATATAGTAAAAGGCCCCTCTTTGGTGCCCACATATAGTAGTTAGGCCCACCTCTTTGTTTCTATATAGTATGAGGCTCCTCTGTGCCCACATATAGTAGTTAGGCCCTCCTCTGTGCCCCATATAGTAGTTAGGCCCTCCTCTGTGTTTCTATATAGTATAAGGCCCCTCTGTGCCCACATATAGTAGTTAGGCCCTCCTCTGTGTTTCTATATAGTATAAGGCCCCTCTGTGCCCTATATAGTAGTTAGGCCCTCCTCTGTGTTTCTATATAGTATAAGGCCCCTCTGTGCCCTATATAGTAGTTAGGCCCTCCTCTGTGTTTCTATATAGTATAAGGCCCCTCTGTGCCCCATATAGTAATTAGGCCCACCTCTGTCTTTCTATAAGGCCCCTCTGTGCCCACATATAGTAGTTAGGCCCACCTCTGTGTTTCTATATAGTAAAAGGCCCCTCTTTGGTGCCCACATATAGTAGTTAGGCCCTCCTCTGTGTTTCTATATGGTATAAGGCCCCTTTGTGCCCACATATAGTAGTTAGGTCCTCTTCTGGGCCCCATATAGTAGTTAGGTCCACTTCTGTGCTTCCATGCCCCATATAGTATTAGGCCCCCCCTATGTGTTCCTTTATAAAATAAGGCCCCTCTGTCCCCCCCCCCCCCCATATACTATAAGGCCTCTCTAAATCCCTATATAGTAGTAAGGCCCGTATATAGCTTAATGCTCCTCTGTGCCCGAATACAGCAGTGAGGCCCCAATGGGGAAAAAAGCCCTCAAAACTCAACTTCTGGCCCATGCACTCCTATCCTCCCGGACGAGTCACTGTGGCCAGGGGCGTGATGATCTCAGTCACAGATGGTGCAACCGAGATTATCGCGTCCATGGTGGCTGATTCCCTAATATCTAGCTGGACCTAATTTCAGGTAGGGGCCTGGAGCTGCAGCTCAATCAGCCCTTACCTGTATCTGGCCCTACCTCTTCCAGATAAGAAAATACTATTATTATTGACATATGGTATGTAGGGCCCTGGAAATTCCTCAAAACCTGTCCAGAGGAAAAGATGCTGAGTTTCCCATAGCAACCAATCAGATCGCTGCTTTCATTTTTTCAGAGGCCTTTTAAAAACATAAAAGAAGGAATCTGATTGGTTGCTATGGGCAACTCAGCAACTTTTCCTCTGTACAGGTTTTGATAAATCTCCCCCAATGTGATTATATATGAGTGTACTGTAAACTTTTGTAAAAAAATGATTTATTTATAGAGAAATGTGGTATTATAGAAACTGTAGTGGAATGATTGAAATATTTTAATGTTCTCTTTTTCAGACATGTTGGTTATGTCCCAAGCAGCTATCTAGCCACACAGAGTGAAGACAGCCTGCTTACCTATGAGTAAGTGCACCATGGAACTTGAATAGTGTTGAGCGGTAGTGTTGCTCGCGAATATTCGCAATGCGCATTTTATTTGCGGATTCGCGGATATTCGCGGATATTCGCGAATATAGCACTATATATTCGTAATTACGAATATTCGTTTTTTTTTTTTTTACAGTACACATCACAGTGATCATCCCTCTCTGCTTCCAGCTTGTGTGGTGTAAAGAAGGCTCTAATACTACTGTGTGAGACTGGTATGCGAATTTCCGATTATGCGAAAATTTGTGTATGCGAATTTTCGTGTATACAAATATGCGAATCTTCGTACATACGAATTTTGTATATGCTAATTTTCGCATATGTGAATTTACGCATATGCGACAATAAATTTTATTGCGAATATGCGATTATTCGCGAATATATTGCGAATATTTGTCCATATATTCGCGAATATTCGAACTCGCGAATATATGGACGTATATTCGTAATATTTCCGTTTTATTTTCGCATATGTGAAAATCGCGTATGCGAATATAAGTGTGAGCTAAAATTCGAATATGCGAAAAGTAGCATATGTAAATTTTTACATACGCGAAAATTCGCACACCAGTCTTACACAGTAGTATTAGAGTCTTCTTTACACCACACAAGCTGGAAGCAGAGAGGGGTGATCACTGTGATGTGTACTGTGGAAAAAAAAGAAAAAAAATAGAATATTTGTAATTACGAATATATAGTGCTATATTCGCGAATTCGCGAATAAAATTCGCATTGCGAATATTCAAGAGCAACACTAAACTTGAATAAGAGTTCTGCCATATAATGAATATGATAGGGTATAATGTTTGGGAATTGTAGTTCATAATTCACAGGTAGTGTTGCTCGCGAATATTTGCAATTCGAATTTTAATCGCATATTCGTGAATTCGCAAATATTGTGAATATAGCACTATATACGCGCAATTAGGAATATTCGCTTTTTTTTCCCCAGTACACCTCACAGTGATCACTGCATCCCTCTCTGCTCTCAGCATATGCGCATATTCGCGAATATTGAGCCCTCCCTTCTTTAATGGTATAGGGAACTAATGGGCTAGTGCAGTGGTCTCCAACCTGCGGACCTCCAGATGTTGCAAAACTACAACTCCCAGCATGCCCGGACAGCCAACGTTTGACCTCTGTCATTGCCAACAAAGGACATATAACAAAGTATTGAGATTTTCTCATTCTGTCTCTCATAGTTGAGGTTATAACCTATGATGAAAATTACAGGCGCCTCTCTCCTCTTTTTAAGTGGGAGAACTTGCACAATTAGGGGCTGACTAAATACTTTTTTTGTGAAATTTTAGTTTTTTCATTTTAATAAGTATGCACATATGTTTCCACATTCTTATTATGGGATATTGATTACAGATTGATTACGGAAGAAATTGTTAACTTTTTATTGTAGCACAAGACTGCAACATAACAAAATGTGAAAAAAAAGTGCAAGGGTCTGAAGACGTGTAGAATGCATTGTATATACATTGAGTCACGCCACTGAATGGAGATGCTCCTGAAGAAGGAGGAAATGGGACTCTTTTCAGTTTCTATGAACTTTTACTACATAACCGAAAGTTTTTGTGAATAAATAAGGAACATTAAAAATAATTCCTGTATTCATAACGTTAAAGGGGTACTCCACCCCTAGACATCTTATCCCCTATCCAAAGGAGAGGGGATAAGATTTTTGATCGCGGGCATCCCACCGCAATATAGCATGCGGCACCCACCTGTTTCTTGTCCGGAAGCGCTGGAGGGTCTGGGTCACGACCGTGGGAACGGAAGTCCGTGACGTCATGACTCCGCCCCCGTGTGACGTCACGCCCCGTCCCCTCAATGCAAGTCTATGGGAGGGGGCGTGACGGCCGTCACGCCCCCCTCCCATAGACTTGCATTGAGGGGACGGGGCGTGACGTCACACGGGGGCTGAATCATGACATCACGGACTTTCGTTCCCGTGGTCGCAACCCAGACCCTCCAGCTCTTCCGGACAAGAAACAGGTGGGTGCCGCATGCTATATTGCAGGGGTCCCCAGCGGCGGGACCCCCGCGATCAAAAATCGACAGAATGAGAAAATCTCAATACTTTGTTATATGTCCTTTGTTGGCAATGACAGAGGTCAAACGTTGGCTGTCCGGGCATGCTGGGAGTTGTAGTTTTGCAAAATCTGGAGGTCCGCAGGTTGGAGACCACTGCACTAGCCCATTAGTTCCCTATACCATTAAAGAAGACTTGCATTGAGGGGACGGGGCGTGACGTCACACAGGGGCTGAATCATGACATCATGGACTTTCGTTCCCGTGGTCGCAACCCAAACCCTCCAGCTCTTCCGGACAAGAAACAGGTGGGTGCCGCATGCTATATTGCGGTGGGACCCCCGCGATCAAAAATCTTATCCCCTATCCTTTGGATAGGGGATAAGATGTCTAGGGGTGGAGTACCCCTTTAAGGGGTTGTGTGGGTTAGAGAACCCATTACGAGTACCCTGTTAGCATGAACCAAGCAGTGTCGACCTCCACACTGAGCGGTGGCCTACTTGCCCCTTATATGCATCTCTATGGGAGAGAAGGGAGCCTGTTGACCACCGGTTCATACAAGGGTCAACAGTCCCCTTGCATGAAGCAGACATCACTCCGTGCACGAGGAGAAAAGGGCGCGGGGAAGGAAACCCCTGGGGGTCACAATCAGACACTTATGCCCTGCAATTTGGATAGGGACTGCTTAGCACCACCTGAGTAATTGCCCCACGGGCCCCCTGTGCATACCATTATAATGCCTCATGTGCCTCCTTATAGTAATAGTACCTCTTGTTCGCCCCCATATAGTAATAATGATTTTGGCAAAAACTAAAGAAAAAAATTCTCACCTAGTCCTAGTTCCCACAATGAATAAACGATTTCATGTCTCTCCTGTCATGCAGCTTGGGAGCCACAGGGCACCGGACCCCTGACCAGGCATAAAAGATGTCACATTATCTTCAGGAATCGGGACCCAGCAACTCATAGGACGCAGATCTGAAGTGTCTGCAGCCTGTTACAGTGAAAGGTCGAGCTGACAGCTCCTGCTCCGCCCATAAACACCACTGCATCTGCGCTTGGAGGATACAGATGCAGTTGAGGAGGTGAATGCCCGTAGATATGGGGCACTAGGATAAAAATACTTGTTCTTTAGATTCCTAGTGCCGGCAACACCCCAGAGTTTGGCAACCACCATCGGCTCCAGTTTTCCCTGATAGCTTTCTAATGGGGTCTGCAGCTCTGTGCAGTAAATAGGGCTGACAGATTCTCTTTAAGGTGGACCGCAACAAGTTTTAGGTTATAAAGTAAGGGCATGGCGGTCTCGGTTTTGACCCAGAATCCATACACACAACCCATTAGATATTTGAAACAACTACAACCGCTCTGTGTCCTACTTTGTATTATCTTACATTTTTTGGGTTATTATTCATACATTGTACTTTTCTTAAGGTGGTACAACAGAAACATTAACAGGAACCAGGCTGAAAAGCTTCTCATTGATATGGTATGTACTTATATCTTAAAGGTCTCTACAGAATGGAAATGGCCATTTTATTGTCTGACAATGCATGATAAAAACTCAGAATGAGGACCATGTAAAAACTCCTAGATCTTAAAGGGGTTATTCAGGAAAAAACTTATATATATATATATCAACTGGCTCCAGAAAGTTAAACAGATTTGTAAATTACTTCTATTAAAAAATCTTAATCCTTTCAGTACTTATGAGCTTCTGAAGTTGAGTTGTTCGTTTCTGTCTAAGTGCTCTCTGATGACACGTGCCTCGAGAACCGCCCAGTTTAGAAGAGGTTTGCTATGGGGATTTTCTTCTAAACTGGGTGGTTCCCGAGACACGTGTCATCAGAGAGCACTTAGACAGAAAAGAACAACTTAACTTCAGAAGCTCATAAGTACTAAAAGGATTAAGATTTTTTTAATAGAAGTAATTTACAAATCTGTTTAACTTTCTGGAGCCAGTTGATATATAAAAAAATTATTTTTCCTGGATAACCCCTTTAATCCTGAAAATAGACCTTAAAGGAGTACTCCAGTGCAATAAAACGTATCCCCTATCCAAAGCATAGGGGATGAGTTTCAGATTGCGGGGGGTCCGACTACTGGGACCCCTCGTTTTCTCCCATAGAGATATATAGAGGGGGCATGTTGGCCACAACTTTCTACGGGGGTCAACTTTCCCCTTTCCTGAGGACTGCCAGGGTGCCATGCAGGAGATCGAGGGGGTCCCAGCAGTAGGGATAGGGATAGGGGATAAGTTTTAGTGCACCGGAGTAACCCTTTAATGTATGATTAATAGGCTTAGATCTTGACTGGTTAGTGCTCAGATCGATGTGTGGCAACAGATGGTACTGCAGCTCTTCCCTGCCTTCTTGAATAGGCTGAGCTGCCTTACTACCCTCATATTAACTGTGCAGGGTAGTGCAGTGGGCACTGCCGCCCTTCTCTTCTAGTAATTTGTAGGGTTCACAAGATGTGGGGCCCCATTTATATATTGATGACCTATATAAAGTTTTAGCTATTAATGTAATATCCCAAAAAAATTAAACTTAAAGCCTTACTATCATTTCCAAAAACTTTTGAAATATCAACAGAACCTGTGATCATTTGAGGTCTGGTGTTTCGCAGAGTGCTTCTTATTCTATTCTAGTGATTGGTGGAGGTCTGAAAACCCAGACCCTGATTGATCAATACTTTTGAAAAGTTTTTGTAGCAGGTGTTTCACGGCAGTTTTGGATGCAGTTTTTAGAGAGGATACTTTGTTCTTTCTTTTTGCTCCACTCATGGCCTCGGGTCATAGAACTGCACCCAAAGCTGCCAGAAAAACTGCAAAAACTGGTGGTCTTAATTTTCTTCCGCAGTATTCGGTTAACCAATAAAACGACTAACACGCACCCCTCCTACGTTTACCCAGCTCCACTTTATTCACACTGTATTTGCAGTGTATATTAGGCTGTATACAGTGTGGAATCCTCCTCATGTATATGTAAATGTATCCACAAGGCGACATATGCCAAATGATACCTTACTTGCCAACAGCACCGATTTTAGCAGCATAATCCAGAAAACGGGTGCGGTTTTCACATCACGCCCCGGAAGTGGGTGGATATGGCGCTTTCCTATGGGCGGGGTTTAAATGTTGCAATATTGGCAAATCACCTTTATTAATTCTCAGACAAAGGAGATTGATCACCAGTGATTTTAGAGGGTGGACCAATCTACTGCATATCACTGGCGGAGTCCAGGCCAAAATATATAGTGTTGCTACTGTGGTGACCCAGTACAGGATGGTGTGTCCCCGTACCTGTCTCATGTCCTGTCAGGCAGAGTCCCTCCATGTCCCCAGGGCCCCCTTACAGCATAATCCCTATTGTGTACATAATTGTATTATAAACTGTACTGTTACTTTAATTGTTAAGCCACATGATTGTTACCCAGGAGGTACTAGTGACCAGGTGACCTCCCAAGTGACCTATGGGCTCCTTGCACAGCCCCCTATATAAGGCCTCAAGCCTAAAGTCTGCAGCCACCTGTCAATTGCAAGTAAGCCGAAGTCATCTAATTGTCAGTCAGCCAAGTCAAGACCACCTTATACTCACCGTGGTCTTCACTAAAGTCAGTCTAACTACTGCAAGTCCCAGCAATCCTGCGAGGTCCCCCTGTGCCACTGGTCACCTCCTTGGGATATTTGCTGTACTGCATAGACTGTGTCATCTGTCTACCCTCAGTAAAGCTACCGTTGTCTGTAACTTGGCATTGGTGTCTTCATTGCCCCCCCCCCCCCCCTGTGCCTAGCCCAGGATCAGCGGTATTACCTTCGGGTGGTTAAAGGGGTATTCCAGGAAAAAAACTTTTTTATATATATCAACTGGCTCCAGAAAGTTAAACAGATTTGTAAATCACTTCTATTAAAAAAATCTTAATCCTTTCAGTACTTATGAGCTTCTGAAGTTAAGGTTGTTCTTTTTTCTGTCTAAGTGCTCTCTGATGATGTCTCGGGAAATGCCCAGTTTAGAAGAGGTTTGCTATGGGGATTTGCTTCTAAACTGGGCGTTTCCCGAGACAGGTGTCATTAGAGAGCACTTAGACAACCTCAACTTCAGAAGCTCATAAGTACTGAAAGGATTAAGATTTTTTAATAGAAGTCATTTACAAATCTGTTTAACTTTCTGGAGCCAGTTGAGATATATAAAAAAGTTTTTTCCTGGATAACCCCTTTAAGGGTAAACCATGCCCTGGCGTCACGACAAGAAGGGGTTAATAACATCTGCCCCTAGGATTACAACATCTGCCCTACATTGCACCCCGCTATACCACACTACTACACTTTTGTATTATGGCAGCATTATGTGAGAAAACAATAAGTGAAATCATTCCGCTTCCTTTATGCATTCTCATTTTATATGCTAATTTGATTTTGTTTGCCGTTCAATCATATCTATTGTATTGTATTTGGCGCAGGACTATATTCTCGCTGCTGATCTGACTACACAGATGTATTTTAACAAACATATTTTTAGCATGAATTATAATAGAAAATTAGATTATATTTCTTTCCTAATTTTAAAGGGGTACTCCGGTGAAAACCTTTTTTCTTTTAAATCAACTGGTGGCAGAAAGTTAAACATATTTGTAAATTACTTCTATTAAAAAATCTTAATCCTTCCAGTACTTATTAGCTGCTGAATGCTACGGAGGAAATTCCTTTCTTTTTGGAACACTGATGACATCACGAGCACAGTGCTCTCTGCTGACATCTCTGTCTATTTTAGCAACCGTGCATAGCAGATGTATGCTAAGGGCAGCATGGTGGCTCAGTGGTTAGCACTGCTGCCTTGCAGTGCTGGGGACTTGGGTTCAAATCCCACTAAGGACAACAATAAATAAAGTGTTATTATTATTATAATAACGTCAGCAGAGAGAACTGTGCTCGTGATGTCATCAGAGAGCATTCCAAAAAGAAAAGAATTTCCTCTGTAGTATTCAGCAGCTAATAAGTACAGGAAGTAATTTACAAATATGTTTAACTTTCTGCCACCAGTTGATTTAAAAGAAAAAAGGTTTTCACCGGAGTACCCCTTTAAGCCCAGTCAGCCGCGCCTTATGCTTGACTCTAGAGATATATAGTAAGTGCGGTTTGTATTCACATTCAGAATCCTTCTCATTCTGTCCCTTTCATTCCTTTCAACACAGGGCAAGGAAGGGGCATTCATGGTTCGGGATTCCAGACAGCCTGGGATGTACACCGTCTCCATCTTCACCAAATCATTAGGGTAAAACCCCTAGACTGCTCAAGCTGTTACATAAGTAAATCTATGTGAGAAACCTAACCTGAAAAAGGGTTAAAGAGATTGTTTAGGATTAGAAAAATATGACAAAAAAAAACAGTGCCACACCTATGATCAGGTTGCATGCAGTACTGCAGCCCAATCACATAACCTTAAAGGGGTACTCCGCTGCTCAGAACAAACTGTTCCAAACGCTGGAGCCAGTGCGGGGAGCTTGTGACGTCATAGCCCCGCCCCTTGTGACATCACACCCCGCCCCCTCAATGCAAGTCTGTGGGAGGGGGCGTGACACGCCCCCTCCTATAGACTTGCATTGAGGGGGCGGGAATTGATGTCATGAGGGGCGTGGCTATGACGTCACCAGCTCCCGGCTCCAGCGTTTGGAACAGTTTGTTCCAAACACTGAGCAGCGGAGTACCCCTTTAAGGCTCACTGTACCCCTTGTTACGTTCCTTAAGGGGTGTAGTTTCCAAAATAGTATGCCATGTGGGTATTTTTTGCTGTCCTGGCACCATGGGGGCTTCCTAAATGCGACATGCCCCCCAAAAACCATTTCAGCAAAATTTGCTTTCCAAAAGCCAAATGTGACTCCTTCTCTTCTGAGCATTGTAGTTCGCCCGCAGAGCATTTTACGTCCTAACATGGGGTATTTCCATACTCAGAAGAGATGGGGTTACAAAATTTGGGGGGCATTTTCTCCCATTACCCTTTGTAAAAATGGTAAATTTGCACTTTGCACTTTAGTGAAAATTTTTTTTTTTTCATTTACACATCCGATTTTAACGAAAAGTCGTCAAACACCTGTGGGGTGTTAAGGCTAACTGGACCTCTTGTTACGTGCCTTGAGGGGTGTAGTTTCCAAAATGGTATGCCATGGTGGAGTTTTCTGCTGTTCTGGCACCATAGGGGCTTCCTAAATGTGACATGCCCCCCAAAAACCATTTCAGCAAAATTCACTCTCCAAAATCCCATTGTCGCTCCTTCCCTTCTGTGCTCTCTACTGCGCCCGCCGAATATTTGACATACACATATGAGGTATTTCCTTACTCGAGAGAAATTGGTTTACAAATTTTGGGGGGATTTTTCTCCTATTACCCCTTGTAAAAATTAAAAAACTGCGTCTACAAGAACATGCGAGAGTAAAAAATTAAGATTTTGAATTTTCTCCTTCACTTTGCTGCTGTTCCTGTGAAACACCTAAAGGGTTAACACACTTACTGAATGTCATTTTGGATACTTTGAGGGGTGCAGTTTTTATAATGTGGTCATTTGTGGGGTATTTCTAATATGAAGGCCCTTCAAATCCACTTCAAAACTGAACTGGTCCCTGAGAAATTCCGATTTAGAAATTTTTTGTAAAAATTGGAAAATTGAACTTTGAAGCCCTCTGGTGTCTTCCAAAAGTAAAAACATGTCAACTTTATGATGCAAATATAAAGTAGACATGTTGTATATGTGAATCAACATATAATTTATTTGGAATATTCATTTTCCTTATAAGCAGAGAGCTTTAAAGTTAAAAAAAATTACATTTTTTCATCAAATTTTTGAATTTTTCACCATGAAATGATGCAAGTAACAAAATTTCAGCACTAACATAAAGTAGAAAATGTCACGAAAAAACAATCTCGGAATCAGAATGAAAAGTAAAAGCATCACAGAGTTATTAATGTTTAAAGTGACAGTGGTCAGATGTGCAAAAAATGGCCGGGTCCTTAAGGTATAAATGGGCTGCGTCCTTAAAGGGGTACTCCACCCCTGGCATCTTATCCCCTATCCAAAGGATAGGGGATAAGATGTCAGATCGCCGCGGTCCCGCTGCTGGGGACCCCGGGGATCGCCGCTTCGGCACCCCGCCGTCATTACTGCACAGAGCGAGTTCGCTCTGTGCGTAATGACGGGCGATACAGGGGCCGGAGCATCTTTACGTCACGGCTCCGCCCCTCGTGACATCACGGCCCGTCCCCTTAATGCAAGTCTATGACCGCCACGCCCCCTTCCCATAGACTTGTATTGACGGGGGCGGGCCGTGACGTCACGAGGGGGCGGAGCCGTGACGTAACGATGCTCCGGTCCCTGTATTGCCCGTCATTACGTGCAGAGCGATCTCGCTCTGCGCAGTAATGATAGCGGGGTGCTGCAGCAGCGATCCCCGGGGTCCCCAGCAGCGGGACCTCCGCGATCTGACATCTTATCCCCTATCCTTTGGATAGGGGATAAGATGTCTAGGGGCGGAGTACCCCTTTAAGGGGTTAAAAGGTGTATCCAATGCCATTGTGGCCATATACATTCAGGCTATGTTCACACAGCGGATTCAGGGCATAATGTAAAATTTCTGGCAGACATTCCATAGAGATGCAGGCATTAGGGCGCATGCAAATTCAATGTCTCCATAGATGGCAATGCGTTTCCAAGCAGACTCAGCAGAAAGAATTGACATGAGGAGACCAGAATTGGAGAATTTCGCTTGGAAAATTTTGCTGTGTGCACGGTACAGCAGAATCAGATTGCAAACAGTGGGACCCTGCAGCAACGGAATTTCTGAACATAATTTTCCCACCAGATTCCGCTTAGAAATTCCGCCGTGTGAACATAGCCTGAATATGGGGGGGGGGTTGCTCTTTAAGAACAATTTCCTAAGTGAACTCATCAAGAGACAAGTAAATTGTCTCCAGAACACGATCCTCCATGTAAGGCTGGGTTCACATCACGTTTTTGCCATACTGTTTTCAATCCGTTTTTCTTAAGAAAACCGTATGGCAAAAAAACGGATGGAGCAGTATGGGAAAAAGTAAACCGTATGCGTTTTTAAACAGTATACTGTTTTTAAAAGTGCATACTGTTCCGTCAGTTTTTATTATAAAAAACCATACGTTTTTTAAAATTTTGTCCATTTTTAATGGGAGGGGTCTTGGGTGGGGACTTTAGTATTCAAATGCACATGTGCAAAGTAAAAACGTATACGTTTCTCCCGTATGGAACCGTATACATGTGCGTTTCCCATTGACGTCCATGTTAAAAAAAAACGGTTGCAGTACGGTTTTTAAACCGAAGTCAAAACCGTGGTTGACCACGATTTTGTCTACGGTTTAAAAACCGTACTACAACCGCATACGTTTTTTTAACATGGACGTCAATGGGAAACGCACATGTATACGGTTCCATACGGGAAAGCTTATACAGTTTTTACTTTGCACATGCGCATTTGCATCCTAAAGTCCCCACCCAAGACCCCTCCCATTAAAAATGGACAACATTGTCAAAAACTTATGTTTTTTTTTTCTATAAAAACTGACGGAACTGTATGCACTTTTAAAAACAGTATACTGTTTAAAAATGCATACGGTTTACTTTTTTCCATACTGTTCCGTCCGTTTTTTTGGCAATACGGTTTTCTTTAGAAAAACGGATTGAAAACAGTATGGCAAAAACGTAGTGTGAACCCAGCCTAACATGGGCCCAGTCGAGGATCCTCAAAGAGAGAAGGTTAGAGAAGGAAAGAGGTTGTTTAAAGGAGTACTCCGGAGCTAACCTTTAATGGGGGAATTGGAGCATGAGGCAAAGTTATATAACATTCTAATATACTCACATTTTCCATATGGTCTTCTTCCCGGTCTTCTCCTCGCTTTTCTCTCCGGCCGGAAGCTGGGTCTTTTGATGACGCTCGACCTGTATTTCTTCTTGATCCGCCGCCATCTTCGCCCGGTGACTCATCGCTCCCATGAGTCACTGCGGGCTGCGCCGGCCTCCCCGCCCGGAGTCGGCTACTCCCCCAAAGTTAATTTATTCTGCGCATGCGCAGTACTACGCAAATAGCGTAGGGCTAATGCTAGGCTCCTATCGCTGCCTACGTTAGCCCTACGCTATTTGCGTAGTGCTGCGGCATTCTTGTGACACCGCTAGTGCAGTGTTTCCCAATCAGGGTGCCTCCAGCTGTTGCGAAACTACAACTCCCAGCATGCCCGGACAGCCGAAGGCTGTCCGGGCATGCTGGGAGTTGTAGTTTTGCAACAGCTGGAGGCACCCTGGTTGGGAAACACTGCGCTAGTGGGCACATGGATCAGTGGGCCAGTGGGCACATGGATGGGTGGATCAGTGGGCTAGTGGGCACATGGATCAGTGGGCTAGTGGGCACATGGATGGGTGGATCAGTGGGCTACTGGGCACATTGATCAGTGGGCTAGTGGGCACATGGATGAGTGGATCAGTGGGCTAGTGGGCCCATGGATGGGTGAATCAGTGGGCTAGTGGGCACATTGATCAGTGGGCAAGTGGGCACATGGATGTGTGGATCAGTGGGCTAGTGGGCCCATGGATGGGTGAATCAGTGGGCTAGTGGGCACATTGATCAGTGGGCTAGTGGGCACATGGATGGGTGGATCAGTGGGCTAGTGGGCACATGGATGGGTGGATCAGTGGGCTAGTGGGCACATGGATGGGTGGATCAGTGGGCTAGTGGGCACATGGAAAGGCTGATGAGCTGGGAGGGGGAGGATGGGAGGAGATAACTACAAGGGAAGGAGCTGTGGGCGTCACTTTATTATAATTTATTATAATTTCCTGGGGGGGGGGGGGGAGAGGAGGGGGAGAGAGCAGCAGCTAACAGGAAGCTGGCGCAAGGAGTCATGGGAAATGTAGTCTTTATGACATGGCTGCTTACTGCTACAGGGGGCAATTACAAGAGAATGGCTGGGCCAAATTTGACAAATGAGGTATCGTTGGAAAGGTCTTTGAAAGAGCTATCAGATGAGGTAAACTTTTTTTTAAGTACCAGCGCTCCGGAGTACTCCTTTAAGGATCAAAAGAATCATTTCCACTCTTGTCCTCAGTCTGTGTTTGTTATTGCAACTAAACTCCATTCGAGCAAGTCTAATGGGATTTGTTATGCAGGGACGGTGTTCAGAGAGTAAAACATTATCATATTCGACAAACCAATGATACCCCTCCACGCTATTACTTGGCTGAGAAGATTGTGTTCTCCAACATCCCCCAGCTTATTAACTATCACCAACACAATGGTGGGGGTAAGTGTCCTATGGAAAGGTTTATTTCCTTAAAAAAACGTATCTATGGCTGGAAAGGTTGTGAACCGGTGGCCTAAAATGGATAATCCTATCGGCTGTGTCATTCATTCAGGTCTGGTGACAAGGTTGAGGCATCCGGTGTGTTGCTGGAAGGAGACGACCCCCGTAACAGCAGGACTGAGCTACGGTGAGACTAATAGTGCGTTGTCTGCGTTAGGTTCCCTTTAGGGCCCATTCAAATGGCAGAATATCCACCTGGAAAAGTTCTGGGCGGACATTCCTTGTGCAACAGGCAATAGTTATAGTCCCAGTGGAGTGGCCGCTATCTCCACTGACGGCAATGCCTGTCCGAGCTGAGAATGAACATGTGTATTCTTTCAGTTGGACTTCCGTGGCCGAATTTTCCGCCACAGAAATTCTTCAGTGTGCACGGTGCAGCGGAATCCCTTTGAAAATAATAGGAGGCTGTTACATTGGAATTTTTATCTTTGCTGGATTCTGCTCAGAAATTGTGCAGTGGGTATGGGCCCTTATAGTCTGAGGAAGGCATAGTGCTAACTGCTATAGGTATTCCCATCTGGATGTTTGGATATGTCATAAAGGTCTGATAGGTAAAAGTCCCACAGGAAAGACCCACAACAATCTCGAGATCAAGGGCCCTGGCTTGCTTGAAGAAGAACAAGCTTTTTTACATGACTCCCATAAAGGTCAAAAAGGTACTCCGTCTAGAGACATATTATCCTTTGGATAGGGGATAAGATGCCTGATCGCGGGGGTCCCGTCACTGGGAGACCCCCCCCCTCCTCCCCCGTGCGCGATCTCCGTAACCGGCATTCGAAAAAATATGTTAAGAATGCTGGGTTTGGGTGGCCGGAGACGTGACGTCACGCCATGCCTCCTCCATCCATGTCTATGGGAAGGGGCATGGTGGGACATCACAATGGGGCTTGGCGTGACATCACGTCACCAGCTGCCCAAACGCAGCAATTTGAACATATTATTTAGAATGCTGGGTGCTGCACAGAGATCGCGGGGGGGTCCCAGCGGCAGGACCCCTGCGATCAGACATCTTATGCTCTATCCTTTGGATAGGGGATATGATGTCTCTGGGCGGAGTACCCCTTTAATAGGAATTGTGTAAACTGCAGTGATGACATGTCCTACGTGTGGTGGAGAAAACACATGTAACAACACAAACTCTGTATATCGGCCTTTAAAATTCAGTGCCGTTTACACGCAGTGAGTGACCCAGGTGGGTTGGTATGTGTGGATGACACATGAAGTTAAAGGGGACCCTAGTGGGATACAAGACTGAATTTTAAAAGTATCGAATATACTATAAATATATAAATCAGAAAACCCCATTAATTAGCAAAAGAGGGAATAAAGATGGGAAAAAAGTTTCGAAATACAGCAAAAAAAATTCTAAAATCCTGTATTTTGCTTCTTTCTTAGGAAAATGGGAAATTGACCCCACGCATTTGACTTTTGTTCAAGAGATCGGCAGTGGCCAATTTGGTGTAGTCCAACTGGCTACTTGGCAAGGCACGAGAAAAGTGGCGGTAAAGACGGTTCGGGAAGGAATGATGTCGGAGGATGACTTTGTGGAGGAAGCCCAAGTGTTAATGTAAGCCATTTATGGTGGGAGGTACAAGTTGCATACATGCATTCCTCCCAAATTCGGCCCTTTTGGAAAGATAGGGGGAGATTTATCAAAACATGTGTAGAGGAAAAGTGGTGCAGTTGCCCACAGCAACCAATCAGATCGCTTCTTTCATTTTTAAAAAGCCCTCTGAAAACTCATAGATACTCTTCCTCTGTGCAGGTTTTGAAATATTCTCCCCAATAGTCCCTACTTTTTAACCCAAGTTGCTATTAGCATTATAAATGTCTCTTTTTCCATTTGGGGAATAAATTAGCATCCTTAGGCTATGTGCACACGACATGGAAATTTCTGCTAGGAAATTCTGTTGCAGCAGAGTCCCATTGTTTCCAATGGGATTCTGCTGCACCGTGCAAACAGGGAAATTTCCACAGAGGAAACATCTGTCGCAGAATTTCCTATTCTGGTCTCCAAAGAAAGAATAGTCATGTCAATTCTTTCTGTGAAATCTTCTTGGAAATGTATTGCTGGCTTTGGAGACGGCAAATTTTCGAGCGGCCCTAGCGCCGGTATATTCTGCCGACAACCGCTTTCTGCAGAATGTCCACCCCGAAAATTATTCCTATCCACCATCCAAGTTTTGCAGACATTTAGATCCCTGACAACCTTGTTTTTAAAGGGGTACTCCGCCCCTAGACATCTTATCCCCTATCCAAAGGATAGGGGATAAGATGTCAGATCGCCGCGGTCCCGCTGCTGGGGACCCCTGGGATCCCCCCTGCGGCACCGCGCTCTCATTACTGCACAGAGCGAGTTCGCTCTGCACGTAATGACGGGCAGTACAGGGGCCGGAGCATCGTTACGTCACGGCTCCGCCCCTTGTGACGTCACGGCCCGCCCCTTTCAATACAAGTCTATGGGAGGGGACATGGCGGTCGTCACGCCCCCTCCCATAGACTTGCATTAAGGGGACGGGACGTGATGTCACGAGGGGCGGAGCCATGACGTCACGCTGCTCCGTCCCCCGTATCGCCCGTCATTACGCGCAGAGCGAACTCGCTCTGGGCTGTAATGAGAGCGCGGTGCCGCAGCTGGGATCCCGGGGGTCCCCAGCAGCGGGACCGCGGCGATCTGACATCTTATCCCCTATCCTTTGGATAGGGGATAAGATATCTAGGGGCGGAATACCCCTTTTACCCCTTTAACACTGGTTCGTAAAAATCCTTATGCACATTAGTCAAAAGTTGGTTGAACCTCTGTGTATGAGGCCTTCAATGCTCCGTGACAGGTGATGTGGAGGGAGAGAGGGATCGCCATGTTGGATTTCTACTGCCCAAAGAAAAGGCACTACCAGGGGTGCCTGGCAGCGGCTTATACCTCTTCTATACATTGAGAACACTTGAACGTTTGGCCAAGCCGGACATTCATGAGTACGTAGGAAACAGTAGAGATAGTGGCTGTATAAGTGTTTGTCTGGCAGAACGGGTGTGGGCACCTTGTCTGCTTTCTGTGCGATGACTTCCTGTAGGATTGTGACTATACACAGTTGCTAATGTGAACAGGCAGAGCTGTGGTATAAAGCATGGGGGAGACAAAGATAGAGCGGAACTATCTCCTGACAGTTTCAGATACACTGACCCCCCCCCCGACCTACGATGGCCCCGACATACGATCATTTCCCCATACGATGGTCTCTCAGAGGCCATCGCATGTTGAAGGCAGCATCAACATACGATGCTTTTGTATGTCGGGGCCATCGCATAAACGGCTATCCGGCAGCGCAGACTGCTTCAGCTGCCACCGGATAGCCGTTTACGGTGCCCCGTTTGGTCCGCTGACGATCACTTACCTGTCCTCGGGGCTCTGGCACGTCCTCTTCGGGATCCCCTGCATGGTCGGCGCTCTCCATCGTCGTCATCACGTCGCTGCGCACGCCGTCCCGTCATCCAATAGCAGCGGCGTGCGTAGCGACGTGATGGCGGCGACGGAGAGCGAGGATGCCGGGGAAGCAGAGGCCTTGCCGGAGCGTCGGGGACACCCCGGGGACACGGCTACAGTGATGAAAGGCGACAT
Source organism: Hyla sarda (assembly GCF_029499605.1). Lineage (NCBI taxonomy): Eukaryota > Metazoa > Chordata > Amphibia > Anura > Hylidae > Hyla > Hyla sarda. The sequence continues at coordinate 401,587,852 of NC_079192.1, forward strand.
CCCGGGCAGCGGTGACGGTCCGGAGCAGCGGGGACACGTGAGCGGGGACAGGCGAGTACAACCTCCAATACCAGTGGTCTTCAACCTGCGGACCTCCAGATGTTACAAAACTACAACTCCCAGCATGCCCGGACAGCCGTTGGCTGTCCGGGCATGCTGGGTGTTGTAGTTTTGCAACATCTGGAGGTCCGCAGGTTGTAGACCACTGTCCTATACTTTACATTACAACATTACATTGTGAATTTGGGTAGAAGAAACAGACATGTTGCACATCTACAATCTTGTATAATGATCTGATTGCTTCTCAGCATAATATCAAAAACTAACAGGTTGTTAGTATACATTTTTGATCAAAAAGTACAAGCCCACTCGCCACGTCAAGGCCACCTATTTAGAGTGGGTCCCTAACGTCCCTAGCATAAAATGGCGAAGCACCGGGCGGCGACCACCACCGCCGCGACACCAGTGCCCACGGGGGGGGGGGGAAACGACCCACCGGCAGAGCGGCCCCAATGCCACTCAAACCAGTCCATGGGTCGCACCTCCCCACAGAGAGAGCATGGTAAGTGAGCTGTAGCACCCTGTTCACACTGGTGTGGTGCTGTGCGGCGTCCGTTGCTGCCGTGGCGCCGTGTCTGCGGGGAGGTGCGGCCCATGGACTGGTTTGAGTGGCATTGGGGCCGCTCTGCCAGTGGGTCTTTTCCCCCCGTGGGCACTGGTGTTGCGGCGGTGGTGGTCGCCTCCCAGTGCTGCGCCATTTTATGCTAGGGACGTTAGGGACCCACTCTAAATAGGTGGCCTTGACGTGGCGAGTGGGCTTGTACTTTTTGATCAAAAATGTATATACTAACAACCTGTTAGTTTTTGATATTATGCTGAGAAGCAATCAGATCATTATACAAGATTGTAGATGTGCAACCATGTCTGTTTCTTCTACCCGAATTCACATTACAACATTACATCCCTCAACATACGATGGTTTCAAACAAACGATGGTCCATTTGGAACGGATTACCGTCGTATGTTGAGGGACCACTGTACTCTCTAAATACCTTATTCCATTGTCTTGTGTGTTCTTTCTGTTCTTTAGGAAGCTTTCCCATTCTAAGCTGGTGCAGTTACTGGGAGTTTGTACCCAACAAGCGCCCATATTCCTTGTCTTTGAGTTTATGGAACATGGCAGCCTGAATGACTTCCTGCGCAGGAATCGTGGCACGCTGACACGGAATACAGCTCTGGGGATGTGTCAGGATGTCTGCGAAGGGATGGAGTATCTGGAGACCTCTAACTTCATTCACAGAGACCTGGTATGTAGCACATCTCAGTGACAATAATGTGAATTGATAGAAGGTTCCGGAAGTATGTCCTTATCAATATGAACAGTCTTCCCTTGTGTCTCTGGAGGACCCATCCCATCCTGCGTTACACAGAAAGCCCATTGATTTGAATGGACACTGTGTAATGCTTCATTTCCCCTGTGGGGGCACTGTAGGGAAATTGAACACTTTTATGCCTTATGGATTTGTACCATTGAGCAGAGATTGTACAAAAATGTTTCAAATAAAATATGTCTAAAACCCTTAGTTAAAGGGGTACTCCCATGAAAAACTTATTTTTTTATTCTTTTTTTAAATCAACTGGTGCCAGAAAGTTAAACAGATTTGTAAATTACTTCTATTAAAAAATCTTAATCCTTCCAGTACTTTTTAGGGGCTGTATACTACAGAGGAAATGGTTTTCTTTTTGGATTTCTCTGATGTCATGACCACAGTGCTCTCTGCTGACATCTCTGTCCATTTTAGGGACTGTCCAGAGCAGCATATGTTTGCTATGGGGATTTTCTCCTGCTCTGGACAGTTCCAAAAATGGACAGCAGAGGTCAGCAGAGAGCACTGTTGTCATGACAGCAGAGAAATCCAAAAAGAAAAGCATTTCTTTTGTAGTATATAGCACCTAAAAAGTACTGGAAGGATTAAGATTTTTTAATAGAAGTAATTTACAAATCTGTTTCACTTTCTGCCACCAGTTGATTTAAGAAAAAAAGTTTTCCACAGGAGTACCCCTTTAAGCCATGTCTCCAATATCTGCCAGAAAGCAAAACTGTCGAGCAAGGCCGAAATTTGATAAAGATGCATAATACATATGCCAAAGGCAAGATGGCTATAAAAATTTTTGGGAAAATTTGGTCAAAATATAGCCACAAATGCAGTGATAATCCCCCCCACCCCCCCCCCCCCCCCCTCCCAGTAGTCTGAAATCGAATTTTTCATTCAGGAAGTTATGGGTCAGAAGTTAACATAGTTTTGCCACAAATGTAACAAAAACAATAGGAGAAAATGTAGAACTGAAAGTGTCACTTTTAAGGTCTTGCAGGGCGTTGACTTTTTGCTCTGTATTTTGTAGTTTTTTAGATGCTTAACTTAAAGGGGTACTCCGGTGGAAAACGTATTTTTTTTTTTTTTTAAATCAACTGTTGCCAGAAAGTTAACAGATTTGTAAATTATTTCTATTAAAAAATCTTTACCCTTCCAGTACTTTTTAGTAGCTGTATGCTACAGAGTAAATTCTTTTATTTTTGAATTTCTTTTTTGTCTTGTCCACAGTGCTCTCTGCTGACACCTGATGCCTGTATCAGGAACTGTGCAGATTATCAATATTTCTACTTTTGTAATGAAACTAGGTGCCACTACTTTGTTGATACATTTCATCTTGTATTTTATTCTTTGTATGACATGTTCATTCACATTGTGATGTTTTAAACATGTGTTACACAAATGTCTTGAGTGTAAGGGGTTAAGTGTTTCATTGCCGGTGGGTTCCTCCCCCTGCTTTGAACCACTTCCTCTGATATATTAGGTGAGTTTACCTTACTTTGTTCATACGATTAAGGGCGGTACACGCCTGAAACGCGTTATGTTTTCCCGTTCCTGTGTTTCTGATTTTATCCAATAAAGGGATCATCTGCATCTGACAATCTGTTCTCTATAATGAAACTTGTTACACATTTTACTTATTTTGTCAACTGAAAATATAGTAGAGTTAAATCAACCCAATCCCTCCCCCTTTAGGCAAGGGTGGGGGTGCTAGTCTGAAGTTCCAGGCAAGTCTATGAGCCTTCCGATACATCTCCTGATATTAAGGCTGCAGAGAATACCTGGTGCCAGCAGGCAGGCGCAAAGAGTAGTTTGTGCCAGGACAAGATATGAAGATGGTATAGTTGGTTGGGACATAAAGACAGGATATAAGGACGGGATACGAGGATGGGATATGAGGACAAGATATGAGTTTGGGATGTGAGGACGGGATGTGAGGACAGGATATTAGGAAGGGATTTGAGGAAAGGATATATGGTTGGGATATGAGGTTGGGATATAAGAATGGGATATGAGGACGGGATATGAGGACAGGATATGTGGTTGGGATATGAGGACGGGATATGAGGACAGGGTATGTGGTTGGGATATGAGGACAGGATATTAGGAAGGGATTTGAGGACTGGATATTAGGACAGGATATATGGTTGGGATATGAGTTTGGGATATAAGAATGTGATATGAGGACGAGATATGAGGACAGGATATGTGGTTGGGATTAGTGTTGAGCAGCATAGGCCATATTCGAATTCGCGAATATTCGCGAATATATGGACGAATATTCGTCATATATTCGCGGATATTCGCATATTCGTAAAAATTATTGTTTGTTTTCGCATATGTGAAAATTCGCGTATGTAAAAATTTGTGGATACGAAAATTAGCACAAACAATCGCATATGCGAATAATTAGGATATGTTAATTGTTCGCATATGCGAAAATTAACACGCCAGTCTCACACAGTAGTATTACAGCCTTCTTTACACCAAGCAGAGAGGGATGATCACTGTGATGTGTACTGTGAAAAAAAAAAAAAACGAATATTTTTTAGACGATATTCGCGAATTCGCAAATAAAATTCGCATTGCGAATATTAGCGAGCAACACTACTAATTAGTGTTGCTCGCGAATATTCGCAATGCGAATTTTATTCGCGAATAACGCATATTCGCGAATATAGAGCTATATATTCGTAATTACGAATATTCGTTTTGTTTGTCAATTTTCGCATATGCTAATTTCCGCATATGCGAAAATAAAACGCGAATATTACGAATGTGCGTATTTAGCGAATATATGACGAATATTCGTCCATATATTCGCGAAATATCGCGAATTCGAAAATGACCTATGCCGCTCAACACTAGTCCTAATATCCCGTCCTAATATCCCGTACTAATATCCTGTCCTCATATTCCGTCCTAATATCCTGTCCTCATATTCCATCCTCATATCTCGTCCTCATATCCTGACCTCATATCCGGATCGCATATCTTATCCTCCTATCTCGTCCTCATATCACATTCTTATATCCCAACCATATATCCAGTCCTCATATCCCGTGCTCATATCCCAACTAGTGTTGCTCGCGAATATTCGCAATGCGAATTTTATTCGCGAATATCGCATATTCACTATTAGTGTTGCTCGCGAATATTCGCAATTCGAATATTATTCGCGAATATCGCATATTCGCGAATTCGCGAATTTCGCGAATATAGCGCTATATATTCGTAATTACGAATATTCGTTTTTTTTTGTTTTTTTTCTTCACAGTACACATCACAGTGATCACCCCTCTCTGCTTCCAGCTTGTGTGGTGTAAAGAAGGCTGTAATACTACTGTGTGAGACTGCCGTGCAAAAATTCACATATGCGAAAATTAGCATATGCTACTTTTCGCATATGCGAATTCTCGCATATGTTAATTTTTATATGCGCGTATTTACGCATATGCGAAAATAAAACGAGGATATAGCGAATATGCGAATATTCGCGAATATATGACGAATATTCGTCCATATATTCGCGAATATTCGCGAATTCGAATATGGCCTATGCCGCTCAACACTATTCACTATATATTCACTATATATCGAATATAGCACTATATATTTGTAATTACGAATATTCGTTTTTGTTTTTTTCCACAGTACACATCACAGTGATCACCCCTCTCTGCTTCCAGCTTGTGTGGTGTACAGAAGGCTCTAATGGCTCTGGTGTGCGAATTTTCGCATATGAAAAGTGTCGCATATGCGAATTTCTGATTGTGTAATTTTTTGTATATTAGAAGTTTTTTTTTACTTATGCTATGTTAATGTTCGCATATGCAAATCTTTTTACTTACCTTGATTTTCACATGCGCGAATTTTCGCTTCCGTTAATGTTCGCATATGCACATTTTTAAGTATGTTCATGCATGTATATTTTCGCATATGAAGTCTCATATGCGAATCTCTGTTTGTGCGAATGTTCGCATACGGTAAATTGTTTTCGCATACGCAAAATTTCACTTGCTGTAATGTTCGCATATGCACATTTTCGCATGAAAATTAGCATATGCGAACATTGTCGCAAATGGAAATTCGCATATGCGACAATTTGTATATGCGAAAATATACAAGCATGAGCATACTTAAAAATGTGCATATGCGAACATTAACGGAAGCGAAAATTAGCACATGCGAACATTAACATTAAACAAGGTAAAAAATATTCTTGCATGCGAACATTTGCATATGCGAACATTAGTGTACCTGAAAATTTGCACATGCGAACAATTACCGTATGCGAAAACATGTGTGCGAACATTAATTCTCACCAGTCTCACACAGTAGTATTAGAGCCTTCTTTACACCATTCGTCCATATATTCGCGAAATATCGCGAATTCGAATATGGCCAATGCCGCTCAACACTAGTCCTAATTAGTGTTGAGCGGCATAGGCCATATTCGAATTCGCGAATACGCGCATGCGAAAATTAGCATATGAGGAAATTCGCATATACGAAATTTAGCATATGCTAATTTTCGCATATGCTAATTTTCGCATGCCAGTCTCACACAGTAGTATTACAGCCTTCTTTACACCACACAAGCTGGAAGCAGAGAGGGATGATCACTGTGATGTGTACTGTGAAGAAAAAAAAAAAAAAAAAAAAGAATATTCGTAATTACGAATATATAGCGCTATATTCGCGAAATTTGCGAATTCGCGAATATGCGATATTCGCGAATAATATTCGAATTGCGAATATTCGCGAGCAACACTAGTCCTAATATCCCGTCCTCATATCCCGTCCTAATATCCCTTCCTAATATCCTGTCCTCATATTCCATACATACGCTAATTTTCGCATATGTTAATTTTTGCATACATTACATAAATAAATAATTATATGCGACAATTTGCATATGCGAAAATATACGTGCATTAACATACTTAAAAATTTGCATATGAAATGTGCACATGCGAACATTAACGTAAGCAAAAATTCACATGTGAAAATCAAAGTAAGTAAAACATTCGCATATGCGAACATTAACATTACATAAGTAAAAACAGAAATTCGCATATGCGACACTTTTCATATGCGGAAATTCGCACACCAGAGCCATTAGAGCCTTCTTTACACCACACAAGCTGGAAGCAGAGAGGTGATCACTGTGATGTGTACTGTGGAAAAAAAAAAAAAAAAAAAAACGAATATTCGTAATTACGAATATATAGTGCTATGTTCGCGAATTCGCGAATATGCGATATTCGCGAATAAAATTCGCATTGCGAATATTCGCGAGCAACACTAGTCGGGATATGAGGATAAGATATGAGGACGGGATATGAGAATGGGAGATGAGGTCGGGATATGAGGTCGGGATTAGTGTTGCTCACGAATATTCGCAATGCGAATTGTATTCGCGGATCCGCGAATATTAGCGAATATAGCGCTATATATTCGTAATTACGAATATTCTTTTTTTTTTTTTTTTTTTTTTTTTCACAGTACACATCACAGTGATCATCCCTCTCTGCTTCCAGCTTATGTGGTGTAAAGAAGGCTCTAATACTACTGTGAGACTGGGGCGTGAATATTCGCATATGCGAACATTTGTGTATGCTAATTTTCACATATGCGAATATGTTTCGTGTTAAGTTTCGCAACGCGCGAATCGCATATGCGAAAATAAAAAGGAAATATTGCGAATATGCGAATATTCGCAGATATATGACGAATGTTCGTCCATATATTCGCGAATATTCGCGAATTAGAATATGGCCTATGCCGCTCAACACTAGTCGGGATATGAGGACGGGAGATGAGGACAGGATATGAGGACGGGATATGAGGTCGGGATATGAGGATAGAGGACTGGATATGAGGTCAGGATGTGGAGACGGAATATGAAATCAGGTTATGAGGATGGATATGAGGACGGGATATGAGGACGGGATATGAGGACGGGACATGAGGACGGGATATGTGGTCGGGATATGTGGTCGGGATATAAGAATGGGAGATGAGGTCGGGATATGAGGATAAGATATTAGGACGGGATATGAGGTCAGGATGTGGAGACGGAATATGAAATCAGGTTATGAGTAGTGTTGCTCGCGAATATTCGCAATTCGAATATTATTCGCGAATATCGCATATTCGCGAATTTTGCGCTATATATTCGTAATTACGAATATTCGTTTTTTTTTTTTTTTGTTTTGTTTTTTCTTCACAGTACACATCACAGTGATCACCCCTCTCTGCTTCCAGCTTGTGTGGTGTAAAGAAGGCTCTAATACTACTGTGTGAGACTGGCGCGCGAAAATGCGCATATGCGAAAATTAGTATATGCTAATTTTTGCATATGCGCATTTTCGCCAATACTAAATTTTTTTATATGATAATATCCACATATGTTAAGTTTCGCATACGCGAATTTGGGCATATGCGAAAATAAAACGAGAATATAACGCATACGCGAATATTCGCGAATATATGACGAATATTCGTCCATATATTCGCGAATATTCGCAAATTCGAATATGGCCTATGCCGCTCAACACTAGTCATGAGGACGGGATATGAGGACGGGATATGAGGACGGGATATGAGGACGGGATATGAGGACGGGATATGTGGTCGGGATATGAGAACGGGATATGAGGATGATAGCATAATTTTTGCTTTTCTCACAAGGTTTCGGAACGAAGACTGGACAACAATTGATACTAGTTTGTGACTAATGCAGGCAAAGTTTGCTTTAGGAGAGATTCGGGGCCCAAATTGTGCTGTAAGTGGTTGTTATGAGCCACATATACAATAGATACGTTATACAATATGAGGAATAATCTGTCTAATCCATTTCTTGAATCTCAGAACTGTCTCATCTGGTCTCCACAGGCTGCTCGAAACTGTCTGGTCGGAGAATCATTGGTTGTTAAAGTGTCAGATTTTGGCATGACCAGGTAAGGAAGAAAAGTATTCAGAGAATGTATAATAAAAAATATTGTTTTCAGACGCCTCAAAATAATCTGTTACCAAAAGTATAATTGCAGTGTAAAAAAAATTAAGTATTGCAAGGTGCCCAGTGATCCCAAATGGTTAATATGGGTGTCTATAACAGTTGGATATCAGGGCTTACTGGGAGTTGTGGTTTTGCCACAGCTAGAGGCCCACTGGTGTTTGATTTCCCTGCAGTGCCCCCACAGGGCAAATACAGCATTACATAATGTCCATTGAAACCAGTTTGCTGTCTATGTAATGCATTAAAGGGGTACTCCGGTGGAAAACTTTTATTTTTAATGAACTGGTGCCAGAAAGTTAAACAGATTTGTAAATTACTTCTATTAAAAATCTTTACCCGTCCAGTACTTTTTAGCAGCTGTATGCTACAGAGGAAATTCTTTTCTTTTTGAATTTTTTTTTGTCTTGTCCACAGTGCTCTCTGCTGACACCTGATGCCCGTCTCAGGAACTGTCCAGAGCAGGAGAAAATCCCATAGCAAACCTATGCTGCTCTGGACAGTTCCTGACACGGACAGAGGTGTCAGCAGAGAGCACTGTGGACAAGACAAAAAAAGAAATTCAAAAAGAACAGAATTTCCTCGGTAGCATACATCCGCTAATACGTACTGGAAGGGCAAAGATTTTTTTTACAAAATGTTGTAAAGTTGCATCCTATGTTCTGTTGATAAGAAAGCCATGACAGCTATACTGAATCTGATATCTTAGTGAGTTGTAATATGCTGATCAGATAGCCAGGCTTCCCTGTTGCATGGACCCATCGACTTCTTGAGTGGTTTTCTGTCACAGAAAAAAATGCTTCTATATATTTACTTACTAGATCATGCAGATGCTTTACATGTCTTTTTACGTGTCTAGCTTTTATGTGTCTGTGTTTGGCTTACAAATCCATCTGTTTTGCTGCTCACTCATTTTGACATCCACTGCTCAGGAATTGGAATGTCCTAGGCAAGCACTGAGCCCGCCCGCACTCACCATGCATTCACTTCCTTCTTGAGTCTGCTGTGCTGGGTCTCTTCATCCAATCACTGCAGGCTGCTCTGTAACCCCCTCCTCTCTGTTTTCATGCTGCAGTCTGATAGGACAGGAGTGAGTACAGAGAAGTACTAGTCCCGCCCTCACTTACTGGGACTTACTGTGCTTCTGCTGGGACAAAGATGAGGCTGCAGCCAGGCAAAATTAGGTTCCGGATGGTACGGGGACCCATGGCCGCCATCAGGAATTTTGGAGCCCCATACAGCTGAAGTTCACGCCCACCCCTCCCCCCCAACTAAAACTCTTCCCTCCGCCACATTAGTAACATCCGGATCTTAACATTATCGAGCCACTATTACTCAGGATCAGTACAGGATAACCAATGTAATATATGTACACAGTGACCTCACCAGCAGAATAGTGAGTAAAGCTCTGCAGTATAATACAGGATATATCTCAGGATCAGTACAGGATAAGTAATGTAATGTATGTACACAGTGACCTCACCAGCAGAATAGTGAGAACAGCTCTGCAGTATAATACAGGATATAACTCAGGATCAGTACAGGATAAGTAATGTAATGTATGTACACAGTGACCTCACCAGCAGAATAGTGAGTACAGCTCTGCAGTATAATACAGGATATAACTCAGGATCAGTACAGGATAAGTAATGTAATGTATATACACAGTGACCCCACCAGCAGAATAGTGAGTACAGCTCTGGAGTATAATGCAGGATATAACTCAGGATCAGTACAGGATAAGTAATGTAATGTATGTACACAGTGACCTCACCAGCAGAATAGTGAGTACAGCTCAGGAGTATAATGCAGGATATAACTCAGGATCAGTACAGGATAAGTAATGTAATGTATGTACACAGTGACCTCACCAGCAGAATAGTGAGTGTAGCTCTGGAGTATAATGCAGGATATAACTCAGGATCAGTACAGAATAAGTGATGTAATGTTTGTACACAGTGACCTCACCAGCAGAATAGTGAGTACAGCTCTGGAGTATAATGCAGGATATAACTCAGGATCAGTACAGGATAAGTAATGTAATGTTTGTACACAGTGACCTCCCCAGCAGAATAGTGAGTACAGCTCTGGAGTATAATACAGGATATAACTCAGGATCAGTACAGGATAAGTAATGTAATGTATGTACACAGTGACCCCACCAGCAGAATAGTGAGTGCAGCTCTAGAGTATAATACAGGATATAACATGTGGTGAGTTATTTTTCTGTGTATTGTATGAACAGTCTGTTATACATAGGACATGGTAGGAATGATTATTAAAAAGGCCCATAGCACTGTGTGAGCTTATGAGGTAAAACCTGGGGACAGTTTTTAAATATAGATCATATACACATATATACATATACACATATATACAAATACACATATATACATATACACATACATGCATGCTTCATATGTTTTGGTTCTGACAGTACATAAGTACTATCTGCCTATATGGCTAAAATTCCCAAGCCACATATATTGCTGTTAGTAATTCTATTACCTCCCTTAGGTTTGTCCTTGATGACCAATACTCAAGCTCAACAGGCACTAAATTTCCTGTGAAATGGTCGGCTCCAGAGGTTTTTCGATATGGACGCTATAGCAGCAAGTCCGATGTGTGGTCTTATGGTAGGTGACGCTTATGCTTGCTGCATGACCAGTGGTACAGTACAGTCGAAAAGTGGAGCAGTTGTTGCCTTAAACCGTTAAGCAGTTGTTGCCCCCCCCCCCCAATTTATTCCTCTATTACCTATATTTGTTATAAAAATCCCTCTTTTCATTAGTTCACACTGTTAGTTATCCTCTCAGGGGAAGGGGGCATTTCCCCCCCTTGTGGTGGTGGGAGGTGATTGGTGTTTGGGGGGAGGGGGTGTGTCCCTCCTTATGGTGGTGGGAGGTGATTGGTGTGTGGGGGGAGGGGGTGTGTCCCTCCCTTGTGGTGGTGGAAGGTGATTGGTGTGTCCAGGGGTCAAGTCCTGGGAAAAAAAAGTGTGGGAACTCACCCTAGATTTCCACTTAAAGGGGTACTAGACATCTTATCCCCTATCCAAAGGATAGGGGATAAGATGTCTGATCCCGGGGGTCCCGCCGCTGGGGACTCCCACGTTCTCCCTGCTGCTCCCGGCATTTGTTTAGAGCGTTGGGTGCAGCGCCAGAGGCTAGTGACATCACGGCCCCTCAATGCAAGTCTATGGAGGGGGCATTACTGTGACGTCATGAGCCTCTTCCTTGCATCATCAGTCATCCGGCACGGAGCGAAGTTCGCTACATGCACCGGATGTCTCGGGTGCCACAGCCGAGATCCCGGGGGTCCCCAGCAGCGGGACCCCGTGATGACATCTTATCCCCTATCCTTTGAATAGGGGATAACATATCTAGGGGCGGAGTACCCCTTTAAGGGCTGGTCCTGCAGGACTCCTGCTAATGGGAACTGCGTTCCTGCTGTGCAAAAAGTTCAGGAACTCCATTCCTCTGAGTTCCTCCAGGATTTGAGCCCTGGGTGTGTCCCTCCTTGTGGTGGTGGAAGGTGATTGGTGTGTGGGGGGAGGGGGTGTGTCCCTCCTTGTGGTGGTGGTGGGAGGTGATTGGTGTGGGGGGGGAGGGGGGTGTCCCTCCTTGTGGTGGTTGGAGGTGATTGGTGTGTGGGGGGAGGGGGTGTGTCCCTCCTTGTGGTGGTTGGAGGTGATTGGTGTGTGGGGGGAGGGGGTGTGTCCCTCCCTTGTGGTGGTGGGAGGTGATTGGTGTGTGGGGGGGAGGGGGTGTGTCCCTCCTTGTGGTGGTGGGAGGTGATTGGTGTTTGGGGGGGATGGGGTGTGTCCCTCCCTTGTGGTGGTGGGAGGTGATTGGTGTGGTGGGGGGGAGGGGGTGTGTCCCTCCTTGTGGTGGTGGGAGGTGATTGGTGTGTGGGGGGGAGGGGGGGTGTCCCTCCTTGTGGTGGTTGGAGGTGATTGGTGTGTGGGGGGAGGGGGGTGTCCCTCCCTTGTGGTGGTGGGAGGTGATTGGTGTGTGGGGGGGAGGGGGTGTGTCCCTCCCTTGTGGTGGTAGAAGGTGATTGGTGTGTGGGGGCAGGGGGTGTGTCCCTCCCTTGTGGTGGTGGGAGGTGATTGGTGTGTGGGGGGGAGGGGGGGTGTCCCTCCGGGGGGGTGTCCCTCCCTTGTGGTGGTAGAAGGTGATTGGTGTGTGGGGGCAGGGGGTGTGTCCCTCCCTTATGGTGGTGGGAGGTGATTGGTGTGTGGGGGCAGGGGTTGTATCCCTACCTTGTGGTGGTGGGAAATGATTGGTGTGTGGGGTCAAGGGTTGTGTCCCTCCTTGTGGTGGTGGGAGGTGATTGGTGTGTGTGGGGGAGGGGCAGTGTCCCTCCTTGTGGTGGTGGAAGGTGATTGGTGTGTGGAGTCAAGGGTTGTGTCCCTCCTTGTGGTGGTGGGAGGTGATTGGTGTGTGGTGGGAGGGGGTGTGTCCCTCCTTGTGGTGGTGGGAGGTGATTAGTGTGTCTGCTCATGCAGCCTTGTCCATGAGTCATCTTTTGTCCATGACTCATAGACAAGCCTGATGCTGCTGCAGGACTGGTTAGTGTCCCAGTAGGTATGGGGACCCCTAGTGGTGGGATTTTCAGGAGATTTTTTCTTTATTAAATAATTAAAAAAAAATTTAAACCACATAAAAAAAGGTTTTTGGATCTGACAGTGCCCATTTATGGAGTCCGATTCAGTGATGTTGGCAGTGGCACCAGTTGTCCCCTGCACCAGTTTTGATAAATCTGTCAAGGAAGATAGCCATGGAAAGTCCTGACTATATGGTGTATACTCTCTGCTTGGCAGGTGTCCTGGTTTGGGAGGTGTTCAGCGAGGGGAAGACTCCATTTGAACACCTTAGTAATTCGGACGCTGTCGAAGAAATCTCAAATGGCTTAAGGCTCTTCAGACCCAAACTGGCATCGGAGAAGGTGTACCAGTTTATGAACAGCTGCTGGCAGGAAGTAAGTAAATATATGGAAAGTATTTTATCACCTATTCATTTGTGCTTTATCCTAGACCAGTGGTTGCCAAGTCATTTTTGGGATCAACTGGGATCATTATTTTGGGATCATTATTGGGATCAACTGCTCGATCTCAGCGAGGTGACCAGTAGATCTTGATATTAGGCTAACAGGTTGTTCTTGTTCTGAGTTCAACACAGAAGTGGGAAACTGCCAGGGTCATAGTCTAGGGCAGTGGTCTTCAACCTGCGGACCTCCAGATGTTGCAAAACTACAACTCCCAGCATGCCCGGACAGCCAACGGCTGTCCGGGCATGCTGGGAGTTGTAGTTTTGCAACATCTGGAGGTCCGCAGGTTGAAGACCACTGGTCTAGGGTATAGTAAAATATAATCATGGTTTAATCATATATAGAATTAGGCTCTACATACACATTAGAGCCCCCAGAACATCATTGTTTAATGGAAAACATTTTATTAGGTCTTTTTAAAGGGGTATTCCAGGAAAAACTTTTTTTTATATATATATATCACCTGGCTCCAGAAAGTTAAACAGATTTGTAAATGACTTCTATTAAAAAATCTTAATCCTTTCAATAATGATCAGCTGCTGAAGTTGAGTTGTTGTTTTCTGTCTGGCAACAGTGCTCTCTGCTGACATCTCTGCTTGTCTCGGGAACTGCACAGAGTAGAAGAGGTTTGCTATGGGGATTTGCTTCTAAACTGGGCGGTTGCCGAGACACGTGTCATCAGAGAGCACTTAGACAGAAAAGAACAACTCAACTTCAGCAGCTCATAAGTACTGAAAGGATTGAGATTTTTTTTTAAATAGAAGTAATTTACAAATAGGCGTAACTTTCTGGAGCCAGTTGATATATATATATATATATATATATATATATATATATATATATATATATATATATATATATAAAGTTTTTTTTCCTGTATAACGCCTTTAAGTAAACTGGCTCCAGGAAGTTAAACAGATTTGTAAATTACTTCTATTAAAAAAAAAAATCCATTCAGGACTTATTAGCAGCTGTATACTATTCTTTTCTTTTTGGATTTTTTTTTCTGTCACGACCACAGTGCTCTCTGCTGACATGTTAGGAACTGTCCAGAGCATGAGAAAATCCCCATAGCAAACCTATGCTGCTCTGGACAGTTCCTGACATGGACAGAGGTGTCAGCAGAGAGCACTGTGGACAGACAGTAAAGAAATTCAAAAAGAAAATCATTTCCTTTGTAGTATACAGCTGCTAGTAAGACCTGGAAGGATTAAGATTTTTTCATAATTTAATAAGTGATTTACAAATCTGTTTAACTTTCTGGCACCAGTTCATAAAAAAAAAAAAAAAAAAAAAAAAAAATGTTTTCCACTGGAGTACCCCTATAACACATTGGGGATGATGGTACCCGACTCTTCACAATACCCCTGTGGCGGTGGGTGCTGAGTTAACAATAAGGGGTTAGCTTTAGTCATTTTATGGGCTAACGCTAAGCCTCAGATTAGTTGTGAATGCCATCTATCAGAAGGCTCGTTTACTCCACTACTACTGTAAAAAAAAATAATAATAATAAAATCCAATTTAAAGCGTACCTGTCAGATCACACACAAAAAAAACCCTGTAATATGTTACTCAGTACCTCATTACCGTATTGTTTTGTCTTTATCACCCATAATTCACTAGAAAATAGCATATTACAGCTGCTCAATGTCTTTTCCATCTTGTCAAATGGAGGGGGCGTGTCCTTCTCTTGCCTGCACTGTGAAGACTCCTCCCCCTCTCTCACTCTGCTGACTCACTGCTCTGGGGAGCGAACCTGGCAGCCCTGCTCTGTAACCCTTTCCTCTCTGGTTTCATGCTGTATACAAACACACACACACACACACACACAGAATGATTATTGGAGATTGCCTGTACTCTACCACCAAAGACAATATGGTGAGTGTATAACTTAGCTCTTCCTATGTCATTCATGTGTGTCCTCCTTTGCCAGTCCTGTAATGCTGGGACTAGTTGGAGGTACAGTGTTTGGTTAACTTATTTTTACAGCAGCTGTGTGCCTACAACTAGCAAAACTACAACTCCCAACATTCCCAGGCACCCTTTGACTGTCCAGGCATGCTTGGAGTTGCAGTTCTGCAACAACTGGAGGCACATGATTGGTAAAACTATGTGTTACAGCAGTGTTTCTGCAAACTGTGTTCCTCCTGCAGCCTTGTCAATCAGCCATCTCATGTCCATGACCCTTGGACACCCTCATGCTGCTGTGGGACTCATCAATGTCCCAGGAGGGATGGGGACCCCTAGTGGTGGTGTTTTCAAAGGCAGTTTTATTTAATAAAATGTGATTATTATTATTTTTTTTTTTAAAGAAGTATAATAGAAAAACTATTGTTCTGCCAAGATGTACAACATAAAAATTTTTTTTAAATCTGACAGTGCCTATTTAAATAGAAAATCTATTGTAAAAAAAAACACCTCCACAGCCCTTGTTGACCATTTTATTAAAAAATAATAATAAAAAAAAATAGAATAAAAAAAATGCTTTTATTGACTTATTTCAAGGAATACAAAGTAGTCCACTATATTCTGGAATCTGAAATGTTCTGCTTAGCTTTGTCCTGAAAGTCTGGTGGACTTAGAATGAATTCATATACCATTTTGTCTCAGCATATCCGTTTTTTTTTTTTTTTTTTTTTTAAAGTGATAGGCACCTTTGAAAGGGTAACTCTCATTAAAATAAATTTTTGCTATTGCACTCCTTATGGTAAATAAAAAATATTTCTTATATACTTTGTTTAAAAAAAATGACGTTTTCTATGTTTTATTTGTGCTTAAAAAAGCTCAAGAGCACATTTTCCCCCCTTCTTATACACAGACTTAGGACCGAGGTCCAAACACAGGAAGTGCAGCCTGGAGTGCTGAGGGGGGTGTGTCCAGCCTCATCCAATCATAGCTCCTCTCACACTTAACTGCCATATGCTGTTGGCACTCCAGGCTGCACTTCCTGTGTTTGGACTTTGGTCCTAAGTCTGTGTATAAGATGGGGAAAATGTGCTCTTGAGCTTTTTTAAAGGAGTTATCCAGGAAAAAAAACTTGTTTTTTTATATATCAACTGGCTCCAGAAAGTTAAACAGATTTGTAAATGACTTCTATTAAAAAAAATCTTAATCCTTTCAGTACTTATGAGCTTCTGAAGTTAAGGTTGTTCTTTTCTGTCTAAGTGCTCTCTGATGACACCTGTCTCGGGAACCGCCCAGTTAAGAAGCAAATCCCCATAGCAAACCTCTACTAAACTGGGCGTTTCCCAAGACAGGTGTCATCAGGGAGCACTTAGACAGAAAAAACAACTCAACTTCAGAAGCTCATAAGTACTGAAAGGATTAAGATTTTTTAATAGAAGTAATTTACAAATCTGTTTAACTTTCTGGAGCCAGTTGATATATATATATAAAAAAAAGTTTTTTCCTGGATAACCCCTTTAAGCACAAATAAAACATAGAAAAAATATTTTTTTTAAAACCAAAGTATATTAGAAATCTTTTTTATTTACCATAAGGAGTGCAATAGCAAAAATGTATTTTAAGGAGAGTGACCCTTTAAGATTCACTTACAGCTAACTCTTTTTTATTTCTTACTTTCTCGTCAGAACCCAGAGCATCGCCCGTCATTCTGCCGTCTGATGAAAGAGATCATGGATATTGCAGAGATAGAAGTGTGACCTGGATAAAGAGATCTGAAATCCGCTTTACGTTTATCTGTGCGTTTCCATCACTGCAACGTATAGCAGTGAAAATCCTGTGCATCACTGGGTATACAGTATTACATCGTAATGTATCATGAGTAGAGAGGAGCGAACTTACAGTAAATTCGATTCGTCACAAACTTCTCCGCTCGGCAGTTGATGACTTTTTTTGCATAAATTAATTCAGCTTTCCGATGCTCCGGTGGGCTGGAAAAGGTGGATACAGTCCTAGGAGACTCTTTCCTAGGACTGTATCCACCTTTTCCAGCCCACCGGAGCACCTGAAAGCTGAACTAATTTATGCAGGATAAGACATCAACTGCCGAGCCGAGAAGTTTGTGACGAATCAAATTTACTGTAAGTTCGCTCATCTCTAATCATGAGGTTACAAATCTTGGTACAAGAAATGGGCCTGATGGAGGCCTTGGTTTATATGGACAATGGATCGACATGGCGGTTAGTTTGCTATGGCCAAGAAAAATGTTGATGGTACAGAACAGTGGTCTCCGAACTTTGGTCCTCCAGATGTTGCAAAACTACAACTCCCAGCATGCCCGGACAGCCGTTGGCTGTCCGGGCATGCTGGGAGTTGTAGTTTTGCAACATCTCGAGGAGACCACTGTTATAGGAAGAAAAAAGAAAAAAAAAAAGAATAAAACTATTAGTCCCACCCATTATCATGCCCACCTAATGCACTTTTTAATGCCAGCGAATAGCATTCAAGTAATTGGGAAGTGTTCCCCAAAATGTGGCTCTCCGATGGAAAACATATATATATATATATATATATATATATATATATATATGTAATTTTTATTTTATTTATTTATTTTTTTAAATCAACTGGTGCCAGAAAGTTAAACAGATTTGTAAATGACTTCTACTAAAAAATCTTTACCCTTCCAGTACTTTTTAGCAGCTGTATGCTCTGTTCTTTTTGAATTTCTTTTTTGTCTTGTCCACAGTGCTCTCTGCTGACACCTCTGTCCGTGTCAGGAACTGTCCAGACCAGCCTAGGTTTGCAATGGGGATTTTCTCCTGCTCTGGACCAGTTCCTGATACGGGCATCAGGTGTCAGCAGAGAGCACTGTGGACAAGACAAAAAAAGAAATTCAGAAAGAATAGAATTTCCTCTGTAGCATACTGCTGCTAAAAAGTACAGGAAGGATTAAAGGGGTATTCCAGGCAAAACATTTTTTTATATATCAACTGGCTCCGGAAAGTTAAACAGATTTGTAAATTACTTCTATTAAAAAATCTTAATCCTTCCAATAGTTATTAGCTTCTGAAGTTGAGTTGTTGTTTTCTGTCTAACTGCTTTCTGATGACTCACGTCCCGTGAGCTGTCCAGTTCCTATGGGGATATTCTCCCATCATGCACAGCTCCCGGGACGTGACATCATCATTGAGCAGTTAGACAGAAAACTTCAGAATCTAATAACTATTGGAAGGATTAAGATTTTTTAATAGAAGTAATTTACAAATCTGTTTAACTTTCTGGCACCAGTTGATTTAAAAAAAAAAATGTTTTCTACTGGAGTTCCCCTTTAAAGCTACAACTCCCACCATGCCTCATGATGGGAGTTGTAGTTTTGCAACCGATGGAGCAGTGATTCCCAACTAGTGTGCCTCCAGGTGTTGCAGAACTACAACTCCCAGCATGCGCTGTTCGGATACACTGGGAGTTATAGTTTTGCAACAGCTGGAGGCACACTAGTTGGGAATCACTGTGCTGGAGATCGGCAGGTTGGGAAACATTGCTGCACACAGAAAATCGTTTACAGTACCATCTGCAGGCCAGAAGAAGTACTGCAAGTCGCTAGACGTCTGTTCCTCCTCTTCATTCATTGTATATGTAGTTCAGTATTTATCTTCTAGATTTTAAATGCCTTGTAAGAATCACGTGTTCCTATGTTATTTTTATGTCTTCCTTTTGTCTTTGTCTTCCGATGTTGTTGATGTATTTTTTCTTCTCAGCTTTTGGTACATCACCAGACTCAAGCAGTAAATCGCTGTGATGTCATGTGATTTGTTTCATAAATGGTGTCCGTCCATAACAGCGTAGTCAGTCATAGGGATTGGATTGTCTGGAGGCCCCATGGGCCACCCTATGATTGAGAAAAGAGGCGCAATGATGGCTCACATGGGTGATGTCACACTAACCCCCGAATATGTATATACACGACTGGGGCAAGGATTTTTGCCACCCTAGGCTCTGCCCTTTGACGCGTCCCACCTTATTACTGGGGCAACACACTGTAACAAACATCCTCCTCATGTAATCACCTTACTACTGGGGTGACACACTGTAACAAACCTCCTCCTCGTGTAATCTCTTTACTACTGGGGTGACACACTGTAACAAACCTCCTCCTCGTGTAATCTCTTTACTACTGGGGTGACACACTGTAACAAAACCCCCTCCTCATTAGTGTTGAGCGGCATAGGCCATATTCGAATTCGCGAAAATTCGCGAATATATGGACGAATATTCGTCATATTCGCGAATATTCGCATATTCGTAATGTTCTCGTTTTATTTTCGCGCAAACGAATATTCGCGTGTGCGAAGATTTACATATGCGAAAATTTGCATATACAAAAATTAACATAAGCTAAAATTCGCATATGCACATTTTCGCATACGCGAAAATTCGCACACCGGTCTCACACAGTAGTATTACAGCCTTCTTTACACCACACAAGCTGGAAGCAGAGAGGGATGATCACTGTGATGTGTACTGGGAAAAAAAAAAAAAAAAAAAAAAGAATATTCGTAATTACGAATATATAGCGCTATATTCGCGAATATTCGCGAATAAAATTCGAATTGCGAATATTCGCGAGCAACACTACTCCTCATGTAATTACCTTACTACTGAGGTGATACAATGTAACAAACCTCCTCCTTATGTAATCTACTGGGGTGACATACTGTAACAAACCTCCTCCTCATGTAATCCCCTTACTACTGAGGTGATACACTGTAACAAACCTCCTCCTCATGTAATCTCCCTACTACAGGGGGGACACACTGTAACAAACCCCCTCCTCACATGACGGTGGTTCTGGCTGGGCGGGTGCTTCAGATGCTGGCTGGTTACAAACTTTCTTGCAACGGGCAGAGTGGCGCCTCCATAAAGAGGGCGCTCTAGGCGGCTGCTTATTATGCCTATAGGCAGAGCCGACCCTGTGTATATACCATTCTGAAAGGGGCAATGTTAGAAAACTGAATTTTACAATAAAATATTGTTCCGTAAGGCTTCTTTGTACAGATCTGTAGTAGTGTTGAGCGGCATAGGCCATATTCGAATTCGCGAATATTCGCGAATATAGACGAATATTCGCGAATATTAGCATATTCGTTACATTCTCGTTTTATTTACGCATATGCGAACATTCGCGTGTACGAAAATTAACATGCGGAAATTAACATATACAAAATTCGCATATGTGAATATTCGCATATGCGAAAATTTGTGAATGTTAATATTCGCATATGCGAATTTCCGCGCGACACTCTCACGCAGTAGCATTAGAGCCTTCTTACACCACACAAGCTGGAAGCAGAGAGGGATGATCACTGTGATGTGTACTGTGAAAAAAAAAAAAAAAACGAATATTCGTAATTACGAATATATAGCGCTATATTCGCGAAATTCGCGAATTCGCGAATATGCGATATTCGCGAATAATCGAATTGCGAATATTCGTGAGCAACACTAATCTGTAGCAGTCGGACAAATTTGTTTCCAATTTTTTGTCATTTGATACTGTAAGTAGTGATAGTAAGTAGTGATGATTTTGGAATCTATTAACCAGAACGTTCTTTACACATCTAAGGGCCCATTCACGCTACAGAAATCCTGCTTGAAAATTCCGCTGCATGAAGATAATACTGGTGAGAATATGTGGATTCCGAATGTTCATTCTTTTGGTGGAATTTGGCGCGACTGCATCGCCATCAATGTCCTTGCGGTCCTAGCGCCAAAATATCTCCACGCCAAGATTCCATAGTGTGAATGGGCCTTTATTCTGCCTTCAGAGTTCTGAATTAAAAAGCTAAGAGCTGCCCGTGTCCAGGTGCTCAAGTCCTGCAGGAAGTCATGGGAACGGAGTTCCTGCACTTTTTCCACAGCAGGAATGCAGTTCCCATTAGCAGGAGTCCTGCAGCCCTTAAAGGGGTACTCCGCCCCCTAGACATCTTATCCCCTATCCAAAGGATAGGGGATAAGATGTCTAATCGCGGGGGGTCCCGCTGCTCGGGACCCCTGCAATCTCGGCTGTGGCACCTCAGACATCCGGTGCATGGAGTGAACTTCGCTTCATGCCAAATGACTGGCGAAGGGGGGGGCAGAGCCTCGTGACATCACGGCCATGCCCCCTCAATGCCAGTCTATGGGAGGGGGCATGACGGCCGTCATGCCCCCTCCCATACACTTGCATTGAGGGGCTGTGGCCGTGACGTCATGAGCCTCCGGCGCTGCACCCAAAGCTCTAAGCGAACGCTGGGGTCCCCAGTGGCAGGCCCCCTGCAATTAAACATCTTATCCCCTATCCTTTGGAGCGGAGTACCCCTTTAAGTGGAAATCTTGGTTGAGTTCCCACACTTTTTTTCCCAGGACTTGACCCCTGCCCGTGTCCATACATGCTAATAAGGCATTGTTTCTCAACCTGTGTGCCTCCAGCTGTTGCAAAACTACAACTCCCAGCATACCCGGACAGCCTTCGGCTGTCCGGGCATGTTGGGAGTTGTAGTTTTGCAACATCTCTTGGCATCTCCAGCTTTTTGCCGACAGTCTTCATAATTTTCACCCAAATTATGTGTCTCCAGCTGTTGCAAAACCACCACTCCTAGCATGCTCCCGGCATGCTGGAAGTTGCAGTTTTGCAGTAGCTGGAAGAGTCGATGAATGAACGGAGCACACTCTCTATGTGGCTTCCAGACATTGCCAAGCTCTGCTCCCGGCAATGTTTGGAAGTCCCATAGAGAATAAATGGAGTGCTAGCTGCACATGTGTAGTGTGTTTTGTTTATATAGAGCCATTATTTCATTGCGTTCTCAGGAATATTTGGGATCCCAATGGTCGGACCCCCCACCACCAATCCTTGCTGAAGTGAGAATACCTATTTAAAGGGGTACTCCGGTGAAAACCTTTTTTCTTTTAAATCAACTGGTGGCAGAAAGTTAAACATTTTTGTAAATTACTTCTATTAAAAAATCTTAATCCTTCCAGTACCTATTAGCTGCTGAATGCTACAGAGGAAATTCCTTTCTTTTTGGAACACTGATGACATCACGAGCACAGTGCTCTCTGCTGACATCTCTGTCCATTTTAGCAACCGTGCATAGTAGATGTATGCTAAGGGCAGCATGGTGGCTCAGGGGTCAGCACTGCTGCCTTGCAGTGATGGGGACTTGGGTTCAAATTCCACTAAGGACAACAATAAATAAAGCGTTATTATTATTATAATAACGTCAGCAGAGAGAACTGTGCTCGTGATGTCATCAGAGAGCATTGCAAAAAGAAAAGAATTTCCTCTGTAGTATTCAGCAGCTAATAAGTACAGGAAGGATTAAGATTTTTTAATAGAAGAAATTTACAAATATGTTTAACTTTCTGCCACCAGTTGATTTAAAAGAAAAAAGGTTTTCATCGGAGTACCCCTTTAATCAGTCTGGCACCACTGGTTGATGTTTCCTTTTCATTGTTCTTTTTTTTCCTTCTTATGTTGTTATTCTTGTGAAAATATATTGTTATTAAACATGACTGAAAATACTTGTTTTTAATCATTTGTTTTTCTTTGTTATTTTATTTTTTATAAAATTTTTTGTATCTCCGCAATATTGACAAGGGAAATGATAAGTTGTCAATATAACTAGTGTTGCTCGCGAATATTCGCAATTCGAATTTTATTCGCGAATATCGCATATTCGCGAATTCGCGAATATTCGCGAATATAGCGCTATATATTCGTAATTACGAATATTCGTTTTTTTAATATGCGAATATTCGTCCATATATTCGCGAATATTCGCGAATTCGAATATGGCCTATGCCGCTCAACAGTAAATATAACTAACAGTATATTTCCAGGAGGAATAACAGAGGAACAGCACAATGTAGAGTTCTAAGAAAAGATACTACAGAAGGGAATTAAACCCTTAGGCTGGGTTCACACTGCAGAATTTCTGCCAGAGATCGAGCCGGCGGCGCTAGGACCGAGCAGACTGCATTGCTGCCCCCATAGACTGCAATGCATTTCTGGGTGGATCTTTTGGGAGATCTGCTCAGAAATGCATTGCTATTAGAGATGAGCGAACTTACAGTAAATTCGATTCGTCACGAACTTCTCGGCTCGGCAGTTGATGACTTTTCCTGCATAAATTAGTTCAGCTTTCCGGTGCTCCGGTGGGCTGGAAAAGGTGGATACAGTCCTAAGAGACTCTTTCCTAGGAATGTATCCACCTTTTCCAGCCCACCGGAGCACCGGAAAGCTGAACTAATTTATGCAGGAAAAGTCATCAACTGCCGAGCCGAGAAGTTTGTGACAAATCGAATTTACTGTAAGTTCGCTCATCTCTAATTGCTATCTATGGGGAGGGCAATGTAGTCCGTGCGGTCCTAGTGCCGCCGGCTCGATCTCTGGCAGAAATTCTGCCCAGAAATTCCACAGTGTGAACCTAGCCTTTAAGACAGTGGTCTTCAACCTGCAGACCTCCAGATGTTGCAAAACTACAACTCCCAGCATGCCCGGACAGCCATCGGCTGTCCGGGCATGCTGGGAGTTGCAGTTTTGAAACATCTGGAGGTCCGCAGGTTGAAGACCACTGCTTTAAGAGGTACTCCGCTGCTCAGCGTTTGGAACAAACTGTTCCAAGCGCTGGAAACGGCGCCGGGAGATCGGGACTATACCGCCCCCTCATGATGTCATGCCCCCCCCCTCAATGAAAGTCTATGGGAGGGGGTGTGGCAGCTGTCACGCCCCCTCCCATAGGCTTCCATTGAGGGGCGGAGCGTGATGTCACACGGGGGCGGAGGCGTGACGTCACATGCCGCCTGCCCCGTGGTCGCCGTTAATCAGACCCGGAGCTAACATGCTTAGGGGACTGATTTTAACTGGGGTTCTGCGTGCAAGATCACGGGGGTCCCCAGCGGCGGGACCCCCGCGATCAGGCATCTTATCCCCTATCCTTTGGATAGGGGATAAGATGTCTAAGTGCCGGAGTACCCCTTTAAGGACCCTCAGATCGTCTATGCATGAGTGTTCTTTTTCTAAAAGGGTGCCTCCAGCTGTTTCCCAACTACAACTCCCAGCATGCCATGATTGCTATTAGCTGTTAGGCCATGCTGAGAATTGTAGTTGTGAAACAGCTGGAGGCACCCTATTAGATAAATAACACTCATGCCAGATGTATATAACATATATATTTATCATACTTACCCATCCGGAGGATCAGTGCAGCAATGAGTGCGCACGCTGCCTCCGGACAGGGTAACGGGGGCCGCGTGCGCGAGGCCAGTGGAGCTGGCCAATGCGCACAGCCCCAGCTATCAGCGTTCTCGCTCTCGCCTGTTTGATTGACAGGCGGGAGCGAGCACCGCAGTGACTGAATTTCGACTCATTGCCAGGCTTAAATGAGTTGAAATTCTGTAGTGACGTCACTGCCGAATGCATTCGGCCACTAGGAGGGCGACCCCTAGTGGCCGAATTTAAAAGTGATTTTAAACTGGTTTAAAATCACTTTTTTTATTTTAAAGTATATTACAGATATGTTGTAGTACTTAAAGGGAACCAATCATCAGATTTTACCCTATATAACGCTTGGCAAAGCGTTATATAGGGTAAAATCTTTATTTTCACCATTCCCGGGGGACGCTCCTGCCCCCAGGGATGGTGAAGATATAAAGTTATAAACTAGTCACCGCCGTAAGTAGTCACCTGGGCGGGGAGCTCTTCTCACCTACTCCCGTTCTTCGGCCGGGAGCGACGCCCCCTCCGCTTGATTGATGGGCCGCGTCATTGTTCCGCTCACTGAACAGACGGAGCAGAGTGATGACGCGGCCCATCAATCAAGCAGAGGGGGCGTCGCTGCCGGCCGAAGAACGGGAGTAGGGGAGAAGAGCTCCCCGCCCAGGTGACTACTTACGGCGGTGACTAGTTTATAACTTTATATCTTCACCATCCCTGGGGGCAGGAGCGTCCCCCGGGGATGGTGAGGACAACAATTTTACCCTATATAATGCTTTGCCAAGCATTATATAGGGTAAAATCTGATGATAGGTTCCCTTTAAGTACTACAAAATATAATTTTTTTGATATCATGACAGTGCCCATTTAAGTGGCCCAGACAGATACTTAACTTGAACCCAATGGAACATCTCAGGACCCACCTGAAAATGTCTGCCATTGACGGTCCCCATCCAACCTGACAGACCTTCAGGTAAGTGACAGCAGCCGGGATTCACAGTCAATGACCCCCATCTGCAATCACGTTGATATCGGTCAACTAACTACTGGGGGGAGCAGTGTTAGGTAAGTTAAGGTTTATTTTTATTTTTATTTATTTATGTTTTATTTGTGCCAGCCAAAGCATATAGGGATACAGTAAAAAAAAACAAAAAAAAAAAAACGGACAGAGTATCCCTTTAAGTGCTGCAATCAATAGCAAGTGCGAAATTTAAGAGCTTGAATCACAGTTGCCACGCCAACGTATTTTAGGGGCGACGATCAGTTACCAGGGCAACCTAGTGACTGACCACCCTCCCATAAAATAATGCAATTTAATCAAGTTATATGAACCCCCCAAAAAGTACAACATGTCCTGCAAAAAACAAGCAATGTCGCTCGGAAAATAAAAAAAAAGTTACAGAATGCGACGATTCAGATTGGTTCGGTCACTAAGGGGTTAAGGCAGTTTCTTTCTGTATTCTGTGATAGTTCCTATAAGAAGCCCCATAGACACCCTGAACCAGCTTATATCTGTATTGTTATTGGGGGAGATTTATCAAAACCTGTGCAGAGGAAAACTTGCTCAGTTGCCCATAGCAACCAATCAGATGGCTTCTTTCATTTTTCACAGGCCTTCATAAAAATGAAAGTAGCGAACTGATTGGTTGCTATGGGCAACTGGGCAAGTTTTCCTCTGCACAGGTTTTGATAAATCTCCCCCATTGTTCCTCATACCCTCCAGCCATGTTATTTTACAGCGTCCTGTCCCTCGCAAAGAATACTATGAGGAGTCGAATATCAGCGCCACCCCCAGGGGAAAAAATGACACGAAAGATAAAGCTTCCTGTCGATTTGCATAAGCCGGATCACGTTTCTATAGAGCGACAGCTGCTGGATGAGGAAGCAGTAATATGGCGAGATGCGAGGGTGCAGCAGAGCCGCGCTCAGATCCCAACACTACATCGGCAGGGCGCAGACTGGTGTACTCATACAGTATTTTTCCCTCGACGCCTTTTAAAGGAGTACTCCGCTGCTCAGCGTTTGGAACAAACTGTTCCGAACGCTGGAGCCGCCGCCGGGAGCTCGTGATGTCTTAGCCCCGCCCCATCAGGATGTCATGCCCCGCCACCTCAATGCAAGTCTATGGGAGGGGCGTGACAGTCGTCACGCCCCCTCCCATAGACTTGCATTGAGAGGGTGGGGCGTGGCGTCATCAGGGGGTGGGGCGTGACATCACGAGCTCCCGGCGCCGGCTCCTGCATTCCGAACGCTGAGCAGTGGAGTACCCCTTTAAATTCCATTCTTCCACAGACCCATATGAGACTTGTTTTATGTGCGACCAATTGTACTTTGTAATGGCACTTGGTGGTGGTGGGGGGGGGGGGGGGTTGTATGTGTGTGAGCGCATACAGGTGAAAGCAGCCCTTGCGCTTGGGTATCAGGGACAGCAAGCATGGGCCAGACCCTGGCTTTAGCCTGCATAGTCCCCGTGTTGCTCACGAATATTCGCAATTCGAATATTATTCGCGAATATCGCATATTCGCGAATTCGCGAATTTCGCGAATATAGCGCTATATATTCGTAATTACGAATATTCGTTTTTTTTTTTGTTTGTTTTTTTCCCAGTACACATCACAGTGATCATCCCTCTCTGCTTCCAGCTTGTGTGGTGTAAAGAAGGCTGTAATACTACTGTGTGAGACTGGCGTGCAAAAATTCGCACATGCGAATAATAGCGTATGCTAATTTTCGAATATGCGAATAGTCTTATACGCGAATTTCGCATATGCTAACTTCCGCATGTTAATTTTCGCATACGCGCATATTCGCATATACGAAAATAAAACGAATGTAACGACTATGCAAATAGTTGCGAATATATGACGAATATTCGTCCAGATATTCGCGAATGTTCGCGAATTCGAATATGGCCTATGCCGCTCAACACTTCTCGCGAATATTCGCAATGCGAATGTTATTCGCGAATATTCGCAAATATAGCACTATATATTCGTAATTACGAATACTGTTTTTTTTTTCTTTTTTTTTTTCACAGTACACATCACAGTGATCATCCCTCTCTGCTTCCAGCTTGTGTGGTGTAAAGAAGGTTCTAATACTACTGTGTGAGACTGGTGTGCGCATTTACGCATACGCGAAGTTTCGCGTTTTATGTTCGCATATGCGAAAAGTCGTATAAGCAAAAATCGCATATACGAAAAATAAAATTTGCATAAGCGAAAATTCACATATACGAAAATTAGCATATGCTAATTTTCGCATATGCGAAAATTCGTATGCCAGTCTCACACAGTAGTATTAGAGCCTTCTTTACACCACACAAGCTGGAAGCAGAGAGGGGTGATCACTGTGATGTGTACTGTGGAAAACAAAAAAAATAAACAAATATTCGTAATTGCGAATATATAGTACTATATTCGCGCATATTCGCAAATCCGCGAATATGCGTTATTCGCGAATAAAATTTGCATTGCAAATATCTGCCCAATGGGGTCTCTCTAAATCAGGGGTCCTCAAACTTTTTAAATGGGTGGAGAGTTCACGGTCCCTCAGACCGTTGGAGGGCTGGACTATAGATTTAAAAAAAAACATGAACAATTTCCTATGCACACTTATATATCTTATAAGTGGACTACCCCTTTAAGTACGCAGCATAGTTCCCCCCACATTAGGTTGGCAGTATAGATCCCCCCATATTAGGTTGTAGTTCCCCCACATTAGGGTTGGCAGTATAGTTCCCCCACATTAGTGTTGGCAGTACAGTTCCCCCACATTAGGTGCAGTACAGTTCCCCCACATTAGGTGCAGTACAGTTCCCCCACATTAGGTGCAGTATAGTTCCCCCACATTAGGTGCAGTACAGTTCCCCCACATTAGTTGCAGTACAGTTCCCCCCACATTAGGTGCAGTACAGTTCCCCCCACATTAGGTGCAGTACAGTTCCCCCACATTAGGTGCAGTATAGTTCCCCCACATTAGGTGCAGTACAGTTCCCCCACATTAGTTGCAGTACAGTTCCCCCCACATTAGGTGCAGTACAGTTCCCCCCACATTAGGTGCAGTACAGTTCCCCCACATTAGGTGCAGTGTAGTTCCCCCACATTAGGTGCCGTATAGTTCCCCCACATTAGGTGCAGTATAGCTCCCCACATTAGGTGCAGTATAGTTCCCCCACAGACATACAGCCTCCAGCCATACAGCCTCCGGGCCCGGAGGAGCGGTGGTTGGAGCACCGAAGCTGACGTGCCACTGGTAACACTTACCAAGCTGTCCAGCACACGTCCTGCTCGCTGCTCCACTCCTCCGCGCTCCGTTGCTATGGGTGCACGCACGGGACGTAAGTGACGTCCCTGTGTGCGCTACTTCCAGATGGCCTCTGCGTTTTTAAAGTAAACGCGGTGCCTCCGAGAGCGCATCCCTGTGTCCCGAAAACATCTTTCGGGACACAGGGATGTCCTTAGGCAGCGGCGGGCCGCATGTGGCCCGCGGGCTGTAGTTTGAGGACCCCTGCTCTAAATTGTCCCCCTTAGGCTGCATTCACATCTTGTTTTTGCTATACAGTTCCCATATCAGGTTTTTTGTAAAAAAAAACATTTGTCTCAAAACCGGACCGAACCGTTTACAACCGTATATACCTCTGTATGGTTTTGAACCGTGTACGGATTGAAAACGGATGTCCGGTTGCATACGGTTTAATACGTTTTTTGAAGAAAAAAAAACGATACGGTTTTATGTTTGTCCTTAATTAAATAAAATTCTTCTTGTTCTATTTGTGAGAAGAACTTTTGGCGTGCACTGCGCATGTGTAAACTGCAAAACTGTATTGTGCAAACCGGATGAAACCGTACGCACATACGGTTATGTACAGTTCCCATTGACCACCATTAAAAAAAAAAAAAAAAAAAAAAAAAAAAAACATATATGGGTTGTTTCCGTTTTTTCACCCGGACATAAAACCGTAGTAGACTACGGTTTTGTGTATGGGAATAAAACGGATAAAACCGTATGTATGGACTTCTATACCTTGTCTTCCTCAGTAAAGCAAGCCAGTTAACCGTAACCTTGTGCCTGGCACAGGTGAAGCTGGCCTACCTCGGGAGGTGTATAGGTCAACCACGCCCTGGCGTCACGATAAGGTTAATTACACATTACCCCGTCTGACACCACACATGCACTCGCACTCTTTCCATGTGCCATGATACTTTGAGTAGAAGAATATCCTTTGGGTGCATTCACACCACATTTTTGCAATACAGTTCCCGTATCAGGTTTTTGATGAAAAACGGATTCCTCAAAACCGGACTAAACTGTATCAAAAAGTGTGTACAAATTTTAACCCGTATACAGTTAAAAAAACGTATACAGTTTGAAAAATGGCATCCGGTTGCATCGGTTTTTTAAGAAAAAAACGTATACGTTTAAAACTTTTCCCTCCATTTTGAATAAAGTTTCACTTGTTTGATTGAAATTCCAAGAAAAAAAACTGTGCAAAGTGAAAAACCGTATGGTGAAAACCAGGTGGAACCATACGCACATACGGTTCTGTACGGTTCCCATTGACTCCCATGTGAAAAAAAAAACAAACGTATAAGGTTTAATACGTTTTTTCACCCGGACCAAAAAGCGTGGTAGACTACGGTTTTGGGTACGGGTAAAAAAACGGATAAAAACAGATAAGGCGCAAAACGGACTAAACCGGATTATGCATTTGACATACGGTTTTCTATACGGTGCCGTACGGTTTTTAACTTGAAACCGTATACGGGAACTGTATAGCAAAAATATGGTGCGCATGCAGCCTAAGGGTTCACGCTGTTTTTTTTTATAATACAGTTCCCGTAGACGTTTTCAATTTGAAAACCGTACGGAACCGTATTGAAAACCATATGCCAAACGATGCATCAGGTTGTGTCCGTTTTGCATCCTGTACGGTTTTGTCAGTTTTTTTTCCCGTACCCAAAACTGTAGTCTACCACGGTTTTTTGGTCCGGGTGAAAAACCGTATTAAACCGTATTAAACCGTATACGTTTTTTTTTTTTTAACATGGGAGTCAATGGGAACCGGACAGAACTGTGTGCGTACGGTTTTATCCGGTTTTCACCATACGGTTTTTTGACTTTGCACTGTTTTTTTCTTGGAATTTCAATCAAACAAGTGAAACTTTATTCATAATGGAGTGAAAAGTTAAAAACTTATACGTTTTTCCCCTAAAAAAAACGGATGCAGACGGACATAATTTTTCAAAACGTATACGGATTAAAATTCGTACACACGTTTTCATACAGTTTAGTCCGGTTTTGAGGAATCCGTTTTTTTTATCAAAAACCTGATACGGTAACTGTATTGCAAAAACGTGGTGTGAATGCAGCCTTAGAAGTAGCAGATTTTTATTGCACTTTTTAAAATTTTTGTAAAATTTTGTATTAACTCTCCCCGAGCTAATATAGCAAAATACAACCTGCAAAGCATCAGCACTGCTCTCCTGGATCCTGATACTACACACAGTGTTTCCCAACCAGCGTGCCTCCAGCTGTTGCAAAACTACAACTCCCAGCATGCCCGGACAGCCTTTGGCTGTCCGGGCATGCTGGGGGTTGTAGTTTTGCAACAGCTGGAGGCACACTGGTTTGTGTTCTTAGCCAGGCCTTCGGCTGTCCGGGCATGCTGGGGGTTGTAGTTTTGCAACAGCTGGAGGCACCCTGGTTTGTGTTCTTAGCCAGGCCTTCGGCTGTCCGGGCATGCTGGGGGTTGTAGTTTTGCAACAGCTGGAGGCACACTGGTTTGTGTTCTTAGCCAGACCTTCGGCTGTCCGGGCATGCTGGGGGTTGTAGTTTTGCAACAGCTGGAGGCACACTGGTTTGTGTTCTTAGCCAGGCCTTCGGCTGTCCGGGCATGTTGGGGGTTGTAGTTTTGCAACAGCTGGAGGTACACAGGTTTGTGTTCTTAGCCAGGCCTTCGGCTGTCCGGGCATGCTGGTGGTTGTAGTTTTGCAACAGCTGGAGGCACACTGGTTTGTGTTCTTAGCCAGGCCTTCGGCTGTCCGGGCATGCTGGTGGTTGTAGTTTTGCAACAGCTGGAGGCACACTGGTTTGTGTTCTGAGCCAGGCCTTCGGCTGTCCGGGCATGCTGGGGGTTGTAGTTTTGCAACAGCTGGATGCACACTGGTTTGTGTTCTTAGCCAGGCCTTCGGCTGCCCGGGCATGCTGGGGGTTGTAGTTTTGCAACAGCTGGAGGCACACTGGTTTGTGTTCTTAGCCAGGCCTTCGGCTGTCCGGGCATGCTGGGGGTTGTAGTTTTGCAACAGCTGGAGGCACACTGGTTTGTGTTCTTAGCCAGGCCTTTGGCTGTCCGGGCATGCTGGGGGTTGTAGTTTTGCAACAGCTGGAGGCACACTGGTTTGTGTTCTTAGCCAGGCCTTCGGCTGTCCGGGCATGCTGGGGGTTGTAGTTTTGCACCAGCTGGAGGCACACTGGTTTGTGTTCTTAGCCAGGCCTTCGGCTGTCCGGGCATGCTGGGGGTTGTAGTTTTGCAACAGCTGGAGGCACACAGGTTTGTGTTCTTAGCCAGGCCTTCGGCTGTCCGGGCATGCTGGTGGTTGTAGTTTTGCAACAGCTGGAGGCACACTGGTTTGTGTTCTGAGCCAGGCCTTCGGCTGTCCGGGCATGCTGGGGGTTGTAGTTTTGCAACAGCTGGAGGCACACTGGTTTGTGTTCTTAGCCAGGCCTTCGGCTGCCCGGGCATGCTGGGGGTTGTAGTTTTGCAACAGCTGGAGGCACACTGGTTTGTGTTCTTAGCCAGGCCTTCGGCTGTCCGGGCATGCTGGGGGTTGTAGTTTTGCAACAGCTGGAGGCACACTGGTTTGTGTTCTTAGCCAGGCCTTCGGCTGTCCGGGCATGCTGGGGGTTGTAGTTTTGCAACAGCTGGAGGCACACTGGTTTGTGTTCTTAGCCAGGCCTTCGGCTGTCCGGGCATGCTGGGGGTTGTAGTTTTGCAACAGCTGGAGGCACCCTGGTTTGTGTTCTTAGCCAGGCCTTCGGCTGTCCGGGCATGCTGGGGGTTGTAGTTTTGCAACAGCTGGAGGCACACTGGTTTGTGTTCTTAGCCAGACCTTCGGCTGTCCGGGCATGCTGGGGGTTGTAGTTTTGCAACAGCTGGAGGCACCCTGGTTTGTGTTCTTAGCCAGGCCTTCGGCTGTCCGGGCATGCTGGGGGTTGTAGTTTTGCAACAGCTGGAGGTACACAGGTTTGTGTTCTTAGCCAGGCCTTCGGCTGTCCGGGCATGCTGGGGGTTGTAGTTTTGCAACAGCTGGAGGCACACTGGTTTGTGTTCTTAGCCAGGCCTTCGGCTGTCCGGGCATGCTGGGGGTTGTAGTTTTGCAACAGCTGGAGGCACACTGGTTCGTGTTCTTAGCCAGGCCTTCGGCTGTTCAGGCATGCTGGGGGTTGTAGTTTTGCAACAGCTGGAGGCACCCTGGTTTGTGTTCTTAGCCAGATGTTACTACGGTTAAGCGCACTACTTGTTCTTTGCGCCATTTTCGATCTCCGTCAATATGTGACTATGTTTTATTGTACTAAGGAAACTTCCCTGCCTCCTTCTCTCACGGAGACATTTGACGTCACTGACAGATCTGTTAAATGAAGCGAGCGGGATCGGGAGCCTTCTTGTGCAGTGTGGAGTATTCTCCGCATCAACATGGATCACAAGTATCACAAGGAGCGCACCTGAAACGTATTTCACGCTGCGGATGCGCTGGCGGTCACAAAAGCGAGCTCCCTGCTGCGGCTGGATAGCTCTGTGTGTTTGCTCGTGGCAGCGGAGTTCCCACTCAGCCGCAGCAGGGAGCTCGCTCTTGAGACTGCGGTCCGCACAACTATTTCTCCCAGGACTGTATCCACCTTTTCCAGCCCACATAAGTGTTCAGAACGCCGGGGTGCGGGCACAGAGACTGCAGGGGGTCCCAGCGGCTGCACCGCCTGCGATCAGAGATCTTATCCCCTATACTTTGGATAGACATAAGGGGAGATTTATCAAAACCTGTCTAGAGGAAAAGTTGCTGAGTTGCTCATAGCAACCAATCAGATCGCTTCTTTCAGTTTTGAAAAGGCCTCTGGAAAATGAAAGAAGTGATCTGATTGGTTGCTATGGGCAACTCAGTATCTGCTTACCTACCTGTGTAATATAAAGGGCAGGGGGGATACCAGCTAATATGGAGGGAGAGCAGCCTGTTACCTACCTAATATAAGGGAAGGAATCTATTGGCTAACTAATATGGAGGAGGGGAGGAGCCTACTTACCTAAATAAAGGGGGATGGGAGATCTAACTAGCTAATATAGAGGAAAGGGGATACGTGATTCTGTGTGATGGAATATGTGATGTTGTGTGCTAGGTGCTGATGTGTGATAAGTGATGCTGGGTGATATGAGATGTTGTGTGCTAGGTGATGATGATGTGTGATGGGATATGCTGCGTGATAAGTGATGCTGTGTGATAGGTGATGATGATGTGTGATGTTGTGCGATGGGGTATGCTGTGTGGAGGGATATGCTGTGTGATGCTGTGTGGAGGGATATGCTGTGTGATGTGTGTTACTGTGTGGAGGGATATGCTGTGTGATGGTGTGTGGAGGGATATGCTGTGTGATGTGTGATGCTGTGTGGAGGGATATGCTGTGTGATGCTGTCTGATGTGTGATGCTGTGTGATTGTGTGTGATGCTGTGTGATGCTGTGTGGAGGGATATGCTGTGTGATGCGTGATGCTGTGTGGAGGGATATGCTGTGTGATGCTGTGTGGAGGGATATGCTGTGTGATGGTGTGTGGAGGGATATGCTGTGTGGAGGGATATGCTGTGTGATGTGTGATGCTGTGTGGAGGGATATGCTGTGTGATGGTGTGTGGAGGGATATGCTGTGTGATGTGTGATGCTGTGTGGAGGGATATGCTGTGTGATGGTGTGTGGAGGGATATGCTGTGTGAAGGGATATGCTGTGTGATGTGTGATGCTGTGTGGAGGGATATGCTGTGTGATGGTTTGTGGAGGGATATGCTGTGTGAAGGGATATGCTGTGTGATGTGTGATGCTGTGTGAAGGGATATGCTGAGTGATGCTGTGTGAAGGGATATGCTGTGTGATGTGTGATACTGTGTGATGGTGTGTGGAGGGATATGCTGTGTGATTATGTGTGATGCTGTGTGGAGGGATATGCTGTGTGATTATGTGTGATGCTGTGTGATGCTGTGTGGAGGGATATGCTGTTTGATGCTGTGTGGAGGGATATGCTGTGTGATGGTGTGTGGAGGGATATGCTGTGTGATGCTGTGTGGAGGGATATGCTGTGTGATGTGTGATGCTGTGTGATGCTGTCTGATGTGTGATGCTGTGTGATGCTGTGTGATTATGTGTGATGCTGTGTGGAGGGATATGCTATGTGATGCTGTGTGATGCTGGGTGGAGGGATATGCTGTGTGATGTGTGATGCTGTGTGATGCTGTCTGATGTGTGATGCTGTGTGAAGGGATATGCTGTGTGATGCTGTGTGATGATGTGTGATTATATGTGATGCTTTGTGGAGGGATATGCTGTGTGATGTGTGATGCTATGTGAAGGAATATGCTGTGTGATGTGTGATGCTGTGTGATGTGTGATGGTGTGTGGAGGGATATGCTGTGTGATGCTGTGTGATCATGTGTGATGCTGTGTGGAGGGATATGCTGTGTGATGCTGTGTGGAGGGATATGCTGTGTGATGCTGTGTGGAGGGATATGCTGTGTGATGTGTGATGCTGTGTGGAGGTATATGCTGTGTGATGGTGTGTGGAGGGATATGCTGTGTGAAGGGATATGCTGTGTGATGTGTGATGCTGTGTGATGCTTTGTGGAGGGATATGCTGTGTGATGCTGTGTGAAGGGATATGCTGTGTGATGCTGTGTGAAGGGATATGCTGTGTGATGTGTGATGGTGTGTGGAGGGATATGCTGTGTGATTATGTGTGATGCTGTGTGATGTGTGATGCTGTGTGGAGGGATATGCTGTGTGATGGTGTGTGGAAGGATATGCTGTGTGGAGGGATATGCTGTGTGATGTGTGATGCTGTGTGGAGGGATATGCTGTGTGGAGGGATATGCTGTGTTATGTGTGATGCTGTGTGAAGGGATATGCTGTGTGATGCTGTGTGGAGGGATATGCTGTGTGATGTGTGATGCTGTGTGATTATGTGTGATGCTGTGTGGAGGGATATGCTGTGTGATGCGTGATGCTGTGTGAAGGGATATGCTGTGTGATGCTGTGTGGAGGGATATGCTGTGTGATGCTGTGTGATTATGTGTGATGCTGAGTGATGCTGTGTGGAGGGATATGCTGTGTGATGCGTGATGCTGTGTGGAGGGATATGCTGTGTGATGATGTGTGATGCTGTGTGGAGGGATATGCTGTGTGGAGGGATATGCTGTGTGATGGGGTATGCTGTGTGGAGGGATATGTTGTGATGCTGTGTGAAGGGATATGCTGTGTGATGGGGTATGCTGTGTGGAGGGATATGTTGTGATGCTGTGTGATGCTGTGTGGAGGGATATGCTGTGTGATGGGTATGGTGTGTGAAGGGATATGCTGTGTGATGCTGTGTGGAGGGATATGTTGTGATGATGTGTGATTATATGTGATGTTGTGTGGAGGGATATGCTGTGTGATGCTGTGTGGAGGGATATGCTGTGTGATGGGGTATGCTGTGTGATGCTGTGTGATTATATGTGATGCTGTGTGGAGGGATATGCTGTGTGATGGTGTGTGAAGGGATATGCTGTGTGATGCTGTGTGGAGGGATATGCTGTGTGATGGGGTATGCTGTGTGATGCTGTGTGGAGGGATATGCTGTGTGATGGGGTATGCTGTGTGATTATATGTGATTATATGTGATGCTGTGTGGAGGGATATGCTGTGTGATGGTGTGTGAAGGGATATGCTGTGTGATGTGTGATGCTGTGTGGAGGGATATGCTGTGTGATGTGTGATGCTGTGTGGAGGGATATAGTGTGTGATGGGGTATGCTGTATGATGCTGTGTGGAGGGATATGCTGTGTGATGTGTGATGCTGTGTGGCGGGATATGCTGTGTGATGTGTGATGCTGTGTGGAGGGATATGCTGTGTGATGGGGTATGCTGTATGATGCTGTGTGGAGGGATATGCTGTGTGATGTGTGATGCTGTGTGGAGGGATATGCTGTGTGATGTGTGATGCTGTGTGGAGGGATATGCTGTGTGATGGGGTATGCTGTATGATGCTGTGTGATGGGGTATGCTGTATGATGCTGTGTGATGGGGTATGCTGTGTGATGGTGTGTGAAGGGATATGCTGTGTGATGTGTGATGCTGTGTGGAGGGATATGCTGTGTGATGGGGTATGCTGTGTGATGGGGTATGCTGTGTGATGGGATATGCTGTGTGATGGGGTATGCTGTGTGATGGGGTATGCTGTGTGATGGGGTATGCTGTGTGATGGGATATGCTGTGTGATGGGGTATGCTGTGTGATGGGGTATGCTGTGTGATGGGGTATGCTGTGTGATGCTGTGTGATTATGTGTGATGCTGTGTGATTATATGTGATGCTGTGTGGAGGGATATGCTGTGTGATGTGTGATGGGGTATGCTGTGTGATGGGGTATGCTGTGTGATGGGGTATGCTGTGTGATGGGGTATGCTGTGTGATGCTGTGTGATTATGTGTGATGCTGTGTGATTATATGTGATGCTGTGTGGAGGGATATGCTGTGTGATTATGTGTGATGCTGTGTGATTATATGTGATGCTGTGTGGAGGGATATGCTGTGTGATGGGGTATGTTGTGATGCTGTGTGATGCTGTGTGGAGGGGGAGCAGTAGAGCCCGCACTTCCCATCTGCCGCTGCAGCCATGTTGCTGTCGTTGTGAGGGGGTGGGAGAGGGGAGGAGAGATGAGAAGATGTGAGGAGAGATCCGGGGGATGGTGCAGACATCAGCCGATCACAGCCCGTCCACCTGCCGCCTCCTCTGCAGCCTTTCCCGGACCATGAGCCCCTGCCCAGCCTGGTGAGTCCTGACATGTCGGGGGGTTGTGGTGACCGCATCTCCCGGGCTGTGCTCTCTATCATGGATGCGGATGGTGCTGATCCCCGGCTCCATCCTCTGGATACATTGTAGCACAGAAGCCATCACATCCTCCTCTTGGGCCATCAGTGCTGCAATGTACCTGCCCTCTCACCCCGTACAGTACCCTCAATCTCTTTCCTAGATTTGGATTGGGGGGAGGTGGATTGTGCTCATTGCTGCCTGGAGCTGCTGAACATGGCTGTGTAGCCTGTGACTCAGTATATTCCATTTATCACCAGGATCGGCCCCATCTTTGGCCCACCAGTGCCTGATCCTCACCAGTGCCCACCCAGTACCCACTATGGGCTACCAAGCCTTTCATCTCTATCACTGATGGATCAGTGTTTGCTCATCACCAGGTTATACTAGGCTATCCCAACCAGGGAGCCTTCAGCTGTTGCAAAACTACAACTACCAGCATGCCCGGACAGCCGAAGGCTGTCCGGGCATGCTGGGAGTTGTGGTTTTGCAACAGCTGGAGGTACACTGATTGGAAATCACAGGATAATACTGTATGCTCCTGGTCAATGTCTACCAAGTATCTGATCTCTATTATTCATGCACTGGTATTTGCTCAATATTGGACATTATTTTGCAACAGACATGGGCATTACCATAGCTGGCGCAGAGGTCGCGGATGCACCCAGATCCTGGTGCCTGAAGGGGCCACATAGTAAGACAGCGGTATTATAAATGGCACATGGTTGGCGGGGGGCCCTTTTACTGATTCTGCATTGGTACCCTATTAATCAGTGTTTGCTCATCATTAGATAAATATATATATATATATATATATATATATATATATATATATAATCATAGTGTCTGGATACTTACTACCTGCACACAGAAAAGTGTTTTCTCATCATTAGGTATATATATATATATATATATATATATATATATATATATTATCATAGTGTATGTATTTTTACTATCTGTGCACCAGTATAGTTCTTACTCTTCATCAGGTGTATATATATATATATATATATATACATACACACACACATCATCATAGTGTCTGTATCCCTACTACCAGCATACAGGAAAGTGTTTTCTCATCATCAGGTATATATACATATATGTGTATATACATATATATATATATATATATATATATATATATATATATATATATATCATCAGGGGTCAAGTCCTGGGGAAAAAAGTGTGGGAACTCCCTCAAGATTTCCACTCAAGGGCTGGTCCTGCAAGACTCTTGCTAATA
Organism: Hyla sarda; assembly: GCF_029499605.1. Taxonomy (NCBI): domain Eukaryota; kingdom Metazoa; phylum Chordata; class Amphibia; order Anura; family Hylidae; genus Hyla; species Hyla sarda. The sequence goes on from NC_079192.1 coordinate 401,626,812, forward strand.
GGAATGGTGTTCCTGCTGTGGAAAAAGTGCAGGAACTCAGTTCCCACGCATTCCTGCAGGACTTAAGGCCTGTATGTATATATATATATATATATATATATATATATATATATATATATGTGTGTGTGTGTATATATACCGCCTGTCAATCCCTTCATCAGTGGTCTTCAACCTGCGGACCTCCAGATGTTGCAAAATTACAACTCCCAGCATGCCCGGACAGCCATCGGCTGTCCGGGCATGCTGGGGGTTGTAGTTTTGAAACCTCTGGAGGTCCGCAGGTTAAAGACCACTGCGGCCTTGGTCATCATCCAGACCCCCCCTTTAGTTTTCTACTCACCTCCCCTCGGTGGGAAGGAAGGGTGAGCTGGTCCGGGCCATCTATGCTGCAGGGACTGTCCGGTTGGGAGGGTTAGTCGTTCCGGGCTGTACATTTTCACCAGGTGGCCCCTCTTCTCCGCGCTCCGGCCTGCCCCGGACTAGTGACGTTGCCTTGACGACGACACATGGGGACGTTCAGGCGCGCAGGCGCCGAGAAGAGGGCCCCTCCGGTGAAGATGGACAGCCCAGAACGACTAACCCTCCCTACCGGACGGTCCCTGCAGCATAGATGGCCCGGACCAGCTCACCCTTCCTTCCCACCGAGGGGAGGTGAGTACAAAACTAAAGGGGGGGGTCTGGATGATAACGAAGGCCGCAGTGGTCTTCAACCTGCGGACCTCCAGAGGTTTCAAAACTGCAACTCCCAGCATGCCCGGACAGCCGATGGCTGTCCGGGCATGCTGGGAGTTGTAGTTTTGCAACATTTGGAGGTCCGCAGGTTGAAGACCACTGAGAAGGGATTGACAGGCGGAGAGTTCACTCGAGTATAAGCTGAGGGGGGCATTTTCAGCACGAAAAATCGTGCTGAAAAACTCGGCTTATACAGTAGGCATTATTGTTGGCACAGCATTGGGAATATTTGCACCAGTCTTGTGTCTGATACCAGTCCAGTGTTTGCTCATCTTGGCATCTTGGTCTCAGGCTACTGTCTACATAGTGTTTGGTCACGTGCACCAGGCTGATGTCTTCCTATCATCTGGATCCTTATGACATTTGTATCAATACAGCGTTTGCTCATCATTCATAATATTTGCCCCAATCTATTTTCCATTTTTGGCCATGATACAATACACAAATCTAACATTGCAGTTTAGCAGTGAACCTTCACCTCAAAACGAACATCAAAATTGTGTTAATCAGAGGGTGGCATATCCATGGAGGGGTACTCCGGTGGAAAACATTTTTTTTAAATGAACTGGTGACAGAAATTTAATCAGATTTGTAAATAACTTCTATTAAAAAATCTTTACCCTTCCAGCACTTATTAGCAGCTGTATGCTACAGAGGAAATACTTTTCTTTTTGAATTTCTTTTTTGTCTTGCCCACAGTGCTCTCTGCTGACACCTGATGCCCGTATCAGAAACTGTACAGAGCAGGAGAAAATCCCCATAGCAAACATATGTTACTCTGGACAGTTCCTGACATGGACAGAGGTGTCAGTTACCTTGCCGATAATCCGATAATGCCCCGCACCGCAAACCCCCCGCCCACCTCACCGCACCCCCCACCGCACTGCCCCGGCCAGAGACCGCCGCTGCCCCATTGCCCCCCCCCCCCCCATCCTTGGTTTTATGATTACCTGTTCCCGGGGCCCGGGGTCCGCGCTACTTCTGGCTCCTGCGGCGTCCTGTGTTGCGCTGTGCGCTGCGCAATGACAAGTGACGTCCTCAAAGCAACGTCACCGTCAGTGCGCACAATGACAGCTCAGGACGCCGTGGGAGCCAGAAGTAGCGCGGGCCCCGGGAACAGGTAATTATAAAACTGGGGATGGGGGAGGCAATTGGGCGGCGGTGGTTGGACTAAGGACCGGCAGGAGGAGAGAAGCGGGCGGCAGCGGCGGTCTCTGGGCAGAGGATAGGGGGGGCAGCGGTGGTGGTAGGACTCAGGAGGACCCCAGGACAGGCAGGGGGAGAGAAGCGAGTGGCGGCGGCGGTCTCTGGCACCGCCAAAGCCGCTGCAGTTCATTGATTTAAAGCGCCAGATTTAAATCAATGATTTGCAGCAGCGTCGCCGGGGGGGGTTGTTAAATAGCCGATAACTTATACTGGAATATCGGTATAAGTTATCGGCTATCGGCCTTAACCTCCACAGATTATCGGTATCGGCCCTAAAAAAATCGATATCGGTCGATCCCTACTAAATATGTCCCTCCAAGGTACACCGAAACCTACACATCTGGAGGAAATGCTCCACCAGAATGTACGCAAAAAAAAATTTGCGCAAAAATGTAAACACAAAACGGGGTAAAAATCTTTGATACATGTCCCCAATAGACTCAAAAGGGGGCTTGAGCCCCTGCCATTTGAAAGCACCTGCCCTATGATGCCGTCACTGATTGGGACTGTCGGAGGTCCCTTATCTCAGGAATTCTGTTATGTAAGGTTTTTACAAACTTTTTTATTTATTTATTTTTTATAACGAGAAGTGCCCTTTTTTCGACTTGAGCCCCTGCCCCCCAAAATGACTGTGCACGTCCCTGGATCCTACTGTTGCACAATAGTTGCCATAACAACCAGGGCATTACCGCTTGCTATGTATGGGACATTGTAGAAACGCAGTGCACACTACACCCTAGTTTTAATGTGATGGCCGACTGGTTTATGTTCCAGTGTCTGAAACCTTTATTCATTACGCGCTCTTATCTGGTATAGTTTATAATGCTCGCATGCTGTATACTCATTTTGGGGGAGATTTATCAAAACCTGTTCAGAGAAAAAGTTGCTGAGTTGCCCATAGCAACCAATCAGATCGCTCCTTTCATTTTCCAGAGGCCTCTTCAAAAATGAAAGCAGCAATCTGATTGGTTGCTATGGGCAACTCAGCAACTTTTCCTCTGGACAGGTTTTGATAAATCTCTCCCACCTAAACCGAGCTAGATAGGGTGGGTTCACTTCACACCACGTTTTTGCAGTACAGTTCCCGTATCAGGTTTTTGATAAAAAAACGGATTCCTCAAAACCTGACTAAACTGTATGAAAACGTGTGTCCAAATTTTTATCCGTATATGGTTTAAAAAATGATGTCCGGTTGCATCCGTTTTCTGAGGAAAAAAAACATATATGTTTTAACTTTTCACTCTATTATGAATAAAGTTTCACTTGTTTGATTGATATTCCCAAAAAAAACTGTGCAAAGTCAAAAACCGGATGGTGAAAACCGGATGGAACCGTGCGCACATACGGTTCTGTATGGTTCCCTTTGACTCCTATGTTGAAAAAGAAAAAACGTATAAGTTTCAATACGTCTTTTCACCCGGACCAAAAACCGTGGTGGGTTATGGTTTTGGGAACGGGAAAAAAAAATGACAAAACCGTACAAGATGCAAAACGGACACAACCGGATGCATCTTTTGGCATACGGTTTTCAATGGAGAGTCAGTGCATACGGTTTTCAGTACGGTTTTCAAATTGAAAACGTATACGGGAACTGTATTGCAAAAACGTGGTGTGAACCCAGTCTAAGGCTGCATTCACGCCACGTTTTTGCAATACAGTTCCCGTATACGTTTTCAATGTAAAAACCGTACGGAACCGTATTGAAAACCGTATGTACTGACTCTCCATTGAAAACCGTATGCCAAAAGATGCATCAGGTTGTGTCCGTTTTGCACCCTGTACGGTTTTGTCAGTTTTTTTAACCGTACCCAAAACCGTAGTCTACCACGGTTTTTGGTCCGGGTGAAAAACTGTATTAAACCGTATGTTATTTTAACATGGGAGTCAATGGGAACCGTACAGAATCGTATGTGCGTACAGTTGCATCCGGTTTTCACCATACGTTTTTTTGACTTTGCACTGTTTTTTTTTTTCTTGGAATTTCCATCAAACAAGTGAAACTTTATTCAAAATGGAGCGAAAAGTTAAAAACATATTAAGTTTTTTCTTAAAAAACGGATGCAACCGGACATCATTTTTCAAACCGTATACGTTTTTTAACTGTATATGAGTTGAAATTTGTATACACGTTTGGATACAGTTTAGTCCGGTTTTGAGGAATCTGTTTTTCATCAAAAAACGGATACGGGAACTGTATTGCAAAAATGTGTTGTGAATGCACCCTTAGGGTTTACATCACGTTTTTGCCATACCGTTTTCAACCCGTTTTTCTAAAGAAAACCGTAAGGCAAAAAAACGGATGGAACAGTATGGGAAAAAGTAAACTATATGCGATTTTAAACCGTATACTGTTTTTAAAAGCGCATACAGTTCCGTCCGTTTTTATAGAAAAAAAAAAACATACGTTTTTGAAAATGTTGTTCATTTTTTAATGGGAGGGGTCTTGGGTGGGGACTTTAGGATGCAAATGCTCATGTGCAAAGTTAAAACCGTATACGTTTTCCCGTATGGAACCGTATACATGTGCGTTTCCCCTTGACGTCCTTGTTAAAAAAAATACGTATGCGGTTGCAGTACGGTTTTTAAACCGGAGTCAAAACCGTGGTTGACCACGATTTTGTCTCCGGTTTAAAAACCGTACTGCAACCGCATACGTTTGTTTTAACATGGACGTCAATGGGGAAACGCACATGTATACGGTTCCATACGGGAAAGCTTATACGGTTTTTACTTTGCACATGCGCATTTGCATCCTAAAGTCCCCACCCAAGACCCCTCCCATTAAAAATGAACAAAAATTTCAAAAACGTATGTTTTTTTTTTCTATAAAAAAACGGACGGAACCGTATGTACTTTTAAAAATAGTATACTGTTTAAAAACGCATACAGTTTACTTTTTCCCATACTGTTTCGTCCGTTTTTTTTGCCATACGGTTTTCTTTCTTTAGAAAAACTGATTGAAAACAGTATGGCAAAAACGTGATGTGAACCGAAACCTTATCAGGTGCCAGGGCAACCTGTCTCAGCATTATATATGTACCGGGTATGAGCTTTTGTCTAGCTCAGTGTTTCCCAACCAGGGTGCCTCCAGCTGTTGCAAAACTACAACTCCCAGCATGCTCGGACAGCCGTTGGCTGTCCGAGCATGCTGGGAGTTGTAGTTTTGCAACAGCTGGAGGCACCCTGGTTGGGAAACACTGGTCTAGTGTTACATAACATATCTAGGTTATGGTTTCCAGGGCATCCAAACCTTCTGCACCAGCCTGGCGTATGCCCATGCCATATCTCATCATCCCCCCCACCCCCCGGTATTATGATGGCAGTGCATGTGATGCGCCGTGCAGCAGGTGCTTGCACAGGAAGGGCCGGGCTTAGCTGTACTGAGATGACTGATCTCTTTACACACATCCGCAGCATCTGAGCCTGAACACATCCTCCCGCAGCAGCCGGGTTCCTGCACACCACCCAGAGAGGTAATCACACCAGTGGGTGACATTGAGCGACGCCTAGGGACCCCACCATAGACTGTGATGTGTGCACAATGCCTGTCTGCAGCAGCGTAAAGGCCCCCTATGGCCGATATCCTGACATTCCCTGTAAATATCCAGTTATTTTATATATATTTTTTTTCCTATAGGGTTATACAGACATAATCTGCCTTCCTGCACTTGTATAACCATGTAGCGCACCGTTTGCATTGTGTATTATTTTGTACGTAGAAAAGCGGCGCAAACGCATTGATAAATATGCCCCGGTGGAGGAATCATTTTTACGTGCCTTATGTTAAAGTCAATGGGGGCTCGTGGAAATCAAGGACACACCAGTTTCTTCAATAGCTGGGAAGATATATGCAAAAGCAGCTTTGACACCACTTTTCAAGGGGTCTCCCTTTAAGGGGTGCTCCGCTGGAAAACATTTTTCTTTAAATCAACTGGTGCCAAATTTGTAAATGACTTCTATTAAAAAAAATCTTAATCCTTCCATTGGTGCCAGAAAGTTAAACAGATTTGTAAATGACTTCTATTAAAAAATCTTAATCCTTCCAATACTTATCGGCTCCTGTATGATCCACAGGAAGTTCTTTTCTTTTTGAATTTCCTTTTTGTCTGACCACGGGGCGCTCTGCTGACACCTCTGTCCATTTCAGGAACTGTAGGAGCAAACATATCCTGCTCTGGAAAGTTCCTGACATGGACAGAGGTGTCAGCAGAGAGCACTGTGGTCAGACAGAAAGGAAATTCAAAAAGAAGAGAAGTCCTGTGGAGCTAATAACAGCTGATAAGTACTGGAAGGATTAAGATTTTTTTTTAATAGAAGTAATTTACAAATCTGTTTAAATTTCTGGAACCAGTTGATAAAAAAAAAATGTTTTTCCAGCGGAGTACCCCTATTTTTTCTCTTGACTACCCCTTTAAAGTCAGTGTTTCACTGACTGGGAATGTATGCCAAGCCAAAGATCTCTCTAAAAGGAAAGAATACCCATCTGCAGACAGCTGTTTTAGGTTGTTGCCTAGATATCTGCAGATGGGTATTCTTTCCTTCTGGAGAGATCTCTGGCTTGGCATACATTCCCAATCAGTGAAACACTGACTTTAAAGGGGTGGTCCAGGGAAAAAATATTTATCCCCTATGTTTCTGACCACAGTGGGGGGGGGGGGGGTTGCGCCCTCTGAGATATCCTGTATGGAGGCCGGCTACTCACCAGTACTCAGGGAGCTACAGCCCCCACTCTCGGAGGCAGTCTTAAGTGATGGCCCACTCCACAAATCACCCTGAGGTCAGACCCCCTGAGATCACAAACTTATCCCCTGTGGATAGGGGATAAGTTTTATTTCCCCGGGGTACCGCCTTAAAGGGGTTCTCCACCATGAGGTGATTTTAGTACGTACCTGGCAGACAGTAATGGACATGCTTAGGAAGGATCTGCGCTTGTCTTGGGGCTAAATGGCTATGTTGTGAGATTACCATAACACTGTGGCTAGCTTTTTATGAACTGGTATTTCCTTTTTGAGTTTTCTTCTTTGCCTGCAAATCCCACAATTCCATTTTCCTCCCTCCCACACATCAGCCACCCCACCCATTGAAACATAAATGAGCTGCATTCATTCAAAAGACCATTGTTTTCCAATCAGGGTGCCTACAGCTGTTGCATTAGTTGTAGATTGATACCTCCACCCATTGAAGCAGACAGGCTCCCTGTCATCAGATGACTAGTGAGTCAGGTCTCGGCCGCATTGCAACCTGGGAAAAATCTGAGACAACAGTCATTTTGTATGCTGTTAAAAATAAATATTGGGGTGAAAATTCTGAAGAATTGTGAGAAAACCGTCACACACAGGTACAGACACTATATTATGAACTACACTAACTTTACAGCCCCTGTAGCATAGTCAAATAAAAAAAAAATCCTGGAATACCCCTTTAAGGTAAAGTCACTTAAAAAAAACTGGTGTGAAAGCTTGTTTGCATGTTCTTTCTTTCCAGAATTCCCAGTGGAGCTTAAATGGCCTATAAGTCTCCACACCTCTTTATGATGCTCTCCTTAAGGAGAAACATTAACCCTTTTATTCAATATATGTGTACTGTATCTGCCGCTGCACTCATAGGGTTACGTAGCTCTTCAGCTGTTGCAGAACTACAACTCCCATCATGCCCTGACTAGCCTGCTCTGTTTTCCTAGGCAACCTGACACTGCTATGTTATATGTTATTATACAGTTTTTGGAGCATTTCTTATCTACAACTAGAGCTGGGTGGTATGACCAAAAATGTGTATCATGGTATTTTTGTAACTTATGGCGGTTCCACTGTATATAACAGTATTTCACTCTCCCCCCCCCCCCCCAAAAAAAATCATGTGACCCGCGAGTGCTGTTCTGCTTCTCCCCCCCCCCCCAATTAATTATCAGCCCAGCGCTGCGCTGTCCCCATCGGGGAACTAATCACGTCACCCACAAGCGCTGCCCTCCTCGTCCTCCTGTCTGTTGCGGGCCGCCGGCGCTGGCACTCTGTACTGTACGCTGTATCCCTATGGCCGGGCTGCAAAAGATAAACAAAATAAACTTTAACTCACCTCCCGTTGGTCCGGTACCGGCCTCACCTGCTTCCTGGGGACGAGAACGTCGGAGAGCCGTCAGCCTATCAGTGGCCGCAGCGATGTTCCGCCTCGGCCGGTGATAGGTTGAGCCCACTGTCATGTAAGAAGCCGGCTCCTTACATGACAGTGGGCTAAACCTATCACCGGCCGAGGAGGAACATCGCTGTGGCCGGTGATAGGCTGACGGCTCTTCAACGTGGGAAAGTGAGTTAAAGTTTATTTTGTTTATCTTTTGCAGGCCGGGCATACGAATACAGCGTACAGTATAGAGTGTCAGCGCCGGTGGCCCGCAACAAGCAGGAGGACAGCGCTTGTGGGTGGCATGTGATTAGTTCTCTGATATGGACAGCGCAGCACTGGGCTTATAACTAAGTGGGGGAGGTTGAAGCAGAACAGCACTCGCGGGTCACATATGATTAGTTCCCCGATGGGGACAGCGCAGCACTGGGCTGGTAATTAATTGGGGGGGGGGGTTGAAGCAGAACAGTGCTCGCGGGTCACATATGATTAGTTCCCCAATGTGAGGTCAGCGCAGCGCTGGGTTGATAATTCATTCATTCCCGAGGGGGAGGGGCCCAACCGGTATTGCGCATTCATATCGTGCAGGACAAAATTTTCAGTATTCAGTATGAACCGATATACCGCCCAGCACCATCTACAACCCTTAATGTCATGTAAATAGAGAAGTAGTTATAGTGATACAAGTGTCGTAATGTAGCGGTGATGTAGTTAGTAGTGTAGTAGTGATGACACACTTAAAGGGGTACTCCACTGCTCAGCGTTTGGAACAAACTGTTCCGAATGCTGGAGCCGGCGCCGGGAGCTCGTGACGTCATAGCCCTGCCCCCTCGATGCAAGTCTATGGGAGGGGGCGTGACGGCATAAACTTACATTGAGGGGGCGGGGCGTGACGTCATGGGGGGGGGCTATGACGTCATAAGCTCCGGGCGCCGGCTCCAGCATTCGGAACAGTTTGTTCCAAACGCTGAGCAGCGGGTACCCCTTTAATATTAAAGACGGGAAATCGATAGGAGGAAAACTAATAGAGGCGTTGGAGATACACAGGTGGAGTAGAATTTATTTTGTATTTAGGGGAATAGCTAGACAATTGGACAATCTTACATAGTGCCACCCACCACCTTGGTCGGCTTAAAGTGTTTCACATATAGGTGCTGCACTGGGAAATGGAAAGAGGTGGAGGAAAGTTTTTTTCTGTTCTACTTCATTATAGGAGCAGAACAACCATAGATTGGCAGATAGACGGTGCTGTATAGATACCGGCAGTGCCCAATAGACTCCACTGACTATAAGGGGTATGTCGGGTTTCCATTATAGTGCCTGACATTTTACTGGACACAATCCGCATATATCTGTGTTATTTTGTCTGGTATTTTCAGTTAAATCTTTGATGGTGGCTCCTAATGGAAGCTCCAATGGAAATGTGAAGAGGGCCATAAGCATGCTGGAAATGTCCCAGTATATTAGTATTGGGCAAAAAGATAGGGCTGGTGTAAGAGGGTTGTAAACTGGGCAATTTCCAAGAGCACCATCTTCTTGGATAGTATTATGTGAGAAGTATATGGGAATAGCATTAGTATATTATTTCAGTACTATATTGTGATATTTTATAGGCTAATAATGTCAGTATTATCTTGGTACTATATGGCGGGATTACAGTATTATGTTGGCTGAAGTTCCAAGAAAGACTGTCTAAAATTCTCAATAAAACCAGCCCTGGACAATGATACACTATACTACATACAGCCCATTCATTGGCGTGTAGAGTAACACACTTGTATCTCAGTTCAACACTCTTTGTTGGTCTTGCCGGTTTGCTTTGCCTGGAGGCTTTCATTCATTGTCGGCATCTATGGATCTTTGAATACTGAATACATGACTTTCATTGATATGTACATAGTGTTAGCCAAAGAAGCTACGATTTCTCAAAGCAAATGATACTTTAGAATATCCTTGTCAGAATAAAATATCTGTTTCGCTTTAGGCTATGTTCAAACATAGTATTCTGGTCGTAATTTTAAGCCAAAATCAGGATTGGATCGAAAACATAAATATCTCTCTATTATTGTCTTTGTCTGTGTCAGTTCCACTGGCTTTGGCAAAAAATATTGACCAAAATGTAATGTGTGAACATAGCCTTGGATGCAGGTTAAAGTCACCTAGACCTTTTGACTTTCTATGATCGCCATTTCTATGATCCCTGCCGTCTTCCAGCAGGCCATGATTTACTTTAGTGGTGGTCATGAACACACTGGGAATACGTAGCGGTGGTAGTCATGAACACACTGGGAATACGTAGCGGTGGTGGTCATGAACCTCCTGGGAATACGTAGTGGTGGTGGTCATGAACCTCCTGGGAATATGTAGGGGTGGTGGTCATGAACCTACTGGGAATATGTAGTGGTGGTGGTCATGAACCTACTGGGAATACGTAGCGGTGGTGGTCATGAACACACTGGGAATACGTAGGGGTGGTGGTGATGAACCTACTGGGAATACGTAGCGGTGGTGGTCATGAACCTACTGGGAATACGTAGTGGTGGTGGTCATGAACCTACTGGGAATACGTAGCGGTGGTGGTCATGAACCTACTGGGAATACGTAGTGGTCGTGGTCATGAACCTACTGGGAATACGTAGTGGTAGTGGTCATGAACCTACTGGGAATACGTAGCGGTGGTGGTCATGAACCTACTGGAAATACTTAGCGGTGGTGGTCATGAACCTACTGGGAATACGTAGCGGTGGTGGTCATGAACACACTGGGAATATGAAGCTGTGGTGGTCATGAACCTACTGGGAATATGTAACAAAACCTCCAGTCCATTGGGTGGTACTAATGCAGTGTTTTCCCAGTAGGGTGTTCCCAGCTGTTGCAGTGGTCTTCTTCTTCTGCTGTAGCCCATCTGCTTCAAGGGTCAACATGTGGTGCAATCAAATATGGTATTCTGTATACCTTGGTTGTTATTTGAGATACTGTTGTCTCAAACCAGTCTGCCCAATCTCCTCTGATTTCTGACATGCCTAAATTAGCTAATTAGCTATTCATGATAAGCAATTAAACAGGTGTACCTAATAAAGTAGCCCCTGAGTGTATATATCAATTTGCTCAGCTTCTCCTGCTCTATAACATGCTGCAAGCAGTTTGAATGTTTACATGGACAATATATAAGAAGATTTTAGCAAAAATCTCACACTCCGATGAACATATATACAATGCTGTAACCTAAAACAGTAGCCAGTTTCAGCTTTTGGGTAAGGGGGCTGAAGTTATAGATCTCGCCCCAATAGCCCTTGGTCTGACTCATAGTCGCTTCCTAATGGGGAATCCAGAACACTTGCCCCGGATCCCCAGACGAACGAACACTGCTTCAAGCTGTATGGACACATACATACACATACATACAGGAGAAAGCTGCCCGTCAGGGTAAACCGCAGAAGCGGCCTGACCAGGCACAAAGGGGGGACATATCTGAATACTAGGGGGGCGGGAGCTACCCCTCTATCTAGCTGGCTACCTACTTATATTCCTGAATATCTATCTACCTGGCTACCTCCCCAACTGGCCACAGCTAGCTGCCTAGCTAGCTACTTGACTACCTACCCTTCTGGCTACCTACCTACCTAGCTACCTACCTGACTACCGACATGGCTACCTACCAAGCTTGCTAACATCCCACCTACCTGGCTAGCTAAATAGCTACCTACCTAGGACTACCTACTTACCAACTTATTTTACTACTGAGGGGGTTGAATTTGATCTACCCACATATCTTAGTATGTATTTACCTATTGGGGGAGGGGGGCTACTTAAGAAAGGTACTAACTACTGTGGGACATACCTTTCTAATTGGTGAACAATCTGCCTACTGTACGGAATATACCTTCTTAATGGGGACCTACTAACCTACCCACTTTTATTGTGAAAGAAAACAACTATGATCAGACAAGACATCACCTGTGAGTCACTGGATGTAACTGTTATCACTTATATGGTTTGCAGAGCCTTTGTACAGCTGATATCTATATGGGCTCTGTATGGGGGAATACTGGCCTTTTGTATAGTTGATTTTATTCAGTAACAATATAGTGGTGGCACTAGCACTATGCACCTGTGCACATATTTCATTTTTCTTTTTTGTATTGGTAACATTGTTCTCAGTATACAGGATTTGGTCAGAAACAGCATGATGGTAAAATGTGAGGTGATAATATTCCTCCTTGTATACTGGTATTATTGGTGATATTGATCTTAGTATACTTAGTAACAGTATAGTGGTGATATGTATGGTGATAATATGTGTCCCTGTGTACTGTTATTATTGGTAATATTGGTCACAGTATACAGGATTAGGCCAGTAACAGTATGATGGTAAAAATATTACTTCATGTATACTGGTATTAGTGATAATATTAGTCTCAGTATACAGAATTTGGTCAGTACAAGCATTGTGGTAATATGTATGGTGATATTATTTTCTCCTTGTAGACTGGTACAGTATTATTGGTAATATTTTTCTCAGTATACAGGATTTGGTCAGTAACAGTATGGTGACAATATGTATGGTGATAGTTATTTCTACTTGTATACTAGTATTATTAGTAATATTGGTCTCATTATAAAGGATTTGGTAAGTAACAGTTTGATGGTAACTGTAGTAAAAAACACTTGTCCACTTGGCACTAACCATGTCTCTAGGTGCACAATTAGTTAAACTGACTGGATTAACACCAGGGATCGACCGATATAGATTTTTTAGGGCCGATACCGATACTCCGATATTCCGGTATAAGTTAACGGCTATTTATCCCCCCCACCGCACCGTGCCGCAACCCCCCAATGCACCGCGTAACACAGGACGCCCGGGCCCCTGGAACAGGTAATTATAAAACCGGGGATGGGGAGGCAATGGGGCAGCGGCGGTCTCTGGCCGGGGCGGTGCGGTGGGGGGGTGCAGCACGGAGCGGTGGTGATGGGTGCGGCGCGGTGCGGTGGTGGTGGGTGTGGTGCGGCGGGGTGCGGTGGGGGGGTGGGGGCAGTGCGTGGCGTTATCGGAATATCGGCAAGGTAATTGCCGATACTGATAGCGTCCAAAATCGTGAATATCGGCCGATAATACCGATAATCGGTCGATCCCTAATTAACACCTATAGTGAAATTTCAGACCTGTGGTGCTCCTCAAGTCACAACAGTTCATGCATACTGTCTTTTTAAAAAAAGAGACAAGTGCACTCACCCACATACGGTCTATCTTCAACTCAGTTTATTCTTGTGGTGGCAAAACATCAAGCAAAAATCCAAAGCTTTAGTGTGAATAAAGGGCATAGCAGAGCTTCCAGGGATGTCTGACCCAGACGATGGTGGCCGTTTCAAGTCCTTCAACATTTCTTTAGGCCCCTGGGCCTGAGATCTCGGCATGTACAGGCTTCCTGAAAGTGATAGGAGTGCGGTTGCAGCAATCACACGTCTATCACGCTCAGATCCCTGCATGTACAGGTTACCTGAGTATGTGCAGGTTGCAGGAGGGTGATAGGAGTGTGGTTGCAGCAATCACACTCCTATCACACTAAGGCAGTAAGTACATGCTGAGATCTGTGAGTGATAGGAGTATGACTGCTGCAACCACACTGTAAGGTTGCCTGCTGATATTAGTGAGAATATTGAAGGAGGAGGCTGGGTGTGCTTGTGGGTTAGGGGCATGGTTGGGGCTATGGACTCGAACTCCAGGTATTTTGGAGACCTTAAAAAGCCCCTGTCCAGTATCCATTGTGAATGTATCCTTCCTGTGTACGAATTGTAACAGTGTATTCTTTTCTGTCTTTTAGACAAATCGATGATCCGTCGCTCGTGAAGAGACGTGAAATTTCGAGGACCTCTATAGATCTTACCATTTCTTCAGGTATGGTGCACTGGGTAGTCGTGGCTTACTTTAGAGTGTGTATATGTAGCATATATATATATACGTGCAGAGAGCTCCGGCTGAGCTTATAAAACCTTCTTTTAAGTTTGTCACCATGGCAACATGAAGTAATGCCTTTCACTGAGCGGACCCCACACACAGCAGCGTTATTCCCAGGGACCAGTGGGATAAAGCTTAGTCATTTCTTATTTCAGCTGTTTTATAGGAATTATCTTGAAGATTGTTGTGTAAAAGACTATGCATAAAATTGCCAGGTCAGCCATATAAAAATAATAGTAGGTATGGCTGCCATTCAAACAGTGCATCACCAGAGATAAGCAGAGGAGATGCCCTACCAAAATGGGGAAGGGGGGGGTAAAGATTGTGAGTGCCATATGATTGTGAGTGCCATATGTAATGAGAACACTTAGGGCGCTCAGTTCACTTAGGTATACAGTGATCCCTCAACTTACAATGGCCTCAACAGATAATAGTTTCAACATACAATGGTCTTTTCTGGACCATTGTAAGTTGAAACCAGACTCAACATACAATGTACAGACAGTCCAGATCTGTGAAACGTGTCATTGGCTGGAAGAACTGACATCAGAATGGACATTCACTGGTAAAACCCCTGTATTACTGAAGTGTATGCACTGACTGATGTCTGGTAGTGCCCCCTACAGTACAGGGAGGTATTAAATGTTCTGTACTCTTTACCTGTATTACTGAAGCGTATGCACTGACTGGTGTCTGGTAGCGCCCCCTACAGTACAGGGAGGTATTACATGTTCTGTACTACTCTTTACCTGTATTACTGAAGTGCATGCACTGACTGATGTCTGGTAGCGCCCCCTACAGTACAGGGAGGTATTACATGTTCTGTACTCTTTACCTGTATTACTGAAGTGCATGCACTGACTGGTGTCTGGTAGCGCCCCCTACAGTACAGGGAGGTATTACATGTTCTGTACTCTTTACCTGTATTACTGAAGTGCATGCACTGACTGGTGTCTAGTAGTGCCCCCTACAGTACTGGGAGGTATTAAATGTTCTGTACTCTTTACCTGTATTACTGAAGCGTATGCACTGACTGGTGTCTGGTAGCGCCCCCTACAGTACAGGGAGGTATTATATGTTCTGTACATCGGCTGTCCGGGCATGCTGGGAGTTGTAGTTTTGAAACCTCTGGAGGTCTGCAGGTTGAAGACCACTGCGGCCTTCGTCATCATGCAGACCCCCTCTTTAGTTTTCTACTCACCTCCCCTCGGTGGGAAGGAAGGGTGAGCTGGTCCGGGCCATCTGTGCTGCAGGGACCGTCCGGTGGGGAGGGTTAGTTTTTGTGGGCTGTCCATTTTCACCGGGGGGTCCCTCTTCTCCGCACTCCGGGCCTGCCCCAGATGTTGCCTTGACGACGACGCACAGGGAGCGACTAACCCTCCCCACCAGATGGTCCCTGCAGCATAGATGGCCCGGACCAGCTCACCCTTCCTTCCCACCGAGGGGCGGTGAGTAGAAAACTAAAGGGGGGGGGGTCTGGATGATGACAAAGGCCACAGTGGTCTTCAACCTGCGGACCTCCAGAGGTTTCAAAACTACAACTCCCAGCATGCCCGGACAGCCGATGGCTGTCCGGGCATGCTGGGAGTTGTAGTTTTGCAACATCTATAGGTCCGCAGGTTGAAGACCACTGATGAAGGGATTGACAGGCGGTGATGATTACGGGGGTGTTAATGACGCGTGTCTGGATGATGACAGGGGGGGGGATGATGACGGGGGTCTGAATGATGACAGGGGGGGATGATTACATGGAGGGATGATGTATTTCCCACCCTAGGCTTATAGTCGAGTCAATAACTTTTCCTGGGGTTTTGGGGTGAAATTAGGGGCCTCAGTTTATATTCGGGTCGGCTTATACTCGAGTATATACGGTAGTTGGAGGGCAGCTATTTACTGCCAGTCAGAGTGTCACCCATGTGGTACGACCCCCCACTCCCCGTCACTCTCTAGTAACGCTACTGGTAATAAAGGGTAGATAAAGAACTTCGGCTAATAACATAAGGGAAAACTTTTCTGCTTTAAAAAATGCTTTTTAAGGGTACGTTCACACGCACGGATTTTTTAGCGGGTTTTCCGCTGCGTATTTGAAAGTGGGCGGGCTCTTCTCGGCTGTCAGCAGCAGATTTTCCGCGGCGGAATTATCGCTGCGGAAAATCCGCCACAGTCCCTACTGACTCCAATGGGGCTTGTGGCGGATTTTCCGCAGTGTACATTCCGCCTCAGAAAATCTGCTGCGGACAGCCGAGAAGAGCCCGCCCACTTTCAAATACGCAGCGGAAAACCCGCAAAAAAATCTGCGCGTGTGAAAGTACCCGTAAGCGGGTTTCCCGGGTTTTGCTTACATGCAATGTATTTATCAAGGTTGTGTGACTATTTCATAAATAGGTTGCATGTCAGCAAAAGTAAGTAAAAAAAAAATTGTCATATAAAAGCCATACGTGTGAAAAGATTGATAAATCTCCTTCCGTACGGTTCATTGAGTTGGTACGAACCCTTTTTTCGTTCTCGGAGGGTGTGGGAGTTTTCTGTGTTTGTCGTTTTAAGCTCAGACATGTCTATGCGCTTTGTTATTGTAGCGTTTTTGAGAGACCATGGTTGGTGTTTATCGCTATAGCACAACCACGTTTCATTAACCCCATTATATCTGCATCAGGAAATTGCTGATTTATCTACCGTCTACTGACTTCATGGCCTGCCAGGAGAACTCATGTAGGACCTTTGGGTCCCTTACGTGGTGATTTGGAAACAGTGGTGGAATTGCACTAAATAAGCAAAAATGTGAATTTGTAGCACATACAGCAGGTTATAAAATGATGGGGAAATGTTTGTTCACTAGACCAGAGCCCCTAAAAATACAGACCCCAAAATCAGGCCTGTACTGAAGTGGTTTGGTTTTAAGACCCCCGAGAGGAACTGCTCTGTTGACTGTATGTTCTTTGTGTTGTTTGCCTACATCCCTTGAGGTTACACGGACTCTGAAGAGACGGCTTCCTATTGTATAACCTTATATTACACCATAATAAGTTATAATTATAACATAACAATTGTACAGTCTCCTCTTTCTAATGTGGAGTCTCAAGAACTGGATGACTTAAAGGGGTACTCCTCCCCTAGACATCCTATCCCCTATCCATCTCAGGTGCGGCACCCCAGACATCCGGTGCACAGAGCGAACTTCACTCCATGCCGGATGACTGGCGATGTGGGGCGGAGGCTTGTGACATCATGGTCACGCCCCGCTCGTGACGTCATGCCCATGCCCCCTCAATGCAAGACTTGCATTGAGGGGGCACACGGGGGCAGAGTCGTGACGTCACGATCAGTCCCTGTGGTCGGGAGGCATAACATTGAGAGCCTCCAGCGCTTCTAGCAGTGCTTACAGGTGGGTGCTGCATGCTAGATTGCGGGGTTCTCCAGCGGCGGGACCCCCGCGATCAGACATCTTATCCCCTATCCTTCGGATAGGGGATAAGATGTTTTGGGGCAGGAATACCCCTTTAAATGTGTCGTCTTTTCAGAAAAAAATATTGCAGCGCTGTACTAACAGCCTCTGGCATCAGGGGACTGATCGTTGACTAATAAAGTTAGTCTCCTATTCTTTAGCCCCTTAGATGCCATGGTCAATAGTGTTTGAAAGAGGGAGTGGATGATGTCTGTTGATGCCCCACAACCTGTAGACGAGAGTAAAAACAAAGTAAGCAGCATAAAACACTTGCGCTATAGCTAAACTTTATATGTATACAATGTATAGAAATGAATCAATAAATTAATATGTACCCCCCCCCCCAAAGTGTACCATTAAATCTTTACCTTATTCTGCATAAACACAACTGCGTTAACGGGAAAAATAAAACATTTTCTTTTTCTTTCATTTTGCTTAAGTACTTAAAGGGGAATTCCGGTGGAAAACTTTTTTTTTTTTATCAACTGGTGTCAAAAAGTTAAACAGATTTGTAAATTACTTCTTAAATAATCCCTGCAGTACTTATTAACTGCTGAATACTACAGAGGAAATTCTTTTCTCTTTGGATTTTTTTTTCTGTCTGTCCACAGTGCTCTCTGCTGACACCTCTGTCCATTTTAGGAACTGTCCAGAGCAGCAAATGTTTGCTATGGGGATTTTCTCCTACTCTGGACAGTTCTTGACACGGACAGAGATGTCAGCAGAGAGCACTGTGGATAGACAGAAAAGAAGTCCAAAAAGAAAAGAATTTCCTCTGTAGTATTCAGCAGCTAATAAGTACTGAAAGGATTTAAGTAATTTACAAATCTGTTTAACTTTTTGGCACCAGTTGATTTAAAAAAATAAAAAAAAAGTTTTCCACTGGAGTACCCTTTGAATATAAAAAAGAAAAAAAATGGTATCACCGTATTCGTATCATACTATAACGTTAGTTCATTTTTACCATAGGTGGTAAAAAAATGTACATAGTTTATGACCATTACATGACCACCAATCGAAAATTCGGGGACTTCTTGCTGCACTCTTGCCCCATTATTTTGCAACACATAATAAAAAAAGGTTTTACATTAAAAAAAAAACAACCTCAACATCATATTGGAATTAACTAAGGAAACTTTTCTCTCTTGGGAACAGGTAAATTTGTCATCAAATCCCTAGAGACTGGTGCTACCGGATTTACTCAGCATGACCACCCACGTGACGCTGGAAGATGCGTTATCTAACGTGGACCTGCTGGAGGAGCTGCCCCTCCCTGATCAGCAGCCATGCATCGAGCCTCCGCCGTCCTCCATAATGTATCAGGTAAGTCATCAGATGACCCTCACACTCCTATACATAGTCACATGACCTGATAATCACCGACATCATGGAGCTGTGTTCTATAAACTATTCTGGTGAACCCTACCAAACATAGTTTATATAGCATTTTCCCTTTAAAATGGGCACTGTCAGACACAAAAACTTTGATATGTTGTAAATCATGTATAACCAATAGGTTTTGCAATTGCTTTTATTAGAAAATTTTCAGTATTTCATACTGAAAAATCCAGTCAAACAACTGCCCCCCTGCCTGCTTGGACACATACTAGTCCTGCTGTGTCCATGAGTCATCCCCTATGTCATGGACACACTTCCTTGATTGACAGCTGTGAGCGCAGGGAAAAATCCTCCCCCTGTCAGCTTGTGTCCCGCTACTGTCAGTGAGGACATGCTGGGAGTTGTAGTTTTGCTAATACTAGGGGAGATGTGAGCAGACAGCATACTGAGGGAGGGGGCGGAGACCTGCACAGTGAGGCCACGCCCCCTCCCTTTGAGAGGAATTCAGACTAGTGAGCTAAATTAAAAGTGGAATAAAAAAATAAATAAAGGTGCTAGACACATAAAAATTAGATGTACATGGTCAGGAGTAGGTACTGAGTGATATATAAAAAAAAAACATTTTTTGTTGGATCGGACAGGTACCCTTAAATTTTTATGGTTGTGAATTTTGAGCTCACATTACCTCTGTTTTTTTTTTTCTTACAGGCCAACTTTGATACTAACTTTGAGGACCGGAATGCCTTTGTTACTGGTATTGCTAGATACATAGAACAAGCTACTGTTCATTCTAGCATGGTGAGTATTGGTGAAAAACATGTCGAGTTCTATGGTAAAATATGGGAATCAATTGTCTGTGTCTTATTTAGCTTGTGTATAGACGGCAATAATAAAATAATAACATCTGTCAGCAGCTTGTGGACAGTTTCCTAGTAGCAACGGAATTATTTTCTACGCTGCAGACCTATATTTCCCTATCTGCTGCATATGATAGAGGGACAAACAATGAGCTCAGGGATATATAGTTTCCTATGAACTGATTCAGTGTTTTTTTAAATCTAAACTGATGTTTTTTTATGTAAATTGACTGTTCCGAACGCTGGAGCCGGCGCCGGGAGCTCGTGACATCATAGCTCCGCCCCCTCATGCCGTCACAGCCCGCCCCCTCAATGCAAGTCTATGGGAGGGGGCGTGACGGCTGTCACGCCCCCTCCCATAGACTTGCATTGAGGGGGCGGGATGTGACGTCATGAGGGGGCGGGGCTATGACGTCACGAGCTCTCGGCTCCAGCGTTCGGAACAGTTTGTTCCAAACTGAGCAGCGGAGAACTCCTTTAACCTACTCCTAGTCCTGCTTCCCCCACCCACTCTGAGAAAACCTGTGAGTCTTGCTTACCACTCCCACTTAAAGCTTGTGAGTCCTGCTCCATCCACCCACACATATAGAGCCTACACAGGGTGATACACAGCTTGTATGAATGTGTATACATGTAGAGCTGTCAGTCACTTATGGGGTACCGTAAGAGACCAGACAGATGATTATATTTGGGCTGATTTTTTTTTTACTTAAAGGGGTACTCCGCCCCTAGACATCTTATCCCCTATCCAAAGGATAGGGGATAAGATGTCAGATCGCCGGGGTCCCACTGCTGGGGACCCCGGGGATCGCTGCTGCAGCACCCCGCTATCATTACTGCGCAGAGCGAGATCGCTCTGCACGTAATGACGGGCGATACAGGGGCCGGAGCATCGTTACGTCACGGCTCCGCCCCTCGTGACATCACGGCCCGCCCCCGTCAATACAAGTCTATGGGAAGGGGGCGTGGCGGTCGTCACGCCCCCGGTCATAGACTTGCATTAAGGGGACGGGCCGTGATGTCATGAGGGGCGGAGCCATGACGTCACGCTGCTCCGGCCCCTGTATCGCCCGTCATTACGCACAGAGCGAACTCGTTCTGTGCAGTAATGATAGCGCGGTGCCGCAGCGCCGATCCCCGGGGTCCCCAGCAGCGGGACCGCGGCGATCTAACATCTTATCCCCTATCCTTTGGATAGGGGATAAGATGCCAGGGGCGGAGTACCCCTTTAAAGGGATACTCTGGTGGAAAACCTTTTTTATTTATATATTTATTTTTTATCAACTGGTGCCAGAAAGTTAAACAGATTTGTAAATTGCTTCTATTAAAAAAATCTTAATCCTTCCACTACTTATTAGCTGCTGAATACTACAGCGGAAATAATTTTATTTTTGGATCACAGCGCTCTCTACTGACATCACGAGCACGGTGCTTTCTGCTGACATCTCTGTCCATTTTAGGAACTGTCCAGAGCAGCATATGTTTAGCTATGGGGATTTTCTCCTGCTCTGGACAGTTCTTAAAATGGACAGAGATGTCAGCAGAGAACTCTGTGTTCCAAAAAGAAAAGAATTTCCTCTGTAGTGTTCAGCAGCTGATAAGTACTGGAAGGATTAAGATTTTTTAATAGAAGCAATTTACAAATCTGTTTAACTTTCTGGCACCAGTTGATTTAAAAAGAAAAAGTTTTCCACCGGAGTACCCCTTTAAATTTCTGGCATCAGTTGATTAAAAAAAGTTTTCCATCGGAGTACCCCTTTAATCCTGTGATTCATCAGTATTTGGGATTTTTAGGGAGGTATGGGATGCAGAATTGCTTGATACTGCAGATCCTATGTGAGAAAACAGAATGTTGAACATAAAGAAAGGATTGTCTCGCTGGTTTTCAGGATCAGTGTATATTTGATCATCCTTTAAATATACAGAAGCTGGAAAAGGGTTAGGACACAGCTACATATACGGCACAACGCAACACAACACAATCTATTTACAAGTGGTCCCTCAACATACGATGGTAATCCGCTCCAAATGGACCATCGTTTGTTGAAACCATCGTATGTTGAGGGATCCGTGCAATGTAAAGTATAGGACAGTGGTCTACAACCTGAAGACCTCCAGATGTTGCAAAACTACAACACCCAGCATGCCCGGACAGCCGTTGGCTGTCCGGGCATGCTGGGTGTTGTAGTTTTGCAACATCTGGAGGTCCGCAGGTTGTAGACCACTGTTAGAGGAAGTTGTACTCACGTGTCCCCGCCGCTCCGGACTGTCACTGCTGCCCTGGATGTCGCCTTCCTTCGCTGTCACCGCGTCCCCGGGGTGTCCCCGACGCTCCAGCAAGGCCTCTGCTTCCCCGGCATCCGCGCTCTCACGTCGCCGCCATCACGTCGCTACGCACGCCGCTCCTATTGGATGACGGGACGGCGTGCGCAGCGACGTGATGAGGACGATGGAGAGCGCCGACGATGCAGGGGATCCCGAAGAGGACGCGCCGGAGCCCAGAGGACAGGTAAGTGATCGTCACCGGACCACACGGGGCACCGTAAACGGCTATCCGGTGGCAGCTGAAGCAGTCTGCGCTGCCGGATAGCCGTTTATGCAATGGCCCCGACATACAAAAGCATCGTATGTTGATGCTGCCTTCAACATGCGATGGCCTCTGAGAGACCATCGTATGGTGAAATGATCGTATGTCGGGGCCATCGTAGGTCGGGGGGGGGGGGGGGTCACTGTATGTGTTTGCAAAAACAAACAAGTGTTTCAGCACACATCATTTTGGGTTTCATTGCAATATTGCTGCCTATGTCCATCCTTTACAGGCTGCACATCACTGCATAAGGCCGGGTTCACACCACGTTTTTCAACTACGTTTCCCGTATACGTTTTCATCATTGAAAACGTATGGAACCGTATTGAAAACCGTATACATAGACAAATAATTGAAAACCGTATGCACCCGGATGCAATAGCCAGATTTAGACCAGATCTACCCATTTGTATTTTTATCTTATTTTATATATTCATACATTCGACAACCCTTTCTCTCTACGCATTCTGCATATTCTAACCGCAGTTAATGAATAGTCTGACTATACTGGGACCAACATAGAAATTGTGAAGAAATCCCAACCCATAGGGATTTTAGGACTCTTTGAGGACTGATACCATCTTTTATTGAATTTCTATATTTAGCAACTAGACACATAGGAAGATATTTATTAATTTTGCCGGTTGACAGTTTATTTTTACCCTTTTTTTTTTCACTTTGGTTTTCGTGGACATGCACCAAATTTATCATTTGGTGCAAGTTGTTAGTAATTTTGGCTCAAATGTTGAAATCAGCTGTTCACAGCGCCTTTTACACACTACCGCTAGAGATGAGCGAACTTACAGTAAGTTCGATTCGTCACGAACTTCTCGGCTCGGCAGTTGATGACTTTTCCTGCATAAATTAGTTCAGCTTTCCGGTGCTCCGTGGGCTGGAAAAGGTGGATACAGTCCTAGGAGACTCTTTCCTAGGACTGTATCCATCTTTTCCAGCCCACCGGAGGACCGGAAAGCTGAACTAATTTATGTCAGGATAAGTCATCAACTGCCGAGCCGAGAAGTTCGTGACGAATCGAATTTACTGTAAGTTCGCTCATCTCTACTTACCGCGTATTTTACCCTGTAGAGCAGCCATTTCGGAGTCCCTCCTGCAGTATATCAGCAAGCGACATGAGTTATTTTCTTTTGTGAGGTTATAGCCGCCATGTGAAATGGAATTTTATTTTCTAGTAGTTTTTTTTTTTTTTTTTTTTTACTTTAGTGCAGTGGTCTTCAACCTGCGGACCTCCAGATGTTGCAAAACTACAATTCCCAGCATGCCCGGACAGCCAACGGCTGTCCGGGCATGCTAGGAGTTGTAGTTTTGCAACATCTGGAGGTCCGCAGGTTGGAGACCACTGCTTTAGTGCTTACCTTTCCTGAACCTGTGCGGCCATGTCCAATGGCAGCTCAACGGAGGGTGAAGGTCCCTCAGAGACAACTATGTCGCAGGATAGTATTGAGCAGCCCTTTTTAATGTATTTTGACGCCTTTACATTTTTTGACATTGCTAAGTGTGTTTTCCATGTGCAAAATTTCTTGGCGGTGTTTTGGGGCAAAAAAAAACCCCTAAAGGTGCAAAATTGCGCCAAAGATCGATTGGCGCAAATTATGAATTACTGACTAAAGTTAAAGGGTACCTCTCATCAAAAAAACTTTTGATATATTATAGATTAATGTATGCAGAATAACTTTACAATTGCATGTTATTAAAAAATATGCTTCTTTCTATTTAATTTTCCACTTTGAAGAAATGACCACTAGGGGTCTCCCTACCAGTCCTGGCAGCAAGCATTTCAGACTCATGCTGGAGTCCTAAACACTACGAGCTGCCAGTCTGCTTTGTTCACAAAGGAGAACACTCAGAGCTGCCAGCCTGCTTTGTTCACAGCCTGTTTGGCTGTGAACAAAGCAGGCTGGCAGCTCTGAGTGTTTAGGACTCCAGCATGAGTCAGAAATGCTTGCTGACAGGACTGATCGGGAAAAATACAATAGAAAGAAGCATATTTATCATTAACATGCTATTGGAAAGTTATTCAACATTCATTAATCTAAAATATATCAAAAGTTTATTTGATGAGAGGTACCCTTTAAAATCACACACAGGACTGTGTGATTTTGAGAAAATTGTAAAAATGACAGTGGAGAAGATGCGCCAAACTTTGGCGCAAAAAGACACTGCGCCAAAGCATTGCGCCAAAGTTACGTGAAAAAAAAAGACATAAATCCTTTGATAAATACCCCCCATAGGGTATTTGTGTCTTGATCGGTTAACCTCGAATCCCTTACTTGTGAGCTGCACTTCCTCCATTTTTCACTATACTTAGATCTTTTTTTGATGCAGTAAT
The DNA here is from genome assembly GCF_029499605.1 of Hyla sarda. NCBI lineage: Eukaryota > Metazoa > Chordata > Amphibia > Anura > Hylidae > Hyla > Hyla sarda. The sequence goes on from NC_079192.1 coordinate 401,651,394, forward strand.
TGAATGTAATGACTATTTGTATTGTTCTTATGCAGAATGAGATGCTGGAGGAGGGGCAGGAGTATGCGGTCATGCTGTATACATGGAGGAGCTGCTCTCGAGCCATTCCACAAGTAAGTAATGCTACCTGCTACTTACTAAGACCTCGTTTACTTCTGTTCGTTTCCCCTATGATTCAAGTCTTGGTTGAGGAGGAACTTCCACTTCTCATCTAGACCAGTGTTTTCCAAACCGTGTGTCTCCAGCTGTTGGCTGTCCGGGCATGCTGGGAGCTGTAGTTTTGCAACAGCTGGAAACACACTGTTTGGAAAATACTGGGCTATACAATATTTGGCCTCCTATTTTTAAAGGGTACTTCTCATAAAAAAAAACTTTTGATATATTATAGATTAATGTATGCAGAATAACTTCACAATTGCATGTTATTAAAAAATATGCTTCTTTCTATTTAATTTTCCACTTTGAAGAAATGACCACTAGGGGTCTCCCTACCAGTCCTGGCAGCAAGCATTTCAGACTCATGCTGGAGTCCTAAACACTACGAGCTGCCAGTCTGCTTTGTTCACAAAGGAGAACACTCAGAGCTGCCAGCCTGCTTTGTTCACAGCCTGTTTGGCTGTGAACAAAGCAGGCTGGCAGCTCTGAGTGTTTAGGACTCCAGCATGAGTCAGAAATGCTTGCTGACAGGACTGATCGGGAAAAATACAATAGAAAGAAGCATATTTTTCATTAACATGCTATTGGAAAGTTATTCGACATTCATTAATCTAAAATATATCAAAAGTTTATTTTATGAGAGGTACCCTTTAACCCCTTAAGGACGCAGGACGTAAATGTACGTCCTGGTGAGGTGGTACTTAACGCACCAGGACGTACATTTACGTCCTAAGCATAACCGCGGGCATCGGAGCGATGCCCGTGTCATGCGCGGCTGATCCCGGCTGCTGATCGCAGTCAGGGACCCGCCGGCAATGGCCGACGCCCGCGATCTCGCGGGGGTCCGCCATTAACCCCTCAGGTGCCGGGATCAATACAGATCCCGGCATCTGCGGCAGTTCGCGTTTTAAATGAACGATCGGATCGCCCGCAGCGCTGCTGCGGGGATCCGATCATTCAGAACGCCGGAGGGAGGTCCCCTCTCCTTCCTCCGTGCGGCTCCCGGCGTCTCCTGCTCTGGTCTGTGATCGAGCAGACCAGAGCAGGAGATGACCGATAATACTGATCTGTTCTATGTCCTATACATAGAACAGATCAGTATTAGCAATCATGGTATTGCTATGAATAGTCCCCTATGGGGACTATTCAAGTGTAAAAAAAAATGTAAAAAAATGTAAAAGTAAAAGTAAAAAAAAAGTGAAAAATCCCCTCCCCCAATAAAAAAGTAAAACGTCCGTTTTTTCCTATTTTACCCCCAAAAAGCGTAAAAAACTTTTTTTATAGACATATTTTGTATCGCCGCGTGCGTAAATGTCCGAACTATTAAAATAAAATGTTAATGATCCCGTACGGTGAACGGCGTGAACGAAAAAAAAAAGTCCAAAATTCCTACTTTTTTAATACATTTTATTAAAAAAAAAATTATAAAAAATGTATTAAAAGTTTTTTATATGCAAATGTGGTATCAAAAAAAAGTACAGATCATGGCGCAAAAAATGAGCCCCCATACCGCCACTTATACGGAAAAATAAAAAAGTTAGAGGTCATCAAAATAAAGGGATTATAAACGTACTAATTTGGTTAAAAAGTTTGTGATTTTTTTTAAGCGCAACAATAATATAAAAGTATAATAATAATTGTCACGATGCCGGCTGGCAGGAGGTGGATCCTCTGTGCCAGAGAGGGATGGCGAGGGCCGTGCTAGTGGACCGGTTCTAAGACACTACTGGTTTTCACCAGAGCCCGCCGCAAAGCGGGATGGTCTTGCTGCGGCGGTAGTGACCAGGTCGTATCCACTAGCAACGGCTCACCTCTCTGGCTGCTGAAGATAGGCGAGGTACAAGGGAGTAGGCAGAAGCAAAGTCGGACGTAGCAGAAGGTCGGGGGCAGGCGGCAAGGTTCGTAGTCAGGGGAGATAGCAGTAGTTCTGGTACACAGGGTATAAACACACAAAAACGCTTTCACTAGGCTCTAGGGCAACAAGATCCGGCAAGGAAGTGCAAGGGAGGAGACTAGATATAGCCAGGAAACAGATGGGAACCAATTAAGCTAATTGGGCCAGGCACCAATCATTGGTGCACTGGCCCTTTAAGTCTCAGGGAGCTGGCGCGCGCGCGCCCTAGAGAGCGGAGCCGCGCGCGCCAGCACATGACCGCAGGAGACGGGAACGGGTAAGTGACCTGGGATGCGATTCGCGAGCGGGCGCGTCCCGCTGTGCGAATCGCATCCCCAACGGCCATGACAGGGCAGCGCTCCCGGTCAGCGCTGACCGGGGAGCTGCAGGGAGAAAGGCGCCGTGAGCGCTCCGGGGAGGAGCGGGGACCCGGAGCGCTAGGCGTAACAGTACCCCCCCCCTTAGGTCTCCCCTTCTCTTTATCGGGTAACTGCCTCCCCTGGGATGAGGACACCGGGAAAGGAAGGAGGGATTCCTCAACGGCAGGCAGAACCGCAGGAGTAGGAATGGGGAGAGAGGGCAGAGGGCGAGACCTGGCACGGGGCAGTGTGACACCAGGACGGGGGCCATGGGGTGGCACAGAGGCTTGCCTGACGGGACTGGGAGGGGGGGAGGGGCATTTCCTGTGGCAGGCAGAGTCCTTAATGACCTTAGGGGGACCGGATACAGGAGGAACCACAGGGTCACGGCAGGGAGTACTGGGAACCGGTTTTAGACAGTTCTTGGAACAAGAGGACCCCCAACTCCTGATCTCCCCAGTGGACCAATCCAGGGTAGGGGAATGAAGTTGAAGCCAGGGAAGTCCAAGGAGAATTTCCGAGGTGCAATTGGGGAGGACCAAAAGTTCAATCCTCTCATGATGAGATCCGATGCTCATAAGAAGGGGCTCCGTGCGGAAACGTATGGTGCAATCCAACTTGGCTCCGTTGACCGCGGAAACGTGGAGTGGCTTGACAAGACGGGTCACCGGAATGCGAAATTTATTCACTAGGGACTCTCGAATAAAATTTCCAGAAGCTCCAGAGTCCAGGCAGGCCACGGCTGAGAGAGAAGAGCTGGCTGAAGCAGAAATCCGCACGGGTACCGTGAGACGTGGAGGAGCAGACTTGGAACCAAGAGACGCCACACCCACGTGAGCTGGGTGCGTGCGTGCGTTTCCCAGGCGTGGAGGACGGATAGGGCAATCCACCAAGAAATGCTCGGTACTGGCACAGTAAAGACAGAGATTTTCTTCCCTGCGGCGATTCCTCTCTTCCTGGGTCAGGCGAGACTTATCCACTTGCATGGCCTCCTCGGCGGGAGGCCCAGGCGTAGATTGCAACGGATACTGTGGGAGAGGTGCCCAGAGATCTAAGTCTTTTTCCTGGCGGAGCTCTTGGTGTCGCTCAGAAAAACGCATGTCAATGCGGGTAGCTAGATGGATGAGTTCTTGCAGATTGGCAGGAATCTCTCGTGCGGCCAGCACATCCTTGATGCGACTGGATAGGCCTTTTTTGAAGGTCGCGCAGAGTGCCTCATTATTCCAGGATAATTCTGAAGCAAGGGTACGGAACTGTACGGCATACTCGCCAACGGAAGAATTACCCTGGACCAGGTTCAACAGGGCAGTCTCAGCAGAAGAGGCTCGGGCAGGTTCCTCAAAGACACTTCGGATTTCCGAGAAGAAGGAGTGTACGGAGGCAGTGACGGGGTCATTGCGGTCCCAGAGCGGTGTGGCCCAAGACAGAGCTTTTCCAGACAGAAGGCTGACTACGAAAGCCACCTTAGACCTTTCAGTGGGAAACAGGTCCGACATCATCTCCAGGTGCAATGAACATTGCGAAAGAAAGCCACGGCAAAACTTAGAGTCCCCATTAAATTTGTCCGGCAAGGACAGGTGGAGGCTAGGAGTGGCCACTCGCAGCGGAGGAGGTGCAGGAGCTGGCGAAGGAGATGATTGCTGAAGAAGTTGCGAATGTTGGCGCACAATGGTGGACACTTCCGACAGCTGGTGGGTTAGATGGGCGATCTGTCGGGCGATATCAGAGACAACTGGCAGGGGAACCTCAGCGGGATCCATGGCCGGATCTACTGTCACGATGCCGGCTGGCAGGAGGTGGATCCTCTGTGCCAGAGAGGGATGGCGAGGGCCGTGCTAGTGGACCGGTTCTAAGACACTACTGGTTTTCACCAGAGCCCGCCGCAAAGCGGGATGGTCTTGCTGCGGCGGTAGTGACCAGGTCGTATCCACTAGCAACGGCTCACCTCTCTGGCTGCTGAAGATAGGCGAGGTACAAGGGAGTAGGCAGAAGCAAAGTCGGACGTAGCAGAAGGTCGGGGGCAGGCGGCAAGGTTCGTAGTCAGGGGAGATAGCAGTAGTTCTGGTACACAGGGTATAAACACACAAAAACGCTTTCACTAGGCTCTAGGGCAACAAGATCCGGCAAGGAAGTGCAAGGGAGGAGACTAGATATAGCCAGGAAACAGATGGGAACCAATTAAGCTAATTGGGCCAGGCACCAATCATTGGTGCACTGGCCCTTTAAGTCTCAGGGAGCTGGCGCGCGCGCGCCCTAGAGAGCGGAGCCGCGCGCGCCAGCACATGACCGCAGGAGACGGGAACGGGTAAGTGACCTGGGATGCGATTCGCGAGCGGGCGCGTCCCGCTGTGCGAATCGCATCCCCAACGGCCATGACAGGGCAGCGCTCCCGGTCAGCGCTGACCGGGGAGCTGCAGGGAGAAAGGCGCCGTGAGCGCTCCGGGGAGGAGCGGGGACCCGGAGCGCTAGGCGTAACAATAATGGGTATCATTTTACTCGTATTGACCCTCAGAATAAAGAACACACGTCATTTTTACCATAAATTGTACGGCGTGAAAACAAAACCTTCCAAAATTAGCAAAATTGCGTTTTTCGTTTTAATTTCCCCACAAAAATAGTGTGTTTTGGTTGCACCATACATTTTATGATATAATGAGTGATGTCATTACAAAGGACAACTGGTCACGCAAAAAACAAGCCCTCATACTAGTCTGTGGATGAAAATATAAAAGAGTTATGATTTTTAGAAGGCGAGGAGGAAAAAATGAAAACGTAAAAATTAAATTGTCTGAGTCCTCAAGGCCAAAATGGGCTGAGTCCTTAAGGGGTTAAACACCCCTTTTTCCGCTACTTAAAGGGGTACTCCGCTGCTCAGCGTTTGGAACAAACTGTTCCGAACGCTGGAGTCGGGAGCTCGTGACGTCATGACGTCATGCCTTACCCCCTTAAAAGAGTACTCCACTGGAAAACCTTTTTTTTTTTTTTTTTTTTTAAATCAACTGGTGCCTGAAAGTTAAATAGATTTGTAAATTACTTCTATTAAAAAATCTTAATCCTTCCAGTACTTATCAACTGCTGTTATGATGCACAGGAAGTTCTTTTCTTTTCGAATTTCCTTTCTGTCTGACCACAGTGCTCTCTGCTGACACCTCGGTCCATTTTAGGAACTGTCCAGAGCAGGAGCAAATCCCCATAGAAAACCTATCTTGCACTGGACAGTTCCTAAAATGGACAGAGGAGTCAGCAGAGAGCACTGTGGTCAGACAGAAAAGAAATTCAAAAAGAAAAGAACTTCCTCTGTAGTATACAACAGCTGATAAGTACTGGAAGGATTAAGATTTTTTAATAGAAGTAATTTTCAAATCTGTTTAACTTTCTGGCACCAGTTGATTTACATTTTTTTTTTTTTCGAGTGGAGTACCCCTTTAAACCTGGCCTGTGCATGTAATGGCTATTTATTTGTATAGTCACCTTAGGAGGCTACAGCGGCCAATGCAGAGGAAATCTCTTTTTCCTGGCTTACAGATGAGTTAGAGAGGCCGCACCCGGTCCACTATGCCATTTTCCAGTTACATAGTATGGTTGAAAAAAGACATACGTCCATCAAGTCCAACCAGGGTATTGAAGGGAAGGGTGTAAGGGGATAAGGGAAAGGGATGTAGTTTTATAATTCTGCATAAGCATTAATGTTATTTTGTTCCAGGAATGTATCTAACCCTGTTTTAAAGCTGTTAATTGTTCCTGCTGTGACCAGTTCCTGAGGTAGACCGTTCCATAAATTCACAGTCCTCACGGTAAAGAAGGCGTGTCGCCCCTTTAGACTAAACCTTTTCTTCTCCAGACGGAGGGAGTGCCCCCTCGTCCTGTTTTTTTTTAAGATATCTCCTTCAAAATTAAAAGGAAGGAAATCATAAATGATTGGTCAACGTGTCTTTGCAGGTAAAGTGTAATGAGCAGCCAAACCGTGTGGAGATTTATGAGAAGACAGTGGAAGTTTTGGAACCCGAAGTCACAAAATTAATGAAATTCATGTATTTTCAGGTGAGATATTTTTTCTTTATAAATTGAAGAAAGGATCGTCCAGCGCTAGACTCAGGGAACAGGTACTTTATTTAGGATGCCATGGAGAACAAACAGGTACCCGAAAACTTGTGACGCGTTTCGGCTTGAGTCACTGAGCCGAAACGCGTCACAAGTTTTCGTGCACCTGTTTGTTCTCCATGGCATTCTAAATAAAGTATCTGTTCCCTAAGTCTAAGGTTTGTTGCTTTAGCTCATTTATAAATGTTGACCAGCAGCTCGAGGCTTTATTTCTTCCAAAAACAGCACCACCCCTACCCTCAGGTTGAGTGTGATATTACAATTTGGCTTTATTCAAATTACAATTTGGCTTTATGCTGTCCGGGCATACTGGGAGTTGTAGTTTTGCAACATCTGGAGGTCCGCAGGTTGAAGACCACTGCCCTATTATTTGTATAGAAGATATGTTTTTATGAATTGTATAACCCGTTTAAAGGTGTTATCAAGTGTTTTATAAAAATGTATTTAGTGCTGGGGCGGGGGATAGAAAAACAAGATCTTTGCCTCCCTCCAGTCCCCCTTAAGTCTTGGCTCTTCTTTCTGCCTCCAAGATGAGAGCTTGCTGCAGGACCTGCCGTCTTAGGCAGTCATTGGCTGCAGTGGAGTCCCATCTTGGCCAGTGATTGGCTGAGCTGGCAGGTCCAGGACCTGGGGACTAAACAGTAGCTATGTGGGACTGGGGCTAGGTAAGGATGTTTATTTTTCTATTTTCCCTCTGCCCCAGCAGCATATTAACTTTTCTTAAAGGGGTACTCCGGTGATTAGACATCTTATCCCCTATCCAAAGGATAGGGGATAATATGCCTGATCGCGGGAGTCCCGCCGCTGATCTTGCACGCGGCACCCTGTTTATAATCAGTCCCCGGAGCGTGTTCGCTCCTGGTCTGATTACCGGCGCCCCCGTGTGACCACACGCTCCGCCCCTCAATGCAAGCCTATGGGAGGTGGCATGAAAGCTGTCACGCCCCCTCCCATAGGCTTGCATTGAGGGGCGGAGCGTGACGTCACATGGGGGCGGAGGCGTGACGTCACACGCCGCCGGCCCTGTGGTCGCCGGTAATCAGACCCGGAGCAAACACGCTACGGGGACTGATTATAAACGTGGTGCCGCGTGCAAGATCACGGGGGTCCCCAGCGGCGGGACTCCCGCGATCAGGCATTTTATCCCCTATCCTTTGGATAGGGAATAAGATGTCTAAGCACCGGAGTACCCCTTTAAAGGGGTAGTCCAGTGGTGAAAAACGGACTAAGGATAGGGGATAAGTTTGAGATTGCGGGGGGTCCGACCGCTGGGGCCCCCTGCGATCTCTCTGTACGGGGGCCAGGCTCTCCGGCCACATAGCGGGTGTCGACCTCCGCACGAAGCGGCGGCCGACACGCCCCTTCAATACATCTCTATGGCAGAGCCGGAGATTGCCGAAGGCAGCGCTTTGGCTCTGCCATAGAGTTGTATTGAGGGGGCGTGTCGGCTGCCGCTTCGTGCGGAGGTCGACACGCCCCCTTCCCACGGGCTGTCAGGGCTCCGTACAGGAGATCGCAGGGGGCCCCAGCGGTCGGACCCCCCGCGATCTGCAACTTATCCCCTATCCTTAGGATAGAGGATAAGTTGTTCACCACTGGACTACTCCTTTAAATCACTGAATAAGGCTACATTCACACCACGTTTTTACAATACAGTTCCCGTATCAGGTTTTTGATGAAAAGCAGATTCCTCAAAACCGGACTAAACTGTATCAAAACGTGTGTACAAATTTGAACCCATATACGGTTAAAAACCGTATACAGTTTGAAAAATGATGTCCGGTTGCATCTGTTTACGTAAAAGTTTTTAACTTTTCACTCCATTTTGAATAAAGTTTCACTTGTTTGATTGAAATTCCAAGAAAAAAAACTGTGCAAAGTCAAAAACTAGAGATGAGCGAACTTACAGTAAATTCGATTCGTCACAAACTTCTCGGCTCGGCAGTTGATGACTTTTCCTGCATAAATTAGTTCAGCCTTCAGGTGCTCCGGTGGGCTGGAAAAGGTGGATACATTCCTAGGAAAGAGTCTCCTTGGACTGTATCCACCTTTTCCAGCCCACCGGAGCACCGGAAAGCTGAACTAATTTATGCAGGAAAAGTCATCAACTGCCGAGCCGAGAAATTCGTGACGAATCGAATTTACTGTAAGTCCGCTCATCTCTATCAAAAACCGTATGGTGCAAACCGGATGGAACCATACGCACATACGGTTCTGTACGGTTCCCATTGACTCCTATGTTAAAAAAAGAAAACGTATACGGTTTAATACGGTTTTTCACCCGGACCAAAAAACGTGGTAGTCTCCTGTTTCGGGTACGGGTAAAAAAAAAAAAAGGACAAAACCGTAAAAGACGCAAAACAGACTAAACCGGATGATGCGTTTGACATACGGTTTATAATGTTAAGTCAATGTATACGGTTTTCTATACGGTTCCGTACGGTTTTTAACTTGAAACCGTGTACGGGAACTGTATAACAAAAACGTGGTGTGAATGCAGCCTTAGTCCTTTCTAAAGAACAACAGCGAGTACCAAAGAAAGGAACAATACAAAGCATTGTCTCCGGTACAGAAAATCTAGATAATAGATACAAAGAATAACCAGTTCCTCTGGAAGTGTCACTCATAACATTTGAGGATAAATGTTGTAAAATGAGTTTGTATGGGTAGTCACTGACTAGGTAAAAGAGGTCACGAAAACAACAAAGGGGGAGATTTATCAAGACCTGGGCAGAGGAAAAGTTGTCCAGTTGCCCATAGCAACCAATCAGATCGCTACTTTCATTTTTCACAGGCCTTCATGAAAATGAAAGCAGCGATCTGATTGGTTGCTATGGGCAACTGGGCAGCTTTTCCTCTGCACAGGTTTTGATAAATCTCCCCAATGAAGAAAGACGGTAAACATGTGAAACAAAGGGATGCAACAAAAAGGTGGAGACAAAAGAGGGAGCGAGGAATGGAGTTAAAGGGGTACTCCGGTGGAAAACTGTTTTTTTTATTTATTTATTTTTTTTATCAACTGGTGCCAGAAAGTTAAACAGATTTGTAAATTACTCCTATAAAAAAAAATCTTAATCCTTCCAGTACTTATTAGCTGCTGAATACTACAGACGAAATGCTTTTCTTTTTGGAACACAGAGCTCTCTGCTGACATCACGAGCACAGTGCTCTCTGCTGACATCTCTGTCCATTTTAACAACTGTCCAGAGTAGGAAAAAAAATCCCCATAGCAAACATAGGCTGCTCTGGACAGTTCCTAAAATGGACAGAGATGTCAGCAGAGAGCACTGTGCTCGTGCTGTCAGCAGAGAGCTCTGTGTTCTAAAAAGATTAGAATTACCTAACTAATAAGTACTGGAAGAATTGAGATTTTTTTAATAGAAGTAATTTACAAATCTGTTTAACTTTCTGGCACCGGTTGATTTAAAAAAATAAATAAAAGTTTTCTGCCGGAGTACCCCTTTAACATATCTTGAAGGTTAGGAGCTGAGTGACATCATAATACCTTATGGCAGTGTTTTCCAACCAGTGTGCCTCCAGCTGTTGCAAAACTACAACTCCCAGCATGCCCGGACAGCCGTTGGCTGTCCGGGCATGCTGGGAGTTGTAGTTTTGCAACAGCTGGAGGCACCCTGCTTGGGAAAACACTGTCTTATGCAGATGACAATGACTACACAGGACCCCTGGCCATACTCCGTAGAAAGTGCCCAGATTTCGTGATCATTTTGTTGCTGGTTTTGAGTCCCTGTTATTATTTTAAGTATTTTTGACATGTCCTGCGTTCCTTTACAGCGTAAAGCAATCGAGAGATTCTGCAACGAGGTGAAGCGTCTGTGTCATGCTGAGCGCAGGAAGGACTTTGTGTCGGAGGCTTATCTGCTCACGTTAGGGAAGTTCATCAACATGTTCGCGGTGCTGGATGAGCTGAAAAACATGAAGTGCAGTGTGAAGAATGACCATTCTGCGTATAAGCGGTGAGGAACCTTGAGAAGAGTTAAAGGGGTACTCCGGTGAAAACCTTTTTTCTTTTAAATCAACTGGTGGCAGAAAGTTAAACATATTTGTAAATGACTTCTATTAAAAAAAAATCTTAATCCTTCCAGTACTTATTAGCTGCTGAATGCTACAGAGGAAATTCCTTTCTTTTTGGAACACTGATGACATCACGAGCACAGTGCTCTCTGCTGACACCTCTGTCCATTTTAGCAACCTTGCATAGCAGATGTATGCTAAGGGCAGCATGGTGGCTCAGTGGTTAGCACTGCTGCCTTGCAGTGCTGGGGACTTGGGTTCAAATCCCACTAAGGACAACAATAAATAAAGCGTTATTATTATTATAATAACGTCAGCAGAGGAAACTGTGCTCGTGATGTCATCAGAGAGCATTCCAAAAAGAAAAGAATTTCCTCCGTAGTATTCAGCAGCTAATAAGTACAGGAAGGATTAAGATTTTTTTAATAGAAGTCATTTACAAATATGTTTAACTTTCTGCCACCAGTTGATTTAAAAGAAAAAAGGTTTTCACCGGAGTACCCCTTTAAGGCTGGGTTCACACTGTGGAATTTCTGGGCCTAATTTCTGCCGGAGATCGAGTTGGCAGCACTAGGACCGCGTGGACTACATTGCCGTCCCCATAGATGGCAATGCATTTCTGAGCAGATCTCCCAAAAGATCCACCCAGAAATGCATTGCAGTCTATGGGAGCAGCAATGCAGTCTGCTCGGGCCTAGGGCCGCCGGCTCATTCTCCGGCAGAAATTCTGCAGTGTGAACCTAACCTTAATTGGTCATTAGCTGTGAATGGGGAAGAAGTTTCTTTACATATACCAACAGGCAGTGCCCTAATGCCCCTATGGTCAGTCCATCTCTGGCTGAGGCTGGGTTCACATCACGTTTTCGCGCATACGGCAGGGGAGAGCTAAAACCTCGCGCTCCCGTATGCCTTTCGAATGCGCTCCCGTATGTAATTCATTTCAATGAGCCGTCCAGAGTGAAACGTTCGGTCCGGTCGGCTCATTTTTGCGCCGTATGCGCTTTTTCCTCGGACCTAAAATTGTGGTCAAGCCCTGTTGTATAAGCGCATACGGCGCAAAAATGAGCCGACCGGACCTAACGTTTCACTCCGGCCGGCTCATTGAAATGAATTACATACGGGAGCGCATACGATGGCATACGGGAGCGCGAGGTTTTAGCTCCCCCCTGCCGTATGCGCTCCCGTATGGGGGAAAACGTGATGTGAACCCAGCCTTAAGTCATGCTCACCACATGTTATCAATATATGTATGTATAGTGGCCCTCTCTATGAGAGTACAGGGCCATGGAGAGATGGGGCTTTTGTTCAAGTAGAGGAAATTAAAGGGGTTATCCAGGAAAAAAACTTTATATATATACATATATATATATATATATATATAATCAACTGGCTCCAGAAAGTTAAACAGATTTGTAAATGACTTCTATTAAAAAATCTTTCATTACTTATGAGGTACTGAAGTTGAGTTGTTCTTTTCTGTCTAAGTGCTCTCTGATGACACGTGTCTTGGGAACCGCCCAGTTTAGAAGCAAATCCCCATAGCAAACCTCTTCTACTCTGTGCAGTTCCCGAGACAAGCAGAGATGTCAGCAGAGAGCAATGTTGCCAGACAGAAAAAGGACAACTCAACTTCAGCAGCTGATAATTATTGGAAGGATTAAGATTTTTGAATAGAAGTCATTTACAAATCTGTTTAACTTTCTGGAGCCAGTTCCTTCTATTCAAAAATCTTTACCCTTCCAGTACTTATTAGCAGCTGTATACTACAGAGGCAATTCTTTTTCTTTTTGAATTTCTTTTTTGTCTTGTCCACAGTGCTCTCTGCTGACACCTGATGCCCGTATCAGAAAATCCCCATAGCAAACCTATGCTGCTCTGGACAGTTCCTGACACGGACAGAGGTGTCAGCAGAGAGCACTGTGGACAAGACAAAAAAGAAATTCAAAAAGAAAAGAATTATATTATAGTTATATATGTATTATACAGAAGCTAATAAGTACTGAAAGGATTAAGATTTTTAAATAGAAGTAATTTACAAATCTGTTAAACTTTTTGGCACCAGTTCATTTAAAAAAAAATAAAAAGTTTTCCAATGGAGTACCCCTTTAAGGAGTCAGATTTCCTCTTATGGTCATCCTTCAAATTTACATGTGTTATTATTATTGCTGATATTATTGTTATGTTTTTCTTTTTCAGTGCTGCCCAGTTCCTAAGAAAGATGGCTGACCCTCAGTCTATCCAGGAGTCACAGAACCTCTCCATGTTCTTGGCCAACCATAATCGAATCACGCAGGTTTCTATGTTTCTATGTATTTTGTTATTTTTACGCCTCTTATCTTGGGTGCCCATTTATTTTTCATCCTTATGTTGTAGCTTTTCCATTTATGATTTCGACTTCTAATCTTCAGCTATTTCCTATACTTTAAAGGGGTTATCGAGGAAAAAACTTTTTTTTTTACATATATCAACTGGCTCCAGAAAGTTAAACAGATTTGTAATTTACTTCTATTAAAAAATCTTAATCCTTTCAGTACTTATGAGCTTCTGAAGTTAAGGTTGTTCTTTTCTGTCTAAGTGCTCTCTGATGACACGTGTCTCTGGAACCGCCCAGTTTAGAAGCAAATCCCCATAGCAAACCTCTTCTAAACTGGGCGGTTCCCGAGACACGTGTCATCAGAGAGCACTTAGACAGAAAAGAACAACCTTAACTTCAGAAGCTCATAAGTACTGAAAGGATTAAGATTTTTTTAATAGTAAGTAATTTACAAATCTGTTTAACTTTCTGGAGCCAGTTGATATATATAAAAAAAAGTTTTTTCCTGGATAACCCCTTTAAGCTACATTGCCACTTTAATACTGTAGTGTTATATATCGTACTATTCAGTGTTGAAGATTCCTGTTGTCCTGATGAAGTAATCGCAGCCTAAAAGCTTGCAATAGGGGGAGATCCTAGAACATCAAGAATATGGCGGGCCTGGCCATCTTAGGCCACCCCACATGAATTAGTTCACTCGGAAAAATCCTACTTGTCCTGCAGGAACGCATGGGAATGGAGTTCCTGCACTTTTTCCACAGAAGAAACACTGCAGAACCAGCCATTGACACCTATGCAGGACCAGTGGCTCATACAGTACCTTTACATAGAGTAGTGTAGTGCCTGAGGGTAGCCTTGATGGCACTATGAGTGAATATTCAGCCGCAAGGCCCAGGAGCTAAGGGTTGCCACCTGCCGGTATCTTACCGACACAGCTGGTATTTTGGCCACCCTGCCGGTATTTTTATATAAAAAATACCGGCAATGCAATGGTGCCACTGGCAATGCAATGTTGCACCATATACTACACCAGTGTTTCCCAACCAGAGCGCCTGCACCTGTTGCAAAACTACAACTTCCAGCATGCCCGGACAGCCAACGGCTGTCCGGACATGCTGGGAGTTATAGTTTTGCAACAGCTGGAGGCCCCCCTGGTTGGGAAACAATGACCTACTATATACTACTATATAGTCCAACATGCTGGGAGTTGTAATGCTGGCAATGCAATGTTGCACCATATACTACACCGGTGTTTCCCAACCAGAGCGCCTCCAGCTGTTGCAAAACTACAACTCCCAGCATGCCCGGACAGCCAATGGCTGTCCGGACATGCTGGGAGTTGTACTTTTGCAACAGCTGGAGGCACTCTGGTTGGGAAACAATAACCTACTATATACTACTATATAGTCCAACATGCTGGGAGTTGTAGTTTTCGTTTGGGGCAGCTGCTGAGCCACAGCCTGTATCAGGGCATTCTGGGAGTTGTAGTTAGTAACTACCTGTGACTCCCGAATTTAATTTAAAAAAAAGGAGATCAAAAAGTCACATCAAAACAAAAATGGTAGTGTAAAAAACTTCAAATCGGGGCGCAAAGAATGAGCCCTCATACAGGTCAGTCTAAGGAGAAATAAAAAAGTTATAGGGGTCAGAATAGGACAACATTTTCCCCGCATATGTGTATCCTGTGATGTCACGCATATATAATTAGTTATGCAAATTAGCATGGCCGGTATGTTTTTTTGCAAGCGAGGTGGCGACCCTACCAGCAGCTTTTGGTAAGGGTAGTGTGCCATCTACCAATAGCACTGTGCACCATTGCTGTGTCCGGATTGGGCTATGGATTGGTGTCTATGGAGTGCGCCTCAATTTTCGGACATTTATCTAGTTTTGCCTTCAGAATGCGATCCTTATCCAAACACCAATGGGAGGTTTCCAGTCAACTTCTAGATGGATAATGTGGCTTCTGCAATGTGTCATATGGTGGTTCCCTGTCTTTTCAGTGCCTGCACCAGCAGCTTGAGGTGATTCCTGGTTATGAGGAGCTCCTGGCCGACATTGTCAACATCTGCGTGGATTATTATGAGAACAAAATGTACCTGACCCCAAGTGAGAAGCACATGCTGCTCAAGGTAAAATCCTCTAAGTCAATTGTTTGTTACACAATAAGTCTAGATTTACACTATGGAATTTCCGAGCGGAATTTCGAAGCAAAATTCCACTCGGAAATTCTGGTGCAGCAGAGTCCCATTGCTGGCAATGAGATTTCACTGCATAATACACACTACAGAATTTCAGCGGATGTCACAGAATCTGACAGCTGCTTCCTCTGTCTCTAACAGGTGATGGGTTTCGGACTCTACCTGATGGATGGAAACGTCAGTAACATCTACAAGCTGGATGCTAAGAAGAGGATAAACCTGAGCAAAATTGACAAATTCTTTAAGGTGACGGGTAAAGTTCATTACAGAGATCAATGTGTATCAGGGAATATCTTATGTAGTGCTTCCCAACCAGGGGGCCTCCAGCTGTTGCAAAACTACAACTCCCAGCATGCCCGGACAGCCAACGAATGTCCGGACATGCTGGGAGTGGTAGTTTTGCAACAGCTGGAGGCACTCCTGGTTGGGAAACACTGATCTGTACTATATACTACTATATAGTACAACATGCTGGGAGTTGTAGTTTTGCAACAGCTGGAGGCACTCTTGGTTGGGAAACACTGATCTGTACTATATACTACTATATAGTCCAACATGCTGGGAGTTGTAGTTTTCGTTTGGGGCAGCTGCTGAGCCACAGGCTGTATCAGGGCATTCTGGTTGTAGTTAGTAACTAACTGCGACTCCCGAATTTAAAGGGGTATTCCAGGAAAAAACTTTTTTTTTTTTTTATGTCAACTGGCTCCAGAAATAGAGATGAGCGAACTTACAGTAAATTCGATTCGTCACCAACTTCTCGGCTCGGGAGTTGATGACTTATCCTGCGTAAATTAGTTCAGCCTTCAGGTGCTCCGGTGGGCTGGAAAAGGTGGATACAGTCCTACGAAATAGTCTCCTAGGACTGTATCCACCTTTTCCAGCCCACCGGAGCACCGGAAAGCTGAACTGATTTATGCAGGAAAAGTCATCAACTGCCGAGCCGAGAAGTTTGTGACGGATCAAATTTACTGTAAGTTCGCTCATCTCTATCCAGAAAGTTAAACAGATTTGTAAATTAAAATCTTAAGCCTTTCAATATTTATCAGCTGCTGAAGTGGAGTTGTTGTTTTCTGTCTGGCAACAGTGCTCTCTGCTGACATCTCTGCTTGTGTCGGGAACTGCACAGAGTAGAAGAGGTTTGCTATGGGGATTTGCTTCTAAACTGGGCGGTTCCCGAGACAGGTGTCATCAGAGAGGACTTAGACCGAAAAGAACAACTCAACTTCAGCAGCTTATAAGTACTGAAAGGATTAAGATTTTTTAATAGAAGTAATTTACAAATCTGTTTAACTTTCTGGAGCCAGTTGATATATAAAGAAAAGTCTTTATACAGGTCCGTATACAGAGAAATAAAAAAGTTATAGGGGTCAGAATAGGACAAATTTCCCTGCATATGTGTATCCTGTGATGTCACGCATTTGGCTGTCCTGGCATGCTGGGAGTTGTAGTTTTGCAACAGCTGGAAGCACCCTGGTTGGGAAGCACTGCATTATTAAAGGGGTTCTCCACCATAAGGTGATTTAGTACATACCTGGCAGACAGTAATGGACATGCTTAGGAAGGGTCTGCACTTGTCTTGGGGCTAAATGAATATGTTGTGAGATTACCATAATACTGTGGCTAGCTTTTTGTGAACTGGTATTACCTGTTTGACTTTTCATTTTTTGACTACAAATCCCATAATTCCATTTTTCTCCCTCCCGCACATCAGCCACCCCACCCATTGAAACATAACTGAGCTGCATCCATTCAAAAGACCTGTGGTTTTCAATCAGGGTGCCTACAGCTGTTGCATTAGTTGCAGATTGATCCCTCTCCCACCAAGCGATCGCTCCACCCATTGAAACATAAATGAGCTACATCCATTCAAAAGACCTGTGGTTTTCAATCAGGGTGCCTACAGCTGTTGCATTAGTTGCAGATTGCTCTCTCCACCCATTGAAGCAGACAGGCTCCCTGTCATCAGCTGACTAGTGAGTCAGGTCTCGGCCGCATTGCAACCTGGGAAAAATCTGAGACAACAGTCATTTTGTATGCTGTTAAAAATAAATATTGGAGTGAAAATCACATAAGAATTGTGAGAAAACCGTCACACACAGGTACAGACACTATATTATGAACTACACTAACTTTACAGCCCCTGTAGCATAGTCAAATAAAATAAATCCCTGGAATACACCTTTAAAAGGTCAACCAGCTCTGCAGATTCTATCAGGATCGGCCTATCTAATGTGTATGGGGGTCTTCTTACTCTCCTCCGACAGATGATGTCGGGGGGACTGAGGGATCTGTTACTTTATATTTAAGGCTCTGTTCCCATCATCTGCTTTTAGTGTGTATGCCATGAAAGCTCCTAATGTACACGCTTAATGTGTCTATAGGGTTTTATTAGCCTCAGAAGAGTCAGAAGTGTCCATAGGGCATTCTTCTGCCTAGTATATGAAATAGTGGTGTAGAATAAGCTATTGCATGTACAGGAAAAAGAAAAATCTAAAAATGTAGCTGGTGAACTAATACCATATTAGCCTGTTGGTGAAAGGTGCCAGTATGGCGTCCGACAAAGCCTTAAAGGGGTATTCCAGGAAAAAAATTATTTTTATATATCAACTGGCTCCAGAAAGTTAAACAGATTTGTAAATGACTTCTATTAAAAAATCTTAATCCTTTTAGTACTTATGAGCTTCTGAAGTTAAGGTTGTTCTTTTCTGTCTGAGTCCTCTCTGATGACACCTGTCTCTGGAACCGCCCAGTTTAGAAGAGGTTTGCTATGGGGATTTGCTTCTAAACTGGGCGTTTCCCTTGACACGTGTCATCAGAGAGGACTTAGACAGAAAAGAACAACCTTAACTTCAGAAGCTCATAAGTACTGAAAGGATTAAGATTTTTTAATTGAAGTCATTTACAAATCTGTTTAACTTTCTGGAGCCAGTTGATATGTAAAAAAAATTTTTTCCTGGATAAACCTTAATGTATAGATCTGGAGCTTTTCCCAGAACAGTGTTTCCCAACCAGGGTGCCTCCAGCTGTGGCAAAACTACAACCCCCAGCAGGCCCGGGCAGCCTTTGGCTTATCCTAAGGATAGGTCATCAGTACCACACCAGTGGATTTGACTCCCATCATCTCCAGTGATCAGCTGATTGGAGGTGCCATGGCGGTCAGCTGAGTCCTGTGGCCTCTTTATTAATAGGATTAGAAAAACATAGTTGCTTTCTTCCAGGAACAGCACCACCTTTTTCCTCAAGTTGTCTGCAGCATTGCTGATCAGTTCTATTGAATTAGATGGAGCTTAGGTGTAATACCACACGCAACCTGAGAAGAGGGGTGGTGCTGTTTTTGTGAGAAAGCATCTATGTTTTCTTAATCTTGGGTTACGCCTGTAACAGGCACAGCTATGTACATGTGCTTGGCATTGCAGCTCAGTTGTGTTCACTAGAATGGAACGAAGCTGCAGAGAACTGCAAGACTAGACACAGCCACTACAAAATGTATGGCGCTATTCCTGGTAAACAATTTATTCAATTAGTTTTTTGCTATGGGTGCCATGAGTTGGACCCCCACTAATCTGATAATTAGGTTACATTGAGACGAGTGGATCCATAGCGTATTTTACGCTGCGGATCCGCCGCTGAAGGACCGCCGCTGTATGCTGCCTTTACAAGTGCCTGCTCGGAGCGGCAATACGATACGAGCAGACACACTGCAATGTGCGAGTTGCCGTGCGCATGCGCAGTATACTCGCACATCGCGGCAGCTCTCGGCCATGCTCTTAGAGCAGGAGGAGCGGCTCCGATTTGAGCGAGTACACCGCGCATGCGCAGCGACTCGCACATCGCTTCAGTGTGTCTGCTTGTAGCGGCGTATTGCCGCTCCAAGCAGGCACCTGTAAAGGCACCATACAGTGGCCCTTCAGCGGCGGATCCGCAGCATAAAATACGCTATGGATCCGCTCGTCTGAACGTACCCTAAGGGTGCGTTCCCACATGGCGTATACGCAGCTTATTTCCCGCTGCGCAAAATTTATAGCAGCAGCGGGAAATACGCTGCGTATTCCTTGCTCACTATACACACATGGCTTTCCGGTGGCAGCCCTATGCGTGATATAGTGAGTTATAGAGGCGGAGCCGTGTGCCGGCATGACTGTGACGCGCGGCTCCGCCTCCAATACTCACTGCACACATAGGGCTGCCGCCGGAAAGCCCTGTGTGTATAGTGAGCAAGGAATACGCAGCGTATTTCCCGCTACTGCCGTAAATTGTGCGCAGCGGGAAATACGCTGCGTATACGCCCAGTGGGAATGCACCCTAAGTCTGTATCCTAAGTAAAGGTTATCAGTATTAAAGGGGTTCTCCGGTGCTTACACATCTTAACCCCTATCCAAAGGATAGGGGATAAGATGCCTGATCGCGGGAGTCCCGCAGCTGCTCCGGGTCTGATTACAGGCGACCACCGGACCACCACTGCCTCTCAATGCAAGCCTACGGGAGGGCGCGTGATAGCTACACACGGGGGCGGAGGCGTGACATCACACGCCGCCGGCCCGGTGGCCGCCCGTAATGAGACCCGGAGCGAACATGCTCCGGGGACTGATTACAAACGGGGTGCCGCGTGCATGATCACGGGCGTCCCCAGCGGCAGGACCCCCGCGATCAGGCATCTTATCCCCTATCCTTTGGATAGGGGATAAGATGTGTAAGCACCGGAGAACCCCTTTAAAGTCCCGCTACACAGCGGGTTTCATGGCTATAGATGGCACGGCTGAACCACAGCTAATGAAAGTGAATGTGGACATGTTGCAACCCACACACGTCGCTGTGATCAGACAACGATCCTGTATTTCTGGCGACCATTGGGTCACAGCAACTTATAATGCAACCAAATTCGCAGTCATTAGCTGTGCAGCATGACATGGCGATTTTGGGCCCAGAAACATGTTACTCCCTCAAAGTCACCATGTAGCCCTAGCTTAAAGGGGTACTCCGCTGCTCAGCATTTGGAACAAACTGTTCCAAACGCTGGAGCCGGCGCCGGGAGCTCGTGACCTCACGCCCAACCCCCTCAATGCAAGTCTATGGGAGGGGGCGTGGGAAAATTTATACGTTTAAATTCTCATCTTCTGACCCCTTTTGCTTTTTTATTTTTCCGTGTATGGGCTCATTTTTTGTGCCGGGATCTGAAGCTTTTATCGGTACCATTTTTGTATTGATCAGACTTTTTGATCGCTTTTTATAAATTTTTTTATGATATAAAAAGTGACCAAAAAACGCTATTTTGGACTTTTGGAATTTTTTGGAGCGTACGCCATTGAGCGTGCGGTTTAATTAACAATATATTTATATATATTTTTATAGTTAGGACATTTCCGCATGCGGTGATACCACATATCTTTCTTTTTATTTTTATTTACACTGTTTTTTTGTTTTTTTTAAATGGGAAAAGGGGGGTGAATCTTTTATTACGGAAGAGGTTAAATGATCTTTATTAACTTTTTTTTTTACACAAGTATAGGACAGTGGTCTACAACCTGCGGACCTCCAGATGTTGCAAAACTACAACTCCCAGCATGCCCGGACAGCCGTTTGAAACGGATTACCATCGTATGTTGAGGGACTGCTGTACTATTAAGTAACTATTAAAGGGGTTATCCAGGAAAAAACTTCTTTTTTATATATCAACTGGCTCCAGAAAGTTAAACAGATTTGTAAATTACTTCTATTAAAAAATCTTAATCCTTTCAGTACTTATGAGCTTCTGAAGTTTAGGTTGTTCTTTTCTGTCTAAGTGCTCCCTGATGACACCTGTCTCGGGAAACGCCCAGTTTAGAAGAGGTTTGCTATGGGAATTTGCTTCAAAACTGGGCGGTTCCCGAGACACGTGTCATCAGAGAGCACTTAGACAGAAAAGAACAACCTTAACTTCAGAAGCTCATAAGTACTGAAAGGATTAAGATTTTTTAATAGAAGTAATTTACAAATCTGTTTAACTTTCTGGAGCCAGGTGATATATATAAAAAAGTTTTTTTCCTGGAATACCCCTTTAACTATTAAAATGCCATTTTACATTAGAACAAAAAATCCCTTTATTTCTTATTTATAAAGAAAAATAGAGCCTATTCCCGCAGTTAGAAGCTCACAAGGAAAGGCTCAGTACTGACGTGTTCCATGAACCCCATTCTACCGTGTCTATGTTTGGTGGTCTCGTAGAGCGCCCCCTGTGTGCTGGTCTGTCTGTTCAATGTGTCTTTTGTTTTCTCTTACAGCAGCTGCAGGTGGTCCCGCTCTTTGGAGACATGCAGATAGAGCTGGCCAGATACATTAAGACCAGTGCTCACTATGAGGAGAACAAGTCAAAGTGAGTGCATGCCGTAATGTCTCTCGGCTCCCGGCTGTGACAGGATGACGGTGGTTGCAGGACGACGTGCTGAA
The DNA here is from genome assembly GCF_029499605.1 of Hyla sarda. Classification (NCBI taxonomy): domain Eukaryota; kingdom Metazoa; phylum Chordata; class Amphibia; order Anura; family Hylidae; genus Hyla; species Hyla sarda. The sequence goes on from NC_079192.1 coordinate 401,672,871, forward strand.
TCATAGATTCGGGTGTTCGGGGAGGAAATAAGAAGCCTCAGAACTAAGCAGCTTGTGGTTGTGAGGCGCATTCATTGTCTTCTCGGCTTTACTGCCAAAAGCTGCTTAGTGCTTCAGTAATAATGTAGGGACGCTGGGCCTTAATACTGCTCCGGGGCATTTTAGTATCAATTACCCTCGGCCTGGTATGTCTGAGCATATTTGGCAGACTCGAAATGAACATGTGTTTCCAAATGTTTTCTGGATATGCTCAGTAAATCCAGGTATGGGGGCACTTACGTGCTGAAATACCCAGGAGCAGTATTTGGTATATAAATTTTTTTTTTTATATATATATATATTTTATACCACAATTAAAAATTTCACTGATATGACATATTTTGCTCATTACAATATCTTAAAGGGGTACTCTGGCGCTTAGACATCTTATCCCCTATTCAAAGGATAGGGGATAAGATGCCTGATCGCGGGGGTCCCGCCGCTGGGGACCCCTGTGATCTTGCACGCCGCACCCCGTTTAAAATCAGTCCCCGGAGCGTTTTCACGGGGCCGGAGCGTTGCGACATCAAGGCTCCGCCCTGTTTGAGGTCACGCTCTGCCCCCTCAATGCAAGCTTATGGGCTCCCATTGGCTTGCATTGAGGGGGGCGGAGCGTGAAGTCACAACGCTCCGGCCCCGTTATCGACAGTTATCAGACCCGGAGCGAACACACTCCGGCGACTGATTTTAAACGGGGTGCGGCGTGCAAGATCACGGGGGTCCCCGCGATCAGGCATCTTATCCCCTATCTTTTGGATAGGGGTTAAGATGTCTAAGCGCCAGAGTACCCTTTTAAAGGCCTGGTTCACATCAGTGTTGAGCTCCATTTCTTTGACAAACAATGGACCGTCCTGGCACAAGGCACCAACGGGTCCAATTGACTTTGAATTAATTCACTGGGTTTCCGTCTGGGGTCCGTTGTTTTGCAGGAGTTGAATGGAGAAGAAAAGAGACCTGCAGTTGTTTTTCTGCTTCGTCCCACTTCCATCTTTTGAACGGACTGAGAGAACGGAGCTCAGCGCTGATGTGAACCCGGCATCTTTCTCCACCAGCGCCCTGTTTGGCCCTGTTCGCACTACGGAGATTAAGCATGAAGTATTCTCTGTGGATTTGCGATTTTCTTGCTACATGGTAAATGGAGCTGATAGGATCCGGAATTGGCACCTGGAGGAGAAAAGCGTCACAGATTGACAGGTGGCTGCATGTAGATATAATCCTGCTGCAATGTTGGGCAGTGGATTGGGGTGATTGTTATGGGCTTCCTCTAAGCAGGCATCTACAATCACCCCTGTCTGGTAAACCACTACAAAGGCTGCCTGACATCACTGCAGGATTTAAAGGGGTACTCCGGCGCACCCCTGTTAAAATCAGTCCCCGGAGCATGTGTGCTCCGGGTCTGATTACAGGCGACCACAGGGCCGGCGGCTTGTGACGTCACGCTCCGCCCCTCAATGCAAGCCTATGGGAGGGGGCGTGACAGCTGTCACGCTCCCTCCCATAGGCTTGCATTGAGGGGCGGAGCGTGATGTCACACGGGGGCAGAAGCGTGACGTCACCCGCCGCCTGCCCTGTGGTCGCCTGTAATCAGACCCGGAGCGAACATGCTCTGGGGACTGATTTTAACTTGGGTGCTGTGTGCAAGATCATGGGGGTCCCCAGCGGCGGGACCCCCGCAATCAGGCATCTTATCTCCTATCCTTTGGATAGGGGATAAGATGTCTAAGCGCCGGAGTACCCCTTTAAATCTACCTTGGCCCATACCCAAACACAGATAAGAGTACTACCACTACCATCGTGCATTGGTCTCCACAGGCTGCTGGTGATCGCTGCCGACTTCCAGCAACTCTAATCAGGCAACTACAAACCCTCCTCATCCAGCGAACCGCTACAGAGGCTGCCTGACTTTGCTGCAGGATTAAAATTTCCCACTCCCTGCACCCAAGAGCCAATTAAAGCACTACCACCACCATCATGTGCTGGGCTCCTAAGGCAGCTGGTAATAGTTGCGGGCTTTCATGCACTCTGAACAGGCATCTACCATCACTGTCAACCTCTAAAGCCCAGCGCGCGATGGTGGTGGCAGTGCATGCTGAGGGAAGTTCTCGCCATGAATCTGAAACGCCCCGCAGAGGATCAGCAGCTCTGACTGACATACGGGTGCGGTCAGCGGGAAAACTGAATCTGAGCAATGGCACTCCCATCAAAACCAATGAGAGGCTGCTGCAAGCAGATTCCGTGCAGAATTTCCTAGTGGAAACTCTTTGCCTAATCTCCATAGTGTGAATGGGGCAGTTAAAGGGGTCCTCCGCTGCTCAGCGTTTGAAACAAAATGTCCCGAACGCTTACAGTCGGCACCGGGAACTTTTGATGTCATAGCCCCGCCCCCTCATGACATCACATCACGCCCCCTCTCGTAGACTTGCACTGACGGGGCAGGTGTGATGTTGTGAGGGGGCGGGGCTATGACGTCACAAGCTCCCGGCGTCGGCTCTAAGCGTTCGGAACATTTTGTTCCAAATGTTAAGAATCAGAGTACCCCTTTAAAACTGGCCTGTGAAACACCAGACTAAAAGGGGAGGAGGAGAAGCAAGACTTCTTCTCCCAGACGCTCCACTTTTTCTCCGGAAAGTATATATTGTAATATCGTGCGGCCTTTGGTCACCTTATGCGAAGAAACATGACGATCGCAATGTGGTGCCCTCCCAGCCCCTTGGGGGGGGGGGGGGGTACGGAGTGTGTGTGGGGGGGGGGGGGAGACGGAGTGTCAGGAGTGAGTAAAGGTATAGTTGCTTCTCCACCTGGATAGCCCCTTTAATAAATCTTCTCCACTTCGTTAAAAGAAGACCTGTACACTCTCCAGACCTGTCTGTTGTAGTAAATACTTGTACAGTAAAATCTCCCTTAGGGGACACCTCCCAATAGGGGACAGTTTTTAATTCCCCGGCAGAGTCCCCTAGGACTTAATGTATTTGCACACACCCAATAGGGGACAATAGGTCACAAAACACTCCCAATAGGGGACAAAACACTCCAGATAGGGGACAAAACACTACCAATAGGGGACAAAACACTCCCAATAGGAGACAAAACATTCCCAATAGGGGACAAAACACTCCAGATAGGGTACAAAACACTCCCAATAGGGGACAAAACATTCCCAATAGGGGACAAAACACTCCCAATAGGAGACAAAACACTCCCAATAGGGGACAAAACACTCCCAATAGAGGACAAAACACTCCCAATAGAGGACAAAACACTCCCAATAGGGGACAAAACACTCCCGATAGGGGACAAAACACTCCCAATAGGGGACAATACATTCCCAATAGGGGACAAAACACTCCCAATAGAGGACAAAACACTCCCAATAGGGGACAAAACACTCCCAATAGGGGACAAAACACTCCCAATAGGGGACAAAACACTCCCAATAGGGGACAAAACACTCCCAATAGAGGACAAAACACTCCCAATAGGGGACAAAACACTCCCAGTAGGAGACAAAACATTCCCAATAGGAGACAATAGGTAACAAAACACTCCCAATAGGGGACAATAGGTAACAAAACACTCCCAATAGGGGACAAAAGACTCCCAATAGGGGACAAAACACTCCCAATAGGGGACAAAACACTCCCAATAGGGGACAAAACACTCCCAATAGGGGACAAAAGACTCCCAATAGGGGACAAAACATTCCCATTAGGAGACAACCAGGCTTATGTGCCGGCCCTACCTTGTACACAGGGCCACCGTCAGGGGGTACAGACGATACTTCGCTGCACCTCCCTGCAGAAGCTCCGGCACAGAAGCAGAAGACCGATGTTTAAACAGTGATCTCCTGCTTCTGTAAGTCCATCGGCCACATCATTCATCCCCCCTCCTCCCCTGATCCCCCCCCCCCCCCCCCGTGCCACTATTTCCCCTGTGCCAAATCATCCCGCCTCTTTATTACCCCCTGTGCCACATCATTTCCTCTAGATCCCCCTGTGCTATTTCATTCCCGCTTTATTGCCCTCTGTGTAAATTTATCACCCCCTCTTTACCACCTCCTGCGCCATTTTATTCCCCTTTATCCCCCTGTGGCACTTCATAAAGAAGGGGTGATGAATTTACACAGATGGTAATGAAGGGGGAAGGAAATGGCACAGGTGGGGGGGGGGATAAAGGGGAAATGGGGTGGTACAGGAAGTAAGGAGGGGATAATTTGGCACAAAGCATGGGGGAATAAGATGGCGCAGGGTATAAAAGGGGGGATGAAATCATACGGGGGGAGGGGGATAAGGGAAGATTAAACGACACTGGGAGATTGTACTGCAATATTGTGTTTTATAGGTAATTACTGTGCACCCTGCAGTGAGTACAGGACAGTATTCTGTCATTTAGGAAGATTTTTCCCAATAAGGGACATCTCTCAATAGCGAACCCTTTTTATCCCCCGTGAGTGTCCGCTATTGGGAGATTCTACTGTAGTACCTATGAAATATGAATTTAGGAAAATCAATTCTTAGTACTCTGTATTGTGCCGTTCCTCCTGGAAATGTAGTAGGTGCTAATAATCCCCCCTGTGAATGGGCCTGCTGACAATAATGGGCACACACCCTATTCAGAAATGGGAAAATGTACCGTATTTTTCGCCGTATAAGACGCACTTTTTCTTCCCCAAAACTGGGGTGGGGGGGGGGGGGGAAGTTGGTGCATCTTATACGGCAAATACACGTTAAAACCCTGTGCTATCGCGGCGGTCCCTGCGGCCATCAACGTCCGGGACCTGCAGCTAATACAGGACATCACTGATCGCGGTGATGCCCTGTATTAACCCTTCAGACACGGCGATCAAAGCTGACCTAACCCGGCTGCTCAGTCGGGCTGTTCGGGACCGCCACGGTGAAATCGCGGCGTCCCGAACAGCTTACAGGACACCGGGAGGGACCTTACCTGCCTCCACGGTGTCTGCTCCGTGCCGGGATCCAGTGCATGGCCGGCGCTCTCCTTCGTCGTCATCACGTCATTCGCACACACCGTCCCGTCATCCAATAGGAGCGCCGTGTGTAGCCATGTGATGCCGGCGACGGAGAGTGAGGATACCGGGCAGCAGAGACGTTCCGGTGCGACAAGGACACCCCGGGGACGCGGCGACAGCGATGGAGGGTGACATCCAGGGTCCGGAGCGGCGGGGACACGTGAGTATTACCTCCTATACCAGTGGTCTTCAACCTGCGGACCTCCAGATGTTGCAAAACTACAACTCCTGGCATGCCCGGACAGCCAACGGCTGTCCGGGCATGCTGGGAGTTGTAGTTTTGCAACATCTGGAGGTCCGCAGGTTGAAGATCACTGTCCTATACTTTACATTGTATTTGGTTCAGAATCTTTTTTTTCTAGATTTTCCTCCTTTAAAATTGGGTGCGTCTTATGTGCCGGAGCGTCTTATATGGCGAAAAATACAGGTACTTCATTTCTAATTCTTCTCATTTATTCTTGCAATAATATCGACAAAACAATGCCGAATTCTAAAGGAAAACGCTTCAAAACCTTATTTTATGGGCCATACGTCTATTTATATAAAACAGACAGGTCAAGAGAGTTCACAGATCCTCTTTTAAGGGAACATGTCACCAGATTTAACCCTATAAAACCGCTCATACCATGGGCCCGTAAATTATTATTCCTACCATGTCCATGTTCTATCAGACCGTTGGTTCTTATGGCAGATTCATGGCCGAAACTAGTCCTGGCCGTCTGCCTATGGCCTACATGTAATGGCCTCAAACACAGTGTAAATAAGTGCATCGTCACGGGACACCTTCCAGGACTTTTATGCAGCTGTGCAGGTGTTCATAATACCTATTCTGCATAAAAATTTGAAACCTGGCACCTGAAAGGTGACCCCTGGCGTTCCTCTTCTTCAAGGAAACCTATCAGCTGGACAGACGCCCCTTCTAGTTTAGGGCATCTGTATAATGGCCTATCAGACAGAACTGGTTTATTAAGTTGCACCTAAAAGCACTACTAGAATGATCATGTGCCCCTGATTCCTTAAAGGGGTACTCCAGTGGGAAAAAAAAATTTTTTTTTAAATCAACTGGTGCCAGAAAGTTAAACAGATTTGTAAATGACTTCTATTAAAAAAATCTTTAGCCTTCCAGTACTTTTTAGCAGCTGTATGCCACAGAGGAAATTCTTTTCTTTTTTAATTTCTTTTTTGTCTTGTCCACAGTGCTCTCTGCTGACACCTTTGTCCGTGTCAGGAACTGTCCAGAGCAGCATAGGTTTGCTCTGGGGATTTTCTCCTGCTCTGGACAGTTCCTGATACGGGCATCAGGTGTCGGCAGAGAGCACTGTGGACAAGACAAAAAAGGAATTCAAAAAGAAAATAATTTCCTGTAGCACAAAGCTGCTAAAAAGTACTAAAAGGGTAAAGATTTTTTTAATAGAAGTCATTTACAAATCTGTTTAACTTTCTGGCACAAGTTGATAAAAAAAAAAAAGATTTCCACCGGAGTACCCCTTTAAAGGGGTACTCCGCTGCTAGACATCTTATCCCCTATCCAAAGGATAGATGATAAGATGTTTGATCGCGGGGGTCCCGCTGCTGGGGCCCCTCCGATTTCCCGCAGCACCTGGCGTTCTAAACAAACGCCAGGTTCCTGCAGCAGTGGTCATGATGAAACGGCCACGCCCCCTCATCACGCCACGCCACCTCCATTCAAGCCTATAGACATGAATGAGGGAGGCGTGGCCATGACGTCACGATCACGGCCTCCGGCTCCGAGCATTCTGAACAAAATAGCTCTTATAAAAGAGCTCCGTAGGAGTATGTGGAGTGGAGTTTATGACAAGTATTATGGATTACACAAAATGACCTAAACCTGTAAGTTTAAAGGGGTATTCCGCTGCTCAACATTTGGAACGAACTGCTCCGAACACTGGAGCCGGCGCCGGGAGCGCGGGACATCATAGCCCCGCCCCCTCATGACATCACACCCCGCCCCCTCAATGCAAGTCTATGGGAGGGGGCGTGACGGCCGTCACACCCCTTCCCATAGACTTGCATTGAGGGGGCGGGGTGTGATGTCATGAGGGGGCGGGGCTATGACGTCACAAGCTTTTTGTGCTGGCTCCAGTGTTCGGAACAGTTTGTATCCAGCGTAGTATCCCTTTACGGGCTAAAAATAAGTCACATATTGTTGTGCCCCCTGTGATTGTCATTTCCCATTTGCTACATAACCACTGAAGAGGAAGAGAAACAATATTACCAAGTTTTATTTTAGTATATTAGGTCTAATAATTCATTTATTGTGCAATGTAAATGTTATGTAGAGTCTCGTGTCGGCTTTATTAGTGTTGTGTAACATGCACCTTGGTCATAGCTCTGCAGGATTTAATTACGTCGTCTATGTATCTTAGTTAGTTGTCTCCATTGGTGTAGCACTCTAAGTAATACGTGCTTGTAGACTCTTTTTCGCACGCCCTATTGAGGCTATCTGCAGGTTTTAAGCAGCTGTTTCCTGCCCAGGTGGACCTGCACGCAGAGCAGTATCAGTCCCCAGTACAATATTTGCGAGCAGATGGTACAGATTCGAGATGACCACATCCGCTTCATCTCTGAACTGGCACGCTACAGCAACAGTGAGGTATGGACATCCCCTAAATTATTATGTCATTGTATAGTGAGGGTACATATGATTCAGACCAGTGTAACAGGGTTTTTATTTAATTATATTTGTTTTTGCAGTTTTAATATTATATAACTTTCCAGACTAGGGGGCGGAGCTAAGGGCTGCAGTTGGTTTTTTAGCTTGTGTATTGCACCTCTCATTTTTTAAAGGATCCTTAAAGGGTTACTCCACTGCTAGCCATTTTATCCCCTATCCCACAGCACCTGGCGTTCTAAACAAACGCCGGGTTCTGGCGGCAGTGGTTGTGACATCATGACCACGCCCCTTGTGACATCACGTCACGCTTCCTCTATTCATGTCTATCATGTCTATGAAAGGGGGCATGACAGCCAACACACCTCTTTTATAGACATTAATGAAGGGGGGGTGTGGTGTGATGACACAAGGGGCGGGGTCTTGACAAAATGTTCAGAACGTCGGGGTGCGAGAGTACCCCTTTAAAGAGATGTTTTTCCACAATCTTTTATATTGGTCTGCTCAGTTCCTTCCAGATAGATAGTAGATAGATAGATAAACATCAATACAGTTTTATGTAAAAGTAAGTGAACCCTTTGGAATTACCTGGATTTCAGCATTGATTACTAATGAAATGTGGTCTAATTGTTATTGCATTCCTCTCTGTGTGGCAGTCACAGGGCCCTGGGATCGATCAGAGACTTACCGCGCTAATGGCGCATGCACGGGAGCCCGGTGTTTCAATCAAGCAGGAGATGCCGTGACGGAAGTGGAGAGGTGTTGCCGCTTCGGGGTATAGCAGACCCCAGGCCACACCTTTCCAACTGTTCCTGACCCCCCAAAAAAGCTTTTTTTTTTAAAGTAAATAAAGCAAGAAATGTATGCCTAAAATATAGATGTTAAAGGGGTTGTCCAGCGAAAGAAACAACCTGTGTTTGGTGTCAAAAAGTGCAATAAAGCAAATTACTAAGATAATGGTATTTGCCACACTGCACAGATCTTCAATTATCAGCTGAGCTGTCGGGCTTGACTACTGTCACACTCTCTCAAAGAAGCCTGCTCTGTCCATGCTCCCCCCTCCTCTCCCTTCTGCTGAGGATAAGACCATTGATGTAAACAGGGGGAGCTCGTATTACTGCTAATTAGTTTTTTTTTTAAGGAAGGTTTTTTCAGAGAAAATAGCAGTGAGTCTATTCTGATGGAAACTACTGTGAATGAGAAAGGCTTTCTGCTGCCTTTAAATCTAATGAGCAGTAATATGAGCTCCCCTATATACATCAATGGCCTGGTCCTTAGCAGACAGGGGGAGATGAGGAAGCAGGAACGCAGAAGACTGCTTTTAGAAAGTGTGACGGGACATCACAGTTACAAGCCAGACAGTTCAGGTAATATGGCGAGATCTTTTCAGTATGGCAAATAGCATTATATTAGTAAGGTACTTCATTAGACTATGACACCATACAGGTTGTTTTTCTCACTTGAAACCCCTTTAATACCTTACACACTGCCAGTTTACCAATTTACCAATAAAACATTTTTATGTGACAGATGCACTTTAAAGGGGTAGTCCGGTTTAGGTATTAGTGTCTGATCGTGGGGGTCCAACTGCTGGAACCCCCTGCAATATCCAGCATGGCGCTCCGGCTCTGTATTTGTGTATTTGCTGCTCTCCCATAGAGTTGCATGGAGGGGACATTTCAACCCCCGCTCCTTGCGCAAGGAGAATTGCACTGTGCAGGGGATTGTGGGGGTCCCAGCGGTTGGACCCTCCCCTTTGGATAGGGGATACATTTTCCTAAGCTGGTCTTGGCCATTTCACTCTTGTGCTTTGGTCCATTGTCTTGTTGCATTACCAAACATCTCTTTAGCCTCAGAGGTCATAGACTGGTGCTGTTATATTCTGCTGTAAAATGTTTTCATACACCTTTGAATTCACTGTTCCCTAAATGATCACAAGGCATTTAAAGGGGTACTCGGCCCCTAGACATCTTATCTCCTATCCAAAGGATATGGGATAAAATCTCCCTGCTGCACCCGGCATTAGTTTAGAGCGTCGGGGGCTTGTGACGTCACGGGCACGCCCCAATTGTGACTTCATGACCATACCCCCTCAATGCAAGTTTATGGAAGGGGGCGTGACGGATGTCACGAGCCTCCTCCCCGCATCCCCTGTCATCCAGCACATAGCGAAGTTCGCTCCGTGCACTGGATGTCTGGAGTGCCGCAGCCGAGATTGCGGGGGTCCCCAGCGGCTGGACCCCCACGATCAGACATCTTATCTCCTATCCTTTAGATAGGGGATAAGATAGATGTCTAGGGGTGGAGTACCCCTTTAAGTCCTGAGGCAGCAAAGCAGCTGCAAACCAAATGCACCCACCACCATGCTTTACAGCTGAAATGAGGTGTTGGTGGCAGGGAGAAGTCTTTTTTTTCTTTCAAACATAGCCTGTCCATAAAACATTTGGAGAAGTCATCAAGGCCACGTTCACACTGCCGTCAGGCTCCGTTTGGCGGAGCCCTGTTGGCAGTTCCATCAAGTTTAGCAGAGAAAAAAATAGTGCTTGCATAATTTTTTTCTCCGCCGAAGTCCTGTTAAATTACTGGATCACCGACAGACCCCATGCAAGTAAATGGGGGCTGTCGGGACCCAGCAGGAGCCGTTCGCATCCGACCCGTTTCAGGGTCTGTTGGGCTCAAGAAAAAAAAGAAAAAAAGATTGGACCCTGATCAGGTCAAATGCAAACGGCAATGTGAACCTAGTCTTACAGAGAAGTTCACTTACTTTTATCCCCTGCACTGTGGATGTTTACCCAATGCGCACCGTAAACAACATAAATGGTACAACTGTAAGTATGTTATTAGTTTAGTTAGATTGTGGTTGTCTATAATTGTGACTTAGAGTCATCAATGCAGAAAACCAGGAAATTCCAAAGGATTAGCACACTTCATACAACAATAGATTGGATGGATAGATAAATAGATTAGATAGAGAGATATTAGATAGATAGATAGATAGATCTATATATAGATATGATATGAGATAGATAGATATGAGATAGATAGATAGATAGATATGAGATAGATAGATAGATAGATAGAAGAAAAATCTTGTCCACAGCACCAAAGTTCATGAAAAAATATGTGTTTTTATTCCATAAAAGGTGTCATTACAACAGCGACGTTTCAGTCAGCTCAACCTGACCTTTCTCAAGCATGATGCTTGAGAAAGGTCAGGTTGAGCTGACTGAAACGTCGCTGTTGTAATGACACCTTTTATGGAATAAAAACACATATTTTTTCATGAACTTTGGTGCTGTGGACAAGATTTTTCTTCTGTTTGAACGATGATCCCCTAACCAAGGATCCAGGAGCTGCGTGCACCCCCTTACGATTATTATTTTTTTCTTCAATTTGGCTGTGCTGTTCTTCTTCTATTACTAGATAGATAGATAGATAGATAGATATGAGATAGCTAGATAGATATGGGATAGATAGATAGATAGATATGAGATAGATATATAGATAGATAGATAGATATGAGATAGATAGATAGATATGAGATAGATAGATATGAGATAGATAGATAGATATGATATGAGATTGATATGATATGAGATAGATATGATAGAGATAGATATGAGATAGATAGATATGGGATAGATAGATAGATAGTTATGATATGATATAGATAGATAGATAGATAGATATGAGATAGATAGATAGATTTGATATAGATAGATATGATATAGATAGATATGAGATAGATAGATAGATTTGATATAGATAGATATGAGATAGATAGATAGATATGAGATAGATAGATAGATTTGATATAGATAGATATGATATAGATAGATATGAGATAGATAGATAGATTTGATATAGATAGATATGAGATAGATATAGATAGATATAGATAGATAGATAGATATGAGATAGATAGATATGAGATAGATAGATATGAGATAGATAGATAGATAGATAGATAGATATGATATAGATAGATATGAAGATATATGGACAGATAAAGGAAACCAGCAGCATAGCAGTCAAGAGATTGTAAAGAAGAAACATGCAGTTCTAGGTCCAGATCCAAGGCCCAGTAATATATAAAATAGGGAAAATGTAATGAAATTGGACGATTCATTACATCATATGCCACACACAAGGAAACAGCAATGATTTGAGGGGAGAGAGGATTGAAGCGTTGCTGTGTACAGGTAAATATGACTGGCAGAGACGGGCGGCTGATGTTCTGGGTTTGTCCTGTTGTTTGCAGGTTGTAACAGGTTCGGGTCTGGACAGTCAGAAGTCAGATGAAGAGTACAGAGAGCTGTTTGACCTGGCACTGAGGGGTCTGCAGCTTCTATCTAAGTGGAGTGCCCACGTCATGGAAGTGGTGAGTGTGGTATTAGAGCCCATCATGCGTCCCCCAATAACTAATCATCAGAACACATTATTGAGCTCCTGTCAGCATCTACCCCCCTGCCCTTTCTATGTTGCCCTTTCTTTCTATGTTGCCCTGGTTAACATTTATATACTCTGCCTCACCTGTAAAATATTCAGCATTGACACTTTTGTTACCTTTATTTTCTATCCTTCAGTATTCTTGGAAGTTGGTTCATCCTACAGACAAGTTCTGTAATAAGGATTGTCCAGGTACAGCAGAAGAATATGAGCGAGCTACAAGGTATAACTACACCAGCGAGGAGAAATTTGCTTTTGTGGAGGTAAGTACACGACTAGCCTCTGTATTATAGACATGGGCATCTTCAGTGATACCAACAAACTGTCCTGAGACAAACTGTCCTGGGGTCCAAGGCAAGTTTCTTCATCTCCGAGATGAGCAACACCATCTCCTTCTTCCATTAAGAGAGTATATATATATTTGACATTGCTAAGACAAACATACAAGTAAGCGAGCCTCCCCTCAAAGTGACCCAGATCGTGAGGCTTGGATGAGTAGGCCCCTTACTAGGATTTAGGGCAGCCAGTCACTCTGGTCACCCTAATTCTGGACAGTCCATTACAGCAATGCCTCTATCAGTCTCTCATTCTCTCCACCACCGCTGGCACACACAGTGGCCAACCCGCCACCGTCTATGCAAAACGGCATACAATACAGGTGCATACAGGAGCAGAGGTAGGGGCACATCTAACAGGGCGACAAAATACCTAAAGGGGAACATACATATTTACCATGCGGAGTGTGACAATTCATTCTTCAATCAGTTCTACCCATTTTGGATTTTTCGACCAATCCTACTTTATTTTCCTAAGGGAGCAGAGGTATTTTACAGGAGCAGTGCTGTCTTCCCTCCATACACAATATATGCACGTTAGACCATTCTTGGTATTGCTAACATCAGGACTAATAATTCCATCACATTTACAAGGTTTCAGTTTAACATATCAGGAAAGCAAACTGCAAGAAAAGTTATTTCCCTTAATGTCAGTGACTTTCTCCTTTCTCTTAGTTGACTGAACAAAGTGAAGTCTAATATACAACTCATATGGGTTTAGGCTGCATTAAACCAATGTTTTTGTAATACAATTCCCAAATACTTTTTCAATGTGAAAACCATACGGAACCGTATTGAAAACCGTATGCCAAACAATACATCCGGTTGCATCCGTTTTGCGTCTTGTACGGTTTTGTCAGTTTTTTTCCCATACCCAAAACTGTAGCCTACCACGGTTTTTGGTCCGGGTGAAAAACCGTATCAAACCGTATACATTTTTTTTTAAATATGGGAGTCAATGGTAACCATACAGAACCATATGTGCATATGTTCCATCCGGTTTTCACCATACGTTTTTTGACTTTGTTCAGTTTTTTTTTTCTTGGAATTTCAATCAAACAAGTGAAACTTTATTCATAGTGGAGTGAAAAGTTAAAAACGTATACTTTTTTTTTCTTAAAAAACGGATGCCTCCAGACATCATTTTTCAAACCATAAACGGGTTAAAATTTGTACACACATTTTGAAACAGTTTAGTCCGGTTTTGAGTAATCCGTTTGTCATAAAAAACTTGATACGGGAACTGTATTGCAAAAACGTGGTGTGCATGCACCCTTAGTCTGAGTGTATCCAGCAGTGTAAAGAAATAGGCAATAGACGGCACTCACCATGCAGGACTGTGTTTATTCACAAAGGAGGAACATATTTCGGGTGGCAGGCGGGGGAGCAGTGGCAGAGGACAGGGCTAGACACACAAAACAGCTTGTTCCAGCTAGCCCCGTCCTCTGCCACTGCTCCCCCGCCTGCCACCCGAAATATGTTCCTCCGTTGTGAATAAACACAGTCCTGCATGGTGAGTGCCGTCTACTACCTTTTTCTTTACATTGCTGGATTTCATGTTTCGTTGTGACTGAGCACCACCGCTACAGGCTTATAGGAGTCAGTTCTATGTGCTTCCCCGTGCTTCTCCCTGCACTTAGTGTCATATGTGCCGGCTTTGTCCTTTCTCTGTGTCATTAGTCTGAGTGTATGTTGTGTGATAACTTAAAAACCTCTTGATGGATTTGTCTCAAATGTAAAATGATAACATATTAGGGGTGGAAATCGTTCTAGCGGAAGGGGATGATTTCATATGTTCTAGATATGTGCTGCTGTGTCAGATAGATCCATTATTGTATTTTGTGACGGAAGATAGTACGGAAGAAAATAGTTCATGAACTATTTTCTTCCATACTATCTTCCGTCACAAAATAACATCCGTTATCAATAACGGACTATAATGGATTAAAACGGATATTAGAAAAATCCCATAGACTATAATGGGATTTTCTAACAGACGTATAGGATTTGGTTACTGCCGGTGACGGGTGATTTTAGGGCGGAACTAGCGACGGAACTTGCTAAACGCAGTAATTTGCTAGTGTGAAAGAAGCCTAAGATAAGAGCAATAAATGTAAGATGTATATGGGTCAGAAGCCAAATGTTCTTAGCACCAGGACAGTATAAAACGTCCAGATGTTACATGTAAGTGAATAGGTTTGATGGTATTTTCATGCCTTGCACTAAATTGTTCTTACGATTTCTTTAAGGTGATTGCCATGGTTAAGGGTCTGCAAGTTCTCATGGGCCGCATGGAAAGTGTATTCAATCAAGCCATCAGAAATACTATATACGCAGCCCTGCAGGACTTTGCTCAGAGTACCCTACGAGAACCGCTGCGTCAGGCCGTACGCAAAAAGAAGAATGTGCTGATAAGGTGAGAGGAACCAGATACATAGTGATATATAAGGTACCTTCAGGATCCTTTAGGAGGAAATGTCTGCTAGTAGAATAGTTTACTAAACAACACCATTTAGAGCTATATCATATGTATAAAAGTACCAAATGCCACCTAGTGGCCAACTCCCAATATGTGAGATGAGGAGAAGCCACCCTTTCATACAAGGAACCCTAGGCATGGCATGAGCCTTTTGCACCTAAAGAAATGGCTCAACATCCATCAGCTGCTGGGTGTATCTAATTGAAATCTGATTGTGACTCTAATCAAACGATCAGTTGCAACGTAGGTAAGCTGCCGTCTATTAGGTATTGTTCTTATAGGGGAACTAAAACCATAGCCCATCTTTTCCCTCTCACCAACATATTTATTTGTCTAAAAATCATTCATTAGCTATGAAGCAGTTTCCCTCTTTCAGCTGTCACTTACATGCAGGGAGTGAGAGAAAGACATCATTATCAGATCCACCTTGTCTTTGTGCAAAGCCCTCAGTGAGACTAGCCCCCCGCCCCTCCTGAAAGACAAACACCTGTCACGCATGGACAGGGAATAGTGAAGCCCTAACTCACCCACAGCCACTGTCCCTACCTATTGCCTATCTGCCCTAAGTGAAGGATCGACAACCACGATGACAAACCCTCCCTGCTAGGTGCTGGGGCAGCGTTGTCAAAATAATAAAATACATAAACAGTAACATAGTAACATAGGGGGAGATTTATTAAAACCTGTGCAGAGGAAAACTTGCCCAGTTGCCCATAGCAACCAATCAGATTGCTTCTTTCATTTTTCACTGGCCTTCATAAAAATGAAAGAAGCAAGCTGATTGGTTGCTATGGGCAACTGGGCAAGTTTTCCTCTGCACAGGTTTTGATAAATCTCTCCCATAGTTCATAAGGTTTAAAAAAGACCAGAGTCCATCAAGTTCAACCTATAACCCTAATGAGTCCCTACTGAGTTGATCCAGAGGAAGGCAAAAAAAAACTCATACTAGAGGTAAAAATTCCTTCCCGACTCCAAATATGGCATCATAATAAATCCCTGGATCAATGTTCTGTCCCTATAAATCTAGTATACATAACCAGCGATGTTGTTATTCTCCAAAAATGCATCCAGACCCCTTTTAAATTCTTTTACAGAGTTCACCATGACCACCACCTCCAGGAGAGAATTCCACAGCCTCACTGCTCTTACAGTGAAGAACCCCGTCTGTGCTGGTGTAGAAACCTTCTTTCCTCTAGATGTAGAGGATGCCCCCTTGTTATAGATACAGTCCTGGGTATAAATAGATATAGGAGAGATCTCTGTACGGTCCACTGATATATTTATAGATAGTTATTAGGTCTCCCCTAAGCCTTCTTTTTTCTAAACTAAATAACCCTAATTCTGATAATCTTTCTGGGTACTGTAGTCCTCCCATTCCCCGTATTACTCTGGTTGCCCGTCTTTGAACCCTCTCCAGCTCCACTATATCTTTCTTGTACACTGGTGCCCAGTACTGTACACAGTATTCTATGTGTGGTCTGTCCAGTACTGTACACAGTATTCTATGTGTGGTCTGACTAGTGATTTGTACAGTGGTAGAATTATTTCCTTGTCGTGGGCATCTATGCCCCTATTGATGCACCCCATGATTTTATTTGCCTTGGCAGCAGCTGCCCGACACTGGTCACTACAGCTAGATTTACTGTTAACTAAGACTCCTAAGTCCTTTTCGACATCAGTCATCCCAAGTGTTCTCCTATTTAATACATCATCCCAGTCCGGATCTTCCCCATGTGCATTACCTTACATTTATCAGTGTTGAACCACATCTGCCACTTCCCAGCCCAAACCTCCAACCTATCCAGATCCATTTGTAATAGTGCACTGTCCTCTATTGTGTTTACCACTTTACAGAGTTTAGTATCATCTGCAAAGATCACCCAATCACAATAAGTCCCATTAATACCCACCCTCTCTTTCCTATCACTGAGCCAGTTACTTATCCACTTGCTTACATTCTCCCCCAGCCCAATCCTTCTCCTTTTGTGTACCAATCTTTTATGTGGCACCATATCAAATGCTTTGGAAAAATCCAGATAAACGATATCCAGCGATTCCCCCCTGGTCCAGTCTGGAGCTCGCCTCCTCATAAAAGCTGATCAGGTTAGTATGACAGGACTGATCCCTCATAAATCCATGCTGATATGGGATCATACATTTATTTTTATCAAGATACTCCAAAATAGCATCTCTTAGAAAACCCTCAAACAATTTACTTACAACGGAGGTTAAACTAACAGGTCTATAATTCCTGGGGTCGGGAAACAGCTGGAGGCACACAAACTAACAGAGATACACTAAGATACACATACGGTCAAATCAGTGTCAGTCTAGCCACGGTCGGTACCAGGAAATAGTGGAGTATAGGAAAGCAGAGCAAGAGAAGTGTTAAGGAAAAAGCCAAAGATCAATAAACAAGCAGGTATCCAGTAAGCAGGAGGTGTCAGCTAAGTGTAACATTTCACAGACAATGAACTGATCACTGCTCCTAGCTTATATAGATAGGTGATCGGGGATACACCTTCCTGATAGGTAGCAGAGCTGAGAACCAGACCCAGACAACACAGGTGAGCTCCAAGCAGCTCTAGCCCAACTAGAGTCATTTAACTCTTCGTGTTTGACCAGAGCCAGACATTACAACACCACATGATTTCTGTTTTGTCTGGCTTCACAACCACACCTCCCCTCTTCCTCCCTGTGTGAGGATCTTGCCGGCAGAGAAACAGCACAGTGTCTCCTCAGCACACAACGCTGCTTTTTGCCTGCTGTAGATCTAATCACTGACTTCTGCCATTCAGAGCATAGCATGATTTATTGCTGATGGGAAGTGTGTGGTACCAGTGGTGGTGTAGTAAAATTCATTATTACTTTGTGACACCAGGGCACCGTTATCCAAAACACGGTCTGAGGTTGGAGACAGCTTCTCCTGAGCCAGACATGGGGAGTAAATGAGCACACCGACATCAGGTTACGGATAACTGTCTTTACTGAGCAGAGTGAGAGGATGCAGCTAACCCCTTGGGAGCCCTGTTCTGACTGGCGAATCACAGCATTTCCGGGCTGATCGGGTCTCTGGTGGCCTGATCGCCCGGAAAATAAGGGTGATTGGTACTGTCACAGACAGTGCCAATCACCCTGAAGGATAGGAGGGAGGTGGCAGGGGTGCCACCTTCTCCTATCCTCTGTGATTGGCTAGCCAGGACTGAGATTCCCTGCTCTGCCCCTGGAAGTTTGGGCAGAGCGAGGGAAAGATGGTGGCGACGGCTGTGGGGGGCGCTGTGGCAGGGGGACCGGCGGCAGGCAGCGGGAGGATCGGCGACAGGCTGCGGGGAGGACCAGCGGCAGGAGATCGGAGGCAGTGGAGTCATCGGCAGCAGAGAAGACCGCTGGTAAGTAATCTTCACTGCTGCCTTCTAGGAATTTCACAACTACAACTCCCAGCATGCCCAGACAGCCTTTGGCTGTCTGGGCATGCTGGGAGTTGTAGTTTTGCAACATCTGGAGGGCCATAGTTTGGAGATAACTGTGCAGTGGTCTCCAAACTGTTCCCTTCCAGATGTTGCAAAACTACAACTATCAGCATGCCCAGACAGTCCAGGCATGCTAGGAGTTGTAGTTTTGCTATACAGTTGTCTCCAAACTGTAGCCCTCCAGATGTTGTAAAACTACAATTCAAAGCATGCCAAGACAGTCCAGGCATGCTGAGCTTTGGTAGTTCTGCAACATCTGGCCCCAAACTACAACTCCCAGCATTTCTTTGCAGTCTGGACATGCTTGCAGAGCACTGCGCCCGCAGAGCACTTTACATCCATATATGGGGTATTTAAGAAATGGTGTTACAAATTTTTTAATTTCCCCTTGCGAAAATGAAAACTTTGGGGTAACACCAGCATTTTAGTGAAAAAAAATAAAACATTTCATTTTCACGTCCAACTTAAGTGAAAATTCGTCAAACACCTGTGGGGTATTAAGCCTCATTGTTCCCCTTGTTACGTTCCTTGAGGGGTGCAGTTTCCCAAATAGTGTGCCATGTGTTTTTTTTTTTTTTTTTTTTTTGCTGTTCTGGCACCATAGGGGCTTCCTAAATGCAACATGCCCCCCAAAAACCATTTCAGCAAAATTTGTTTTCCAAGAGCCCAATGTCACTCCTTCCCTTCTGAGCCCTCTAGTGCACCCACAGAGCACTTTACATCCACATATGAGGTATTTCTTTACTCCAGAGAAATGGGGTTACAAATTTTGGGTGACATTTTTCCCTATTACCCCTTGCGAAAAGGAAAAATTTGGGGTAACATTAGCATTTTATTGAAAAAAATATAATTTT
This sequence comes from Hyla sarda, assembly GCF_029499605.1. Taxonomy (NCBI): domain Eukaryota; kingdom Metazoa; phylum Chordata; class Amphibia; order Anura; family Hylidae; genus Hyla; species Hyla sarda. The sequence goes on from NC_079192.1 coordinate 401,692,155, forward strand.
TCATTTTCAAGTCCCACTTTAACGAAAGTTCGTAAATCACCTGTGGGGTGTTAAGGCTCACTGTACCCCTTGTTACATTCCTTGAGGGGTGTAGTTTCCCAAATAGTGGGCCATGTGGGTGTTTTTTGCTGTTCTGACACCATAGGGGCTTCCTAAAAACGACATGCCCCACAAAAACCATTTTAGCAAAATTCGCCCTCCAAAATCCCATTGTCCACACCTTCCTTGTTGAGCCCTCTAGTGCACCCACAGAGCACTTTACATCCACATATGAGGTATTTCCTTACTCAAGAGAAATTAGGCTACAAACTTTGATGACTTTTACTTCTTTTACCCCTTGTAAAAATAAGGGTCTACAAGAACATGTTAGTGTAAAAAATGAAGATTTATTATTTTTGCCTCCAATTTGCTGCTATTCTAAAGGGTTAACAAACTTTCTGAATGTCATTTTGAATATGATGAGGGGTTCAGTTTTCATAATGGGGTCCATTATGTGGTATTTCTAACATAAAGACCCTCAAATTCACTTCAAATTCACTTAAAAACTTCAGAACTGGTCCCTGAAAAATTCAGATTTTGAAATTTTCATGAAAAATTTGAAAATTGCTTCTAAACTTTGAAGCCCTGTAATGTTTTCAAAAAGTAAAAACACGTCAACTTTATGATGAAAATATAAAGTAGACATTTTATATGTGAATCAATACATAATTTATTTGGGATGTCCATTTTCCTTATAAGCAGAGAGCTTCAAAGTTAGAAAAAATGCAAAATTTTCAAATTTTTCATGAAATTTTGGAATTTGGAAGAAATTATGCAAGTATTGACGAAAATTTACCACTAACATAAAGTTGAATATGTCACGAAAAAACATTCTCGGAATCAAATTCATAAGTAAAAGCATTCCAGGGTTATTAATGCTTAAAGTGACAGTGGTCAGATGTGCAAACAACACTACACTTATGGGCTAGAATTGTGGGGTTCCCATTGGCAGTCAGGGTCACATGGGGTTTACACAGCTCCTCTCTTAAAGGTACAGCAACACATAAATAACATACAGGAGAATAACTACAACAAAATAATGAGAAAAATATATTACTACTTAGTAAAGTGCAAAACATAATTAATGTGGCAAGAAGTCTCTCAGTGGGTCCAACTCCGGAGCAGTCTGAAGCCACAGCTATTGGTGCTGGGACACCACAGAAGGATAGTTTGAAAGAAAAGACATGTACAATGTGTGCTGCTGAATGTGTTTACATGCACAAGAGATAGTAAAAGCAATTGGTTGGCAGCCATTACACAGAGCCGCACTGACTGCTGGGAGTTGTAGTCTGATCTGCAAGCAAAGAAAAAGAATATTCAGGAGTCAACAGGGGCCACAGGAGCTGGCAAAATCACATGGATAACTACAGGGGACACCTAACAAGTAGTTTGGTGGCTTTGGGGCATTTTTCTTAACTTCCCCAGAGCACCCCTTTAACTATTTTATAACCGTTTCCCTGTTTCTCCTTAGTGTTTTGCAGGCGATTCGTAAGACTATCTGTGACTGGGAAGCAGGCCGCGAGCCCCCCAATGACCCATGTCTAAGAGGAGAGAAGGACCCCAAAGGTGGCTTTGACATCAAAGTTCCTCGTAGGGCAGTGGGACCTTCAAGCACACAGGTCTGTATGACACATTTTGAACTTGTAATAACAGTTTTTGCTTTGTGTTATTTGTGTATAATTTTTTTTTCCGAATTAAAGGTGTTTTCCTAGTAAGATATCAACTTATTAGGTCATATAAAAGCCTAAGGGTCTACGAACCTTACAGAGTTTCTTTTCATAGATGGCGATGTATTCCACACTGTATTCCGCCCGATAGAACGAACATGTTCCACCGCTGAAATTCCTTAGTGTGCAGCGGAATCCCAATGACAACAATGAGACTCCGGAATTTCCAAGTGGAATTCTGCTCAAAAATTCTGCAGTGTGCCTGGGCCCTTAGAGGGGGTGTACACCTGCTAATTATCAGCGGGTTTTTCTCTGGAGCACCATGTGAATGGCTGTTTGTAGCTTCCCATAGGGTTTCAGAAGCCGGACCTGTGATTACAAGACTTCATCTAAAATTAAACAATCCTTCTGAAGGACATTTTTTCTTTAATATGAAACCCAAGTTGTTACAATACCCTGTGTTCCCATATCACTCCAATAATAAACAGCTGCACCATTTAGATCTATGTGGAAGGGGTTGCCTTGGTTGACTAATCCCGATTCACATGAAAGGTTCCCTCGCTTTAAAGGGGTACTCCGCTGCCCCGAGCCTTGGAAACATTTTGTTCTGAATGCTTGGAGCGAGCGGCGGGGGTCGTGACGTCACTGCCATGTCCCCTTGTGATGTCATGCCCGCCCCTCAATGCAAGTCTATGGGAGGGGGCGTGGCAGCCGCCACGCCCCCTCCCATAGACTTGCATTGAGAGGGCGTGAGGCGACCTCATGAGGGGCGTGGCCATGATGTCACGAACGCCCGCACCCAGCGTTCTAACCGAACGCCGGGTGTTGCACAGAGATTGCGGGGGTGAGATAGAGGATAAGATGTCTAGGGGCGGAGGAGTACCCCTTTAAAGTTACTGTCCAGTCAGTAGCCTAAAAATTGTACATAAGTCAGTTCCTTCAGGGGACTGTTATCTGCTCTTTATTTCCCTCAGAACCTGGTCCTTGACTATTATTACTTAAGGTTTGTATAGAGCGAGTATCTATGACTACGGTTTAGCTTTATTGCCTAAAGGAAGTCTGAGACACACCCACTGTCACATCATTAGTTTGGGCTGCTGCTCTCTTCTTGCAGCTCTGCTTCATCTGATTGGCTGCTGTCTACAAGAAGATGATGACTCGAGCTTAGTGGATAGGAGTTTGCTGTGTTTAAAGGGGTACTCCGCTGGAAAACATTTTTTTTTTTTAAAATCAACTGGTGCCAGAAAGTTAAACAGATTTGTAAATTACTTCTATTTAAAAATCCTAATTCTTCCAGTACTTTATAAGGTTCTGTATGCTCCACAGGAAGTTCTTTTCTTTTTGAATTTCCTTTCTGTCTGACCACAGTGCTCTCTGCTGACACCTCTGTCTGTCCATTTTAAGAACTGTCCAGAGTAGGAGCAAATCCCCATAGCAAAGCTCTCCTGCTCTGGACAGTTCCTAAAATGGACAGAGGTGTCAGCAGAGAGCACTGTGGTCAGACAGAATGGAAGTTCAAAAAGAAAAGAACTTCCTGTGGAGCATATAGCAGCTGATAAGTATTGGAAGGATTATTTTTTTTTTATTAGAAGTAATTTACATAGCTGTTTAACTTTCTGTCATCAGTTGATTTAAAAAAAAATATTTTCCAGTGGAGTACCCCTTTAAAGAGAACTTATCACCATCTAAACTTTCCCTAATCCTCCTCCCCATATGTCCCTGACTCTGACTAAGTCTATCCCTGCATTTATTTTGCTTTAAAAACCCCTAAATACCTTTTTTATATGCTCTTCAGTAGCTCAGTTGAAGGCACCATGCAGGGGAGGTTGTCATAGCAACAGCAAGTCTGGTGGAGAGAGAGAGAGATAAGCAGTGCATATATAATTAGCCATGTAGAAAGTGGAGAGAGGGGAGAGGAACAGAGAAAAAGAGAAGAGGGAATGTATCCTCTCTGTTCGCTCCCTGCATGCTCAGTGCTCCCTCCTGCCTGTCTGACTGCTCCTATGTGTCCTGGCTGCAGAGTGATTTCAGACCCACTCACTGAGTCCAAAATGCTTGCTGACAGGATTTCTAGGGAGACCCCTAGTGGAGGAGTTTTTAAAGTAAAAAAAAAAACATGAAAAGGAGGGAACATCTTTAAATAAAAGCAATTGAAAATCTGTTCAGTAGGGCTTTATCTTTAATACTGTAAATAAAAAGTTTGTTTTATGAGAGGTAGGTAAACTTTAAAGTGTTGAGATGAGACGACGATCATAGTTATATTTTTCAGTATCTAGAATGTATTTGTTCTTTATATAATGACTTATGTCTCCTCTATAGTTGTACATGGTGCGCACAATGCTGGAATCCCTCATAGCAGACAAGAGCGGCTCGAAAAAGACCTTACGTAGCAGCCTGGATGGACCCATCGTACAGGCTATCGAGGAGTTCCACAAACACTCCTTCTTCTTCACTCACCTGCTCAACTTCAGTGGTGCGTAATGGGTGGGGGTCGAATGATCCCAATACAAACAGACACATTAGCCTGTGAAGATAAGACGCCCTCTTACATGGGCCTACTGGTTACAAATGATGAGCTCTTGTTCACTCGTGTAGCCCCTCTAAATTCAACACTTCTGGTTACAATTTAAATGGCCGACAAAAGATCCAATCTGGCCAAAAACAAGCATTTGCTACCGTAATTTATCGGCCAATCGCTGGCCTTGTACACGGACTGATTAACTGGAACATGCATTCCTAGGAATGCTCATTTTCCTGAAAATCACCCCGCGTAAAAGGGTCCTAAGGCCACAGAACTTATTTTTGCTTTGCTTTTTATTTTACCTGAAAATAAAAACAAAAAAAGCCAGAAAAAAATGTACTCTCAAGTTTTTGTAGCATTTTTTTTTTATAAAAATTGTGTAACTGCAAGAGATCATGGGGGGGGGGGGGGGGTTGCAGTGGTTGGACCCATCGTGATCAGACACTTTGGATAAGGGATAGATTTTCCTAAACTGGAGTACTCCTTTAACTCCGCAACATTAAAAAAAAAAAATTGGCATTTAGGGTGCAGATTTGATGCGCAGGATTTGATGCTGCAGATTTCAATGTTAACTAAATGACTGAGCACAGCTTCTAATCTGCGGTTACAAATCCTGCGCATTCAGTACGTGTGTAAAGGAGTACTCTGGTAGAATTATTTTTCTGAAATCAAGTGGTGCCAGAAAGTTAAACAGATTTGTATATTACTTCAATTTAAAAATCTTAATCCTTCCAGTACTTATCAGCTGCTATATAAAGTTCTTTTCTTTTTAAATTTCCTTTCTGTCTGACCACAGTGCTCTCTGCTGACACCTCTGTCCATGTCAGGAACTGTCCATAGTAGGAGAAAATCCCAATAGCAAACCTCTCCTTCTCTGGACAGTTCCTGACATGAACAGAGGTGTCAGCAGAGAGCACTGTGGTCAGACTGGAAAGAAATTCAAAAATAAAAGAACTTCCTCTGTAGCATACAGCAGCTGATAAGTACCGGAAGGATTAAGATTTTTAAATAGAAGTAATTTACAAATCTGTTTACTTTTCTGGCACCAGTTGATTTAAAAGAAAAAAACATTTCCACCGGAGTACCCCTTTAACATGCACAGTCCTTTCTCCTGACATCCTCCGTCAGAATAGATGCAGAAGGCTTGCTCTGCTACATTTGGGAAGCACAGCTTTAAAGGGGTATTCCAGGAAAAAAAAAAAAATGTAAATCAACTGGCTCCAGAAAGTTAAACAGATTTGTAAATTACTTCTATTAAAAAATCTTAATCCTTCCAATAATTATTTGCTTCTACTCTGGATAGTTCCCGAGACAGGTGTCTTCAGAGAGCACTCAGACAAGAAAAGAACAACTCAACTTCAGCAGCTCATAAGTACTGAAAGGATTAAGATTTTTTTATAGAAGTCATTTACAAATCTGTTTAACTTTCTGGAGCCAGTTGAGATATATATATATATATATATATATATATATATATATATATGTATAAAAGTTTTTTCCTGGATAACCCCTTTAAGACGCAGGACTATTATAAAGGTTTATTCTAAGGGTACATACACACTACAGAATCTCCACCCAGAGATATTCCATCTGCCACGGGACTGCACAGACATTTAACGTCACTATTGATGGCAATGCAGTTATTGCGGATTTCCACCAAAAGAATGAACACGTTCATTCTTTCGGCAGAGTCCAGAATTTGAATTTTTGCAAGGTGCACCGTGCAGCGGAATCCCATTGAAAACTGCACCAATGTTTTCGGGAGGAATTTCTCTACTTGGAAATTCTGTAGTGTGAAATCTTAGGCCAGTGTTTCCCAACCAGGGTGTCTCCAGCTGCTGCGAAACTACAACTCCCAGCATGCCCGGACAGCCGAAGGCTGTCCGGGCATGCTGGGAGCTGTAGTTTTGCAACAGCTGGAGGCACCCTGGTTGGGAAACACTGCCTTCGGCGGTCCGGGAATGCTGGGAGTTGTAGTTTTGCAACAGCTGGAGGCACCCTGGTTGGGAAACACTGCCTTCAGCTGTCCGGCCATGCTGGCAGCTGTAGTTTTGCAACAGCTGGAGGCACCCTGGTTGGAAAACACTACCTTAGGCAGTAACAAAGTGCCACCTCCTGGTGCCAGCATCATCTTCTACAATGAAATAAGGCAGCAGAGTGTTTGCTATCAGTAATAAATGATATTGGGTCCAGTGATCCATTCCACTGATCGATGTCTCCTGGATTTACCACAGAGGCGCTCCAGCAGTGTTGTGACCTCTCCCAGCTCTGGTTCCGAGAATTCTTCCTTGAACTTACCATGGGACGGCGCATTCAGTTCCCGATTGAGATGTCCATGCCTTGGATCCTTACTGACCACATCCTGGAGACCAAGGAGCCCTCTATGATGGAGTAAGAAATTGCTGGAATGCATTTTATAGCATTGTTACCACTAGAGATGAGCGAACTTACAGTAAATTCGATTCGTCACGAACTTCTCGGCTCGGCAGTTGATGACTTTTCCTGCATAAATTAGTTCAGCTTTCCGGTGCTCCGGTGGGCTGGAAAAGGTGGATACAGTCCTAGGAGACTCTTTCCTAGGAATGTATCCACCTTTTCCAGCCCACCGGAGCACCGGAAAGCTGAACTAATTTACGCAGGATAAGTCATCAACTGCCGAGCCGATAAGTTCGTGACGAATCGAATTTACTGTAAGTTCGCTCATCTCTAGTTACCACGTTCACTTTGCTACAATGTATCAAAGTAGTAAACTGCAGTTATATCGGCTGAATTATCTTTAGACTTCTAGCAGCTTTACAGTAAGGGTGCGTCCATATGAACCATATGAAGAGCAGGGATCCAGCTCACAGGGTAGAGAAAGGATAAAACGTAGCTTTTACTTGCTCATATTAAAATGATCAAAATCAGGCACAAACCAAAAAAAGGAGGGGGGATTAGCCATGATTAAGAGCTCGTCTGCAGCTCGAAACGCGTTGGTGCACTGTTTTTAGGTGCTTGGTCCCCCTTCCCCCCTCCTTTTTTTTGGTTTGTGCCTGATTTTGATCATTTTAATATGAGCAAGTAAAAGCTACGTTTTATCCTTTCTCTACCCTGTGAGCTGGATCCCTGCTCTTCATATGGTTCTCTATTACGGGAAGCGGCCCGGATTCATCCTACCCAGCCTGAGTCTCTGCAATTTACTACGAGTGGATGGTGAGCTGAGCATTTTCTTTTTCATGATGTACGTGCGTTCATATGGTCGTCTGTCCCTGTTTTTTTTATCCCCGTTTCGGTTCCCTTCTTGCACGCTATAAACGGATAAAAAACGGTTTTTAAAAAATCCCATTTATGTCAATGGGATTTTTTTTACAATCCGTTTACATCCGTTAGTACCTGTCTGCGCTCGTTTCGGTTTTTTTTGACGGCAGAAAAAACGGCTCATGCTGTATTTTTCCTTCCATCAAAAAAACGGAAGAAAAAAACAGTAAATTTAACATTGAAGTCTATGGAAAATGGAGGAGCCTTTAACCCTTTCCCGACCCATGACATACATGTACGTCATGGGTCGGCTCCCATTCTATTACACGGGTCGTGCCCGGCACCTAGCAACGGCCGGGACCCGTGGCTAATAGCGCGAGGCACTATTTGCGGTGCCATGCGCTATTAACCCTTCAGACGCGGCGTTCAAAGTTGAACGCCGCGTCTAAAGTGAAAGTAAACTAATGCCAGTTAGCTCAGGGAGCTGTTCGGGATCGCCACTATGAAAATGCAGCATCCCGAACAGCTGACAGGACAGTGGGAGGGCTCCTACCTTCCTCCTCGCTGTCCGATCGCCGAATGACTGCTCAGTGCCTGAGAGCCAGGCATGAGCAGTCAAGCAGCAGAATCATTGATCAATGGTTTCCTATGAGAAACCATTGATCAATGTAAAAGATCAGTGTGTGCAGTGTTATAGGTCCCTATGGGATAACAATGATCAGTGTGTGCAGTGTTATAGGTCCCTATGGGAGCTATAACACTGCAAAAAAAAAAGTGAATAAAGATAATTTAACCCCTTCTCTAATAAGTTTTAATCACCCCCCTTTTCCCATTAAAAAAAAAAAAAAAAAACTGTAAATAAAAATAAACATATGTGGTATTGCCGCGTGCGGAAATGTCCGAATTATAAAAATATATCGTTAATTAAACTGCACGGTCAATGTCCTATGCGCAAAAAAATTTCAAAGTCCAAAATAGCGGATTTTTGTTCACTTTTTATATCATGAAAAAATGAATAAAAAGCGATCAAAAGGTCCGATCAATACAAAAATGGTACCGCTAAAAACTTCAGATCACGGCGCAAAAAATGAGCCTCAAACCGCTCCATACGCGGAAAAATAAAAAAGTTATAGGGGTCAGAAGATGACAATTTTAAACGTGTAAATTTTCCCGCATGTAGTTATGATTTTTTTCAGAAGTGCGACAAAATCAAACCTACATAAGAAGGGTATCATTTTTTACCGAAAAATGTACTGCGTAGAAACGGAAGCCCCAAAATTTACAAAATGGTGTTTTTTCTTCAATTTTGTCGCACAATTTTTTTTCCCGTTTCGCTGAAGATTTTTGGGTAAAATGACTGATGTAATTACAGAGTAGAATTGGTGGCGCAAAAAATAAGCCATCATATGGATTTTTAGGTGCAAAATCGAAAGAGTTATGGTTTTTTAAAGGTAAGGAGGAAAAAACGAAAGTGCAAAAACGGAAAAACCCGGATCACGAATGGGTTAATGTCATCCCTCTGCATCCGTTTTTTCAATCCATTTTTTGATCCGTTTTTACTTCTGAGCATTTGTTTTGTTTATTAACTGAACAATAACGGATACAAACGGATAACATCGTTTGCATCCGTTAAAGCCCGTTTTCATTTTTGACGGGAGAAGAACGGGAGGGGTCTAGATAACCGTGTGAACGCAGCCTAAGCCTCATGTTTCCTTGTAGTGTGTTTTGTTTTATATAAAAGCATTGTCCAGTAGAAATATCATTGTATACTCTGTTCCTTCCCCAGGTACGTTCTATACCCCCTTGACCTGTATAATGACAGCGCCTACTATGCTTTAACCAAGTTTAAGAAGCAGTTCCTCTATGATGAAATAGAAGCTGAGGTTAGTGGTCATGATGGCTATAAAGTGACCGTATCTACAAAACTGATCACAGAATGGTAGTGATCAGATCAGCACAACTATGCGACATCAATGTTCATATAGACATTTCCTATGCACAACATTCTTTATCCCTGGATTAGTGCTATGCTTTAGAAATGCTCTAGTTAGCCAATTACTATTTTAGTTTGTGGCACACCTTGCGGTAACATTTTATACCATGGGGCACAACCTACTGCCTCCCCCCTGCTGCATATGCAGTTTGCCCCTTGTAGATAGGACTGCCTGTAGGTTGTTTTCCCCCTGTATATATGGTCCTTCTGTAGGTAGCTTTTCCCACTGTATATAGGCCCCTGTAGTTATCTTGCCCCCCTGTAGGTAGCTTTTCCCACTGTATATAGGCCCCCTGTAGTTATCTTGCCCCCCTGTAGGTAGCTTTTCCCACTGTATATAGGCCCCCCCTGTAGTTATCTTGCCCCCCTGTAGGTAGCTTTTCCCACTGTATATAGGCCCCCTGTAGTTATCTTTCCCCCTGTAGGTAGCTTTTCCCACTGTATATAGGCCCCACTGTAGTTATCTTGCCCCCTGTAGGTATCTTTTCCCACTGTATATAGGCCCCACTGTAGTTATCTTGCCCCTTGTAGGTAGCTTTTCCCACTGTATATAGGCCCCCTGTAGTTATCTTGCCCCCTGTAGGTAGCTTTTCCCACTGTATATAGGCCCCCTGTAGTTATCTTGCCTCTTGTAGGTATCTTTTCCCACTGTATATAGGCCCCTTGTTGTTAGGTAGCCTTTCCCACTGTATATAGGCCCCCTGTAGTATGCTTGCCCCCTATAGGTAGCTTTCGCCCTGTATATAGGGCCTCCCTGTAGTAACCCTGCCCCTATATGTAGCTTTCCCTCTATATGCCCCCCTGTCATTAGCTTGCCCCATGTAGATAGCTTTTCCCCTGAAGAGAGGAGCCCCACCAAGGAGAAATAAATAAAACTCATACTCACCTTGGTTCCCCTGCAGTCATCAGCATTTTCTGCAGCTTCTTTCTGCGTCCACTTCTCCATCTATGAGACATCATTATGTGCGTCCCAAAGGAAATGACGCTTCCCACCTATAGTGGCTGCGGGAATGCCACTAGAGGTTGGAAGTCCCTGGGGACCTCAGAGCAAGGGCACGCCAGGACTTCTGTGGTGGCGATTCGTCATAGGGGTCCTTGCGTATCCTATGGCCATCTTCCCCATCAGACTGCTGCAGCACACAGGGTGGGAACCAATGTTTTAAGGAATGTACATATATTATTATTGTTTTTGCATGTATCTATTTTGGCCATGAATAAGGATGCATGAGACATCCGAAATGTGTCGGTTTTGACTTTTTTAAAAGCATGCAATAAATCTGGATACATTTTATATATGGAGCTGGAGAATTCTTTGTCATTGTGTTCCCAGAACCTGGACCTCCTGTGAACTTAGATCACGATACGATGCTATAATAATCTTAGTCCAGTTCAATAAAATCACTGGAGGTCACGGTATGGCAGCCAGAATGGAAATGCTAAAATGTGGCAGCAATACAGCCTTGTGTTTTTGGGGCATTAGAATCAATCAGTTTACTTTTTCTGTTCCAGGTAAATTTGTGTTTTGACCAGTTTGTGTACAAGTTATCAGACCAGATCTTCGCCTACTACAAGGCCATGTCCGGCAGGTATAGATGAGTCCTGACTGCTATACATTGTATGGATAAGCTTTTTGTAAAACAGTCTTTTTAGGTTAATGCCACAGCCCCACGTATGATATAATATAAATATATACAGTATATATATTTTAGTTTTTATTTATTTATTTACCACCTGAGTACTTAGCATTGCCCGGTCTGCCTACCTAAACCTTGTGAAAGAGAAAAGGCAACCATGGTGCTCTCATCCTCATATCCTGACCTTGTATCCCGACCCCATATCTCGACTTCATATCCTGACCTCATTTCCCGACCCTTATTTCCCGTCCTCATAACCTGACCTCATTTCCCGACCCTTATATCCCGTCCTTATATCCTGACCTCATTTCCCGACCCTTATAGCCCGTCCTCATATCCTGACCTAATTTCCCGACCCTTATATCCCGTCCTTATATCCTGACCTAATTTCCCGACCCTTATTTCCCGTCCTCATAACCTGACCTAATTTCCCGACCCTTATATCCCGTCCTTATATCCTGACCTCATTTCCCGACCCTTATATCCCATCCTCATATCCTGACCTCATTTCCCGACCCTTATATCCCATCCTTATATCCTGACCTCATTTCCCGACCCTTATTTCCCGTCCTTATATCCTGACCTCATTTCCCGACCCTTATTTCCCGTCCTTACATCCTGACCTAATTTCCCGACCCTTATATCCCGTCCTCATATCATGTTCTTATATCTCATCTTCATATGCCGTATTTACAGTCATGGCCGTAAATGTTGGCACCCATGACATTTTTCAAGAAAATGAAGTATTTCTCACAGAAAAGGATTGCAGTAACACGTTTTGCTATACACATGTTTATTCCCTTTGTGTGTATTGGAACTAAACCAAAAAATATCTTTGTAACTTGTATGGGGTTGCTTATCCCCCATCCGGCCTATCCTGCGTTGACACCTTTCATCAATTTTTCTCTTCCGTCCACTCCCAGGGAGATTAGCTACAGTGCCATGGGTTGCAAACTTCTTGATAATGTTGCGCACTGAGGACAAAGGCAAATCTAGATCTCTGGAGATGGACTTGTAACCTTTAGATTGTTGATATTTTCCTACAATTTTGGTTCTCAAGTCCTCAGACAGTTCTCTTCTCCTCTTTCTGTTCTCCATGCTTAGTGTGGCACACACAGACACACAATGCAAAGACTAAGTGAACTTCTCTCCTTTTTATCTGCTTTCAGGGGTGATTTTTATATTGCCCACACCTGTTACTTGCCCCAGGTGAGTTTAAAGGAGCATCACATGCTTGAAAGGGTGCCAATCATTTTGTCCAGCCCATTTTTTGGTGTTTGGTGACATTATGTCCAATTTGCTTTTTTTTCCTCCTTTTTTGGTTTAGTTCCAATACACACAAAGGGAATAAACATGTGTATAGCAAAACATGTGTTACTGCAATACTTTTCTGTGAGAAATACTTCATTTTGTTGAAAAATTTCAGGGGTGCCAACTAGAGATGAGCGAACTTACAGTAAATTCGATTCGTCACGAACTTCTCAGCTCGGCAGTTGATGACTTTTCCTGCATAAATTAGTTCAGCTTTCAGGTGCTCCGGTGGGCTGGAAAAGGTGGATACAGTCCTAGGAGACTCTTTCCTAGGAATGTATCCACCTTTTCCAGCCCACCAGAGCACCGGAAAGCTGAACTAATTTATGCAGGATAATTCATCAACTACCGAGCCGAGAAGTTCGTGATGAATCGAATTTACTGTAAGTTCGCTCATCTCTAGTGCCAACATTTACGGCCATGACTGTATATAGATTTTTTATTTATTTTATTGATGCAGTTCTTTTTATGCAAAACCAGAAATTGATTCTGAGAGAACTTCACTATAAAAAAAGGACTTCTGCTGTGGAAAATCCTCAGCTGATTTGCTGCAGCAACATAATGCGCTGCAGAAATTCCACAAGCGGAATTCCCATAGAAAGTATGTATGAATGTTCCCCTACGGTATGTTTACACGCAATCATTTATGCAATTGGCTCATTCTTCTGAATTGTAAAATCTCATTCACATGCCCGATGCTGTAATCTGCGGTGGATTTAAAAAAATCCGTAAGAAATCTTGTCTGTGTGAATTAACCCTTTAGTATTATTGAGTGTCTATAGATTATTCATTGTTATATATTAAACATTATTTCTCATCCCCAGTGTTCTGCTGGACAAACGCTTCCGGGCAGAATGTAAGAACTATGGAGTGATCATTCCATACCCACCATCCAATCGCTATGAGACTCTGCTGAAGCAGCGACATGTACAGGTGCGTAGTTCCTCAACTGTATGTTAAAGGGGTACTCCGGTGGAAAACTTTAGCTAATAAGTACTGGAAGGATTACGTTTTTTTTAATAGAAGTAATTTACAAATCTGTTTAACTTTTTGGCACCAGTTGATTTAAAGGGGTACTCCGGTGAAAAACTTTTTTTTTTTTAAATCAACTGGCGCCAGAAAGTTAAACAGATTTGTACTTTACTTCTATTAAAAAATCTTAATCCTTCCAGTACTTATTAGCTGCTGAATACTACAGAGGAAATTATTTTCTTTTTGGAACACAGAGCTCTCTGCTGACATCACCAGTACAGTGCTCTCTGCTGACATCTCTGTCCATTTTAAGAACTGTCCAGAGTAGGAGAAAATCCCCATAGCAAACATATGCTGCTCTGGACAGTTCCTAAAATAGACAGAGGTGTCAGCAGAGAGCACTGTGCTCGTGATGTCAGCAGAGAGCTCTGTGTTCCAAAAAGAAAATAATTTCCTCTGTAGTATTCAGCAGCTAATAAGTACTGGAAGGATTAAGTTTTTTTTAATAGAAGTAATTTACAAATCTGTTTAATTTTTGGCACCAGTTGATTTAAAGGGGTACTCCGGTGAAAAACTTTTTTTTTTTTAAATCAACTGGCGCCAGAAAGTTAAACAGATTTGTACATTACTTCTATTAAAAAATCTTAATCCTTCCAGTACTTATTAGCTGCTGAATACTACAGAGGAAATTCTTTTCTTTTTGGAACACAGAGTTCTCTGCTGACATCATGAGCACAGTGCTCTCTGCTGACATCTCTGTCTATTTTAAGAACTGTCCAGAGTAGGAGAAAATCCCCATAGCAAACATATGCTGCTCTGGACAGTTCCTAAAATGGACAGAGATGTCAGCAGAGAGCACTGTGCTTGTGATGTCAGCAGAGAGCACTTTGTTCCAAAAAGAAAATAATTTCCTCTGTAGTATTCAGCAGCTAATAAGTACTGTAAGGATTAAGATTTTTTTAATAGAAGTAATTTACAAATCTGTTTAACTTTTCGGCACCAGTTAATTTAAAGGGGTACTCCGGTGAAAAACTTTTTTTTTTTTATAAATCAACTGGCGCCAGAAAGTTAAACAGAGTTGTAAATTACTTCTATTAAAAAATCTTAATCCTTCCAGTACTTATAAGCTGCTGAATACTACAGAGGAAATTCTTTTCTTTTTGAAACACAGAGCTCTCTGCTGACATCACGAGCACAGTGCTCTCTTCTGACATCTCTGTCCATTTTAGGAACTGTCCAGAACAGCATATGTTTGCTATGGGGATTTCCTTTTACTCTGGGACAGTTCCTAAAATGGACAGAGATGTCAGCAGAGAGCACTGTGCTCGTGATGTCAGGAGAGAGCTCTGTGTTTCAAACGGAAAAGAATTTCCACTGTAGTATTCAGCAGCTAATAAGTACAGGAAGGATTAAGATTTTTTAATAGAAGTAATGTACAAATCTGTTTAACTTTCTGGCACCAGTTGATTTAAAAAAAAAAAAAATGTTTCCACTGGAGTACCCCTTTAAACTATTTACAAAGCCTGTGTGCTAAATAGGATGTAGTTTTCCTCTAGCTCAGTGTTTCGCAATCAAGGTGTCTGCAGCTGTTGCAAAACTACAACTCCCAGCATGCCCGGACAGCCGAAGGCTGTCCGGGCATGCTGGGAGTTGTAGTTTTGCAACAGCTGGAGGCACCCTGGTTGGGAAACCCTGCTCTAGATGAAATCCTATAACTATATATTTATCCTCCTTACAGCTACTGGGCAGATCCATTGACCTAAACAGGCTGATCACTCAGCGAATCTCAGCCGCCATGTACAAATCTCTGGATCAGGCGATCAGTCGCTTTGAAAGTGAAGATCTGACCTCTATTGTGGTGAGTGTGATCTGACTGCCTGATACTAAGTTACTACCATGTCGTCTGCACTAGAGATGAGCGAACTTACAGTAAATTCGATTCGTCACGAACTTCTCGGCTCGGCAGTTGATGACTTATCCTGCATAAATTAGTTCAGCTTTCCGGTGCTCCGGTGGGCTGGAAAAGGTGGAAACATTCCTAGGAGACTCTTTCCTAGGACTGTATCCACCTTTTCCAGCCCACCGGAGCACCTGAAAGCTGAACTAATTTACGCAGGATAAGTCATCAACTGCCGAGCCGAGAAGTTCGTGACGAATCGAATTTACTGTAAGTTCGCTCATCTCTAGTCTGCACCACAATAGCGCCACCACAAGGGAAATGAAGCATTGCCTGGTGCCCATTGCAGTCCCAATCACCAATAACCATCCCTTATACATCTCTCGCTCTTGTTTCCAGGAACTCGAGTGGCTTCTTGACATCAATCGTCTGACGCATCGACTTCTCTCCAAGCATTTGACATTGGACAGCTTTGACGCCATGTTCCGGGAGGCCAATCACAACGTATCGGCTCCGTATGGAAGAAACACACTGCACGTCTTCTGGGAGCTGAACTTTGACTTCTTACCCAACTATTGCTACAATGGCTCCACCAACCGGTGGGTTCATATACTTATAAGCAGGGGTCAAGTCCTGGGAAGAAAAGTGTGGGATCTTGCCCCAAGATTTCTACTCTAGTGCTGGTCCTGCAGGACTCCTGCTAATGGGAACGGTGCTCCAGCTGTGAAAAAAAGTGCAGGAACTCAGTTCCCACGCATTCCTGCAGGACTTGAGCCCTACTTATAAGTGAGATAAAAAACGTCACATTCTCTGTGGCTGTTGATGTACAGTGATCCCTCAACTTACAATGGCCTCAACATACAATAGTTTCAACATACAATGTTTTTTTCTGGACCATTGTAACTTGAAACCAGACTCAACATACAATGCTACGGACAGTCCAGATCTGTGAAACGCGTCGCAACTGGAGGAACTGACCGATCAGAATGGGCATTTTACTGGTAAATCACCTGTATTACTGAAGTGTATGCACTGACTGGTGTCTGGTAGCGCCCCCTACAGTACAGGGAGGTATTACATGTTCTGTACTCTTTACCTGTATTACTGAAGTGTATGCACTGACTGGTGTCTGGTAGCGCCCCCTACAGTACAGGGAGGTATTACATGTTCTGTACACTTTACCTGTATTACTGAAGTGCATGCACTGACTGGTGTCTGGTAGTGCCCCCTACAGTACAGGGAGGTATTACATGTTCTGTACTCTTTACCTGTATTACTGAAGTGTATGCACTGACTGGTGTCTGGTAGCGCCCCCTACAGTACAGGGAGGTATTACATGTTCTGTACTCTTTACCTGTATTACTGAAGTGTATGCACTGACTGGTGTCTGGTTGCGCCCCCTACAGTACAGGGAGGTATTACATGTTCTGTACTCTTTACCTGTATTACTGAAGTGCATGCACTGACTGGCTGTCTGGTAGCGCCCCCTTGGTACAGGGAGGAACTACAAGTTCTGTACTACTCCTTACCTGTGCCAAGGTTAGTTGCTCCTTTGGACACCAAGTAAGGGCGGCTCCATTTGGGACACTGTGTGTACTGTATAGGACCCTGAAGAAGCTCCTGTCCTCTACATAAACCATTGTTTCCCAACCAGGGTGCCTCCAGCTGTTGCAAAACTACAACTCCCAGCATTCCCGGACAGCCAACGGCTGTCCGGGCATGCTGGGAGTTGTAGTTTTGCAACAGCTGGAGGCACCCTGGTTGGGAAACACTGACATAGACAGTGATTTACAGCTCCCAGCAGCTCTTTATTACTTTTATATATAAGGATTTGCTTTATCTATATTAGTTATCTACTTATTTTTCTTTAATCCTCACTTTTTCCTATTTTTTGGATGACATTTTTGGTTCTTCATTACAATTACCAGGTTTCCATAGAGTTCTGGTCTTAACATACAATGGTTTCAACATACAATGGTCGTCCTGGAACCAATTAATATTGTAACTTGAGGGACCACTGTATTCATTAGGTTAGTTTTTAACCCCCTTACATCTCCTTTCTCAGGTTTGTCCGTACAGCCATTCCTTTCACGCAGGAACCGCAGAGAGACAAGCCAGCCAATGTACAGCCTTATTACCTATATGGATCAAAGGTCAGTGTCTTCCGGTATTGAAATTGATCTGTAGTGATATCCATGCGCCATTTCCGTCAAAGGCGCGGTGTCTTCCGGTATTGAAATTGATCTGTAGTGATATCCATGCGCCATTTCGCCAATTCTTCTCACTATCTTTGAATTTCTGCTATCAGCATCTATGCTATGACTTCACCTGTCGGTATTTGGAAGCATGTTAGTCCCATTCAGTGTGCCTAACCCGCTTCCAAACTTCTTAAAGGGTACCTTTCATCCAAAAAAACTTTTTATATATTATAGATTAAAGGGGTACTCCGGTGAAAAACTTTTATTTATTTATTTTTTTAAATCAACTGGTGCCAGAAAGTTAACCAGATTTGTAAATTACTTCTATTGAAAAAATCTTAATCCTTCCTGTACTTATTAGCTGCTGAATGCTACAGTGGAAATTATTTTCCGTTTGAAACACAGAGCTCTCTGCTGACATCACGAGCACAGTGCTCTCTGCTGACACCTCTGTCCATTTTAGGAACTGTCCAGAGTAAAAGGAAATCCCCATAGCTAAACATATGCTGTTCTGGACAGTTCCTAAAATGGACAGAGATGTCAGCAGAGAGCACTGTGCTCGTGATGTCAGCAGAGAGCACTGTGTTCCAAAAAGAAAAGAATTTCCGCTGTAGTATTCAGCAGCTAATAAGTACAGAAAGGATTAAGATTTTTTAATAGAAGTAATTTACAAATCTGTTTAACTTTCTGGCACCAGTTGATTTAAAAAAAAAAAAAAGTTTTTCACCGGAGTACCCCTTTAATGTATGCAGAATAACTTTCCAATTGCATGTTATTAAAAAATATGCTTCTTTCTATTTAATTTTCCACTTTGAAAAAAATCTCCCTACCAGTCCTGGCCGCAAGCAAGCCTTTTTTTTTTTATAGATTTAAAGGGGTTATCCAGAAAGTTAAACAGATTTGTAAATTACTTCTATTAAAAAATCTTAATCCTTTCAGTACTTATGAGCTTCTGAAGTTTAGGTTGTTCTTTTCTGTCTAAGTAATCTCTCATGACACGTGTCTCGGGAAACGCCCAGTTTAGAAGAGGTTTGCTATGGGAATTTGCTTCTAAACTGGGCGTTTCCCGAGACAGGTGTCATCAGAGAGCACTTAGACAGAAAAGAACAACCTTAACTTCAGAAGCTCATAAGTACTGAAAGGATTAAGATTTTTTAATAGAAGTAATTTACAAATCTATTTAACTTTCTGGAACCAGTTGATATATAAAAAAAAGTTTTTTCCTGGAATACCCCTTTAAGACTCATGCTGGAGTCCTAAATCTCAGACTGCAGCCGGGACACAGACAAGCTCAGCACTGTTCCCTGCCTGTGAATCAGACAGACAGGAGCCAGTACTGTGCTCTTCCTTACTGCATGCCCTCATTCATTTTACTATATGAGCACCGATCTTTATTCTCTCTGCACATGCAGTTGTAAACAGAGAGGAGAAGGTTCAGAGCTTCCAGCTGCTGTGTTCACAGCCTCTATGCTGGGCCACGCCCCCTCCCATAGACTTGCATTGAGGTGGCGTGGCTGTGATGCCACGAGCGGGCGTGGCCTTGACGTTACGAACTTCCGGCACTGCACCCAACGCTTTAAATGAATGCTGGGTGCAGCATGGAGATCGTGGGGGTCCCCAATGTCCACAATCAGACATCTTATCCCCTATCCTTTGGATAGGGGATAAGATGCCTAGGGGCGGAGTGCCCCTTTAAGTTGCAAGTTACCATATACAAGTGATACCTTGTCGTTCGATCCTATCGAGCACTGGGAGGCTTCTGTCTTTCATGGCCCAGTTTTTACCCATCGTTTGCATCAGTCTGTGCCTGGGCAGTATTATTCTAATTTTCCATATCATCAGAAGCCAGTTTGACTTATCACAAGAGTTATTGACTTAAAGGGGTACTCCGGTGGAATTTTATTATTTTTTTTAAATCAACTGATGCCAGAAAGTTAAACAGATTTGTACTGGAAGGATTAAGCAGCTAAAAATCTTAATCCTTCCTGTACTTATTAGCTGCTGAATATTACCGAGGAAATTATTTTCTTTTTGGAACACAGAGCTCTCTGCTGACATCACGAGCACAGTGCTCTCTACTGACATCTCTGTCCATTTTAGGAACTGTCCAGAGCAGCCTATGTTTGCTATGGGGATTTTCTCCTACTCTGGAAAGTTCTTAAAATGGACAGAAATGTCAGCAGAGAGCACTGTGCTTGTGATGTCAGCAGAGAGCTCTGTGTTCCAAAAAGAAATGAATTTCCTCTGTAGTATTCAGCAGCTAATAACTACTGCAATGATTAATATTTTTTAATAAAAGTCATTTACAAATCTGTTTAACTTTCTGGCACCAGTTGATTTAAAAAAAAAAAAAAGTTTTTCACCGGAGTACCCCTTTAAGTTAATAACTCTTGTGATAAGTCAAACTGGCTTCTGATGATATGGAAAATTAGAATATATATAGAGTACCCCTTTGACATTGAGGTATAACTGGTGTTATTTCGATTTGTATCCCTCTTCTGCAGCCTCTCAATATAGCCTACAGCCACATATATAGCTCATACCGAAATTTCGTGGGGCCACCACACTTCAAGACCATCTGCCGCTTGCTGGGATATCAAGGGATTGCTGTAGTGATGGAGGAACTACTGAAGATTGTCAAAAGTCTGGTAAGATGAGGGTTACCATGGTTGGATGTGGTTTATAAAGGGGTTATCCTGGGTTAGAAACATGGCAACAGCGACACCTATGTCCTCAGGTTGTGTCTGGTATTGCAGCTTTGTTCCATTGAATTTAGGAAGAAAGGAGAAGCGGGACGGCTCTCTGCAACTGATAAAACAATGTGGAGACCGAGCATCTAGTGAGACACTAAACCGTAAGTGTGATAATGGAATAAGTAAATAACAATAGAACTATAGCGCTCGAGGTCCTATCAATATATGGCGCATGTACAATATTGATATATAAATAAGGGGAAGTTTATTAGATCAATAATGTATAAAAATGTGTAAAATGTATATGCTATCTCAACTGACAGGGTCCTTGTCAAGGAGTAGACTAAAATACAATAAATACAAATAAAATTGAGTTTTTGTGTTTTAGTCTACTCTCTGACAAGGGCCCTGTCAGTTAAAGGGGCACTCCGGTGGAAAACATTTTTATTTATTTTTTAAATCATTTGATGCCAGAACGTTAAACAGATTTGTAAATTACTTCTATTAAAAAAATCTTTACCCTTCCAGTACTTTTTTGCAGCTGTATGCTACAGAGTAAATTCTTTTCTTTTTAGAATTTCTTTTTTGTCTTGTCCACAGTGCTCTCTACTGACACCTCTGTCCGTGTCAGGAACTGTCCAGAGCAGCATAGGTTTGCAATGGGGATTTTCTCCTGCTCTGAACAGTCCCTGACACGGACAGAGGTGTCGGCAGAGAGCACTGTGGACAAGACAAAAAAGAAATTCAAAAAGAAAAGAATTTTCTCTGTAGGATACAGCTGCTAAAAAGTACTGGAAGGGTAAAGATTTTTTTAATGGAAGTCATTTACAAATCTTTTTCAATTTCTGGCACCGGTTGATTAAAAAGAAATAAAACATGTTTTCCACCGGAGTACCCCTTTAAGATAGCATATCATTTTTACACATTTTTATACATTATTTATCTAAATAAACTTCATCTTATTTCAGTTTCATTATTGTACATGCGCCATATATTGATAGACCTCGAGTGCTAGTTCTGTTGTTATTTACTTATTCCATTGAATTTAGTGGAGCCAAGCTGTAATACCACATACAACAAGAAGACAGGTGTGGTGCTGTTTTTAGAAGAAATTAGACAGGATAAGGGTGCATTCACACTGCTAACAGTGGAGCTAATGGGGGGGGGGGGGGGACTTAAATTGTAGCTTCAGTGCTGAAAAGAAGTGATGTCACTTTTTCAGGTTTCCCCAGATCCAATTGACGTCAGTGGGAGCAGATTTACGTAGGTGACAGCACATTTATAAACAGTGGTCCCTCAACATACGATGGTAATTCGTTCCAAACGACCGACCCATCGTTTGTCGAATCCATTGTATGTTGAGGGATTCGTGCAATGTAAAAAGTGCATTTAATACTCACCTGTCCCCGCCGCTCCGGACCGCGTCCTCACCGCTCCCGATGCTGTCCCAGGGGCTCCGGCGTCTTCCGCATCTTCTCCGGTGTCCGGGCCTCGCTTTCTGGTGACGTTATTACGTTGCGGCGCCGGCGCGGCGTGCATAGTGACGTAATAACGACGCCGGAAAGCGAGGCCCGGACCCTGGAGAAGGTGCAGAAGACGCCGGAGGATCGGGAAGTGGACCCGGAGCAGCGGGAATAGGTAAGCGAACCTGTCCGGGATGCTTAAACTGCTATCCGACAGTAGCTTAAGCATTTTGCGCTGTCGGATAGCAGTTAATACGATGGCCCCGACATATAAAAGTATCGTATGTCGATTTGGGGCCATCGCATATATCAGCGCTGCTTTGGCCTGTGCGAACATACCCTAAGAAGATACTATTCACTGTCTCCTACAAATACCACAATATATTATCATTGCTATAAGACACGTAGGTGAACGTCTTGATGCAGCTCTAGGAAGCCTGTAGTATCATTATTGGGGTTAAAGGGGTACTCTGGTGGAAAACTTTTTTTTTTTAATCCACTGGTGCCAGAAAGTTAAACAAATTTATAAATTACTTCTATTAAAAAACCTTAATCCTTCCAGTACTTATTAGCTGCTGAATACTACAGAGGAAATTCTTTTCTTTTTGAAACACAGAGCTCTCTGCTGACATCACGAGCACAGTGCTCTCTGCTGACATCTCTGTCCATTGTAAGAACTGTCCAGAGTTGGAGAAAATCCCCATAGCAAACATATGCTGCTCTGGACAGTTCCTAAAATGGACAGAGATGTCAGCAGAGAGCACTGTGCTCGTGATTCAGCAGAGAGTTCTGTGTTCCAAAAAGAAAATAATTTCCTCTGTAGTATTCAGCAGCTAATAAGTACTGGAAGGATTAAGATTTTTTAATAGAAGTAATTTACAAATCTTTTTAACTTTCTGGCACCAGCTGATTTAAAAAAAAAAAAAAAAGTTTTCCACCAGAGTACCCCTTTAAAACTGGCGCTACCCTAGCTGTTATAAAACTACACGTCCCAGGACGAAAGACGCCTGCCAGGATATGCTGGGAGTTGTAGTTGTGCAACAACTGGAAAGCGATAGGTTAGAGGTCACTTATCTAAGTAATTTGTGAATGGGTTTAGGACATGACAGGGACTTCTAGATGACATACTTTATGGTGTTATTATTGTTACATCTCTGTGTCATTTCTTCTGTA
This sequence comes from Hyla sarda, assembly GCF_029499605.1. Classification (NCBI taxonomy): domain Eukaryota; kingdom Metazoa; phylum Chordata; class Amphibia; order Anura; family Hylidae; genus Hyla; species Hyla sarda. The sequence continues at coordinate 401,714,953 of NC_079192.1, forward strand.
GCTTCAGGGTACCATCTTGCAGTACGTGAAGACCCTCATTGAGGTCATGCCAAAAATTTGTCGCCTGCCTCGTCATGAGTATGGATCTCCAGGTAAAGCCAGATAACATCTGTAAAGTGCAACCGAATCCCTGCCATATATGTATATATATATATATATATATATATATATATATATACACACACACATATACAGTGATCCCTCAACTTACAATTGCCTCAACATACAATAGTTTCAACATACAATGGTCTTTTCGGGACCATTGTAACTTGAAACCATATTCTACATACAATGCTACGGACAGTCCAGATCTGCGAAACGTGTCATTGGCTGGAAGAACCAACCAATCAGAATGGGCATTTTACTGGTAATACCTCTGTATTACAGAAGTGCATGCACTGACTGGTGTCTGGTAGCGCCCCCTACAGTACAGGGAGATATTACATGTTCTGTACTCTTTACCTGTATTACTGAAGTGCATGCACTGACTGGTGTCTGGTAGCGCCCCCTACAGTACAGGGAGGTATTACATGTTCTGTACTACTCTTTACCTGTATTACTGAAGTGTATGCACTGACTGGTGTCTGGTAGCGCCTCCCTACAGTACAAGGAGGTATTACATGTTCTGTATACTCTTTACCTGTATTACTGAAGTGTATGTACTGACTGGTGTCTGGTAGCGCCCCCTACAGTACAGGGAGGTATTACATGTTCTGTACTCTTTACCTGTATTACTGAAGCGTATGCACTGACTGGTGTCTGGTAGCACCCCCTAGAGTACAGGGAGGTATTACATGTTCTGTACTACTCTTTACCTGTATTACTGAAGTGTATGCACTGACTGGTGTCTGGTAGCGCCCCCTACAGTACAGGGAGGTATTACATGTTCTGTACACTTTACCTGTATTACTGAAGTGCATGCACTGACTGGTGTCTGGTAGCGCCCCCTACAGTACAGGGTGGTATTACATGTTCTGTACTCTTCCCCTGTATTACTGAAGTGTATGCACTGACTGGTGTCTGGTAGCGCCCCCTACAGTACAGGGTGGTATTACATGTTCTGTACTCTTTACCTATACCAGGGTTAGCTGCTCCTTTGGACACCAGGTGAGCGCGGCTCCATGTTACTTTTTTAGGACATTGTGTACTGTACAGGACCCCGAAGAAGCTCTTGTCCTCTACATAGACAGTGATTACAGCTCCCAGCAGATCTTTCTTACTTTTATATGTAAGGATTTCCTTTATCTATATTAGTTATCTACTTATTTTTCTTTAGTCCTCACTTTTTCCTTTTTTTGGATGACATTTTGGTGACTTCAGAACCAATTCCCAGGTTTCCACAGAGTTATGGTCTCAACATACAATGGTTTCAACATACAGTGGTTGTCCTGGAACCGATTAATATTGTAACTATATAGATATAGATAGATATAGATAGATATAGATAGATATAGATATATATATATATAGTATACAAAAAAAGAGAATTGCAGCAGCACACATTGGTCAAAAAATTGAGGCTCTTAGCGCACTTTTTGATCAAAACGTGTCCCCCATCCACCACGGGAAGGTGGCCTCATTTAGGATGGGACCCTAAATGAGGCCACTTTTTTTTTTCTTGTGTATATATATATATATATATATATATTGTACAAAATACCTAAAGCATTTTAAAGCAGTATAAATGTAATGGACGTCTCTCGTTATTGCAGTGTTTTCCAACCAGTGTGTCTCCAGCTGTTGCAAAGCTACAACTCCCAGCATGCCCGGACAGCCGAAGGCTGTCCGGGCATGCTGGGAGTTGTAGTTTTGCAACAGCTGGAGACACACTGGTTGGAGAACACTGCGTTAAGGCATTTCTTCATCACTTGTAGGCATCCTGGAGTTCTTCCACCATCAGCTGAAGGACATTATTGAGTATGCTGAGCTGAAGACAGATGTGTTCCAGAGCCTGAGAGAAGTGGGCAACGCAGTGCTCTTCTGTTTACTCATTGAACAAGCTTTGGTGAGACCCTCATACATTATATCAGTACTTTATATTATTCCAAAAGATATTGAATTTTTCCATTAGGGTCTATTTTCGCGAAAGGTTATTCTTTATATGATGAAAAGGGATAACATTGCCCAATCTATTTTTATTTATTTTTTTGTATTTTGTACACATTTTTTAAAATCAAATGGTACCAGAAAGTTAAACAGATTTGTAAATTACTTCTATTAAAAAAAAATCTTAATCCTTCCAGTACTTATTAGCTGCTGAATACTACAGAGGAAATGGTTTTCTTTCTGTCTGCTGACATCACGAGCACAGTGCTCTCTGCTGACATCTCTGTCCATTTTAGGAACTGACCAGAGCAGCATATGTTTACTATGAGGATTTTCTCCTACTCTGAACAGAGGAAGTTCTTTTCTTTTTGATTTTCTTATCAGTCTGACCACAGAGCTCTCTGCTGACACCTCTGTTCATGTCAGGAACTGTACAGAGTAGGAGCAAATCCCCATAGCAAACCTCTCCTGCTCTTGACAGTTCCTGATACGGACAGAGGTGTCAGCAGAGAGCACTGTGGTCAGACTGATAAGAAATTAAAAAAGAAAAGAACTTCCTGTGGAGCATACAGCAGCTGATAAGTACTGGAAGGATTAAGATTTTTTAATAGAAGTAGTTTACAAATCTGTTTAACTTTGTGGCACCGGTTGATTTAAAAAAAAAAAAAAATTGTTTTCCACTGGAGTACCCCTTTAAAGGTGGTGCCAGACAGATTTGTAAATTACTTCTATTAAAAAATCTTAATCCTTCCAGTACTTATCAGCTGCTGTTATGATCCACATGAAGTTCTTTTCTTTTTGAATTTCTTTTCTGTCTGGCCACAGTGCCAGACACCTGCTGACACCTCTGTCCATTTTAGATACTGTCCAGAGCAGGAGATGTTTACTATGGGGATTTGCTCCTACTCTGGAGAGTTCCTAAAATGGACAGAGGTGTCAGCAGAGAGCACTGTTTTCAGACAGAAAGGAAATTAAAAAAGAAAAGAACTTCCTGTGGATCATAACAGCAGCTGATAAGTACTGGAAGATTTTTTAATAGAAGTAATGTTTAACTTTCTGGCACCAGTTGATAAAAAAAAAAAAAAAAAAAAGAAAATCTCTGCCAGTGGAGTACCCCTTTAATGGCTTTCAAGATCTCTGCTTGCTGTCATTCAATAGGAACTTTATTTGTTTACTTCCAAAACATCTGTCCAGTTCTATGTGATGGTCACGTAGGTGCGCGGCTTAATACAAGACTGAGCTGTGCACCTGTATGTCTATAACATGACCAAGATGGATTTCACTGAGCAGAATTTCTGGCCGGAATTCCACGGGAATATTCCATTCGAAAATCCCTCTGCAGCAGAGTCCCATTCTGCTGCACTGTGCACATGGCGGAATTTCTCCCGATTTCGCGGTCTGCAGGAACAGTGAACCTGCTCGGAAATGCATTGTCTATGGAGACGGCGCATTTCTGAGTGGTCCTAGTGCCGCCTGTTCAAGTAAACGTGCGGAATGTATGCCTGTATTTTCTGGCAAACGTTCCGCAAGTTTTCGGCCAGTGTGAACATGGATGACAGCAAATAGAGATCTGGAAAACCATGAGAAGTTAAAGGGGTACTCCGCTACCCCAGTATTCAGGACATTTTGTTCCGAACGCTTGAAGCGGGAGGCAAGGGTCATGACGTCCCCTCCCATAGACTTGCATTGAGGGGGCGGGGCATGATGTAATGAGGGGGCGGGACTATGACATCACAGGCTTCCAGCATTCGGAACAGTTTGTTCCAAACGCTGAGCAGCGGAGTACCACTTTAAATGTAATTTTTTTGCTATACACACTTTGTTCTTGTTTATTTCCCTAGTCCCAGGAGGAAGTATGCGATCTTCTTCACGCAGCCCCATTCCAGAACATTCTACCTCGTGTGTACATTAAAGGTATGTCCTGCATGAATGGGCCAATAGAAAGATCTTATAGATCACAAGGAGAGAATAATGTCTGTACAATATATTGGAGAGACCAACAATTGTGCTGAGGACACTTCTAGATTACATCACTCCCAGTATAGAACAAATAGTGACTGGTAAGTAAAGGGTTATCCAGCTCACCCCTTTGTACCTCTAGTGCACAGATTCCCTGGGGGGATATTCATGAAAGGTGGTGTAGGTGAACATCTTTTTACGCTTTTTTATTTGTTGGTGATTTGCGCTCTTTTGGGTGTTTTGCGCCAAAGTATGCAGCTTTTCCAAAAACTCCTGGACTACAACAATTTAACCCCGAGGGGTTAAGAAAAAAGACCTCTATATTGCATGTGTCACACTGAGGCTAGGACTCCACTGAGATATTTGCCCTGCGATTTTTTTGGGCATAAAAACACCAGAAAAAAACGCCAGAAAAACTGCGTATTTTTTCTTGCGTTTTTACCTTTGTGTGGAATTTGCCGTTTTTGGCCCCTTTGGCGTTTTTTTTTACAAAATAGTTGGGTACCAAAAAAAAAAAAAAGGATGCAGTAGGGATGAAAAAATGTATTTAACTAAATGTTTATTTTTTATAACAACATTTTTATACATTTTTTGATAAAGTGTGTGTGTGTTTTAACTTTTTTTTTTTTACATTTTTTATGTAGTACTACTACTCCCGGCATGGGTCACACTGTTCCATGCTGGGAGTAGTAGTACCTGTACTACAGACATATCGCCCCGGGTGTCAGTCTGACACCCGATGCGATCGTCCGTTATATAGCAGAGAAGCGGAGCGGCTCTATACAGCGCTCCCATCTCTGCTCTATTCACATCACTGGTCGTTCATATTTTCCGCCCAGAGCTGTGATTGGCCGGATGGTTGCAGCCAATCACAGCTCTGAGGAAAAGACGAATGAATGAGTGGCCGGCCCAGAATATAGTGCAGAGCAGGGATGTGAGCGATGTATACAGCCGCTCCATCTCTGCTATAGACAAGATGATCACAGCGGGTGTCAGTAGTGACATCCACTGTGATGTGTCCTTAACTGCAGGTACTCCTACTCCCAACATGGAGCACACTCTACTCCATGCTGGGAGCTGTAGTACCTGCATTAATAGATCGCAGCGAGTGTAACTTCTGACACCTGTTGCAATCTGTCTATTAATGCAGGTACTACAGCTCCCAGCATGGAGCAGAGTGTGCTCCATGTTGGGAGTAGTAGTAGGAAAGATCACAGTGGGTATAACTCCTGACACCCGCTGTGATCCTCCGGTATAATGTATGGATGCGGCGGCCGCTCTCCTATGGTTCCCTGCATGCCGTATATATACACATATTCCGATTTCTCACAGAGAGTTGTGATGGGCTGGAACTATCTGGCCAATCACAGCTCTGCAGGGGACCATAAAAGAGCTGCCGCCGCATCTTTACAAGAGGATCGCAACGGGCAATCTGTCTATTAGTACAGGTACTACTCCCATCATGGAACAGTGTGTTCCATGCTGGGAGTACTAGTACTACTGAAAAAATGTAAAAAATATTAAAAAAGTGAGAAAAACACACACACTACATTTTTATTATTGTCGGCTATATTTTTAGTGCTTTACCCGCTCACATAAATTCATCCCTGTTTAAAAATTAATAAACATTTCGTAATAAAAAAGATAAATTTCGTTAGGTACAATTTTTTCCATCACTACTGTATCTTTTTTATTATTATTTTTTAATGGTACCCTATGAAATTTTAATAAAAAAGGCATCTCCATCACTTTTTTGGATCACTAAAGTTCAAAAAAGAATAAAAACGCCACGATTTCAGGGCATAAAACGCCAAATTAGGTTTTGTCGGGCGTTTTGAAAATCCGGCCTCTGAGCCTGAAATTGCTGAAAAACGCCAAAAGGATTTAAAAAAATGCCAAACTGAAAAACGCCAAGTGAATCTGGCATTTTGCAGTTTACTATTAACTTGCAGCTAACATCTGGACGCAGCGTTTTTTCACTGAAAAAACGCCTTGCGGGAAAATTGGCGTTTTTGACGGCGTTTTTGCGGGGAAAAAAACCTCAGTGGAGTTCCAGCCTAATAGTAAAACTTAACTTTTATTTAACCAAATGATAATAAAGTATAAGTGAGGAATCAAACGTATTAAAAGCACAATTCCACTGTGGTCATAGGTATATGTGATCGTCCCTAGGTACTATATTGGTCATCCCCTGCTGGTGAATGAGTCCACTTGGGCTCAAAAGAAAAAACTCCTATCTCAAGTTTAGAAGTGGGATGTTGTTCTTATAAATTCTGGGGGTGACTGATTAGTACCCAAAATGGAGGTACATGATCTTTCTTCCAAATAGCCACTTATATATGTGGCATTTAATCAGTATTTGGTAATGCGGTGTGTATCCAGGGTGTTACACCACTAAGCACCTAACACCTGCTGTGCACCGCAGGCGTGAGTTGTTCAGCCCGGACCTTATTGATTGGCTGTTATTACACATAGACTGCAGTGGAATTGCTAATTAAAATACAGTACTGCCACACCCCGACATGTTTCGCCACTTTAGTGGCTTTATCAAGGGGACAACTGACAGCAATGAGTGTCAGGGTAAAATGAGCCTATTTATATGGTGCCACTAGTATATGAGATGTTTGGAGCCAATCTTAAAGGGGTTCTCCGGTGCGTAGACATCTTATCCAAAGGATAGGGGATAAGATGCTTGATCGCGGGAGTCCCGCCGCTGGGGACCCCCGTGATCTTGCACGCGGCACCCCGTTTGTAATCAGTCCCCGGAGCGTGTTCGCTCCGGGTCTGATTTACTGTCGATCACGGGCCGACGGCGTGTGACATCACGCCTCCGCCCCCGTGTGACCTCACGCTCCGCTCCTCTATGCAAGTCTATGGGACGGGGCGTGACAGCTATCACGCCCCCTCCCATAGGCTTGCATTGAGGGGCAGAGCGTGAGGTCACACGGGGGCGGAGGCGTGATGTCACACGCTGCCGACCCTGTGGTCGCCGCTAATCAGACCCGGAGCGAACACGCTCCGGGGACTGATTACAAACGGGGTGCCGCGTGCAAGATCATTGGGGTCCCCAGCGGCGGGACTCCCGCGATGAAGCATATCCCCTATCCTTTGGATAGGGGATAAGATGTCTAAGCACCGGAGTACCCCTTTAACGCTTAGACTGCAAACCAATCAGCATCTCAAAATGCCCAGGGGGTAACACCAATCTCCCTCCATGTTGCTACCACACGCATTTATTAACCAATCCTCGTTAGGGATGTATACCGCGTCACACGCCAAGTTTCTGATTGCCCATTCATCACTGATGTCCTGCGGGCCAATCAGCGAGCCGGACGGATGATTGACAGCTCTCACTCGCTGTTTACATCCGCTCGCAAGTACCCGGCCGCAGGACATCAACACTGACTCAACTTAAAACACGTCTGCCGCAGCAAAAAACTAAAAAGAACCTAAATGAAAAGAAGCAGACAAAAGTCACAAACATTGCACTGCGACAAATTTAACCAGGAAAACCTGAGTAAAAGGCTTCATAAATACCCCACGTTGTCTTAAATATATTCCCCTTGAATGATAATCCATGTAATGTTGAGCACAGACACCTAACGGGATATGACTTGTTAATACTGTACATGATGAGGGAGATTTATCAAGGAAAAGTTGCTGAGTTGCCCATAGCAACCAATCAGATCGCTTCTTTCATTTTGCAAAGGCCTTGTTAAAAAGGAAAGAAGCGAGCTGATTGGTTGCTATGGGCAACTGGGCAACTTTTCCTCTGGACAGGTTTTGATAAATCTCCCCCGATATGTTTTTGAAAAATGAAAAAGAGATATATGTGATATGTACCGTATTTTTCGCTCTATAGGACGCACCGGCATATAAGACGCACCCAATTTTAAAGGTGCAAAATCTAGAAAAAAAAAGATTCTGAACCCAACAGTGATCTTCAAACGTAAGTATTACCTCCTATACCAGTGATCTTCAACCTGCGGACCTCCAAATGTTGCAAAACTACAACTCCCAGCATGCCCGGACAGCCGTTGGCTGTCCGGGCATGCTGGGAGTTGTAGTTTTGCAACATCTGGAGGTCCGCAGGTTGAAGACCACTGGTATAGGAGGTAATACTCACGTGTCCCCGCCGCTCCAGACCCATCACCGCTCGTCACCGCTGCCCTGGATGTCGCCCTCCATCGCTGTCGCCGCGTCTCCAGGGTGTCCCCATCGCTCCAGAACGTCTTTGCTGCCCGGTATCCTCGCTCTCCGTCGCTGCCATCACGTCGCTACCCACGCCGCTCCCATTGGATGATGGGACGGCGTGCGCGACGACATGATGACGACGAAGGAGAGCACCGGCCATGCAGGGGATCCCGGCACGGAGCAGACACCGAGGAGGCAGGTAAGGTCCCTCCCGGTGTCCTGTAAGCTGTTCCGGACGCCGCAATTTCACCCCGGCGGTCCCGAACAGCCCGACTGAGCAGCCGGGTTAGTGTCACTTTCCCTTAAAACGCGGCGGTCAGCTTTGATCGCCGTGTCTGAAGGGTTAATACAGGGCATCACCGCGATCGGTAATGTCCTATATTAGCCACGGGTCCCGGTCGTTGATGGCCACAGGGACCGCCGCGATAGGGGTGTATTCGCCGTATAAGACGCACCGACTTTTCCCCCCCAGTTTTGGGGAAGAAAAAGTGCGTCTTATACGGCGAAAAATACGGTATCTGTTTATGTGCTCAGGAGGAGGTGCCTGTGGTCCAGTATGTAGGGGGTGTGAAAGTAATATATGGTAGGATAACGTTAAGTGAATGCTTGTCAAGCTCGCTATATAGGAGGAAGGATACATGTCTATTTGGTGAGGAATATAACATACATGGTGTGAGACGTACACCCAGAATATAGTCCACTCCTTACCTTTTATTATAGTTCCTCATTCATTTTTTGTGATGTGACGGACATCTAAAGGACATGTGACTTTCATCTATATAGCGTTAGACATACACCTATGGGGAGTGAGATTGGAGATCTGTGGTAATTGGCCATCAATGCGACAGACGTCTATAGGACATGTGACAGCCTTCAGCTGTCCGGGCATGCTGGGATTTGTAGTTTTGCAACACCTGGATGCACCCTGGTTGGGAAACACTGTCCTAGGTCTTCTCAAAGAGGTTTCACTGTATTAAAACTCATGAATATTTCCTTTTGAAGCTTGAAGTATTTTGGCAGTGTTGACCGGCTGTATTCATATTGGGTTTTCTTATTAGAGGGGGAACGTCTGGAGGTGAGGATGAAGCGGCTCGAAGCCAAGTATGCTCCACTGCATCTTGTCCCATTGATCGAGAGACTGGGCACACCACAGGTATGGAGGCCACCAACTGGATATAGATAAAGGCAATGATACTGTCATCGACACAAAAGGATTAAAGATGTTTTGGAAGTAAACAAATAAAGTTCCTATTGAATGACAACAAGCAGAGATCTTGAAAGCCATTAAAGGGGTGCTCCAGTGGGGAAAAAAAAATGTTTTAATCAACTGGTGCCAGAAAGTTAAACAGATTTGTAAATTAAAAACTTAAAATAAGGTGCAGCTCACAACAGAAGGACCGAGGCAGTTAAAGCTAAAGCCGGACCCCACCGGCAACAATAATGTATAATAATGAAAACCTATAGCTTATGCCTCTAGGACCTCACCAATGGTGCATAATGCTGTGGGCAATGATAGATATAACAGCGTTTACTCAGAAATTGTTTTTTAATTCAGATTATAAAATATAATATATAAATATGTAAAACAGTAACAAAATATCACATTCCACTGGCACTATCTAATGAAAATCTCACTGGGCCCTAGTGAGATATCCAAAATATAAAAAAGATATATGAATAAATTGATGTTCTAATAAGTCCATAAATCTGCAGATAAAAAATAAAATAAATCCGCAAAAGGTGTGGATAGATGTTTGGGTTTATCCCGAAATAATTGTAACATAAAGTCAATAAAAAAGTTGATGAATGGATGATACAGAGTAACTCTCACCACTGCTTCTGGCTTGATGGATTATGATGGATGAATCGCAGCCTTGTGTTCCTCGTGTGCCCCAATATGGTGGAGGGGGGCACAGGTTGATACGTCTCCCTTAGCAGCCCCGTTGGCTGGGGGGGCGCAAATGGATGTTGCGTACCGTGAGCTCCGATGGCGGAGGAGCATGCAGCAGTTTCAGCGCTGGGGACTTCGTTCGCTGGCCGCCTTGACACAGATGGCACTAGTCTGGCGCTCCGGCAGGAGTGTCAGTCGGCTCGGGTGCGACAACGGGTCTGGCGATGATGGTACGCCGGGAGCGGTGGAAGGTCCGGGATTGGCGTTCCACGTGGAAGCAGGAGATGAGGCTATGCAATGCAGTGGATGGTAAATTTGCAGTCAGGCAGGGTGGAGTAAGACAGATTTAACTCCTCTGTCACCAAAGTGTTTGCAGATGGACACTGATGGTAACTGTGTGAACAGTGCCAGATTTCACATTTCTACCGAGGAAGGGGTCGGAGGTCCATGTTTCCCAGTACCCCAAAACGCGTTTAGAAATCTGGCACTGTTCACACAGTTACCATCAGTGTCCATCTGCAAACACTTTGGTGACAGAGGAGTTAAATCTGTCTTACTCCGCCCTGCCTGACTGCAACTTTACCATCTACTGCATCGCATAGCCTCATCTCCTGCTTCCACGTGGGACGCCAATCCCGGACCTTCCACCGCTCCCGGCGTACCATCATCGCCAGACCCGTTGTCGCACCCGAGCCGACTGACACTCCTGCCGGAGCGCCAGACTAGTGCCATCTGTGTCAAGGCGGCCAGCGAACGAAGTCCCCAGCGCTGAAACTGCTGCATGCTCCTCCGCCATCGGAGCTCAGGGTACGCAACATCCATTTGCGCCCCCCCAGCCAACGGGGCTGCTAAGGGAGACGTATCAACCTGTGCCCCCCTCCACCATATTGGGGTACACGAGGAACACAAGGCTGCGATTCATCCATCACAATCCATCAAGCCAGAAGCAGTGGTGAGAGTTACTCTGTATCATCCATTCTTCAACTTTTTTATTGACTTTATGTTACAATTATTTTGCCATAAACCCAAACATCTATCCACACCTTTTGCGGATTTATTTTATTTTTATTTTTTATCTGCAGATTTATGGACTTATTAGAACATCAATTTATTCATATATCTTTTTTATATTTTGGATATCTCACTAGGGCCCAGTGAGATTTTCATCAGATAGTGCCAGTGTAATGTGATATTTTGTTACTGTTTTACATATTTATATATTATATTTTATATTTTATAATCTGTATTAAAAAACCATTTCTGAGTAAACGCTGTTATATCTATCTTTGCCCACAGCATTATGCACCATTGGTGAGGTCCTAGAGGCATAAGCTATAGGTTTTCATCAGGTTTGTAAATTACTTCTATTAAAAAATCTTAATCCTTCCAGTACTTATCAGCTGCTGTTATGATCCACAGGAAGTTCTTTTCTTTTTGAATTTCCTTTCTGCTTGACCACAGTGCTCTCTGCTGACACCTCTGTCCATTTTAGGAACTGTCCAGAATAGGAGCAAATCCCCATAGAAAACCTCCTGCTCTGGACAGTTCCTAAAATGGACAGAGGTTGTCCCGCACCTGGGTGGAGGCTGTCACGGAGCTGGATGTGGATCCTCTAATATGTGTGGCTGATGACTCGGACCGTATCGGGGAGCGGAGTCTAAGGTGCCGCTGGTCTTCACCAGAGCCCGCCGCAAGGCAGGATGGACTTGCTGCGGCAGGCGACACCCAGGTCGCTACCCCCGACATGGCTCGACCACACAGGTAACTGGGCAAGGCGAGGTACTAAAGGAAGAGGCTGTAGCGTAGTCAAACAAAGCAAAAGGTCATGGCAGGCGGCAAAGGTTCGTAGTCAAAAAACGTAGCAGGAAGGTCTGGATACACGGGAATGGCAATCAGGCAAAGGGTACGCTTTCTCTCAGGCAAATGGCACTGAAGATCCGGCAGGGAAGTGTGGAAGGTGCAGGGTCTTTATAAGGTAGTGTCAGGTGCATACAGTAATTATGGGCGTACTGGCCCTTTAAATCTCAGAGCTCTATCGCGCACGCTCCCTAGGAGACGGGGGCACACGCTGCGGAGCCGAGACACAGGAGCGGAAGCGGCAGCAGTACAGGGTAAGTGACGGGCCGGGATTCGCATGCGGGCGCAGGGACAATGTGCTCACGGGCGACATGTCCGCACATGGTGAAGACCAGCGGCACCTTAGACTCCGCTCCCCGATACGGTCCGAGTCATCAGAGCACAGGCTGTAACAGAGGTGTCAGCAGAGAGCACTGTGGTCAGGCAGAAAGGAAATTCAAAAAGAAAAGAACTTCCTGTGGATCACAACAGCAGCTGATAAGTACTGGAAGGATTAAGATTTTTTAATAGATTTTATTTCACTCCAGTGGAGTACCCAGTTAAAAACTTTTTCCCACCTATTCATCCATTTGGTGGCACTTTATGATTATAACCCACTAGGATTAGAAGCCTCAGGATGACTATACCCATATGTTTTCTGAAAACAAGTTATCCAGCACATTTTGATATTGCCACTTTTGCCACATTCATACAACTTTGCTTTTATGATTTGTACAAAAAAATAATAAATATTCATGTTTGTGACTAAAAGCCTAAATCAAGCAGAGCCAGAGGCCCACAGCGCCACCTAGCAATAAAAGTTCAGGATGTGTAGGGTTTCTTCACGCCACTTTTTCCTTATACCACATGCAGTTATCATAGTATACACCAAAAATCTTCACAATAAAGCGGATGCAATAACTGGTAATAACGGATGATAACTGATGACCATCAGCCCTTATTTTTAATGTTTTTTTTAATTAATAAACCTGATGTTGTTCATCCGTTATCATCCATTATTACCAGTTACATCCGTTTTTTTTAATCACGTTTTTAACCCTTTTTTTGTAAAGCTGTACTCAGCATGCTCAGTATAAAAAACAAATGTTAAAAAAACTGACAATAACTGATGATAAGGGTGGGTTCACAACACAATTTTGCTATACAGTTTCGGCATACAGTTTCTTAAAAAAAGAAACGTATGCAACTGTACAGAAAACCGCGCCCATAGACTTCCCATTCAAAACTTTATGCACTGTATATGGTTGTCTCCATTTTTCAAACCATACGTTTTTTTCCTTTTTTTTTCCCGGTTTTTGGTCCGGCTGAAAAACCGTATTAAACTGTATACTTTATTTTTTTTTTTAACATGGGAGTCAATTGGAACCGTACAGAACTTTTTTCACCATACGGTTTTTGACTTTGCACAGTTTTTTTTCTTGGAATTTCAAGAGAATGGGATGCCGGCTAATACCACAGTGTGACCCCGCTGAAGCCATTCATTTGAATGTACCAAATGTAGTCAAAAAGTGACTACATTCTGCACATATAGGCGCACGTACTGTTTTGTATGGGGGCTCGAAACCATAAACGACCAAGATTTTGAGTCCCACTCAAAAACAGTATACGCTGGCAAATGTGTCGCATGTAGTCACTTTTAGAGTATGTTTGGCACGTTTAAATGAATGGGTCACACTGTGGTATTAGCCACAGAAATTTGTGTCGTAAAGATGGGACCCCCAGCCTAACATTGTCATTTCTAACATTCTTGTGGTGTCCCGGTCCCGTATCTAATCCGGTACCTGTATGTTGTTGGGTCCCCATAGCCAGAGTCCCTAGGACGTAGGGAGCCCTGTGGTATAGTCTGCCCCTAGTCGCCTCTATTATAGCTCAAATATGATAAAAGTCTATAAGGTTTTTGTAGATAGAGTTAAATATATGTAAATAAAGAGTTAATTACCTGTTTCCCTAAGCGTTGCAGGACCTGCGGGTCATGTGACTGGGTGAACTCTATGGTATTAAGCTTCAGGACCTTTGGAGGCCCTGTACGTTACCAAGCCCATTACACCATGTAATGGTGAATGGCAGATGTTCAGACCAATCAGATTCGCCCCTCCCCCTGCCCATATAAGGGAGCGGCGGACATGTTTTCGCTCTCTTGTTCCTGGACTGTCAACTGAGCAAGACCTGTACCGCAGCTGACGCAGTGAGTTAGGCCTGAGCCTTGCGGCAACGGCCGGATCAATACAAACCTAGAGTGTAGCTATTCCCAAACACTCTGCAGCATCACCGGACCTAATTACTCCCCTAAATCCGGATGGATCTGCAAAATCTCTCCCTAAATTCAAAGACTGTTTACTAATTCAAGGTCGGCAACAACTGTCAGTCACTAAGCAACCAAAGGACTGTCTGTATGAGACTATTACTGTGCTGTGGATATTGCAAGTACTTCAGTAAAGTTGTTCAAGTTCAAGTTTAATCTCTTTCTGGACCTTCAGTCATTTCATGCACCTATTGTTCCTGGGTAGGGCGGCGATAGGCCGGAACACTTTTTCCGCATAATAGCCCACAGCCTGGCATCACGAACTTTCGGGTTAAACATTAACCCCTCACATACCGTTACCATACCACCACTACCATACACCCCCCAAGGGCTACCAAATTCTGATATGTCAATGACTTCTCCATCCCATGTTCTCTTGCAGCAAATCGCCATCGCCAGGGAAGGAGACCTACTGACCAAGGAAAGACTGTGCTGTGGCCTCTCCATGTTTGAGGTTATTCTGACCCGGATACGAAGTTACCTGCAGGACCCAATATGGCGCGGCCCTCCCCCGACTAATGGAGTGATGCATGTAGATGAATGTGTAGAGTTTCACCGGCTCTGGAGCGCCATGCAGTTTGTTTACAGTATTCCTGTGGGGACCAATGAATTTACAGCAGAGTGAGTATCTGAGCCTCTTATTATAGAGCAGACTAAGTACCACCACTCACCACTAGGAGGCGACCTAAAGATGTCAAAAAATCTCCTCATATAGGAAATAGTTCTAAGTTTTTTAAACATGTATATAGTCTAAGCCACACAATTCATACCGTATGTGGAATAATGGCTGTGGTCGCATTAAAAATCGAAGATTATTGCCTTCTGAATGTTGTTGTATGGAAAAGGGAGCCCCATATAGATTATTGTTACTGAGCCCCTCACATCTGTTTACAGGGGTACTCCGCCCCTAGACATCTTATCCCCTATCCAAAGGATAGGGGATAAGATGTCAGATCGCGGGGGGGTCCCGCTGCTGGGGATCCCCGGGATCTCGGCTGCAGCACCCACCTCAACAGCTTCCGGCAATGCTGGAGGCTTCGGATCCTGACCACGCGAGCGGAAGAGCATGACGTCACTACTCCACCCCCGTGTGACGTCACTCTTCCGCTCGCGTGGTCAGGATCCGAAGCCTCCAGCGTTGCCGGAAGCCGTTGAAGTGGGTGCTGCAGCCGAGATCCCAGGGGTCCCCAGCAGCGGGAGCCCAGCGATCTGACATCTTATCCCCTATCCTTTGGATAGGGGATAAGATGTCTAGGGGCGGAGTACCCCTTTAAGGGTCTATTCACAAGTACAGATTTGATGCGCAGGATTTTCTGCTGCAGATTTCAATGTAAACTGAACACAGCTTGAAATCCTGCGCATCAATTCTGCGTAGAATACTGTACGTGTGAATAGACCCAAAAGGAGTATTCCAGCTTTTAATACTTATCCTTTATACACAGGATAGGGAATGGGTGGCTGATGGGGGGTACATAGCCATAGACATGAATGAAGTGGAGGCAAGCATGTGCGTCTCTCAGCTCAAAATGAGACTCGGGTGCCCATTCTTGAGATTGTGGGGGGTCCTAGCAGTCGGACCCCCACAATCGGGCAATAATCCTTGAATATTACGTAATGGGGCTGTCTGGTTTTGAAAAACCTTCATTTAATGTTATATGTTAAAGGGGTACTCCGGTGGAATACAATTATTTTTAAATCAACTGGTATCAGAAAGTTAAACAGATTTGTAGAAGACTTCTGTTTAAAAATCTTAATCCTTCCAGTGCCTATCAGCTGCTGTATGCTCCAGAGGAGGTTGTGTAGTTCTTTCCAGTCTGACCACAGCGCTCTCTGCTGACACCTCTGTCCATGTCAGGAACTGTCCAGAGCTGGAGCAATTCCACCATAGCAAACCTATCCTGCTCTGGACAGTTCCTGACACGGACAGAGGTGTCAGCAGAGAGCACTGTGGTCAGACAGAAAGGAAATTCAAAAAGAAAAAGAACTTCTTCTGTAGCATACAGCAGCTGATAAGTACTGGAAGGATTAAGATTTTGAAATACAAGTAATTTACAAATCTGTTTAACTTTCTGGCACCAGTTGATAAAAAAAAAATAATAATAATAATAATTCCACCGGAGTACCCCTTTAGGAGAGAGGAGCCTATCGATCAGGAGAATTATTATTATACAGATTCTGACTACAAGGTGTCTCTTTTTGGAGGACCTCATGTTTAACATTACATAGACAGCCCATTAATTTCATTGAGCACCATGTAATACTTTGTTTCGCCTGCGGAGGCACTGTATGGAAAATAAACACTTGCTCTTGGATTTCCAGCCAGATGACAGCTGATCACTAGGGAATCCAGTAGTAGGACAACATGTGATCAGTTTATTTTGAAGGATATTACGAGCAAAGGAGAATGTAAAAAATAGACAACCCCTTTAAAAAATGGTTATATTTGATGGCCAGAAAATCCTTATAATATTTTAACATATTTCTTGGACAAAGGTAATAAACGATCTTTTATTGTTTTTCTTCCATCTAGACAGTGCTTTGGAGACGGGTTGAACTGGGCAGGTTGCTCTATCATTGTGCTCCTCGGACAGCAGCGCCGTTTCGATCTCTTTGATTTCTGCTATCACCTTCTGAAAGTCCAGAGGCAGGACGGGAAGGATGAAATTATTAAAAATGTGGTAAGTAGAGTCACCAGGAGTAGGGCCTTAAAGTGTACTTGTCACTTAAAGGGGTACCCTGCCCACAGACATCTGATCCCCTATCCTTTGGATAGGGGATAAGATGTCTGTGGGCGGGATACCCCTTTAAAGGAACTTTTGACATGCCCTAAGGCAGCGTTTTCCAGCCAGGGTGCCCCCAGCCGTTGCTAAACCACAACTCCCAGCATGCCCAGACAGCCAAAGGCTGTCTGGGCATGCTGGTAGTTGTAGTTTTGCCACAGAACGCCAATTGGGCCACCTTTACAGCTCAACGGGGAAAGTCACCCAACTTTCCTAGACTTCTGGCAAATCTGCCAGAAATTCAGTTTGACTGTGGCATAACTAAGCAGATTTGCCCTTCAGCAGCTTCAGAAAGCTGAGTAACAATCATTGTGGAGGTATGGCTCTTGGAAAAGCTGCCAAACCATGTGGAGCTGTAATAGAGACAGCTTAATGTAACATTTCCCTAGACCGAGACAAATCCTATTTCCAAGTTTTGCCTTTTGGAGTTCCGGGGAAAGCTGGGTGATAACCTATATGAAACTGTATTAGAGACTTAAGAATATTAAGTAGTACCCCCACCGAGTACAAAAATGGGGTCCCATGTCCCCTGTGGTTGAATGGAGCAGCAGTCTTTTTTTTTTTTTAAGAGCCGAGGCGCGTGCTCTCTATCACCCAAAGTGCAAGAAAAAGTGCAAACGTGTCACACTAAAAAAAGTGCCCAAAGGATGCAGTCTATCGCTAAGCCCTTCTCCAACAGGAGAGAGGCCCCCCAACAAACCTACCCTTCACCTCTGGGCCAAAAGGCACCTGCAAGGATCCAGGTTCGATTCCCCTTTTCACCGAAGCTACTAAGGGGCCGCAAATGCACCTGGCTTCAACCTAGGCGTTAGTCAAAGTATCAGCCAAGGAGCCGTATACTGATGGCATCTTGACCAAAGCCAAGATGCCCAGGGGTTGCAGGGAGGTGAGGAACCTAATGGCCACACACACCTCCCCTAGACCGTCAGGAGGGACACCCAGAAGGGCTACTGCATCCTGACAATCCTGTGTACAAATCAACACCTAAAAGTGGCACAGTGACAAAAAACAAAAAATAAATAAGTGGACGAGTGCAGATATACTGCCCGGTCATCCAGCCGGATCTATAAAAATTTCCCTGATCCTAGCCAGAAGGCTGGGATACCAAAGGTGAGTGCCAAAGATGAAGAGTATGGTGCAGTGCGTTCACTCAGTGAGTTATAACACCCAGTGAGTTTCGGCACCTCAGGGTCACCAACCCCCGAGGCACAAAAGTACCTCGGCTCTACACCCCCCAACCTCATGGCGAGACCCGGAGGAAGCAGGTCACATCAGGACAGCCGTTGAGCTGGTTATGTGACACCAGCCCCGGAACGCCCCGATACACCTGCCCCCTCCATGCAGCACCCAGCCCCACACCGGTGGGACTTCTCCACCAGTATGAAACTGATAAGAACAGATACTACACTTGATCTTAGCCAAAAGGCCGAGAAGCGATGAATGGAGCAGCAGTCAGACAACCATTTTGTTAAACTCTATAGTTAAATTAAGGAAGTTACCTCTCCATTTAACCTGGGGAGCATGAGACCCCATTCTTGTAACTAGCGGGGGTGCTAGCAGTAAGACCCCACCAATCGTGCAGACACCCATCCACTATCCTGCACAGAAGGTGAGTGCCCTGAGAAAACCGCCTTGGACTATATTCCTGTTTAGTAGAGGTTAACCATTGCTTTAAAGAGGTACTGCACTGGCCAGCGTTCGGAACATTTAGTTTTACCCCTTTAAGATATATCTACAGGCCTATGCATTGGGGCTAATGTTTTTTGGTCTCTTTACCTATTCTTGTTATATGAAAATATCATAAAATCAGATTTATTAAATAAAATAAAAAAAAAAATATATATATATATATATATATATATATATATATATATATATATTTTATTTTTTATTTTCACATTTTTTTTTTTTAACAACTATCGTTTATCTTGCCCCCAGCCACTGAAGAAAATGGCAGACCGAATACGAAAGTATCAGATCCTGAACAATGAAATCTTTGCAGTCCTAAACAAGTACATGAAGTCAGTAGAGAGCGACAGTTCTACGGTGGAACACGTACGGTGCTTCCAGCCCCCCATCCACCAGTCACTGGCGACCACCTGCTGAAGCCAACGCAGGCCAAAACTTACTGGACAATTTTTGACGATTTCCATAATGTTGTGGTGCATGTTCTCCTGTTTTTGCCGTACACCTACATGATGCTATGGAAACAACAGGACTGTACAGGAAGTAGCCATGTCGAGGGGTGTGTGTGTTGACTATCACTCCTATCAGGGTCTGCGGCGGTTAGTTACCCACAAATAAATCGCCGCCAGGGATTGCCGCGGTCTTGTGACGACAGAGCAGTATCAGTGGTTTTATACAGGTTTGAACCGAGTTTTAAGTATTTTTTTTTAAATCTAATAAACATAGACATTAGTGCGGGGCTTCAAGGGACTGTCCATGATTGTGATGTAAAAGAATGGGCTATCGGATGTACTGCTTAAAGGGGTACTCCCGTGGAAAACATTTTTTTTTTTAATCAACTGATGCCAAAAAGTTAAACAGATTTGTAAATGACTTCTATTAAAAAATCTTAATCCTTCCAGTACTTTTTAGGGGCTGTATACTACAGAGGAAATGCTTTTCTTTTTGGATTTCTCTTCTGTCACAACCACAGTGCTCTCTGCTGACCTCTGCTGTCCATTTTAGGAATTGTCCAGAGCAGGAGAAAATCCTCATAGCAAACATAGGCTGCTCTGGACAGCTCGTAAAATGGACAGCAGAGGTCAGCAGAGAGCACTGTGGTCGTGACAGAAGAGAAATCTAAAAAGAAAAACATTTCCTCTTTAGTATACAGCCCCTAAAAAGTACTGGAAGGATTAAGATGTTTTAATAGAAGTAATTTAAAAATCTGTTTAACTTTTTGGCACCAGTTGATTTAAAAAAAAAAAAGTTTTCCATGGGAGTACCCCTTTAAAATTTGCAATATATGTCCTGTACCATATGTACCTAATAAGGGCCTAGTATGTCGTTTCCTACTATGAGATTTCTCACCATTACTGGGGGATTGTTGTACAGTCATAAGGGGCTATGCAAGAACAAGGCCCTATATACTTTTCTCTCACAGGGGCCCAGTGTTGTCTGTGCTGCACCCCAAAAGCCTGATTCCTGAGATCGCTGCTAAGTCACGGATGTTCACTATCAGTATGACCATAGATAAGGAGCGTGCATATGGAATTCTACATTCCTACAGCGCCCTATGGATCAGCTGTGTGTTAACATATTGGCATCTATAGCTGTGATCCCCAGGACATATAACCACAAGCACATCCTAAACTCCAGCTGTAAATTCCAGAGGACCCCTTTAAGCGCCGCTCCGTCAGTGTCTAACCACAGACTGGTTACCTGCCCTATTTATTGTGACTGTACAGTGTTGTGGTATCTCATCCGCGCTTGAAGAATATTTCGCCAACCTATCTACTTATACATGTTATCAGTGGGTTCAGTTTAGCGGTGAGGGGCACCGGTAACCACTCCTCGTATACACAGTCCTATCGTATCGCTGGTAGATATTTTACATTTTTTATCACCGTTTAACAGAATCGTATTCATGTGTTGTGGTAACTTAATTTTTTTTTTTATAGTTTTTTTTTTCTGGTATTTTATTTGAAGAAAAATTCACACCAACTTAGTTCTTATGTTTAAATTATTTTGCTTTCTGGCTTGTGAATAAAAAGAAAGTTAAATTCTCATACATTGAGATGTGGCTGATTTTATTGATGTTGTGAGTGATTATATTAGTAATCGGGACGTGATACGACGATAGATCCCGGACAGTTCAGGGCTCTACTGAACCCGATTTAGATTATAATAAAACCCTAAAGTTATCTAGGTTCAGCAAAGTAGGACTTTGGGGAGGATGGGGTTAGGGTTTGTGTTAGGATTCGACAGGCTGGATGTGGATCCTCTGTGTCAGCGAGGGATTGGCGTGGACCGGGTCTAAGCTGCTACTGGTATTCACCAGAGCCCGCCGCAAAGCGGGATGGTCTTGCTGCGGCGGTAGCAACCAGGTCGTATCCACCGGTAACGGCTCAACCTCGCTGACTGCTGAGAAGGCGTGGGACAGGAGGACTAGACAGAGGCGAGGTCAGACGTAGCAGAAGGTCAGGGCAGGCGGCAAGGTTCGTAGTCAATGGTAATAGCAGAAGGTCTGGAAACACAGGTATGACAATCACAGGAAACGCTTTCACTAGGCACAAGGGCAACAAGATCCGGCAAAGCAGGGAAGGGGAAGTAAGGTTATAAAAGCGTGGAGCAGGTGGAAGCTAATTACACTGATTGGGCCAGGCACCAATTAGTGGTGCATTGGCCCTTTAAATATTAGAGAGCTGGCGCGCGCGCGCCCTAGAGAGCGGAGCCGCGCGCGCCAGGATGTGACAGCCGGGGACCGGGACAGGTAAGTGGCTTGGGATGCGATCCGCAAGCGGGCGCGTCCCGCTATGCGAATCGCATCCCCATCGGCAGTGTCAGTGCAGCTCTCCCGGTCAGCGGGTCTGACCGGGGCGCTGCAGAGAGGAGAACGCCGCGAGCGCTCCGGGGAGGAGCAGGGACCCCGAGCGCTCGGCGTAACAGTACCCCCCCCCCCTTAGGTCTCCCCCTCTTTTTGACTGCTTGTCCCTTGATACAAGACGAGGCCTTAGGGAACGATTCTTAAGTTTCCTTCCGGATGACAGAAAAGTCCTGGGTGACTTCATCAATGGCAGGCAATCCAGAAGAAATGGGGAGGGGGGGCAGAGGGTGAAGCTTGCCATGGGGCAGAGTGTTACCAGGAAGGGGGCTATGAGGAGGCAAAATCCCAACTAGCTTTTTGCCGAAAATATCCTGGTAAGCCTTGGGAGGAGCCGGTAAGGGTGGAACCTCAGGAGTTAGACAAGTGGGAGCAGATGTGAGGCATCGTTTGTGACAAGAAGGACCCCAATTCTTGATCTCCCCGGTGGTCCAGTCAAGGGTAGGAGAATGACGTTGGAGCCATGGCAGACCGAGGAGGACTTCAGAGGTGCAGTTGGGCAGAACAAAAAATTCAATTTTTTCGTGATGCAGTCCAATGCTCATAAGCAGGGGTTCTGTGCGGTAACACACAGTACAGTCCAATTTTACTCTGTTGACAGAAGAAATGTAGAGCGGCTTGACAAGACGGGTCACTATCCCGATTAACAAAAGAGGCCAAAATAAAATTTCCCGCAGAACCAGAGTCCAAGAAAGCCATAGCTGAGAAGGAAGAGTTGGCAGAAGAAGAAATCCGCACGGGCACAATGAGACGTGGAGAAGCAGACTTCACACCGAGAGACGCCACTCCCACGTGAGCTGGGTGCGTGCGTGTGTTTCCCAGACGCGGAGGACGAATAGGGCAATCCACTAGGAAATGTTCGGTACTAGCGCAGTACAGACATAAATTTTTATCTCTGCGGCGAGTCCTCTCTTCATAGGTCAGGCGAGACCGATCCACTTGCATAGCCTCCTCGGCGGGAGGCAAAGGGGTAGACTGCAAAGGATTCCGGGAGAGAGGTGCCCAGAGATCAAGGTCCTTTTCCTGGTGGAGCTCCTGGTGTCTTTCAGAAAAACGCATGTCAATGCGGGTGGCCAAATGGATAAGTTCATGCAGGTTGGCAGGAATTTCTCGTGCGGCCAGCACAACCTTGATGTTACTGGATAGGCCTTTTTTTGAAGGTCGCGCAGAGGGCCTATTGTTCCAAGATAATTCAGAGGCGAGGGTACGAAATTGGATGGCGTATTTGCCCACAGAAGAATCTCCTTGGACAAGGTTCAAAAGGGCAGTTTCGGCAGAAGAGGCTCGGGCCGGCTCCTCGAAGACACTACGGACTTCAGCGAAGAAGGACTGGACAGTGGCAGTGACAGGATCATTGCGGTCCCAGAGCGGTGTGGCCCATGACAAGGCCTTCCCAGACAGGAGACTAACCACGAAAGCCACCTTTGACCATTCTGTGGGAAATTGGTCCGACAACATCTCCAAGTGTAGGGAGCATTGGGACAAGAAACCACGGCAGAGTTTAGAGTCCCCATCAAATTTGTCCGGCAGAGACAAGCGGAGGCTAGGAGCGGCCACTCGCTGCGGAGAAGGTGCAGGAGCTGGCGGAGGAGATGGTTGCTGCTGAAGAGGCAGAAGCTGCTGTAGCATGTCGGACAATTGAGACAGCTGCTGTCCTTGTTGGGCGACCACGGTGGCGAGGTCAGCGAGACTTGGCAGTGGCACCTCAGCGGGATCCATGGCCGGATCTACTGTTAGGATTCGGCAGGCTGGATGTGGATCCTCTGTGTCAGCGAGGGATTGGCATGGACCGTACCGGTGGACCGGGTCTAAGCTGCTACTGATATTCACCAGAGCCCGCCGCAAAGCGGGATGGTCTTGCTGCGGCGGTAGCAACCAGGTCGTATCCACCGGTAACGGCTCAACCTCGCTGACTGCTGAGAAGGCGTGGGACAGGAGGACTAGACAGAGGCGAGGTCAGACGTAGCAGAAGGTCAGGGCAGGCGGCAAGGTTCGTAGTCAATGGTAATAGCAGAAGGTCTGGAAACACAGGTATGGCAATCACAAGAAACGCTTTCACTAGGCACAAGGGCAACAAGATCCGGCAAAGCAGGGAAGGGGAAGTGAGGTTATAAAGGCGTGGAGCAGGTGGAAGCTAATTACACTGATTGGGCCAGGCACCAATTAGTGGTGCACTGGCCCTTTAAATCTTAAAGAGCTGGCGCGCGCGTGCCCTAGAGAGCGGAGCCGCGTGCCCCAGGACGTGACAGCCGGGGACCGGGACAGGTAAGTGGCTTGGGGTGCGATCCGCGAGCGGGCGCGTCCCGCTATGCGAATCGCATCCCCGTCGGCAGTGTCAGTGCAGCGCACCCGGTCAGCGGGTCTGACCGGGGCGCTGCAGAGAGGAGAACGCCGCGAGCGCTCCGGGGAGGAGCAGGGACCCGGAGCGCTCGGCGTAACAGTTTGATGGTGTTAAAGGGGTACTGCAGCCAAAATGAACTTATTCCCAATCCATAGGACGGGATAAGTAACTGAACGTGGAGGGGTCCTATCGATGGGACCCCCAGCAATCTCCGCTAGACAGCAAGCTCACCATTCATTTCTATAGGAGCTCCGATGATGCCTGAGTGATGGACTCGGGTCTCTTCGGAGCTCTAATAGAAATCAATAGAGGGGATAAGTTAAAGGGGTACTCAGCTAGAAAACATTTTTTTTTTTTTCAAATAAACTGGTGCCAGAAAGTTAAGCAGATTTCTAAATTACTTCTATTTAAAAATCTTAATCCTTTCAGTACTTATCAGCTGTTGTATACTACAGAGGAAGTTATTTTCTTTTTTAATTTCTTTTCAGTCTAACCACAGTGCTCTCTGGTGACACCTCTGTCCATTTTAGGAACTTTCCAGAGTAGGAGCAAATCCCCATAGCAAACTTATGCTGCTCTGGACAGTTCCTGACATGGACAGAGGTGTCAGCAGAGATCACTGTGGTCAGACAGAAAAGAAATAAAAACAAAACAAAAAAAGAAAACTTCCTATGTAGTATACAGCCGCTGTTATGTACTGGAAGGATTAATATTTTTAAATAGAAATAATTGACAAATCTGTTCCACAATGAAGAAAATGAAAAAGGCTGCACTCACCAAAATTGTTTCATCTGTGCTTTATTCAGTCCTTGACATGGGGTAACACACAAGCGGGTGCTTACACAGGATTGGCGACATATGTTTCACGCCCTTTAGCGCATCATCTGGCTCCTGCATCTCCCCTCCTATCCTAACTTCTTTAAAGGGGTTATCCAGGAAAAAACTTTGTTTTATATATATATATATATATATATATATATATATATATATATGAACTAGCTCCAGAAAGTTAAACAGATTTGTAAATTACTTCTATTAAAAAAATCTTAATCCTTTCAGTACTTATGAGCTTCTGAAGTTAAGGTTGTTCTTTTCTGTCTAAGTGCTCTCTGATGACACCTGTCTCAGGAACCGCCCAGTTGAGAAGCAAATCCCCATAGCAAACCTCTTCTTAACTGGGCGGTTCCCGAGACACGTGTCATCAGAGAGCACTTAGACAGAAAAGAACAACCTTAACTTCAGAAGCTCATAAGTACTGAAAGGATTAAGATTTTTTTAATAGAAGTAATTTACAAATCTGTTTAAACTTTCTGGAGCCAGTTGATATATAGATATATATATATATATATATATATATATATATATATATATATATATATATAAGTTTTTTCCTGGATAACCCCTTTAAATACCTTTGTTAAGGACACTCACCTGGAGAGTCCAGTGCGGTTTCGGGTCATATATCCCTCCATTCTATGCATAATTTATTCTATCCCATAACGCATTCAGGTTCGACAGTAAATGGTATAGACAAGACTCGGGGACCGCTATGGGGACCCCCGTAGCATGCACTTTTGCAAACCTTTTCTTGGCAGCGTATGAAAAATACTTCGTATTCACCACTCGGAACGCCTTCGTAAAATATATAGGCACATTCCTGCGCTATATGGATGACATTTTCCGTGGTCTGGAAAGGGAACGAAAATCAGTTCCAAGAATTTGTCCAGTATCTAAATGAAAATGGTAAATTCGGAATGCGGTTTTACTTACGTGTATGTAGGTTCTGAGATGGAGTTTCTGGACGTGAAGGTGAGAGTGGATGAGAATCACATTAAAACCTCAAACTATAGAAAAGCTACGGCCACCAACTCCCTCCTCCACTACCAGAGCTTCCATCCACCCCACGTAAAACGAGCTGTCCCCTATGGCCAATTTGTCTGTTTAAAGAGAATAAACAGTGGGGACGAACTATTCGAAAAACAGGCTGCAGAGTTAGCAGACAGTATATAGCTAGAGGTTATGCCTGTAAATCGATCCAAAAAGCATACAATAAAGCCAGGACGCTGAATAGAGAGGAGCTTCAAAAAGAAAGAGATAGAAAGAAAGAAAGGAAAGAGAAGAGATTGGTCTTCTCCCTGAAGCACTGAAATATGGATGGCATTGTACAACAAGCTATCCGTAAGCATTGGGGTCTAATTGAAAGTGACCCCGACCTAAAGGAAGTGTCCGAGAGACGTCCTCTCTTCTCTTACAGAAGAAATCAAACTTTAGCTAACGTATTGGGTAATAACCAATTCAGGGAGAAGACAAATACAGTGATCCCTCAATTTACAATGACCTCAACATACAATAGTTTCAACATACAATGGTCTTTTCTGGACCATTGTAAGTTGAAACCAGACTCAACATACAATGTACAGACAGTCCAGATCTGGGAAACATGTCAATGAACTGACAAATCAGAATGGGCATTCACTGGTAAAACTCCTGTATTACTGAAGCGTATGCAATGCCTGGTGTCTGGTAGCGCCCCCTACAGTACAGGGAGGTATTACATGTTCTGTACTACTCTTTACCTGTATTACTGAAGCGTATGCAATGCCTGGTGTCTGGTAGTGCCCCCTACGGTACAGGGAGGTATTACATGTTCTGTACTCTTTACCTGTATTACTGAAGTGCATGCACTGACTGGGGTCTGGTAGCGCCCCCTACAGTACAGGGAGGTATTACATGTTCTGTACTCTTTACCTGTGTTACTGAAGTGTATGTACTGACTGGTGTCTGGTAACACCCCCTACAGTACAGGGAGGTATTACATGTTCTGTACTACTCTTTACCTGTATTACTGAAGTGTATACACTGACTGGTATCTGGTAGCGCCCCCTACAGTACAGGGAGGTATTACATGTTCTGTACACTTTACCTGTACCAGGGTTTGCTGCTCCTTTGGACACCAGGTGAGGGCGACTCCATGTTACTTTTTTAGGACATTGTGTACTGTACAGGACCCTGAAGAAGCTCTGAATGTTCTCTACATAGATCAGTGCTTCCCAAGTAGGGTGCCCCCAGCTGTTGCAAAACTACAACTCCCAGCATGCCCGGACAGCCTTTGGCTGTCCAGGCATGCTGGGAGTTGTAGTTTTGCAACACCTGGAGGCTCCCTGCTTGGGAAACACTGACATAGACAGTGATTTACAGCTCCCAGCAGATCTTAATTACTTTTGTATGTAAGGATTTGCTTTATCTATATTAATGATAAGACTGGCATGTCTGTATTTTTATAAGTATAGAAAACTGTATTTCTTACTACTGCCACTTTTTCATACTTCTTATATATTTTAATTAACAATTGCATATTGTCCGTAACATTTCACAGATGTATGTATATGCTTTATCCCCATCAAACCTTAAGTGTGGATCTATTAGTACAGTGGGGATCAAAAGTTTGGGCACCCCAGGTAAAAATTTGTATTATTGTGCATAAAGAAGCCAAGGAAAGATGGAAAAATCTCCAAAAGGCATCAAATTACAGATTAGACATTCTTATAATATGTCAACAAAAGTTAGATTTTATTTCCATCATTTACACTTTCAAAATAACAGAAAACAAAAAAATGGCTTCTGCAAAAGTTTGGGCACCCTGCAGAATTTATAGCATACACTGCCCCCTTTGCAAAGCTGAGAATTGCCAGTGTCATGGATTGTTCTCAATCATCATCTGGGAAGACCAGGTGATGTCAATCTTAAAGGTTTTAAATGCCCAGACTCATCTGACCTTGCCCCAACAATCAGCACCATGGGTTCTTCTAAGCAGTTGTCTAGAAATCTGAAACTGAAAATAGTTGACGCTCACAAAACTGGAGAAGGCTATAAGAAGATAACAAAACGTTTTCAGATGTCAATATCCTCTGTTCAAAATGTAATTAAGAAATGGCAGTCATCAGGAACAGTGGAAGTTAAAGCAAGATCTGGAAGACCAAGAAAAATATCAGACAGAACAGCTCGCAGGATTGTGAGAAAAACCATTCAAAACCCATGTTTGACTGCACAATCCCTCCAGAAAGATCTGGCAGACACTGGAGTTGTGGTACACTATTCCACTATAAAGAGATACTTGTACAAATATGCTCATCATGGAAGAGTCATCAGAAGAAAACCTCTTCTAGGTCCTCACCACAAAAATCAGCGTTTGAACTTTGCAAATGAACATATAGACAAGCCTGATGCATTTTGGAAACAAGTTCTGTGGACCGATGAGGTTAAAATTGAACTTTTTGGCCGGAATGAGCAAAGGTACGTTTGGAGAAGAAGGGGAACAGAATTTAATGAAAAGAACCTCTGTCCAACTGTTAAGCATGGGGGTGGATCAATCATGCTTTGGGGTTGTATTGCAGCCAGTGGCACAGGGAACATCTCACGAGTAGAAGGAAAAATGGATTCAATAAAATTTCAGCAAATTTTGGATGCTAACTTGATGCCATCTGTGAAAAAGCTGAAGTTAAAGAGAGGATGGCTTCTACAAATGGATAATGATCCTAAACACACCTCGAAATCCACGGGGGATTACATCAAGAGGCGTAAACTGAAGGTTTTGCCATGGCCTTCACAATCTCCTGACCTAAACATAATTGAAAATCTATGGATAGACCTTAAAAGAGCAGTGTGTTACAGACAGCCCAGAAATCTCAAAGAACTGGAAGACTTTTGTAAGGAAGAATGGGCAAAGATAACTCAAACAAGAATTGAAAGACTCTTGGCTGGCTACAAAAAGCGTTTACAAGTTTTGATACTTGCCAAAGGGGGCAGTACAAGATAATAACTCTGCAGGGTGCCCAAACTTTTGCAGATGCCATTTTTTTGTTTTCTGTTATTTTGAAAGTGTAAATGATGGAAATAAAATCTAACTTTTGTTGACATATTATAAGAATGTCTAATCTGTAATTTGATGTCTTTTGGAGATTTTTTAAATCTTTCCTTGGCTTCTTTATGCACATTAATACAAATTTTTACATGGGGTGCCCAAACTTTTGATCCCCACTATAGGTGGTATCACACCCTCCTGACAGAGCTGTAGCGTCCCGGCGGTTGCTGGGATACAGCAGTCACGTGTTCAGCACCTCAGTGACACAGGCGCTGTCTCACGCGAGAGGTTGCACCTCTCGACATTGGACGCAATGATGTCAATCTGAGCCGGATCATGTGACAAGCTGGACCCAGCGACTTCCGGATTTCGCCACATCCGCCCGGTACGAACGCATTGTATAGAACGGAGGGATACGTGACCCGGAACCGCACTGGACTCTCCAGGTGAGTGTCCTTAACAAAGGTACTTAAAGAAGTAAGGATAGGAGGTGAGACGCAGGAGCCAGATGATGCTCTAAAGGGCGTGAAACATGTCGCCAATCCTGTGAAAGCACCCGCTTGTGTGTTACCCCATGTCAAGGACTGAATAAAGCAAAGATGAAACAATTTTGGTGAGTGCAGCCTTTTTCATTTTCTTCATTGTGGAACAGTTTGGATACCTCACTATCTACAAGGTTTAATTGCACCTCCAATCCAGTGCTGCTTCAGCATATCCGAAATCCATAGGGGCCATTGTTATCCAAATAGTGATGATCTGCGAATAGGAGTGCCAGTTCTCCTCTACATATTTGTATAATTTTCAAATCTGTTGAACCCCTTAGGGACTCAGCAAATTTTCGTTTTTGCATTTTCATTTTTTCCTCCTTCCCTTCTAAAAATCACAACGCTTAAAATTTTGCACCTACAGACCCATATAAGGGCTTGTTTTTTGTATCACCAATTGTACTCTGTAATGACATCACTTATTTTATAATATAACCTGCTGCAAAACCCAAAAAATTTGTGTGGTGAAATGAAAAAAGAAACGCCATTTTGTGAATTTTGGGTGTTCTCGTTTCTACACAGTGCACTTTTTGGTAAAATTGACACCTTATATTTATTCTGTAGGTCCGTACGGTTACAAGGATTCCCAATTTATATAGGTTTTATTTTATTTAATACTTAAAAAAATTATAAACTACATGCATCTAAATTAGTACGTGTAAAATTGGCATCTTCTGACCCCTATAACTTTTTTATATTTCTGTGTACGGGCGGTATGAGGGCTAATTTTTTGAGCCGTCGTCTGTAGTTTTTATAGGTACCTTTTTTGTTTTGATGGGACTATTTGATCGCAGGCATGGAGCAGTAGATCGCCGATCGGACGAGGAGGAGGCAGGTGAGGACCCTCCCGTCGTCCAGTAAGCTGAACGGGACATCGCAATTCTGTCGCCATAGTCCCGATCAGCTCCGCTGAGCTGCCAAGATAGTTTCACTTTCAATTTAGACGCCTCAATCAAATTTGATCACGGCGTCTAAAGGGTTAATGCCAGGCATCGGCCCGATCGGCGGTGGCCGGCATTAGCCGTGGGTCCTGGTTGACCGTGGCAACCGGGACCCACAGGGTTTAACCCGTTGTCTACTCGTGAGAACGGTTTAAACCCGTTAGCGGGGTCAGGGCATACATGTACGCCCTCAGTCCTTAAGGACTCTGGAACGGGGGCGTACCCGTACGCCCTGCTTCCTTAAGGGGTTAAGGACGCAGCCCATTTTCACCTTAAGGACTAAGCCCTTTTTTGCACATCTGACCACTGTCACTTTATGCATTAATAACTCTGGGATGCTTTTACCTTTCATTCTGATTCAGAGAATGTTTTTTAGTTGCATATTCTACTTTATGTTAGTGGTAACATTTTGTTGATACTTGCATCATTTTGAAAACTTTGCATTTTTCTAACTTTGAAATTCTCTGCTTGTAAGGAAAATGGACATCCCAAATTAATTATATATTGATTCACATATACAATATGTCTACTTTATGTTGGCATCATGAAGTTGACATGTTTTTACCTTGGATTTTATATATATTTTTATAGATTTTTCAGTGATACATATTATACACAATAAATGATACAAAATGATACAGAATAATATTCCAGCATCCAATCATAAAGATTCATTCTCACATACCCCAACTTGATCACACTCTACCACCTGGTCACATACCTTAATCCCACCCACTTCTTCCGTTCCAACAAGGACCTTTTAATGATCAATTTTTAACACACACTCTATCATTCTAGCATTCTAACATTCTCAATTCTAACATTCTGACCTCTTCTCCCCCCCCCCCCACCATCTTAACTGAGTTTTAAAGGGTAGCTCCCACCATCACTTTTTTTTTCTTTTCTGTCCCTGCCTATTACCCATCTATCTCTAACCCCCTCCCTGCCTTTAATTTTTTTTTTTACATATTAAAAATGCTTTTTTGTCTGCCTGGTAGTGTGCTCACTACCAGGCAGACTTCCCCCAGCAGGCACCACGTCACTGATGCCTGCTGGGGCCGGCACTTCTGCCCGTAGTTCACCTATACAGGGTGCCTCCAGCTTTTTCCCCACTGCAACTCCCAGCTTGCCCTGACATCTATTGGCTGTCAGGGCATGCTGGGAGTTGTAGTGGGGAAACAACTGGAGGCACCCTGTATAGGTGAACACCGGAGCACATCACCCGCCGTGCAGCCCGCCATGCAGCCCGCAAACCCCCCTGCCCCCGGCCCCGTCGCGCCACTCAACTCACTCCCCCTCCCCCTTAGTTCACCCAGAGTACCCCCTCCACGCCGCGCAGCCCGCAACCCCCCCCCCCCCCCGGCCCCGCCGCTCCGCTCAACCCACTACCCCTCAGTTCACCTATACAGTGTCCCTCCAGGCTTCCCCACTAAAACTCCCAGGGCATGCTGGGAGTTGTAGTGGGGGAACTGGAGGCATACTGTATAGGTGAACAGTATACATAATACAGTGACTATAATACTTTACCTTGTCCCCGAGCCTGCACGCGTCTTCTTCCTTCGAAGCACTCGCTCCCGTCTGTCTGATTGACAGGCGGGAGCGAGCACAGCAGTGATTGAATTTCGACTCGCTGCCAGGCTTCAACGAGTCGAAATTCAGTGGTGACGTCACTGCCCAATGCATTCGGCCACTAGGAGGGCGACCCCTAGTGGCCGAATTTAAAAGTGATTTTAAACTGTTTTAAAATCACTTTTTTTTAATTAAAGTATATTAGAGATATGTTGTAGTAGTGAAGTACTACAACATATCAATTTTTTGTTTTCATGACAGTGCCCATTTAAGCCTCTGCACTTTTTAACTTCACACTTTTCACAATGCCCCAATTTATCTTTGGTGTTTTCCATTCTCTATAACAATAATTTTTCCATAATAACTGCCTGCTTAAGGGATATCATCTCCTGCATTATGTCTGGTGCTTCTTGTTTTTTCCAAGCTCTTGCAATGGCATTCCTTGTCACCGAAAGAACATGGAAAATCAATGTAGCTTCAATACATGACATGACTTTTAAGCCTAATGAAAGGATTGCTAATCCCGGTCCCCAGTTTATATTGGTCTCCTCCCCCAATATGCTCATCAATAACATTAAAGTTTTCCTCCATTGCTCTTGTATGCTTTCACATTCCCACCAAATATGTATTAATGTCCCTCTGTCCTTTTTGCATCGCCAATATATTGGCAAATTATTAGGGTTGAACTTAGCTAGGGGTTAGGTACCATCTATATATAAATTTTCGAGAGGCCTCAAGATGTCCCACACAATTTGAAACTCTTGTTGGGATCCAGAATACATTATACCATGATTTATCTGTTATATAATATCCCAGGTCTTTTTCCCATTTCTTTTGGTACGTCCCTTTATCGCACATCTCTTTTAATTGTAGGGCTTTATACGCCCTAGATATTCCTCTGTCCCCCTCTTTAGATTTTAAATATTTGTCATATCTCCTTTCTTCTTTAAAGGTGTACTCCTGTGGAAAGTTTTTTTTTTTTTTTAAATCAACTGGTGCTAGAAAGTTAAACAGATTTGTAAACTATTTCTATTAAAAAATCTTAATCCTTCCAGTACTTTTTAGGGGCTGTATACTACAGAGGAAATTCTTTTCTTTTTGGATTTTTCTGATGTCACGACCACAGTGCTCTCTGCTGGCCTCTGCTGTCCATTTTTGGAACTGTCCAGAGCAGGAGAAAATCCCCATAGCAAATATATGCTGCTCTGGACAGTTCCTAAAATGGACAGTAGAGGTCAGCAGAGAGCACTGTGGTCATGACATCAGAGAAATCCAAAAAGAAAAGCATTTCCTCTGTAGTATACAGCCCATAAAATGTATTGGAAGGATTAAGATTTTTTAATAGAAGTAATTTACAAATCTGTAAAACTTTCTGGCACCAGTTGATTTAAAAAAAAAAAAAGACTTCCACGGGAGTACCCCTTTAACTTCTCCCCATTTATAAGAGTTCATCCAGTGACGGATCTGGATATATTTAAAAAAAAATCTTTAGGTTCTATCCCAAAATGTTTAGAAATGTTTTCAAATGGTAACAAACGTCCCCTCTCACTGATCTCGCACAGATTCACTATACCCCTATTAATCCAATTAGAAAGATCTGTTACTTTTCCTGAGAGTGCAGTTTCCCATAATAAGAGTCTTGAAGATTTAGTTTTACCTATTTCTGTTTCCATGGAAACCCAATGTCTGTCCAATTTACCTTGCCATAGTTTCTGTACGTGAGAGAGTAACGTCGCTTGATAGTATGCATACAGGTTCGGGTACCCTAATCCCCCCTCTTCTATAGGTCGACACAATATTTGAGATGCTATTCTTGGTCTTTTACCCTGCCAAACAAATCTTGAAATAATAATCTGTAACTTTTTAATCTGGCATTTAGGAAACCTAATGGGCAGATTATGAAATAAATATATGATTTGAGGCAGTAGGACCATCTTTATTGTAGCTATCCTTCCAAACCAAGAAGGTTAGGAAGGACATGTTTTCAGGGCTTCAAAGTATAGCAGCAATTTTCCAATTGTTAACGAAAATTTTTATGAAAAAAAAACATGCTCTGCGGGCAAACTACAATGCTCAGAAGAGAGGGCCATTGGGCTTTTGTAGAGGGAATTTGGCTTGAATGGAAGTTGGGGCCATGTAGCATTAACAAAGCCCCCACACTGCCAGAACAGGTGACCCCCCCCCCAACATGTGACCCCATTTTGGAAAACTTCACCCCTCCCCGCAGAATGTAATAAGGGGTGCAGTGAGCATTTACACCCCACATGGTGTCTGACAGATTTTTTGAACAGTGGGCCATGAAAAAGGAAAAAATAAATAAATCATTTTCATGGACCACTGTTCAAAAAATCTGTCAGACACCTGTGGGGTGTAAATGCTCACTGCACCCCATATTACATTCTGTGAGGGGTGAAGTTTTCAAAATGGGGTCACATGTTGGGGGGGTCAACTGTTCTGGCAGTGTGGGGGCTTTGTAAACGTACATGGCTTTCAATTCCAGCCAAATTCCCTCTCCAAAAGCCCAATGGTGCTCCTTCCCTTTAGAGCATTGTAGTGCGCCCACAAAGCACTTTACATCCACATATGGGGTATTTATATACTCAGAAGAAATAGTGTTACAAATTTTGGGGGGCTTTTTTCCCTATTACCTCTTGTGAAAACGAAAAATTTGGGGTAACACCAGCAATTTAGTGAAAAAAATTAAATTTTTCATTTTCACGTCCAACTTTAACGCAAATTCGTCTAACACCTGTGGGGTGTTAAGGCTCACTATACCCCTTGTTGAGGGGTGTAGTTTCCAAAATGGGGTCACATGTGGGTGTTTTTTTTTCTTTTATATTTATGTCAGAACCGCTCTAAGCATCAGCCACCCCTGTGTAAATCACCAATTTAGGCCTAACCATATGGGGTATTTCTGTACTCGAGGGAAATTGCATTACTTATTTTTCTGCTGCAGCTCAAACTCCCAGCAGGGAACTCGTTGTAAACCCCCGCCCGTGTGAATATACCCTAAAAACACTACACTACACTGTACAAAATAAAAAGTAAGACACTATATATACATATACCCCTACATAGTTACCCCCCCCCCCCCCCATAAAAATGAAAAATGTCTGGTACGGCACTGTTTCCAATACGGAGCCTCCAGCTGTTGCAAAACAACAACTCCCAGAATTGCCGGACAGCCATTGACTGTCCAGGCATGCTGGGAGTTTTGCAACAGCAGGAGGCACACTGTTTGGGAAACACTGCCGTAGGTTAATTTTGGTATCGCAGGCAAGTGTAATTCTTGCATCCGGGTCCGTCCCTATGCAAATCCCTAATATAGGCCTCAAATGCGCATGGCGCTCTCTCAATTCGGAGCCCTGTCATATTTCAAGGCAACAATTTAGTGCCACAAATGGGGTATTTCCGTACTCGGAAGAAATTGCCTAACAAATTTTGGGGGGCTTTTTCTCCTTTTACCCCTTATGAAAAGGAAAAGTTGGGGTCTACACTTGCATGTTATTGTGAAAAAATGTTCACACTAACATACTGGTGTTGCCTCATACTGCCTCATTTGCAAGAGGTAAAAGAAAAAAAAAGACCCCCCCCCCCTTAAATTTGTAACAGAATTTCTCCTGAGTATGAAAACACCTATTATGTGGGCATAAAATGCTCTGCGGGTGCACAACCGGGCTCAGAAGTGAGAGCGCACCATGTACATTTGAGGTCTAAATTGGTGATTTGCACAGGGGTGGCTGATTTTACAGCGGTTCGGACATAAACGCAAAACAATAAATACCCACATGTGACCACATTTTGGAAACTACACCCCTCACGGAATGTAACAAGGGGTATGTATAGCGAGCCTTAACACCCCACAGGTGTTTGACAAATTTTCGTTAAAGTTGGATGAGAAAATGAAAAAAAAAAATTTATCACAAAAATGCTGGTGTTACCCTACATTTTTCATTTTCACAAGGGAGAATGGGAAAAAATCCCCCCAAAATTTGTAACCCCATTCATTCTGAGTATATAAATACCCCACATGTGGATGTAAAGTGCTCTGCGGGTGCACTACAATGCTCAGAAGAGAATCAGCTAAATTGAAGGCCACATGTGTTTACAAAGCCCCATAGTGCCAGAACAATGGACCCCCCCCCCCCCACATGTGATCCCCTTTTGGAAACTACACCCCTCACGTAATGTAATAAGGGGTATAGTGAGCCTTTACACCCCACAGGTGTCTGACAGATTTTTGGAACAGTGGTCCGTGAAAATGAAAAATTTTATTTTTCATTTGCACAACCCACTGTTCCAAAGATCTGACAAATGACAGTGGGGTGTAAATGTTCACTGCACCCCTTATTAAATTCTGTGAGGGGTGTAGTTTCCAAAATGGGGTCACATGTGGAGGGGTCCACTGTTCTGGCACCACGGGTGACTTTGCACATGGCCCACGACTTCTATTTCAACAAAATTCTCTCACCAAAAGTTCAATGGCGCTCCTTCTCTTCTGAGCATTGTAGTTCGCCCGCAGAGCACTTTATATCCACATATGGGGTATTTCCATACTCAGAAGAAATGGGGTTACAAATTTTGGGAGTCTTTTCCTCCAATTACCCCTTGTGAAAATGAAAAATTTGGGGTAACACTAGCATTTTAGTGAAAAAAAATCTAATTTTCACGTCCAACTTTAGTGGAAATTTGTCAAACACCTGTGGGGTGTTAAGGCTCACTGTACCCCTTGTTACGTTCCTTGAGGGGTGTAGTATACAAAATAGTATGCTATGTGTTTTTTTGCTGTTCTGGCATTATAGGGGCCTCCTAAATGTGACATGCCTCCCAAAAACCATTTCAACAAAATTTGCTCTCCAAAAGCCAAATGTGACTTCTATTCTTCTGTGCATTGCACTTGACATCCACACATTGGGTATTTCCATACTCAGAAGAGATGGGGTTACAAATTTTGGGGGGCATTTTCTCCTATAACCCCTTGTAAAAATTTAAAATTTGAGGGAAAACCAGCATTTTAGTGAAAATTTTTTTTAATTTACACATCCGACTTTAACGAAAAGTCGTCAAACACCTGTGGGGTGTTAAGGCTCACTCGACCCCTTGTTACGTTCCTTGAGGGGTGTAGTTTCCAAAATAGTATGCCATGTTGTTTTTTTTTGCTGTTCTGGCACCATAGCAGCTTCCTAAATGTGACATGCCCCCCAAAACCATTTCAGAAAAATTTACTCTCCAAAATCCCATTGTTGCTCCTTCCCTTCTGAGCCTTGTAGTGCACCCACAGAGCACTTGACATCCACATATGAGGTATTTCTTTACTCGAGAGAAATTGGGTTACAAATTGTGGGGGTCTTTTTCTCCTTTTACCCCTTGTAAAATTTAAAAAACTGGGTCTACAAGAACATGCGAGTGTAAAAAATTTAGATTTTGAATTTTCTCCTTCACTTTGCTGCCATTCCTATGAAACATCTAAAGGATTAACACACTTTCTGAATGTCATTTTGAATACTTTGGGGGGGGGGGTGCAGTTTTTATAATGGGTCATTTATGGGGTATTTCTAATATGAAGACCCCTCAAATCCACTTCAAAACTGAACTGGGGGCTGAAAAATTCCGATTTTGAAAATTTTGTGAAAAATTGAAAAATTGCTGCTGAGCTTTGAAGCCCTCTGATGTCTTCCAAAAGTAAAAACATGTCAACTTTATGATGCAAATAAAAAGTATACATATTGTATATGTAAATGAATATATAATTTATTTGGAATATCCATTTTCCTTGCAAGCAGAGAGTTTCAAAGTTAGAAAAATGCTAAATTTTCCTGACATTTTGGGATTTTTCACCAAGAAAGGATGCAAGTAACGACGAAAATTTACCACTGTGTTAAAGTAGAATATGTCACGAAAAAACAATCTCGGAATCAGAATAATCTGTAAAAGCATCCCAGAGTTATTAATGCATAAAGTGACAGTCCTTAAGGGGTTAAAATTGTATAAGCCACACAACTCTTCCATAGGAAAAAAAAAACCTAACCATAACCAAAATACCACTGTTACGCCTAGCGCTCCGGGTCCCCGCTCCTCCCCGGAGCGCTTACGGCGTCTCTCTCTCCGCAGCGCCCCGGTCGGTCCCGCTGACCGGGAGCGCTGCACTGTCATGGCCGTCGGGGATGCGATTCGCACAGCGGGACGCGCCCGCTCGCGAATCGCATCCCAGGTCACTTACCCGTCCCGGTCCCCTGCTGTCATGTGCTGGCGCGCGCGGCTCCGCTCTCTAGGGCGCGCGCGCGCCAGCTCCCTGAGACTTAAAGGGCCAGTGCACCAATGATTGGTGCCTGGCCCAATTAGCTTAATTGGCTTCCACCTGCTCCCAGACTATATCTGATCATTGCCCCTGCACTCCCCTGCCGGATCTTGTTGCCTTAGAGCCTAGTGAAAGCGTTACTGTGTTTGTCCATACTGTGTACTTGACCTCCTGCTATTGCCTTATTGACTACGATTCTTGCTGCCTGCCCCGACCTTCTGCTACGTCCGACCTTGCTTCTGTCTACTCCCTTGTACCGCGCCTATCTTCAGCAGTCAGAGAGGTTGAGCCGTTGCTAGTGGATACGACCTGGTCACTACCGCCGCAGCAAGACCATCCCGCTTTGCGGCGGGCTCTGGTGAAAACCAGTAGTGACTTAGAACCGGTCCACTAGCACGGTCCACGCCAATCCCTCTCTGGCACAGAGGATCCACCTCCTGCCAGCCGGCATCGTGACAGTAGATCCGGCCATGGATCCCGCTGAGGTTCCCCTGCCAGCTATCTCTGACCTCACCACGGTGGTCGCCCAGCAATCCCGACAGATCGCCCATCTAACCCACCAGCTGTCGGAAGTGTCCACCATGGTGCAGCAACTTCAGTCGCAACTTCTGCCTCTGCTACAGCAGCAACCATTTCCTCCGCCAGCTCCTGCACCTCTTCCGCAGCGAGTGGCCACTCCTCGCCTCCGCTTGTCCCTGCCGGACAAATTTGATGGGGACTCTAAGTTTTGCCGTGGCTTTCTTTCACAATGTTCCCTGCACTTGGAGATGATGTCGGACTAGTTTCCTACTGAAAGGTCTAAGGTGGCTTTCGTAGTCAGTCTTCTGTCTGGGAAAGCTATGTCATGGGCCACACCGCTCTGGGACCGCGATGACCCCGTCACTGCCTCTGTACACTCCTTCTTCTCGGAAATTCGAAGTGTCTTTGAGGAACCTGCCCGAGCCTCTTCTGCTGAGACTGCCCTGCTGAACCTGGTCCAGGGTAATTCTTCCGTTGGCGAGTACGCCATACAATTCCGTACTCTTGCTTCTGAACTATCCTGGA
Source organism: Hyla sarda (assembly GCF_029499605.1). NCBI lineage: Eukaryota > Metazoa > Chordata > Amphibia > Anura > Hylidae > Hyla > Hyla sarda. The sequence continues at coordinate 401,754,130 of NC_079192.1, forward strand.
ATAATGAGGCCCTCTGCGCGACCTTTAAAAAAGGCCTATCCAGCAACATTAAAGATGTTCTGGCCGCACGAGAAATTCCTGCTAACCTGCATGAACTCATTCATCTAGCCACTCGCATTGACATGCGTTTTTCTGAGAGACATCAAGAGCTCCGCCAGGAAAAAGACTTAGATCTCTGGGCACCTCTCCAACAGTCTCCGTTGCAATCTACGCCTAGGCCTCCCGCCGAGGAGGCCATGCAAGTGGATCGGTCTCGCCTGACCCAGGAGGAGAGGAATCGCCGTAGGGAAGAAAATCTTTGTCTGTACTGTGCCAGTACCGAACATTTCTTGGTGGATTGCCCTATCCGTCCTCCACGTCTGGGAAACGCACGCTCGCACCCAGCTCTCGTGGGTGTGGCGTCTCTTGATTCAAAGTTGGCTTCTCCACGTCTCACGGTGCCCGTGCGGATTTCTCCTTCAGCCAACTTCTCCCTCTCAGCCGTGGCCTGCTTGGACTCTGGTGCCTCTGGGAATTTTATTCGGGATTCCTTGGTGAATAAATTCCGCATCCCGGTGACCCGTCTCGTCAAGCCACTCTACATTTCCGCGGTCAACGGAGTCAGGTTGGATTGCACCGTGCGTTACCGCACGGAGCCCCTCCTAATGTGCATCGGACCTCATCACGAAAAAATTGAGTTTTTGGTCTTCTCCAATTGCACTTCCGAAATTCTCCTTGGACTACCCTGGCTTCAACACCATTCCCCAACCCTGGATTGGTCCACAGGGGAGATCAAGAGCTGGGGTACCTCTTGTTTCAAGGACTGCCTTAAACCGGTTCCCAGTACTCCCTGCCGTGACCCTGTGGTTCCCCCTGTAACCGGTCTCCCTAAGGTCTTTATGGACTCTGCCTGCCATAAGAAGTGCCTCTCCCCCCCTCCCAGTCCAGTCAGGCAAGCCTCGGTGCCTCCTCATGGCCCCCGTCCTGGTGTCACACTGCCCCGTGCCAGGCCTCGCCCTCTGCCCTCCCTCCCCATTCCCACTCCTGCTGTACTGCCTGCCGTTGAGGAAACCCTCCATTCTTTCCCTGTGTCCTCATCCCAGGGGAGGCAGTTACCGGACAAAGAGAAGGGGAGACCTAAGGGGGGGAGTACTGTTACGCCTAGCGCTCCGGGTCCCCGCTCCTCCCCGGAGTGCTTACGGTGTCTCTCTCTCCGCAGCGCCCCGGTCGGTCCCGCTGACCGGGAGCGCTGCACTGTCATGGCCGTCGGGAATCGCGAATCGCATCCCAGGTCACTTACCCGTCCCGGTCCCCTGCTGTCATGTGCTGGCGCGCGCGGCTACGCTCTCTAGGGCGCGCGCGCGCCAGCTCCCTGAGACTTAAAGGGCCAGTGCACCAATGATTGGTGCCTGGCCCAATTAGCTTAATTGGCTTCCACCTGCTCCCAGACTATATCTGATCATTGCCCCTGCACTCCCCTGCCGGATCTTGTTGCCTTAGAGCCTAGTGAAAGCGTTACTGTGTTTGTCCATACTGTGTACTTGACCTCCTGCTATTGCCTTATTGACTACGATTCTTGCTGCCTGCCCCGACCTTCTGCTACGTCCGACCTTGCTTCTGTCTACTCCCTTGTACCGCGCCTATCTTCAGCAGTCAGAGAGGTTGAGCCGTTGCTAGTGGATACGACCTGGTCACTACCGCCGCAGCAAGACCATCCCGCTTTGAGGCGGGCTCTGGTGAATACCAGTAGTGACTTAGAACCGGTCCACTAGCACGGTCCACGCCAATCCCTCTCTGGCACAGAGGATCCACCTCCTGCCAGCCGGCATCGTGACAACCACCTTCCTAGTACATTTCAACTTAAGGAGAGCACCAAAATACATTTAAAATTGTATAAGCCACACAACTCTTCCATAGGAAAAACCTAACCCTAACCAAGATACCACCTTCCTGGTACATTTCAACTTAAGGAGAGCTCCAAAGGTATTGAAAGAGCTTTATTCGTTATTCAGTCGTCATTACAAATCATACAATAAATTACAATCGAACAAAGCATGACAGTACAATATACAGCACAGGTTCCCAAAGCTATACACCGTACCACATGCGACACTAACACTCCACTTCATCACTCGATATCAGAAAAACAAAGTAAAAAAACAGCAACATATTACAGTCTGTGATGAGGGAGGGGTGTGGGAAATATAGGGGTGGGATCACAGGGTCAAAATGCTGGGCAAACGTATGGGGAGGTAGGGGAAGCAGAGGGGCATTAATCCTTTTCTTCATCAACGTCCGGAAGATCTAAGATAGAATAGTCTCTAAGCCGGCTGTGGACCAGCCTGCGGCAGTCCTGGACGGACATGTCCTCCCTGTTGTAGATGAGGCGATTCCTGGCCAGCCATATAGCGTCCTTAAAACAGTTCATAATGCGCCAGGCCTCCTGGATGGCCTCCACGTCGTTAACCCCAGGAAAAAGTCCATAAAGCACCGAATGGTACGATAGGTAGTTCCTGGGTATTGAGTCTCTAAGTTCAGGTTCCAGGGCATTCAATAGGCCCTGTGTAAAGTGGCACTGCCAAAAGACATGCATAGATTTTTCCTCCACATAGGGGCACCTGTGGCAGTACCTGGTTTTGAACAGGCCACAGACATGTATGAATGACCTCAGAGATAGTCCCCCCCTGAATGGCCATCCAAAACAAGTCCTTGTGTCCATTGATTAGCCTTGCAGAGGCTACATTGTCCCAAACAATCTCTGCTGTGGCCTTAGGGAGCCCTGGAACTGGCTCCAGCAAGTCCTTGTAACCAGTCTTTGGCTTCCACAAGTCAGGCTTGAGTCCCTCCAGATGGTGTTCCCCTATGAACCGGACAACATCCCCATAGTAGCAGGGAGTGTGCCAATTGTAAGGGATGGAGCTGTCCCACTTGTCCCAGCCGATCCTCTTCCAGTGGGGCAGGAGAAACAGGCAGCCTTTCTTTTTGACCAAAATCCTCTGCACACTTACACATGCAAAAGAAGCCCGCAGCAGAGTGGGGATATCGGGGACTCCCTTCCCACTCTTGCTGGGCTCTTTGTACGTTACAGTCTGTTTTAACTCTGTCCATTTTGAAGTGAAACACAGTCCGGGTGATGGCCCTGCAAACAGTGGCAAGGGGGGGCCAGGCCCGTGCGGTGTACTGTAGCACAGGCAAAACTTCACTCCGCAAGACAAGTGTTTTGCCCTCAATCGAGAGCTGTCTGGTGCTCCAAAGTGCAATCTTTGAGTTCCTTGTAGCCAGTCGGTCTTGCTGCATCACAGAGGAGATCGCAGAGGTGACCGCAACCTAGTATACCCGGGAGTGGTGAGATACAAAATTACCTGTTATAATTGTCAGTGTCTCTTTCACAGTTTATAACCATCAAATACCATATTGTTGTTACAGTATAATTCTGTTCAACTTGTTACAAAGTGACTGCCCTAGAGACTTGAACTCTAATTACCTGTTGAAAAAAAGTATACTTATTGTTATATTCAATTAGTTGGAGCGGCATCATCACAAGGGCCCTGTGGGACGCCTATCTCCACTAGTCATACACATATATATTAATAAATAGTTATTTTATTTAAATCTACATCTTATGGCCATTTGTTCAAGACCTTGAGCCCCAATTTATTTTTTATTAGCATTCATTTACAAATCTGTTTAACTTTCTGGCACCAGTTGATTTAAAAAGAAATAGGTTTTCTAGTGGAGTACCCCTATAACTGGTTCTACAGAGCTTATCTCTAGTTAAGACATCTCTGTGCTCTAGTTAAGACATCTCTGACAACGAGAGTGGGACATTGCACCAGTAAAGCCTTCTGATTTTTGCTATATATATATAAACCTGTGTCTTTGATATGTGGTTATTGTTTCCGTTTGGTATTTGCTGTTTCGTTGCCTTGTTTTACTTTCTCTATACACCTCTGGACACCAGTCACACGAGATGTCCTATCTGATAACTCTCAGAATATATCTTCTTGTCCTCTACATCTCAGGTAAGGGGAAGCATTTTTTTTTTTACAAGAGAGAGACAGGATAGATAGATAGATAGATAGAGAGAGAGATAGAGATAGATAGATAGATAGATAGATATGAGATAGAGAGATAGATAGATAGATAGATATGAGATAGATAGATAGATAGATATGAGATAGATAGATAGATATGAGATAGATAGATATGAGATAGATAGATAGAGAGATAGATAGATAGATTGGCTTGATAATGGCTAGGTGAGCTAGCCGAAATGTCGCCACCTTCACGCTTGTGTGAATAAAGACCTTATATTTTGCACCTTATGGGAGTGCGGTTGCCTTTCGATTACTATTTGGAGGGATTTGTGACCGGGATCTACAGCAACTGAACGCACCCTATCACAATTGCATTTACCCTGCGAATGCTGCTCTCTTGGACTTTTTTTTCTAGATAGATAGATAGATATGAGATAGATAGAAAGATAGATAGATATGAGATAGATGTGTCATGACGAGCGCTCCGGTCTCTGCCTCTGGACCGGAGCGCTCGCCCTCTGCTGCTCCCTTGCGCGCCCCGGTCCTTCACTCTGACCGGGGGCGCAGTGTTCCTGGGTCCCGTGGCGGGGATGGCGGCTCGTCGCCGCACGTGATCCGCATCCCAGTCTCACTTACCTCTCCCTGCTCGGGTGTACGCCGGCATGTGTCCCGGTGCGCGCGTCCCTGCTTTCTAGGGCGCGCGCGCGTCGGCTGCATCAAGTTTAAAGGGACAGCGCACCAATGATTGGTGCCTGGCCCAAAGTGTTCATTAAGCACCAAATATAAATCCGTCCTGCCCCTTCCTGCCCTTGCCGGATCTTTGTTGCCATAGTTCCCTTGAGAAAGCGTTTATAGTGTATTCCCTGCCTGTTGCTGAACTCGTTGCTAACGACTGCCGCCTGTGATCCGTTGCTGCCAGCCCTGACCTTTTGCTACGTCTGACTACGCCTCTGCCTGACCCTTCAGTACCGTGCCTATCTCAGCTACCAGAGAGGTTGAGTCGCTACCGGGTGGAACGACCTGAGGGTTACCGCCGCAGCAAGTCCATCCCACTTTGCGGCGGGCTCTGGTGAAAACCAGTAATCCCTTAGACCCCGTTCCCCCGGTACGGCCCACGTCTTCACCTCTCTGGTACAGCGGATCCACCACCAGTTCCCACTACCTGCTACCAGTCCGGATCCTGACAGATAGATAGAGGTAGATAGGAGATAGATAGATAGATAGATAGACAGATAGAAGATGAATATATCCGCAGCACTCCAATAGGTGAAAAAATGAAAAAACTTTTATTCCATAAGCAAAAGGTGATTGTCAGACAGCTACGTTTCGACCAGCTCTCCCGGTCTTTCTCAAGCCAAGACCGGGAGAGCTGGTCGAAACGTAGCTGTCTGACATTCACCTTTTGCTTATGGAATAAAAGTTTTTTCATTTTTTCATCTATTGGAGTGCTGCGGATATATTCATCTTCTGTTTATTGTTGGGACTCTTGACCCGGGTCGGATTTCTGCGTGCACCATTTAAAGTCATTTTCAAGGGAGTGCTGCTTCTTCTACTTCTATAGATATATAGATAGATAGACGGAGAGATATGAGATAGATAGATAGATAGAGAAACATAGAAACATAGAATGTGTCGGCAGATAAGAACCATTTGGCCCATCTAGTCTGCCCAATAATCTGAATGCTATCAATAGTCCCTGGCTCTATCTTATATGAAGGATAGCCTTATGCTTATCCCATGCATGATTACACTCCTTCACTGTATTTGCAGCGACCACTTCTGCAGGAAGGCTATTCCATGCATCCACTACTCTCTCAGTAAAGTAATACGTCCTCATATTACTGCAGAAACCTTTGCCCCTCTAATTTATATCTATATTGTCACGATTCGGCTGGCAGGAGGTGGATCCTCTGTGCCAGAGAGGGATTGGCGTGGACCGTGCTAGTGGACCGGTTCTAAGTTACTACTGGTATTCACCAGAGCCCGCCGCAAAGCGGGATGGTCTTGCAGCGGCGGTAGTAACCAGGTCGTATCCACTAGCAACGGCTCAACCTCTCTGACTGCTGAAGATAGGCGCGGTACAAGGGAGTAGACAAGAGCAAGGTCGGACGTAGCAGAAGGTCGGGGCAGGCAGCAAGGATCGTAGTCAGGGGCAACGGCAGGAGGTCTGGAACACAGGCTAGGAACACACTAGGAAACGCTTTCACTGGCACAATGGCAACAAGATCCGGCGAGGGAGTGCCGGGGAAGTGAGGTATACATAGGGAGTGCACAGGTGAACACACTAATTAGACCAACTGCGCCAATCAGTGGCGCAGTGGCCCTTTAAATCGCAGAGACCTGGCGCGCGCGCGCCCTAGGGAGCGGGGCCGCGCGCGCCGGGACAGGACCGACGGAGAGCGAGTCAGGTACGGGAGCCGGGGTGCGCATCGCGAGCGGGCGCCACCCGCATCGCGAATCGCATCCCGGCTGGGGGCGGTATCGCAGCGCACCCGGTCAGTAGATCTGACCGGGGCGCTGCAGTAGCGAGGATGTTGCGAGCGCTCCGGGGAGGAGCGGGGACCCGGAGCGCTCGGCGTAACAGTACCCCCCCCCTTGGGTCTCCCCCTCTTCTTGGAGCCTGAGAACCTGAGGACCAGACTTTTGTCTAGGATGTTGTCCTCAGGTTCCCAGGATCTCTCTTCAGGACCACAGCCCTCCCAATCAACCAAAAAAAATGTTTTCCTCTGACCGTCTTGGAGGCCAGTATCTCCTTCACGGAGAAGATGTCAGAAGAACCGGAAACAGGAGTGGGAGAAACAAGTTTGGGAGAGAAACGGTTGATGATGAGTGGTTTAAGGAGAGAGACATGAAAGGCATTGGGAATACGAAGAGAAGGAGGAAGAAGAAGTTTGTAAGAGACAGGATTAATTTGGCACAAGATTTTGAAAGGACCCAGATAGAGTGGTCCCAGTTTGTAACTGGGGACACGGAAGCGGACATATTTAGCGGAGAGCCATACCTTGTCTCCGGGAGCAAAAATGGGGGAAGCTCTTCTTTTCTTATCGGCAAACTTTTTCATGCGAGATGAAGCCTGTAAAAGAGAATTTTGGGTCTCTTTCCATATGGTGGAAAGATCACGAGTCACTTCATCCACAGCGGGCAAACCAGAGGGCAAGGGAGTAGGGAGGGGGGGAAGAGGGTGACGGCCGTACACCACGAAAAATGGGGATTTAGCAGAAGATTCAGAGACTCTGAAGTTGTACGAGAATTCGGCCCATGGTAGAAGATCTGCCCAGTCATCCTGGCGGGAGGAAACAAAATGCCGTAAATAGTCACCCAGGACCTGGTTAATTCTTTCTACTTGCCCATTGTATTGAGGATGATAAGCAGAAGAGAAGTTTAATTTAATCTTGAGTTGTTTACAGAGAGCCCTCCAGAATTTTGACACGAATTGGACGCCTCTATCCGAGACGATCTGCGTGGGCAAACCGTGAAGACGAAAAATGTGTACAAAAAATTGTTTTGCCAACTGAGGCGCTGAAGGAAGACCAGGAAGAGGAATAAAATGTGCCATCTTGGAAAATCGATCAACGACCACCCAAACAACAGTGTTGCCACCGGATGGGGGTAAGTCTGTAATAAAGTCCATACCAATCAGAGACCAAGGCTGTTCGGGGACAGGCAGAGGATGAAGGAGACCAGCAGGCTTCTGGCGAGGAGTCTTATCCCGGGCACAGACAGTACAGGCCCGCACAAAATCAACAACATCCGTCTCCAGAGTCGGCCACCAATAGAAACGAGAGATGAGTTGCAAGGACTTTTTGATGCCCGCATGGCCTGCGAGGTGGGAGGAGTGACCCCATTTGAGAATCCCGAGACGTTGGCGTGGAGAAACGAAGGTCTTCCCTGGAGGAGTTTGCCTGATGGAGACTGGAGAAGTGGAGATCAGACAGTCAGGAGGAATGATGTGTTGCGGAGAGACCTCTACTTCCGAGGCATCCGAGGAACGAGAGAGAGCATCGGCCCTAATGTTCTTGTCGGCAGGGCGAAAATGAATTTCAAAGTTAAAACGGGCAAAGAACAACGACCACCTGGCCTGGCGAGGATTCAGCCGTTGGGCAGACTGGAGATAGGAGAGATTCTTGTGATCGGTGTAAATGATAACTGGAAATTTTGATCCCTCCAGCAGATGCCTCCATTCCTCAAGTGCCAATTTAATGGCCAGTAGTTCTCGATCCCCGATGGAGTAGTTCCTCTCCGCAGGAGAGAAGGTCCTAGAAAAAAAACCACAAGTAACAGCATGCCCGGAAGAATTTTTTTGTAGAAGGACCGCTCCAGCTCCCACTGAGGAGGCATCAACCTCCAATAGGAAGGGTTTAGATGGGTCAGGTCTGGAGAGCACGGGAGCAGAAGAAAAGGCAGACTTGAGCCGTTTAAATGCGTCTTCCGCTTGGGGAGACCAGGACTTAGGATTGGCATTCTTCTTGGTTAAAGCCACGATAGGAGCCACAATAGTGGAAAAATGTGGAATAAATTGTCTGTAATAATTGGCGAACCCCAAAAAACGTTGGATAGCACAGAGTCCGGAGGGGCGTGGCCAATCTAAGACGGCAGAGAGTTTATCTGGGTCCATTTGTAGTCCCTGGCCAGAGACCAAGTATCCTAGGAAAGGAAGAGATTGACATTCAAACAGACATTTCTCCATTTTGGCATAAAGTTGATTGTCTCGAAGTCTCTGAAGAACCATGCGGACATGCTGGCGATGTTCTTCTAAGTTGGCAGAAAAAATCAGAATATCGTCCAGATACACAACAACACAGGAATATAAGAGATCACGAAAAATTTCATTAACAAAGTCTTGGAAGACGGCAGGGGCGTTGCACAGGCCAAAGGGCATGACTAGATACTCAAAGTGTCCATCTCCAGTGTTAAATGCCGTTTTCCATTCGTCCCCCTCCCTGATGCGGATGAGATTATAAGCACCTCTTAAGTCCAGTTTGGTAAAGATGTGGGCACCTTGAAGGCGATCAAAGAGTTCTGAGATAAGAGGTAGGGGGTAGCGGTTCTTTACCGTGATTTTATTAAGTCCGCGGTAATCAATGCAAGGACGTAGGGAGCCATCTTTTTTGGACACAAAGAAAAATCCAGCTCCGGCAGGAGAGGAGGATTTGCGGATAAACCCCTTTTTTAAATTTTCCTGGATGTATTCAGACATAGCAAGAGTCTCTGGGGCGGACAGAGGATAAATTCTGCCCCGGGGTGGAGTAGTGCCCGGGAGGAGATCAATAGGACAGTCATAAGGCCTGTGAGGAGGTAAAGTCTCAGCTTGTTTTTTGCAAAATACGTCAGCATAGTCCATATAAGCCTTAGGGAGACCGGTTACAGGGGGACCCACAGGGTCACGGCAGGGAGTACTGGGAACCGGTTTAAGACAGTCCTTGAAACAAGAAGTACCCCAGCTCTTGATCTCTCCTGTGGACCAATCAAGGGTTGGGGAATGGCGTTGAAGCCACGGTAGTCCAAGGAGAATTTCGGAAGTGCAATTGGAGAGGACCAAAAACTCAATTTTTTCGTGATGAGGTCCGATGCACATTAGGAGGGGCTCCGTGCGGTAACGCACGGTACAGTCCAATCTTTCATTGTTAACACAATTGATGTAGAGGGGTCTGGCGAGACTGGTCACCGGGATGTTGAACCTGTTGATGAGAGAGGCCAAAATAAAATTTCCTGCAGATCCGGAATCCAAGAAGGCCATAGTAGAGAAGGAGAAGGTAGAGGCAGATATCCGCACAGGCACAGTAAGGCGTGGAGAAGCAGAGTTGACATCAAGAACTGTCTCACCTTTGTGCGGAGTCAGCGTACGTCTTTCCAGGCGGGGAGAACGGATAGGACAATCCTTCAGGAAGTGTTCGATACCGGCACAGTACAGGCAAAGATTCTCCATGCGGCGTCGTGTCCTCTCTTGAGGTGTCAAGCGAGACCGGTCAACTTGCATAGCCTCCACGGCGGGAGGCACAGGAACGGATTGCAGAGGACCAGAGGAGAGAGGAGCCGGGGAGAAAAAACGCCTCGTGCGAACAAAGTCCATATCCTGGCGGAGCTCCTGACGCCTTTCGGAAAAACGCATGTCAATGCGAGTGGCTAGATGAATGAGTTCATGCAGGTTAGCAGGAATTTCTCGTGCGGCCAGAACATCTTTAATGTTGCTGGATAGGCCTTTTTTAAAGGTCGCGCAGAGGGCCTCATTATTCCAGGATAATTCGGAAGCAAGAGTACGGAATTGGATGGCGTACTCGCCAGCGGAAGAATTACCCTGGACCAGGTTCAGCAGGGCAGTCTCAGCAGAAGAGGCTCCGGCAGGTTCCTCAAAGACACTTCGAATTTCCGAGAAGAAGGAGTGTACAGAGGCAGTGACGGGGTCATTGCGGTCCCAGAGCGGTGTGGCCCATGACAGAGCTTTCCCAGACAGAAGGCTGACTACGAAAGCCACCTTAGACCTTTCAGTAGGAAACTGGTCCGACATCATCTCCAAGTGCAGGGAACATTGCGAAAGAAAGCCACGGCAAAACTTAGAGTCCCCATCAAATTTATCCGGCAAGGATAGTCGTAGGCCGGAAGCGGCCACTCGCTGCGGAGGAGGTGCAGGAGCTGGCGGAGGAGATGATTGCTGAAGCTGTGGTAGTAGCTGCTGTAGCATCACGGTCAGTTGAGACAGCTGGTGGCCTTGTTGCGCTATCTGTTGCGACTGCTGGGCGACCACCGTGGTGAGGTCGGCGACAACTGGCAGTGGAACTTCAGCGGGATCCATGGCCGGATCTACTGTCACGATTCGGCTGGCAGGAGGTGGATCCTCTGTGCCAGAGAGGGATTGGCGTGGACCGTGCTAGTGGACCGGTTCTAAGTTACTACTGGTATTCACCAGAGCCCGCCGCAAAGCGGGATGGTCTTGCAGCGGCGGTAGTAACCAGGTCGTATCCACTAGCAACGGCTCAACCTCTCTGACTGCTGAAGATAGGCGCGGTACAAGGGAGTAGACAAGAGCAAGGTCGGACGTAGCAGAAGGTCGGGGCAGGCAGCAAGGATCGTAGTCAGGGGCAACGGCAGGAGGTCTGGAACACAGGCTAGGAACACACTAGGAAATGCTTTCACTGGCACAATGGCAACAAGATCCGGCGAGGGAGTGCAGGGGAAGTGAGGTATACATAGGGAGTGCACAGGTGAACACACTAATTAGACCAACTGCGCCAATCAGTGGCGCAGTGGCCCTTTAAATCGCAGAGACCCGGCGCGCGCACGCCCTAGGGAGCGGGGCCGCGCGCGCCGGGACAGGACCGACGGAGAGCGAGTCAGGTACGGGAGCCGGGGTGCGCATCGCAAGCGGGCGCCACCCGCATCGCGAATTGCATCCCGGCTGGGGGCGGTATCGCAGCGCACCCGGTCAGTAGATCTGACCGGGGCGCTGCAGTAGCGAGGATGTTGCGAGCGCTCCGGGGAGGAGCGGGGACCCGGAGCGCTCGGCGTAACATATATCCTCTTGTGGTAGTTTTTCTCCTATATAAATCTTCTCTCCTCCTTTACGGTGTTGATTCCCTTTATGTATATAAAAGTCTCTATCATATCCCCTCTGTCTCTTCTTTCTTCTATACATGTTAAGGTCCTTTAACCTTTCCTGGTACGTTTTATCCTGCAATCCATGTACTACTTTAGTAGCTCTTCTTTGAACTCTCTCTAGAGTATCTATATCCTTCTGGAGATATGAGATAGATAGATAGATAGATAGATAGATATGAGATAGATAGATATGAGATAGATAGATAGATAGATAGATAGATATGAGATAGATAGATATGAGATAGATAGATAGATATGAGATAGATAGATATGAGATAGATAGATAGATATGAGATAGATAGATATGAGATAGATAGATATGAGATAGATAGATATGAGATAGATAGATATGAGATAGATAGATAGATATGAGATAGATAGATATGAGATAGATAGATAGATATGAGATAGATAGATAGATAGATATGAGATAGATAGATATGAGATAGATAGATATGAGATAGATAGATATGAGATAGATAGATATGAGATGAGATAGATAGATTAGATATGAGATATATATATATATATATATATATATATATATATATATGAGATAGATAGATACAATAAAAAAGAAATTAGCAGCACACAAATCTTAGTGAAAAAGAAGGTGTACGGCTTTTATTCACCCATCAGAGGCGACGTTTCGGCTGCCTCTCGCAGCCATTGTCAAGCAACAAATGGATTAAAGTGCACGGTATATATACTTTACAAAATTCATTGATTTACAGTGCAATAGTAAAGTGAACATCAATAAATATACAGTCATAGTGATAGTTAAGATTACATATCCGGGTTCGTACATACACAACTAAACACAAGTAAGGAACCTCCGTTATGTAAATAGTAAAACAAGTGGAAAAAACATAAATAAAGACTCGACTGTGTATTAATTACAGTAATTATAAGTGCAGGTGTTTAAAATTAATTCCTGAAACCCATAGGGGGAGATTTATCAAAACCTGTGCAAAGGAAAAGTTGTCCAGTTGCCCATAGCAACCAATCACATCGCTTCTTTCATTTTGCCGAGGCCTTATGAAAAATGTAAGAAGGGATCTGATTGGTTGCTATGGGCAACTCAGCAGCTTTTCCAGGAAAGTAAAGATTAACCACAACACTGTAACACTCCGTCCCACCCCGGGACTCCAACCACCGCTCTCCCATCCACTGTACTGCCGAAACCCTCCTGCTTATCTTACAGTTTTACATACCGTGATATGCCCATAGACCATAATGGGCCTATTGGTTTCAATGGGCATAAAATCACAGAGTTAATGCACTAGCCCATTAGTTCCCTATACCATTAAAGGGAGGGCTCAATATTCGCGAATATTCGCGTATGCACATCGATTTTTGCATATGCACATACATTTTCGCAAATGCGCATAGAAAAAACGAATATAACTAATATGCGAATTTCGCGAATATATGACGAATATTCGTCCATATATTCGCTAAATATCGCAAATTCGAATATGGCCTATGCCGCTCATCACTAGGAGCAGTACAGTACATGTAGTACAGGGAGAGTAGAGGACTTGATGTTGCATAAAATAGACTGTTAGGATTCGGCAGGCTGGAGGTGGATCCTCTGTGTCAGTGAGGGATTGGCGTGGACCGTACCGGTGGACCGGTTCTAAGTTGCTACTGGCATTCACCAGAGCCCGCCGCAAAGCGGGATGGTCTTGCTGCGGCGGTAGCAACCAGGTCGTATCCACTGGTAACGGCTCAACCTCACTGACTGCTGAGAGTGGCGTGGGACAGGAGGACTAGACAGAGGCGAGGTCAGACGTAGCAAAAGGTCAAGGCAGGCGGCAAGGTTCGTAGTCAAAGGTAACGGCAGAAGGTCTGGAAACACTGGTAAGGCAATCACAGGAAACGCTTTCACTAGGCACAAGGCAACAAGATCCACCAATGCTGGGAAGCGGAAGTGAGGTTATAAAGGCGTGGAGCAGGTGGGAGCTGATTACACTGATTGGGCCAGGCACCAATTAGCGGTGCACTGGCCCTTTAAATCTAAGAGCGAGCCGCGCGCGCCAGGACGTGACAGCCGGGGACCGGGACAGGTGAGTAGATTGGGATGCGATCCGCGAGCGAGCGCGTCCCGCTATGCGAATCACATCCCCGCCGGCAGTGTCAGTGCAGCGCTCCCGGTCAACGGGTCTGACCGGGGCGCTGCAGAGAGGAGAACGCCGCGAGCGCTCCGGGTCCCTGCTCCTCCCCGGAGCGCTCGCGGCGTTCTCCTCTCTGCAGCGCCCCGGTCAGACCCGTTGACCGGGAGCGCTGCACTGACACTGCCGGCGGGGATGTGATTCGCATAGCGGGACGCGCTCGCTCGCGGATCGCATCCCAATCTACTCACCTGTCCCTCGGCGTAACATAGACTAATAGGGACCCCACATTCTAGATAATGCTAGATCTCAGGATCAGTAGGGATCCCAGAGGGTCATATCTTCATGGATCAGATTCTTGGGGTAAATGCAGTTGAAATGTCACAAAAAGTCCTTGTAGTATTTTAGTAAATACTGGGCTATAAAAACTTGTATCTCACTTTCCAACCCACCAGGTCTGACAGTATCAGGAGAAGATGTCACAGGATCAGTGAATGACAATTTAACCCTACCCTGCACCTATACTGATAATGAATATCCGGACTTCATGTGCTGGGGCAGAGGAGACTGTCCGCAGTTCGCCTGTAATGATACAATCATCTGGACTTTTGGCCACACACTGACTAAGAGCGAATCTTACAGATACCAGTTACTGGGGAACATCAGACAGGGGGACGTGTCCCTGACCATCACCGGGGCCACTAAAGAAGATGAAGGAACCTACTGCTGCCGTGTGAAGATCAAAAGACCTTTCGATGACCTGAAAAAAGAAATTGTAATAAAGATACTGGAGCCTATGGAAAGTAAGGAGACTCCTATGTACCCAAAAATAAGAATATATTCATTTCAACCTACTGTATATGTTTTGGGGCAAATGTCTAAAATGTTTTCATATTCAGTGAGAAAAATAACTCTATAGACAAACAATAGAGTTCTCTACATATAGACGGCAGTAAAGAACCTACCGTATTTTTCGCCGTATAAGACGCACTTTTTCTTCCCCAGAACTGGGGGGAAAAAGTCGGTGCGTCTTATACGGCAATACACCCCTATCGCGGCGGTCCCTGCGGCCATCAATGGCCGGGACCCGCGGCTAATACAGGACATCACCGATCGCGGTGATGCCCTGTATTAACCCTTCAGACGCGGTGATCAAAGCTGACCGCCGCGTCTGAAGAGAAAGTGACACTAATTCGGCTGTTCAGTCGGGCTGTTCGGGACCGCCGCGATTTCACATGCGGCGGTCCCGAACAGCCCGACTGAATAGCCGGGTTAGTGCTTACAGGACACCGGGAGGGACCTTACCTGCCTCCACGGTGTCTTCTCCGTTCAGGGATCCCCTGTATGGCCGGCGCTCTCCTTCCTCGTCATCACGTCGTCGCGTACGTGAGTCGGCGTGCGTAACAACGTGATGATGGCGACGGAGTGCGAGGATACCCGGCCGGCAGCAGAGACGTTCCGGAGCGACGGTGACACGGCGACAGCGATGGAGCGACATCCAGGGCAGCGGTGACGGGTCCGGAGCGGCGGGGACACGTGAGTATTACCTCCTATGCAGTGGCCTTCAATCTGCGGACCTCCAGATGTTGCTAAACTACAACTCCCAGCATGCCCGGACAGCCAACGGCTGTCCGGGCATGCTGGGAGTTGTAGTTTTGCAACATCTGGAGTTCCGCAGGTTGAAGACCACTATTGGATTCAAAATCTTTAATTTTTTGGATTTTGCACCTAAAAATTGGGTGCGTCTTATACGCCGGTGCGTCCTATAGGGCGAAAAATACGGTATATAATACCCACATATAAAGCCTATATACCACGATTTAGTGCTCATACACTATGCAGTATACAAATATAGATCCCAAATAATAATCCCATATAGGGAATATACAGTATAAGGCTCCCATATAGTGGCCACATAATATGCAGTATACAAATATAGAACCCAAATAATAATAGTCCCATATAGGGCATATACAGTATAAGGCTACCATATAGTGGCCACATAATATGCAGTATACAAATATAGAACCCAAATAATAATAGTCCCATATAGGGCATATACAGTATAAGGCTACCATATAGTGGCCACATAATATGCAGTATACAAATATAGATCCCAAATAATAATAGTCCCATATAGGGCATATACAGTATAAGGCTACCATATAGTGGCCACATAATATGCAGTATACAAATATAGAACCCAAATAATAATCCCATATAGGGTATATACAGTATAAGGCTACCATATAGTGGCCACATAATATGCAGTATACAAATATAGAACCCAAATAATAATAATCCCATATAGGATATATACAGTATAAGGCTACCATATAGTGGCCACATAATATGCAGTATACAAATATAGAACCCAAATAATAATCCCATATAGGGTATATACAGTATAAGGCTACCATATAGTGGCCACATAATATGCAGTATACAAATATAGAACCCAAATAATAATAATCCCATATAGGGCATATACAGTATAAGGCTACCATATAGTGGCCACATAATATGCAGTATACAAATATAGAACCCAAATAATAATCCCATATAGGGTATATACAGTATAAGGCTACCATATAGTGGCCACATAATATGCAGTATACAAATATAGAACCCAAATAATAATAATCCCATATAGGGTATATACAGTATAAGGCTACCATATAGTGGCCACACAATATACAGTATACAAATATAGAACCCAAATAATAATAGTCCCATATAGGGTATATACAGTATAAGGCTACCATATAGTGGCCACATAATATGCAGTATACAAATATAGAACCCAAATAATAATAGTCCCATATAGGGCATATACAGTATAAGGCTACCATATAGTGGCCACATAATATGCAGTATACAAATATAGATCCCAAATAATAATAGTCCCATATAGGGCAAATACAGTATAAGGCTACCATATAGTGGCCACATAATATACAGTATACAAATATAGAACCCAAATAATAATAATCCCATATAGGGCATATACAGTATAAGGCTACCATATAGTGGCCACATAATATGCAGTATACAAATATAGATCCCAAATAATAATAGTCCCATATAGGGCATATACAGTATAAGGCTACCATATAGTGGCCACATAATATGCAAATATGTAAATATTACAGTTCAATACCAAATTAAAACCACCATACGCTGCTACATAATACTAGGCGGCTTTATGGGGCTTGTGTCCCTGGTGGGCTTATATAAAGGACTGCCCAGTATATTTACCCCCTATAACGTCCTCATGCCACAAAACTTGTGTGTTTCAGATCTTGAAGATAGAAAACTTACTGTGAACAGATCTACAGAAGAGATGGTAAAGCAAAGTCTTCTCCCTACAAATAAAATATATAATAATCTATTTATTTATCCATTTATCTATCATCTCATATCTACAGTGGGGCAAAAAAGTATTTAGTCAGCCCCCAATTGTGCAGGTTCTCCCACTTATAAAGATGAGAGGCGTCTGTAATTATCATCATAGGTTATAACCTCAACTATGAGAGACAGAATGAGAAAAAAATTCAAAGAATTAATTTGCAAATTATGGTGGAAAATAAGTATTTGGTCACCTACAAACAAGCAAGATTTCTGGCTCTCACAGGCCTGTAACTTCTTCTTTAAAGGGGTACTCCGGTGCTTAGACATCTTATCCCCTATCCAAAGGATAGGGGATAAGATGCCTGATCGTGGGGGTCCCGCCGGGGGGGACCACCGTGATCTTGCACGCCGCACCCCGTTTATAATCAGTCCCTGGAGCGTGTTCGCTCCGGGTCTGATTACCGGCGACCATAGGGCCGGCGGCGTGTGATGTCAAGGCTCCGCCCCGTGTGACGTTACGCTCCACCCCCTCAATGCAAGCCTATGGGAGGGGGCATGACGGCTGTCACGCCCCCTCCCATAGGCTTGCATTGAGGGGCGGAGCGTGACGTCACATGTTGCCCAGTGACAGCCCCAAAACATCACTGCTCTAGAGGAGATCTGCATGGGGGGATGGGCCAAAATAGCAGCAACAGTGTGTGAAAACCTTGTGAAGACTTACAGAAAACATTTGACCTCTGTCATTGCCAACAAAGGGGATATAGCAAAGTATTGAGATTAACTTTTGCTATTGAGCAAATACTTATTTTCCACCATAATTTGAAAATAAATTCTTTAAAAATCAGACAATGTGATTTTATGGATTTTTTTCTCATTCTGTCTCTCATAGTTGAGGTTATAACCTATGATGATAATTACAGGCGCCTCTCATCTTTATAAGTGGGAGAACTTGCACAATTGGTGGATGACTAAATACTTTTTTTGCCCCACTGTATTTATCTATCTATCTCATATCTATCATGGTGAACTCTCTGGATGTATTTTTGGAGAGTAATAACATTACAGGTTATGTATACTAGATTTAAAGGGACAGAACGTTGATCCAGGGATTTATTATGATGCCATATTTAGATTAGGGAAGGAATTTTTACCTCTAGTATGAGGGTTTTTTGCCTTCCTCTGGATCAACTCAACTCAGTAGGGACTCATTAGGGTTATAGGTTGAACTTGATGGACTCTGGTCTTTTTTCAACCTTATGAACTATGTTACTATGTTACTATCTATCTCATATCTATCTATCTATCTATCTATCTCATATCTATCTATCTATCTCATATCTATCTATCTCATATCTATCTCATATCTATCCATCCATCTATCTCATATCTATCTATCTATCTCATATCTATCTATCTATCCATCTATCTATCTATCTCATATCTATCTATCTCATCTCATATCTATCTATCTCATATCTATCTATCTCATATATATCTATTTATCTATCTATCTCATATCTATCTCATATCTATCTATCTCATATCTATCTATCTATCTATCTATCTCATATCTATCTATTTATCTATCTATCTCATATCTATCTATCTCATATCTATCTATTTATCTATCTATCCATCTCATATCTATCTATCTATCTATCTCATATCTATCTATCTCATATCTATCTATCTATCTCATATCTATCTATCTCATCTCATATCTATCTATCTATATATCTATCTCATATCTATCTCATATCTATCTCATATCTATCTATCTATCTCATCTCATATCTATCTATCTATATATCTATCTCATATCTATCTCATATCTATCTCATATCTATCTATCTCATCTCATATCTATCTATCTATCTCATATCTATCTATCTATCTCATATCTATCTATTTATCTATCTATCTCATATCTATCTATCTATCTATTGATCTCATATCTATCTATCTATCCTATAACATTTTTATGTATTGTATTATAAAGAGCCGCATGTTTTATTTCTTTCTTCTTTCCCAATGAATCTTATCGTTTGTTTTATTTTATACTTTTCAGACAGTAAAAGATTCAGTGGATTCCAGAGAAAAGAATTTTCCTTCTAGTGCAAATATTATTCGAGGAATTATAATAATTCTGTTTCCCCCTTTGTTCCTTCTTATATATATATTTAGGTTTGGTTGACTCTCCATATGGAACATCTGTAACTAAACTACTCATAGGAAAACCTCTCAAACACCCCAAAAATAAAGTGTGAGCCACTTTGGGGTCACCTGTGATTTTCCTTTTCTGACTTTTTTCATATTATATATTTATATGCAATTTAAGGTAACGTGCACCCTACATGGGACAAGTGACCTTTAGGTATGTTAGATATTAGACATCTGTGGACCGATAGAGGGTCAAGGTGATTTATAATATTGGTTGGTATATCTATCACTCAGGGGTCAAGTCCTGAAAAAGTGAGGGAACTCACTCATGATTTTCACCCAAGGGATGGTCCTGCAGGACTTCTGCTAATGGGAACAGTGTTCCTGCTGTGGAAAAAGTGCAGGAACTGAGGGGGAGATTTATCAAAACCTGTGGAGAGGCAAAGTTGCCCAGTTGCCCATAGCAACCAATGAGCTTGCTTCTTACATTCGTAACAAGGCCTCTGAAAGATGAAAGAAGCAATCTGATTGGTTGCTATGGGCAACTGGGCAACTTTGCCTCTCCACAGGTTTTGATAAATCTCCCCCTCAGTTCCTACACGTTCCTGCAGGACTTGACCCCCGCTATTACTTCTGTTCCCTAGACCTATGGGGTGTTTTATCAAAACCTGTTCAGAGGAAAGTTGCCCAGTTGCCCACAGTAACCAATCAGATCGATTCTTTCATTTTTAACAAGGCCTCTGCAAAATGAAAGCAGCGATCTGATTGGTTGCTATGGGCAACTGGGCAACTTTTCCTTTGCACAGGTTTTGATAAATCTCCCCCCTAGTGCCTATAAATACGAGGACACAAGATGTGGTGAAATGGTTGGTTTACATAACCCCTTCACGACCCCTCGAATTTTGACTTGTTGCTTACGTTTTCTTCCTCCTCGCCTTCTAAGACACATAACTTTTTTATTATTTCACTGACAAACTTGTATTAGACTTATTTTTCTGGGCCAAGTTGTACTTTAAATTTTATTTTATCACACACTGCTGAAAAAAAAACATTTAGGGTGAAATTAAATTGCGCAATTCTGTGGTGCAACAATTTTTTTTAAAGTTCAAAAAAGTAAAACGAACATGCAAACCTTATTCTATGGGTTGATACGAATCCAAGGTTACCAAAATTGGATAATGTATGTTTCGCTTTATGGTTAAAAAAAAATAAAGAAGTTCAAATCTGTTCATCGCAGTGTTCTGGCCCCTTTAGCTTTTTTATTTTTCCACCTACAGAGCTGTGTTAGGGTTTATATATTTATTTTATTTTATTTTATTATTTTTGCACCATGAGCTGTAGTTTAATGTAGTTCTGGCTGTTTGATCACTTACTAAATTTTTTACATTATTTATTATTACATTTTATCTGGGATGTGATGTGACCAAAACTCAAATAAAAAATGTAATCATTTATTAGTCTGGACAATTACGCGCGTAATTAGACTTTAGCGGACAAAAAAAAAAACCTGTCCAGTCATTTTAGCGGAATCAGGGAATGGAGCTTTGAACGCTGATGTGAACATAGCATTAGAAATATATGTCATGTGTGCATAATACTGACTAGAGTTGAGCGGACTTACAGTAAATTTGATTCGTCACAAACTTCTCGGCTCGGCAGTTGATGACTTTTCCTGCGTAAATTAGTTCAGCCTTCAGGTGCTCCGGTGGGCTGGAAAAGGTGGATACATTCCTAGGAAAGAGTCTCCTAGGACTGTATCCACCTTTTCCAGCCCACCGGAGCACCGGAAAGCTGAACTAATTTATGCAGGAAAAGTCATCAACTGCCGAGCCGAGAAGTTTGTGACGAATCGAATTTACTGTAAGTTCGCTCATCTCTAATACTGACCTGCGCTGACCATAGATGCCCCCTACAGTCCTCAGGAGTAGAAGCAGGGAAATAATTCCTGACTGCAGGATCGGGCTTCACGGGGTTTAGAAATACAATAAAACCGACTGTCTCTGAGCCGACTACATTAATCTGTGCTAAAAAAAAGTGTCT
This sequence comes from Hyla sarda, assembly GCF_029499605.1. Classification (NCBI taxonomy): domain Eukaryota; kingdom Metazoa; phylum Chordata; class Amphibia; order Anura; family Hylidae; genus Hyla; species Hyla sarda. Next base: position 401,775,404 of record NC_079192.1, read on the forward strand.
TTTATTGTGGTGGTCCTTTCATAGAAAATAGAATTTAGAATGGAAGTTAAAGTGTGTAATGGAGTCAGCGAGCATGTACAGCGCAGATAAAAATGTAATAATAATGAAAACCAAAAATTATGTTGTTTATCATGATTTATTGATTAATGGTCTCCAACCCCTGATATTCCCATCCCCCTAGCATTGTCCCCCAACTGATTCATTGATTCCAGCAAGGCTCTCTTTCTTATTCCTGGTCCCCAACATGGTACACACCCTTATTCATGGTCTCCAGCATGGTACACACCCTTATTCATGGTCTCCAGCATGGTACAAACCCTTATTCATGGTCTCCAGCATGGTACACACCCTTATTCATGGTCTCCAGGATGGTACAACCCTTTATTCATGGTCTCCAGCATGGTACACACCCTTATTCATGGTCTCCAGCATGGTACAACCCCTTATTCATGGTCTCCGGCATGGTACACACCCTTATTCATGGTCTCCAGGAAGGTACAACCCCTTATTCATGGTCTCCAGCATGGTACACACCCTTATTCATGGTCACCAGCATGGTACACACCCTTATTCATGGTCTCCAGCATGGTACACACCCTTATTCATGGTCACCAGCATGGTACACACCCTTATTCATGGTCACCAGCATGGTACACACCCTTATTCATGGTCTCCAGCATGGTACACACCCTTATTCATGGTCTCCAGCATGATACACACCCTTATTCATGGTCTCCAGCATGGTACACACCCTTATTCATGGTCTCCAGCATGGTACACACCCTTATTCATGTTCTCCAGCATGGTACACACCCTTATTCATGGTCTCCAGCATGGTACACACCCTTATTCATGGTCTCCAGCATGGTACACACCCTTATTCATGTTCTCCAGCATGGTACACACCCTTATTCATGGTCTCCAGCATGGTACACACCCTTATTCATGGTCTCCAGGATGGTACACACCCTTATTCATGGTCTCCAGCATGGTACACACCCTTATTCATGGTCTCCAGCATGGAACACACCCTTATTCATGGTCTCCAGCATGATACACACCCTTATTCATGGTCTCCAGCATGGTACACACCCTTATTCATGGTCTCCAGCATGGTACACACCCTTATTCATGGTCTCCAGCATGGTACACAACCTTATTCATTGTCTCCAGCATGGTACACACCCTTATTCATGGTCTCCAGTATGATACACACCCTTATTCATGGTCTCCAGCATGGTACACACCCTTATTCATGGTCTCCAGCATGGTACACACCCTTATTCATGGTCTCCAGTATCCTACTCCTGGTCCCCAGCATGGCTTCCCATCTTATTTCCTGTCCTGACTTCACATATTATTCCTTGCCCACAGCATGGGTATAGATATTATTTATGGTCCCCAACATAGCTCTCAAACTCATTCCTAGTTCCCAGCATGGCTCCTCATCTTATTCCAGGTTCCCTTCATGTCTCCCCATCTCATTCCTGGTCCCCTGCATGGCTCTCCATCTCATTACTATTCCTCAACATGGTTCCTCATCTCATTCATGGTCCCCAAAATTGCTTCTCATCTTAGTGCTATTCCCCAGCATGGTTCTCCATCTCATTCCTAGGCTCCAACATGACTCCCCATTTCAATATAAGTTCCCATCATGGCTCTGTGTCCCATGAATGGCCCCCATCTCATTCTTCTTCTCCAATATGGCTCTCCATCTCTTCATGACTCCCCCACTTCTACACTGGTTTCCAGCATGGTTCCCCTTCTCATTCTTAGTCACCAGCATGGCTCTTCTCCCCATGGCAGAATGACGTGGACTGTACCCTCCTAAAAGAAAAATCAGTTACAAAAAGGGGATCGCAAGGGGTCTTCTCAGGGATGGTCTTCTTGGAAAGTTTCACTGTAAGATGTAAACTTGGAGACGTAGATTTGGAAAGGAGCTGCATATAAAATTAGTTTAATTTCAGCATGGGAAGCGCTCTTTCTTCACAATTGTCCATTCTGAATAATAAAGGAGGGTCCAACCTGCCAAAGGAGATATGAACGGCGGGAAGAACCCCCAGTGACAATATTAACTAAGGTTCTTTTCATGAGACCATCTCCTTTTGGAATAGATATTATTGGATTCATCATATTCTTCAGCTTCTACAAGGAGCCGCCTGCAGGATATAGAATAAAATAAATCAGTTTTCTACCTTATAGATGAAAATTATGACAGCACAGAAGCTCCAGGCAATGTCGAAGAATAGAAGTAAACCGAACTTCTCTTTATTGGATATCCAGGGTAAAACACTTGGAAATGGAATCAAGTAAGGAATCAGACACCAGGATGAAAAAAAGGAAACGTTATGCGTGACGCGTTTCAGGTCATGTGACGTTTTTTCAAATTCATGATAGTCGGTGGGAAAGTGTGGAGTATTTAAATGGTAGGACACAGGTGATTCAATCATGAGGAAAGGGAAAAACCAATCCCTCTTTAACACGATAGACCACATGGACCTCACCGAGAATGATAAATGGATTCATATGTATAAATACAGAGTCATAAGGAAACCATTGAACAAACAAGAAAGACAATAAAATTAGAGTGAAAAAAAAGTAAATAATCACCGAAAAAGCACATTTAACACATTAATGCCCACTGTTCAATGATGGAAAATAAGGTCCGATCTGTAATTGAGGCCATAAGGTTGGAATGTTTGTAACAAATATATCCAATAGACCTCTTTATTACGAAGAATCCTGACATCATCCCCCCCTCTAACCGGTTACTGAACTAATTCTATACCATGAAAAGAAAAATCTGTTACGTCACCGAAGTGAATGTCGCAAAAGTGTTTGGATACACTAGAAATATTAACATCAAGCGGATTGTTGATACCTCTAAGATGCTCCCAAATTCTTTTTTTCATTGATCTATTAGTACTGCCGACATATGAAAGGTGGCATTTCTTGCACCACACTTTGTAAACTACGAAGTCAGACTGGCAATTAATTATTTAACACTAAACAAAGTATTTTCAACACCGCTGGTGTTAGTCATTTTAACCGCATACTCACAGACCACACAACTAGCTTGGCTGCACTTGAAAAAAAAACTTTCAAATGAAGCCAAGTAGAGCTAACGGTGCAACTTTTACATGAAGGAAGAGCACTGGGGGGACAACATACTGGCCGAAATTGGGGCTCATCTACTGAAAAAATGACAACCAAACTGTAAATATTTATTTAAGACTGGGTCTTGTTGAAGGACAGGTAAAAACTTTACGATGATGTTTTTATCTTACTAGACTCTGTTTAAATAATTTATTAAAAAAAAAAAAAAAAAATTGTGTTCCCCGACATAGGTTTTCTGTAAGTGGAAGTATGATTGCAGCTCTCGCCTACACTTAAAACAATAACAAGAAATGGAGTTTCTTTTTGATGCCATGCGTGTAAGAAATCGAAGAGTTAATCTTTCCTGAAGTTTGGCCTGGCCTGGTTGCTTGGCTACGCCCTAGCCGTTCTGGGCTGTAGCGGCTAATCTGTGGTGTGAGCATTTAAGTCCAGCTCAATCTGTTTTTTGTTGCCAGTGAAAATACTTAGTTTTGAGTAACCAGCGTTGTTTGTTCTCTGTTATCTGGATGTTGATCTTAGCTTGGCTTTTAACCTCTCTTCTGCTCTTGTGTTTTGGTACCTCACTATTTCAAGTGGCTGATCCAGCTAGTCGCTTTTCTGTGTGTTTGTCTGGATTTCTTTCTGTTATTTTTGTTTGCTTCCAGCTGTTCCTGACTTCTTTAAAATAGTATTATATTATTTTGATGGGACATTCCCTGCACATAGTTAGGTAGGGACCGTCCTCGTGGCTGTGGACCCGTTGTTTAGGATGGGTATGCTAGTAGGCAGGGACAGAGGGTGTGGGCAAGTTTAGGGCTGCACTCAACGTGACAATGTGTGAGTGAAAAATAAATTGTGAAGTTGTCGAAGTTGACATAGTTGACAAAGGACAGACCTTTAGCTTCAGAAGATGACCAAATGACAACTATGTCATCAACCTAACATCCAAACCAAACAATACTGCTGAAAAAAGGAATGGTGTCACAAAAAATACGGTATATTGCAATTTCCACCAATGTACAAATATATTAGCCACCGATAACGCATCCAGTGTGAATGTCTGTAATTCAATGCTGATACAGTTGTCAACTGGTCATCTCCTGAAGCTGAAGCTCTGTCCTTTGTCAACTATGTCAACAATGACTTCCACAATATATTTTTCACTCACACATGCCACAAAACTTTGTTTCTTGTTATTGTTTTAAAGGGGTACTCTGCCACTAGACATCTTATCCCCTACCCAAAGGATAGGGGATAAGATGTCTGATTGTGGGGGTGCCGCTGCTGGGGACCCCGCGATCTCGGTTTCGGCACCCCAGACAAATGGTGCACAGAGCGATCTTTGCTTCCGGATGATTGGAGATGCGGGGCAGAGACTAGTGACGTCACCGTGACGTTACGGCCATGCCCCCTCAATGCAAGTCTATGGGAGGGGGCTTGAAGGCCATCACGCCCCCTACCATAGACTTGCATTGAGTGGGGGCACGGCCATGACATCACGAGCCTCCGGCACTGCACCCGACACTCTGAACGAATGCCGGGTGCTGCAGGTAGATTGCGGGGGTCCCCAGCAGCGGGACCCCCATAATTAGACATGTTATCCCCTATCCTTTGGATTGGGGATAAGATGTCTAGGGGTGGAGTACCCCTTTAAGTGCAGGTGGGAGCTGCATTCATACTTCTACTTACAGAAAACCTACGTCAAGGAACACTGTTCTCTGGGCATAGTCATGTCACCCTAAACATAGCGTAGTTGCTGTACCTGTGGGGGAACTGACTCGTGCTAGAAGATATAGCTCCTCAGACAGTACATATTTACAAGAATCTGATGTGGTTTGTAAACGGTTAATTGACAGAGGTTATCCAAGTTGCTTCCTAAATAGAGCTAGACTCAGGGTACAACAAAAAATCACGAGCGGATTTACTTGCCATTAAACCTACTTAGCCTTCTTCTCTTTCCGGTCCCGTTTCAAAGCCTTCTTTCGTCACCACTTTAAGCACAGTGTTTAGTAAAATAAAAAACATCATCGTAAAGTTTTTACCTGTCCTTCAACAAGACCCATAAATAAATATTTACAGTTTAGTTGTAATTTTTCCAGTAGACGAGGCCAGTATGTGGTCCCCCAGTGCCCTTCCATCATGTAAAAGTTGCACTGATAGCTCTACTTGGCGTCATTTTAAAGGTTTTTTTAAGTGCGGCCAAGCTAGGTGTGTCGTCTGCCAGTATGTGGTTAAAATGACTAACACAAGCGGTGTTGAAAATAGTTTGTTTCCTGTTAAACAATTCATTGCCAGTTTGACTTTGTAGTTTATGAAATGTGGTGGAAGAAATGCCACCTTTCATACCTCCGCACTGCGAAAAGATCATTGTAAAAAAGAATTGGGTAGGTATCAACAATCCGCTTGATATTTCTAGTGTATCCAAACACTTCCGCGACATTTACTTCGGTGACGTAACAGATTTTTCTTTTCATGGTATAGAATTAGTTCAGTAACCAGCCAATAAAGAGGTCTGTTGGATATACTGTATATACTCAAGTATAAGCCGACCCGAATATAAGCCGAGGCCCCTAATTTCACCCCAAAAACCCAGGAAAAGTTATTGACTCGACTATAAGCCTAGGGTGGGAAATACATCATCCCCCCCCCCCTGTCATTGTCCAGACCCCCGTCATTAACACCCCATCATCATCACCCTGTCATCATCACGTGTCATCATCCCCCTTGTCATCATCCAGACCCCCGTCATTAACACCCCCATCATCATCACCCTGTCATCATCACCCTGTCATCATCCCCCTCGTCATCATCCTCCCCCCCTTCATCATCACCGCCTGTCAATCCCTTCATCAGTGGTCTTCAACCTGCGGACCTCTAGATGTTGCAAAACTACAACTCCCAGCAGGGCATCCTGGGAGTTGTAGTTTTGAAACATCTGAAGGTCCGCAGGTTGAAGACCACTGCGGCCTTCGTCGTCATCCAGACCCCCCTTTAGTTTTCTACTCACCTCCCCTTGGTGGGAAGGAAGGGTGAGCTGCTCCGGGCCATCTGTGCTGCAGGGACCGTCCGGTGGGGAGGGTTAGTCGTTCCGAGCTGTGCATCTTCACCGGGAGGCCCTCTTCTCCTCTCCGGGCTGGCCCCGGACTAGTGATGTTGCCTTGACGACGACGCACAGGGACATTCATACGCAGGGATGTCACGGACGTCTGCTGCACACAGACGTCCCTGTGCGTCATCGTCAAGGCAACATCACTAGTCCGGGGCAGGCCCGGAGCGGAGAAGAGGGCCTCCCGGTAAAGATGGACAGCTCGGAACGACTAACCCTCCCCACCGGACGGTCCCTGCAGCACAGATGGCCCGGAGCAGCTCACCCTTTCTTCCCACCGAGGGGAGGTGAGTAGAAAACTAAAGGGGGGTCTGGATGATAGCGAAGGCCGCAGTGGTCTTCAACCTGCGGACCTCCAGATGTTGCAAAACTACAACTCCCAGCATGCCCGGACAGCCTTCGGCTGTCCGGGCATGCTGGGAGTTGTAGTTTTGCAACATCTGGAGGTCCGCAGGTTGAAGACCACTGAGAATGGATTGACAGGCGGAGAGTTCACTCGAGTATAAGCAGAGGGGGGGCGTTTTCAGCACGAAAAAATTTGCTTATAGTCGAGTGTATACGGTATTTGTTACAAACATTCCAACCTGATGGCCTCAATAACAGATCGGACCTTATTTTGCATTATTGAACAGTGGGCATTAATGTGTTAAATGTGCTTTTTCTGTGATTATTAAAAAATGTTCGCTCTAATTTTCTTGTCTTTCTTGTTTATTTAATGATTTCCTTATGAATCTGTATTAAGGTGGTATACTGGTGTGTATATGTATATATGAATCCATTTATGATTCTCGGTGAGGTCCATGTGGTCCATAGTAATAGTGGAGAAAAAATAGAGAGAAAAGGGCCCAGAAAAAGGCGCCTTGTGCGTTACCCTAGTAAAATAAAGAAGCCCCACAATGGGGGTAGACGTAGAGTCTATAAAATGGGCGCTCACCTAGAGCGTATAGATATACACATATAACCTCAACTGAGGTATTGTGAAAGTTGGATCCCGTGCAATCCCACAGCTCTCGGGAAAGCTGGGTAGTTTTCCCGTATTGAGAACAATGTAGGATGAGGAAAAATTGACCTTAGAAGCAGGCGCTCAGGTATCCATGGAAGAAGTCACATGAGATTTTATGTTTTATTTTGAAATAAACTGCAAACTTCATTTCACCTCCATCACCTGGTTGCGGCTTCTTCCATGGATACCTGAGCGCCTGCTTTTAAGGTCAATTTTTCCTCATCCTGCATCGGTATCGTATTAAAGGGGTACTCCGGTGGAAACGTTTTATTTTTTAAATCAACAGGTGCCAGAAAGTTAAACAGATTTGTAAATTAGAACAACAATAGAAAACGTAGGTGCACTCACCGCAAGGTAACGACTGTCGCGTCTCGGTGTCCGGTATCGGGTAGCCGGGTCACGGCATTCGGCGCTGGTGTAAAGTGTAAGATTAAAAAATCTTAATCCTTCCAGTATTTATTAACTGCTGAATACTACAGAAGAAATTATTTTCTTTTTGGAACACAGAGCTCTCTGCTGACATCTCTGTCCATTTTAGGAACTGTCCAGAGTAGGAGAAAATCCCCATAGCAAACATATGCTGCTCTGGACAGTTCCTAAAATGGACAGAGATGTCAGCAGAGAGCACTGTGCTCGTGATGTCAGCAGAGAGCTCTGTGTTCCAAAAAGAAAAGTATTTCCTCTGTAGTATTCAGCAGCTAATAAGTACTGGAAGGATCAATATTTTTTAACAATCATGGATTTGAAAAAAAGGTCACATGACCTGAAATGCGTCATGCAGAGCGTTTCCTGTATTTATACTGATGTCTGATTCCTTGCTTGATTCCACTTCCAAGTGTTTTACCCTGGATATCCAAAAAGAGAAGTTCATTTTACTGCTGGCTTTCTTCTGTTCTTCAATACAAAATATGTATTTACACAAATCTCTGCCTTTTAGCATCAAGTTAGTTTTAGATCCAGAATTTCGATCTGAATAACATCTTAAAGGGGTACTCCGCTGCTCAGCGATTGGAACAAACTGTTCCGAACTGGAGCTTGCGAGGTCATAGTCCGGCCCCCTAATGACATCACGCCCCGCCCCCTCAATGCAAGTTTATGGGAGGGGGCGTGACAGCTGTCACGCCCCCTCCCATAGACTTGCATTGAGGGGGCGGGACGTGACGTCATGAGGGGGGCGGGGCTATGATGTCCTGAGCTCCCGGCTACAGCGTTCGGAAGAGTTTGTTCCAAACACTGAGCAGCGGAGTACCCCTTTTAGGGTACGTTCACACATTCAGGATCCTGCGCAGATTTGATGCGCAGGATTTGTAACTGCAGATTAGAAGCTGCGCTCAGTCATTTAGTTTACATTGAAGTCTGCAGCAAAAAGCAAAAAATCCTGTGCATCAAATCTTGTGAACGTACCCTAAAGGAGTTATCCGGCGATCATATTTTTTACACATTTATGCTCAGACAGGTAAAAAATACAAATAAAAAAAACATACTTAACCTCCTTGCCCCTCAGTCGCTACCGTAGTCATGGGGCCCTGTGATGTCACAAGCCTCCACCCTGCATCGCCAGTCATCCGGCACAGAGTGCACCGGATGTCTGGGGTGCCGCAGCCAAGATCGCGGGGGTCCCCAGCAGCGGGAGCCCCGCGATCAGACATCTTATCCCCTATCCTTAAGGTATAGGATGTCTAGGGGCGGAGTACCCCTTTAAGCTTTCCTTAGCTATTAGATTTAAAGTTGTTGTATATAAAAAAATTCTATCTGCTATAAAGAAATACTAAGGGTGCCTCCTTAATACGATATGCGCCTCTGAGGTTAATATACGTTTAAAAACCCACAAAATGTGGTGCCAACATAACCGTGCTGGGAGAGGTTCGGGCGCCATTTACGGCAATGACCTGAACGTTGTAACCAATCACTACGTTCTGGTAGTTTTCCGAGCGCATACCAGCACGTGGTTTGTAGAGATGTGACTGACAATTGTGGTTTAAAGTAAACCAGACTTACATTTATAAATGAGCAGGACTATAATGGGGACCAAAAAGATCATAATCCCTCTTATCACGTTTCCAGTCGTGTTCCAGTTGAGTCTTTCTAAACATAGAAATCAAAATAAAAACATAAAAAACTATACAGCATTAAAGTGTTACTGTCATTGATATTACCTTTTGACATGTTGCGCAGCCAACATGGAGCTTAACATTTCTGTTTTTTTTTTAACCCCTATTAAAGATCTGCCGTGTATAACACTTTTCCCCTCGGGGATAAGTGTCTGATCATGGGGGGTCCGAACGCTGGGACGTAGTATGGGGTCCAGGTATTGCCGTCCCTAACACGCCCCCTTCATGTATCTCTATGGGAGAGATGGAGATGCAGCGTTCGTGCATCCCCGCCTCTCCCATAGAGCTGTATGAGGGGGTGAAGGGTCGTCGACCTCAGTAAGGTCGACGACACGCGCATTATACACGCACAGCGGCGGCAATGCCTGGACCCCGTACAGGAGATTGCGGGGGGTCCCAGTGTTCGGACCCCCTTGCGATTAGACACATACCCTATCCTGTGGATATACACCGCAGATCTTTAATAGGTGTACTCTGGATGCATTATTAAGGGAGGCACTTTGATGATATTGTTACATGGTGGCGTTCTGGAGCCACTGTAAATAAGGGACCAGTAGAGGGACCGGTAATGGGGGCACTCAACAGTTTTATAAAATGTTTGCCGCTATAAATCTTTCCATATTATTTCAGTAGATCTCTGTGACCCTATAGTGGCCTTTCCCCTGCTGTGAGGGTTATAGACAGTGCATCTGCTTTCTATATATTGTGTAGTTCAGTGAGAGAATTATGGACACAACACGGAAGGAAATTTTGCTTACTTGTCAATATTTGTAGGGTGCGTTCTCGGCTCACGTCATTGGCCGGCCCCGGGATAATCACTTTGCAGCAGTAAATGCCTTCATCTTCCATAGTCAAGCTGGTGATGGTCAGGGATGCGTTCCCCTCGACGAGGTTCCCCAGTAACTCATATCTGTTAGATGTCCTCTTGATAATTTTGCTGCCATTGGTCCGGAGGATTGCATCAGAACACAACCTAAGGTTAGAACAGTCGCCTCTTCCCCAGCACAACTGAGTTAACCCTTCAGTGGTGGAATATTTGCAGGGTAATATCACTGAGTTATCCAATGAACCAATGACAACTGGTGCTAAGGAAAAAATAAAAATAAAAACTTTAGACAAATTTTTAAACAATACAACTGACTTAAAAGGAGACTTCCAACAATGGACATCTAGATTTTTTTTAACTCCTGTAACTTCCACAGGCTTTAAAGGGGTTATCCAGGAATAGAAAAACAGAGCCAATTTCTTTCTAAAGACGCTCCCCGTCTGTCTCCAGGTAAGGTTTGGTTCTGCAACTCAGTTCCATTGAAGTGAATGGAGCCAAGTTGTAATACCACACACCGAGATAGATTTTTTTCAGTGCTCTTGTAACTATCTTACTCCAGGCCAAATCCGTATACAGAATTTATATACCGAACTATACCAAAGTAAATCAAACAGAGCCATGTCGGTTTCAAATGCTTCTGTCTTTTATTAGCCTGTGCACTTAGTTATATAGCCTTTGTACTTATCATAAGTTCCCACCCTCACTAGGGGATGTTCTTAGTCTTGACATACCATATGCACACCATATAAGGTTCAGTCCTTTCCTGAAATGCTTGGCGGGCTATTCAGTCTTTGTTCAGGATCCCAACACGATGGGAGGTTTTGAGCAGAGAGTAGAATGGGGGATGGGCCTTTTAGGTGTTTGAAACTTCCTCCAGTCATTTCAATGGTGTGGGCCAGACAGGAAGGAGCAGAATGACATTAGGGGGAGGGCTGGCTCCTAAATTAACATTTTACGTATACACATACCCAAGCCATAGCCAAGCATATGTATATATATATATATATATATATATATATATATATATATATATATACACACACACATCCATCACAACACGACCTGGGAACAGACGTGGTGCTCTTTTTGAAAGAAATTAGCTCTGGCTTTCTACTCCTGGATAACCCCTTAAAGGGGTGCTCCGGTGGAAAAACATTTTTTTAAATCAACTGGTGCCAGAAAGTTAAACAGATTTGTAAATGACTTCTATTAAAAAATCTTAATCCTTCCAGTACTTTTTAGCAGCTGTATGCTACAGAGGAATTTCTTTTCTTTTTGAATTTCTTTTTTGTCTTGTCCACAGTGCTCTCTGCTGACACCTCTGTCCGTGTCAGGAACTGTCCAGAGCAGGAGAAAATCCCCATAGCAAACCTATGCTGCTCTGGACAGTTCCTGATACAGGCATCAGGTGTCAGCAGAGAGCACTATGGAAAAGACAAAAAAGAAATTCAAAAAGAGAAGGATTTCCTCTGTAGCATACAGCTGCTTAAATGTACTGGGTAGGGTAAATATTTTTAATAGAAGTAATTTGCAAATCTGTTTAACTTTCTGGCACCAGTTTATTTATAAAAATAAATGTTTTCCACACGAGTACCCCTTTTAATGTGGCAAATCCAATAGTAGAGAAGAAATAGTCTGCACTCACCATAGGCCTAGTAGGAACCGTAAGAAGCGTCACAGACGAGAAACGGTGCTGTTGTTCCAGTATACTTCGGCTGTCTAGCCGCTAGCTACTCCCCCTCCCTGTGCACTCGGGTGTGAATTTTTCTATGTATGAACACTGCCTGCCGGCTTAATAAAGTCCGATTTTAAAAGGAAGCCCATGGTGAGTGCAGACTATTTCTTCTCTACTATTGGATTTGTGGAATTGACTCTACTCCTTTTTGTCTGGCACCCCATAGAACCTTATTCACACCGAGTCTTCTTTACATGGTCTATGCTTGTAGCTGATATAATTCAGGTGTTGTAGTGCCCATCCCATCTACGTCTTACTACCCCTTTAATGTGGCCCTGGGCAAAATTAAAAGTGGGGCCCCAAAAGCCGAACAAGTCAGTCACATTTAGTTAATTCAGGATGTAGAGTCCAAGAGTAGAGGCCATGAGTGTTGCAAGTTTATTAACCTCTTAAGGATGCACGGCATACCTGTATGCCCTGCACTAGTGTTGCTCACGAATATTCGCAATTCGGATATTATTCGCGAATATCGCATATTCGCGAATTCGCGAATTTCGCGAATATAGCGCTATATATTCGTAATTACGAATATTCGGTTTTTTTTTATTTATTTTTTTTCACAGTACACATCACAGTGATCATCCCTCTCTGCTTCCAGCTTGTGTGGTGTAAAGAAGACTCTAATACTACTGTGTGAGACTGGCGTGCACAAATTCGCATATGCGGAAATTAGCATATGCTAATGTTCGCATATGCGAATATTCGCGTATGTTAATTTTGTATATGTTAATATTCACATGTGTTAATTTTCGCATACGCGAATGTTCGCATATGCGAAAATAAAACGAGAATATAACGAATATGCGAATATTCGCGAATATATGACGAATATTCGTCCATATATTCGCGAATATTCGCGAATTCGAATATGGCCTATGCCGCTCAACACTACCCTGCACCCGTTCCCCTGCTATGAAGTGGGCTATCAGCCGGCAGGACCCATGTCTTATGCCTTACATCACTGATCGCGGTGATGCCCAACATTAACCCCTTTGACGTGGCGATCAAAGTTGATCGCCGCATTTAACGTAAAAGTAAAACCGTTCCCAGCAGCTCAGTCGGGCTGTTTAGCACCGCCGCGGTGAAATCGGGTGGATCAGCAGAGCGCCAATAACACTGATCTATGCTATGGCATAACATTGAACAGTGTATGCCATCAGAAGATTGCATGTAATAGTCCACTATGGGGACTAAAAAATGGTGTCAAAAAAAGTTGCCTATTGTATGGCTGCAGCCATTGTATATTGTTATTATTATTTTTGATGGAAGGTATTTGTAGCTCTCACTGGTAGTGTAGGACTGGGTGGTCATCATCAAACGTAGGTCAAAGTGTGATTGGTAGAAACGGCTTCTCGACCCTTTGTTAAACCCACTATAGACTATTATACCAGAGGGGCTGACATATAGCTCCATTCTTAAAAGGGGTACTCCATCCCTAGACATCTTATCCCCTATCCAAAGGATAGAGGATAAGATATCTGATCGCAGGGGTCCCGCTGCTGAGGACCCACACTATCTCCCTGCTGCACCAAGCATTCCTTTAGAGTGTTGTGTGCAGCGCCGGAGGCTGGTGACGTCATGGCCATGCCCCCTCAATGCAAGTCTATGGGAGGGGGCGTGACAGTCGTCATGCCACCTCCCATAGACTTGCATTGAGGGGGCATGGCCGTGATGTCACGAGGGGCCGTGACCGTGACGTCACGAGCCTCCGGCCCCACATCACCAGTCATTTGTCATGGAGCAAAGTTCGCTCTAAGCACCGGATGACTGGGATGCTGCAGCCAAGATTAAGGGGGTCTGCAGCAGTGGGTCCCCCGCGATCAGACATCTTATCCCCTATCCTTTGGATGGGGGATAAGATGTCTAGGGGCAGAGTACCCCTTTAAGCTATGGCAGTGTAAGCATACAAGGTTGTACTTGTGCTGTGCTATGTAATGTGTCTATGTAATGCCATTTGTTCTTCTTTGCCCATTACAGCTTAACTTTCTAGAAATAAAACTACCAAGTTGTTTTATTGCAACCTCTTGTGCACTCAGCATAAGTGGTGGTTTCCCCAAGTTGACCCCTGGACCCCTGGTAAAAGAAGAAGACCCCTATGCATGCTATGGGGCTCCCAGTAACATAGTGACTCCACCTAGATCTTGCTCCCAACAAGATTCAGATGGAGGCACTGTGCCCGTTTTTGCTATATGGGGACCTAAACCGTGGTCCCCGTATAGCCAAAACATAGTGTGAACCCAGCCTTACAGGGGTTGAAACAGATAATTGCTGCATACTATGTTTTCATTTGACAGACCCACATCTGCACGCCTAAAATGCAGCTGGATACTTTTGCTCCTGGTACCCATGGTCGTTTAGTCCCCCCATTAAAGGGGTACTCCGTTGGAAAACTTTTTTTTTTTTTATCAACTGGTGCCAGAAAGTTAAACAGATTTGTAAATTACTTCTATTAAAAAATATTAATCCCTCCAGTACTTATTAGCTGTTTTATACTACAGAGAAAATTATTTTCTTTTTTAATTTATTTTCTGTCTATCCACAGTGCTCTCTGCTGACACCTCTGTCCGTGTCAGGAACTGTCCAGAGCAGGAGAAAATCCCCATAGCAAACGTCTCCTGCTCTGGACAGTTCCTAAAATGGTCAGAGGTGTCAGCAGAGAGCACTGTGGTCAGACTGAAAAGAAATCCAAAAAGAATATAATTTCCTCCGTACTATTCAGCAGCTGATAAGTACTGGAAGGATTAAGATTTTTTTAACAGAAGTCATTTACAAATCTGTTTAACTTTTTAGCACAAGTTGATTTAAAAAAAAAAAAAAAGTTTTCCACCGGCATACCCCTTTAAGTCACAATTAGAGATGAGCGAACTTACAGTAAATTCTATTCGTCACGAACTTCTCGGCTCGGCAGTTGATGACTTTTCCTGCGTAAATTAGTTCAGCCTTCAGGTGCTCCGGTGGGCTGGAAAAGGTGGATACATTCCTAGGAAAGAGTCTCCTAGGACTGTATCCACCTTTTCCAGCCCACCGGAGCACCGGAAAGCTGAACTAATTTATGCAGGAAAAGTCATCAACTGCCGAGCCGAGAAGTTCGTGACGAATCGAATTTACTGTAAGTTCGCTCATCTCTAGTCACAATTATAGGATATCCCATATACTGCACCTTCCTACATTTCCTGATGTATTATCACCAGTGCAATGGTACCGAAATACTGAACACCCAGCCTGCGGAGGTTACATGAGGCTCAAGTGCCCTCTGTACCTTCTCTAAATCTTATACTTGTATATAATACATTTTAAAAAATGTCCTTACTTTCAAAGACTTGCACATTTATTTCCGTTTTCACGCCATTGTATGGTCCTGGTATTACTACTTCGCAGCAGTAAGTTCCTTTATCGCTCATAATCAACCTGGTGATGGTCAAGGATGCGTCCCCCTGTGTGATGTCCCCCAGTAACTTATATCTGACAGAATTTCTCTTGATCACGCTGCTGCCATTAGTGCGGAGGAATGAAAAACGACACGTTGATTTAGAACAGTTGGCTTTTCTCCAACAAACCTCAGTAGCCTCTGTCCTAGGAGAATATGTGCAGGGTAAAGTGACCGTGTCATTCACAAAGCCAGTTATATCTTCCCTTGCTGTGGTTACACCTGTCCAAAGAAAAGATTTCTATCTGTTAATATGATGCATGTTGTGGTGGAAATGACAACACAGAGATGTAAAAATATTATTCAACAAAAATACGGCATAACTAGGTATTGTCACGTCTGGGGTAGAGATAAGTGCAGACTAGAATTTTACCCAAACTCTATATATACCTACCTGTACAATCTACCCTTAAAGGTGGCCTCCAACTGGGTGACGGTCCCTACACTAAGTGTACGGGAGTCAGGGAAGTCAGCAAAATGTGAACAAGGTAAAAACAAAATCAGAAAACAAAAGAGGTTTACCAGGGAGTCAGAAACCTAGAGGAAAGTATAGTACCAAACAAGTGCCAAAACAAGAGGGTAGCAAAGTACAATGTCAGGAGGCAAAAACAGGATCAGGACATAAGCAGAGGTCGGGGACACAGCAGGTGAGGTCAGGCATACAGGGAATACGAAGGTCAGGCAAGCTGGTGGCAGGTAATAACCTCAATTTTGGGCACAGGCTATAGATGCAGGGCAGTTTAAATATCCTGCCAATGGGAGGTGTTAGTGGCTCCTGATAGGCTGGGCTGGTGGCATCATACAGTGATGAATTTGTGGTGGCCCAGTATGGGAGGTGTTACCCAATACCCTTACTGCCCTTTCAGGCAGCCTCCTGCAGTTTCCCCTGCCTAAGCCCCCCACCCCCACCTGCATCTGTTTATTGTAATTGTATAGAACCCCTATGTTATATAAGTAAGAGTGTTATATCTTTAAGACTGTTTACCATGTGATTTGTCATGTGATTGTCACCCAGGAGGTATCAGTGACCAGGTGACCTAGGGGTTACCGATGGGACCCCACCAGAGCCTCCCCCATATAAGCCCTGGGCGGAGCCTCTGCTCTCTCTCTCTTAGTCTTTGCTGAGGTCCAGTCCAGAATCATAGGAGCCTCAAGTCCAGTCTGCAGCCACAAGCTACAAACCTGCAAGTAACCACAGTCACAGTCTTGTCAATCACAAGTCAGTCAAGTCAAAATCATCTGTCAAGTCAGCGTGGTCTGCACTAAATTGTCCACCTCTTCTACAAGTCTCAGCAAACCCTTAAGGTCTCTACGTCACTGGTCACCTCTGTGGGCCCTGGCTGAACTGTATAGACTGTTCCATCTGTCACTCAGTAAAGCTACCGTTATCCGTAACTTGGTGTCAGAGTCTTTATTGCCCCCGTGCCTAGCCCAGGATCCAGCGGTGTACCTTCAGGTGGTATTGAGGATAAACCATGCCCTGGCATCATGAATACAAGGGGTTAATTCCATCTGCCCTGCATCACACCCCATACCACAAATGGCTCTGTCATGTGTAGGACTGTTGCTAGGAAAACAAGTCGCAGAGAGAAAAAGAGGTGTCGCTGAAGTCAGGTCATCAACAACACATAATTGGAGTATCAACGCAGCTGTGATGCCCACAAAGAGCATGAGGGTAGTAGTTTGGGATGGCTGGGGGCAGTAGTCCCTCATGTAAAACATATGACATAAAGTCCCTTTTGTAAGGATTGCAAAGTTACAGTTTTTAGGCAGATGAGTAGAAACTGGGTCACTGTTCCTTAACAAAGCTTTGATAGCAGGTAAACTGATTCCATTTATCTAAGGTGCTTCTCTCGTTTTTAGTCCAATTTGGTTTCACTCTACAGTGGAGGACTTACCGATTGGGTCACTGAGGGGTAACTTTACTATGGTTTTTGTCAGATCCAAAAACGTTTCTGTGTCTGTGTATAGGATTTGTGTCTGTGTATAGGATCTGTGTCTGCAGTATAGGATCTGCTTCTGTGTAAAGGATCTGCAGTATAGGATCTGTGTCTGTATAATATCTGACATATAGGATCTGTGTCTGTGTATAGGATCCGAATCTGTGTAAAGGATCTGCAGTAGAGGATCTGTGTCTGTATATGATCTGCAGTACAGCATCTGTGTCTGTGTATATGATCTGCAGTATAGGATCTGTTTCTGTATAGGATCTGCAGCATAGGATCTGTTTCTGTATAAGATCTGCAGTATAGGATCTGTATAAGATCTGCAGTATAGGATCTGTATAAGATCTGCAGCATAGGATCTGTTTCTGTATAAGATCTGCAGCATAGGATCTGTTTCTGTATAAGATCTGCAGCATAGGATCTGTTTCTGTATAAGATCTGCAGTATAGGATCTGTTTCTGTATAAGATCTGCAGTATAGGATCTGTTTCTATATAAGATCTGTGCCTGTGTATAGGATCTGGGTCTGTGTATAGGATCTGTAGTATACTGTGGTGAACCACCGGGTGAATGGCGGGACCATGGGTGTAGAGGTCTGAGTGGTGGGATCTGATGGCATTAACCCCTAGTGTTCGTGACGCCAGTGGGGTTTTCAGGTCCCGGAACACCACACACCCGGATTCTCCGCTTTCCCAATTGCTAGCAGTGAAATGAGAGTCCACAACCAGTTATGGTTAAATGGAGGCTTTACTGAGTATAAGACAGATGGAATTATCTTCACAGCTAAGGCCAGAATTCCCAGAGAGGTGGCCAGGACCCAGAGGACCTCGCAGCTTGCTGGACCAATATACTTGTAGTTAACTTGACTTGTAATTAGACTTGACTTGACTATGTGCAGGACCTGACTAGATGTAGTGACAGCAGACATAGACTTGAGACTTACTGGAGAGACTGTAGCTTTTGTGGCCTTCCATATGCTGAACACTTTCCCTGAGTTTTCTGATGGTTGCTGTCTCAGCAAAGACTGATGGTACAAAGAGTGTGAATTGTAATGGCCACCCCTTTATATAGTGGGGGGGCTGGACTAAAGCCCATTGGTCAAGCTGCGGGTCATAGGTTAAGCTGGTGCCCTCTGGGAGAACATGTGACAACAAATCATGTGACTGCATAACATAACATGTGACAGCTTACACAGGTCCTTGAGACCTCCCACAGGTCCTCTATACTATCTATCTATATAGGGATACTGTCTAGGCATTAAAGTGATATACACACCTTTATAACCAACAGGGGGGAAACCTTGCAGGGGAGCCCCCAGGTCACTGAGGGACTCAACCTGACAGGGCCTAAGGGTAGTACAGGATCATGTGATGTCCTGTACTGGGACATCACAATAGGATCTGTGTCTGTGTATAGGACCTGCAGTATATGATCTGTGTCTGTGTATAGGATCTGCAATACATAATCTGTGTCTGTGTATAAGATCTGTGTCTGTGTATAAGATCTGTGTCTGTGTATAGGACCTGCAGTATATGATCTGTGTCTGTGTATAGTATCTGCAACATATAATCTGTGTCTGTGTATAAGATCTGTGTCTGTGTATACGATCTGTGTCTGTGTATAGGACCTGCAGTATATGATCTGTGTCTGTGTATAGAATCTGCAATATATAAACTGTGTCTGTGTATAAGATCTGTGTCTGTGTATAGGATCTGCAGTATATGATCTGTGTCTGTGTATAGGATCTGCAATATATGATCTGTGTCTGTGTATAGGATCTGTGTCTGTGTATACGATCTGTGTCTGTGTATAGGATCTGCAGTATATGATCTGTGTCTGTGTATAGGATCTGCAATATATGATCTGTGTCTGTGTATAGGATCTGCAGTATATGATCTGTGTCTGTGTATAGGATCTGCAACATATAATCTGTGTCTGTGTATAAGATCTGTGTCTGTGTATAAGATCTGTGTCTGTGTATAGGACCTGCAGTATATGATCTGTGTCTGTGTATAGAATCTGCAATATATAAACTGTGTCTGTGTATAAGATCTGTGTCTGTGTATAGGATCTGCAGTATATGATCTGTGTCTGTGTATAGGATCTGCAATATATGATCTGTGTCTGTGTATAGGATCTGCAGTATATGATCTGTGTCTGTATAATATCTGACATATAGGATCTGTGTCTGTGTATAGGATCCGAATCTGTGTAAAGGATCTGCAGTAGAGGATCTGTGTCTGTATATGATCTGCAGTATAGGATCTGTGTCTGTGTATATGATCTGCAGTATAGGATCTGTGTCTGTATAAGATCTGCAGTATAGGATCTGTGTGTATAAGATCTGTAGTATAGAATCTGTTTCTGTATAGGATCTGCAGCATAGGATCTGTTTCTGTATAAGATCTGCAGTATAGGATCTGTATAAGATCTGCAGTATAGGATCTGTATAAGATCTGCAGTATAGGATCTGTATAAGATCTGCAGCATAGGATCTGTTTCTGTATAAGATCTGCAGCATAGGATCTGTTTCTGTATAAGATCTGCAGCATAGGATCTGTTTCTGTATAAGATCTGCAGCATAGGATCTGTTTCTGTATAAGATCTGCAGCATAGGATCTGTTTCTGTATAAGATCTGCAGCATAGGATCTGTTTCTGTATAAGATCTGCAGCATAGGATCTGTTTCTGTATAAGATCTGCAGTATAGGATCTGTTTCTGTATAAGATCTGCAGTATAGGATCTGTTTCTATATAAGATCTGTGTCTGTGTATAGGATCTGGGTCTGTGTATAGGATCTGTAGTATACTGTGGTGAACCACCGGGTGAATGGCGGGACCATGGGTGTAGAGGTCTGAGTGGTGGGATCTGATGGCATTAACCCCTAGTGTTCGTGACGCCAGTGGGGTTTTCAGGTCCCGGAACACCACACACCCGGATTCTCCGCTTTCCCAATTGCTAGCAGTGAAATGAGAGTCCACAACCAGTTATGGTTAAATGGAGGCTTTACTGAGTATAAGACAGATGGAATTATCTTCACAGCTAAGGCCAGAATTCCCAGAGAGGTGGCCAGGACCCAGAGGACCTCGCAGCTTGCTGGACCAATATACTTGTAGTTAACTTGACTTGTAATTAGACTTGACTTGACTATGTGCAGGACCTGACTAGATGTAGTGACAGCAGACATAGACTTGAGACTTACTGGAGAGACTGTAGCTTTTGTGGCCTTCCATATGCTGAACACTTTCCCTGAGTTTTCTGATGGTTGCTGTCTCAGCAAAGACTGATGGTACAAAGAGTGTGAATTGTAATGGCCACCCCTTTATATAGTGGGGGGGCTGGACTAAAGCCCATTGGTCAAGCTGCGGGTCATAGGTTAAGCTGGTGCCCTCTGGGAGAACATGTGACAACAAATCATGTGACTGCATAACATAACATGTGACAGCTTACACAGGTCCTTGAGACCTCCCACAGGTCCTCTATACTATCTATCTATATAGGGATACTGTCTAGGCATTAAAGTGATATACACACCTTTATAACCAACAGGGGGGAAACCTTGCAGGGGAGCCCCCAGGTCACTGAGGGACTCAACCTGACAGGGCCTAAGGGTAGTACAGGACCATGTGATGTCCTGTACTGGGACATCACAATAGGATCTGTGTCTGTGTATAGGACCTGCAGTATATGATCTGTGTCTGTGTATAGGATCTGCAATACATAATCTGTGTCTGTGTATAAGATCTGTGTCTGTGTATAAGATCTGTGTCTGTGTATAGGACCTGCAGTATATGATCTGTGTCTGTGTATAGTATCTGCAACATATAATCTGTGTCTGTGTATAAGATCTGTGTCTGTGTATACGATCTGTGTCTGTGTATAGGACCTGCAGTATATGATCTGTGTCTGTGTATAGAATCTGCAATATATAAACTGTGTCTGTGTATAAGATCTGTGTCTGTGTATAGGATCTGCAGTATATGATCTGTGTCTGTGTATAGGATCTGCAATATATGATCTGTGTCTGTGTATAGGATCTGTGTCTGTGTATACGATCTGTGTCTGTGTATAGGATCTGCAGTATATGATCTGTGTCTGTGTATAGGATCTGCAATATATGATCTGTGTCTGTGTATAGGATCTGCAGTATATGATCTGTGTCTGTGTATAGGATCTGCAATATATGATCTGTGTCTGTGTATAGGATCTGCAGTATATGATCTGTGTCTGTGTATAGGATCTGCAACATATAATCTGTGTCTGTGTATAAGATCTGTGTCTGTGTATAAGATCTGTGTCTGTGTATAGGACCTGCAGTATATGATCTGTGTCTGTGTATAGAATCTGCAATATATAAACTGTGTCTGTGTATAAGATCTGTGTCTGTGTATAGGATCTGCAGTATATGATCTGTGTCTGTGTATAGGATCTGCAATATATGATCTGTGTCTGTGTATAGGATCTGCAGTATATGATCTGTGTCTGTGTATAGGATCTGCAACATATAATCTGTGTCTGTGTATAAGATCTGTGTCTGTGTATACGATCTGTGTCTGTGTATAAGATCTGTGTCTGTGTATAGGACCTGCAGTATATGATCTGTGTCTGTGTATAGAATCTGCAATATATAAACTGTGTCTGTGTATAAGATCTGTGTCTGTGTATAAGATCTGTGTCTGTGTATAGGACCTGCAGTATATGATCTGTGTCTGTGTATAGAATCTGCAATATATAAACTGTGTCTGTGTATAAGATCTGTGTCTGTGTATAGGATCTGCAGTATATGATCTGTGTCTGTGTATAGGATCTGCAGTATATGATCTGTGTCTGTGTATAGGACCTGCAGTATATGATCTGTGTCTGTGTATAGGATCTGCAATATATGATCTGTGTCTGTGTATAGGATCTGTGTCTGTGTATACGATCTGTGTCTGTGTATAGGATCTGCAGTATATGATCTGTGTCTGTGTATAGGATCTGCAATATATGATCTGTGTCTGTGTATAGGGTCTGCAGTATATGATCTGTGTCTGTGTATAGGATCTGCAATATATGATCTGTGTCTGTGTATAGGGTCTGCAGTATATGATCTGTGTCTGTGTATAGGATCTGTGTCTGTGTATAGGATCTGCAGTATATGATCTGTGTCTGTGTATAGGATCTGCAGTATAGGATCTCTTTCTGTGTAAAGGATCTGCAGTATAGGATCTGTGTCTGTGTATAGGATCCAAATCGGTGTACAGAATCTGCAGTATAGGCTGTGTAGGCTGTCTGGTCATGCTGGTTGGGTATACACTGCCATGGTCCCTTATTACAGTAACCTACATTTTGTCCTATATATCTCATGTCCATTGGGAAAGTCTTGTGGTTTTTAGAATACATACTGTTGCCCCCCTTTTCTCTCACCCATTCTGGTAAGACCTAAATACAGTAGTAGAATCTTATGGATCTCATGTATTCAAGAATAAAATGTTCCACTCACCTGAGAAGTAGATAGTGATCAGAGACGTTGTCAGGGTATATAGGAAGATCATCTTGTGTGGTAAGTAAAGATGTAAGATGGCGCTGGTGCACAGATTTGGTAAATGAAAAGAGACAAAAATGTCATAACCTAACAAATTTCTCTAATGAAACGGAACCTCAGCTCTTACTGCTCCTTAACGGTGGGAAAATGCGACTTTCTATTAAAAAAAATTTTCTGATTTCCCTTAGTCTATAAACAATATAATAGGCTATCCTATGGAAGTTCTGCATTTATTACTGACGGGCAGTTCCCTCTCGGAAGTCAAATTGCTCAATGTTCTGAATGATAACCACGGGCTCTGGCCACAGGAGTAATACTTTTGCACAAGAGGATAATCCAATCCAACAGCCACAATGGCCTCTATACTATATATTGATTTTACATACAAGTTTTCAGACCCTTTTACTTTTTTTCACATTTTTATGTTGCGGCGAAAGTGAAAAATTAATTTTAGAAATTATTATTCCGCATGGACATAAGAATTCAGACCCTTTGCTATGACAATTCCTACTCCCATTTCTTTTGATAATCTCTGAGATGTTTCTGAGATCTCACAGCTGAAAATGTATATCAGAGCAAAAGCCAAACCATGAGGATGTAAGAACTGCCTGTAGAGCTCAGAGACAGGATTGTGTGGAGGCATGGATCTGTAGTGTGGAAGCACAAGAGAACAGCGGCTTCTATAACTTTAAAATAATGGAAGATGTTTGGAACTACAGGACTCTTCCTAGAGTTGGCCGCCCTACCAAAATAAGTAACCAGCGGAGAAGAGGTGATCAAGAACCCAATGGTCACTCTGGCCAAGCTCCATGGGAGAAACTTCCATACAGTCAACCATCACTGCAGCCTCTACCAATCTGGGCTTTGTGGCAAAGTGACCAGAAAGAAGCTTCTCCTCAGTAAAAGACACATGAAAGACACCTGG
Source organism: Hyla sarda (assembly GCF_029499605.1). Classification (NCBI taxonomy): domain Eukaryota; kingdom Metazoa; phylum Chordata; class Amphibia; order Anura; family Hylidae; genus Hyla; species Hyla sarda. The sequence goes on from NC_079192.1 coordinate 401,799,102, forward strand.
CATTTACAAAAAAAAAGGCACCTAAAGGACTCTCAGACTGTGAAAATCAAGATTCTCTGGTCTGATGAAACCAACATTTATTGTTCATGCCTCAGTTCTAAGCGTCATGTCTGTCATGTCTGCCCAGTACCATCCCTACAGTGAAGCATGGTGGGGCAGCCAATCAACCTAACACAAATGTTTAGTTTTTTTCATAAAACATTGTGTGAGTACTAAATGTTAAGAAAATACTTTTTTCGTTATTCCAAATTTGTTCCAATCTGTTGAATAACGTTAAAGGGGCACTCCGTCCCTAGATATGTTGTCCCCTATCCAAAGGTGAAAGGATAACATGTATGATCACAGGGGGGGGAGGCCTCTGGGACCCCCCGCGATCTCTGGCGCTGTACCCTGTAATCAGATGCACGGAGCGAACTCTGCTCCGTGCCAGATGATGGGTGACCACGGCCGTCAAGCCCCTTCCAATTATGTCTATGGGAGGGGGTGTGACAACTTGTATGACGTCACGAACACGGAAGCCCCTGGCAATGCCGGAACAGAGATCGCGGAGGTCTCAGTGGCCAAAACCCCTACGGTCCCAATTCCCCAATCTCTGCATGGAGTGCCGGGTCAGCACACACTCAATGAATTCTCTATGGAAGCTCCGGAGATACACGAGTGCTGTGCTCAGGAATCTCTGGCGCTTCCATAGAGAATGCATGGAATGCGTGCTAACCCCACACTCCACGCAGCAAGGAAATTGAAGGCCTCATTTTGGAGATAGCTGGGACCCCCCTTCCCTGATATCAGACACTTATTGCCCATCCTGTGGATAGAAGATATGTTTTTAAATGCTGGAGTACATCATAAACAAGACACATTGTACAGCTACATTAACAGAAACATACAAATGTTTGGCTTCTGGAAGGCCCATAACAGGCCAGTGCTGAATGGGTAAAAACCCATCCTGACTCAAATATTTTTCACATTTGAAAAAGTTTTTTTTTTTTTTTTTTAGATAAACCGCTGCGGCCAGATGTTCACTGCAAAAGTCAACAGGCATTTATAAAAAGGCCGTACCCAGTTGGTGTCTTAGTCTTTTGCATTTTTTTTCACTCCTCTTTGGCGTATTTCTGCATTTTTGGGTTCAGTGGCAGTTTTCCAAATTCACAGCATGGTGAGACTATGACATTTTTTCGCTAGTGTTTCTCTCCCATAAAAGTTTATGAAAGAGAAAAAAAAACCATGAAAAATGCAGAGAGATAAAAGGGGTGGAGACAGGAACAGGAAAAACTGCCAAAAGAGAAAAAAAAACCATGAAAAATGCAGAGAGATAAAAAGGGGTGGACACAGGAACAGGAAAAACTGCCAAAAGAGAAAAAAAAACATGAAAAATGCAGAGAGATAAAAGGGGTGGACACAGGAACAGGAAAAACTGCCAAAAGAGAAAAAAAAACATGAAAAATGCTGAGAGATAAAAAGGGGTGGACACAGGAACAGGAAAAACTGCCAAAAGAGAAAAAAAAAAAAAACCTGAAAAATGCAGAGAGATAAAAAGGGGTGGACACAGGAACAGGAAAAACTGCCAAAAGAGAAAAAAACCATGAAAAATGCAGAGATAAAAAAAGGGGTGGACACAGGAACAGGAAAAACTGCCAAAAGAGAAAAAAAAACGCAATTTCCACACAATAGCAAAAACGGAAGAAAAAAACACTAAAATTTACAATGTAAGTCTAAAGGAGAGAAGTGGCTGGGCTCCCTGCTGGTTCTAGTCATTGGTCGGGGTCTAAACACTCAGACCCCGACCGATCAAACCTTTTGACAAGTCTCTTGAACAAGTCAAAAGTTTTTTTTAAAGCAACTGTTACACTTGCTGTTCACCAGCTGGATTCAGGATAGACATTGAATGCTATATTTCAATATAAATACAATTTAAAAAATCTATTAAAAATACCGTAACTGTTGTAACTAAAGCAGAAAAAGGAAACCAGGACCTTTAGCATACTGGGGGAAAAAATCTTCAAAGTTGTGCAATTTTTATAATGCTATAGGGACAGAATCGAATAAACAAAGACAGTATAATGGACATAAAAAGAGGAAGCAAGGAAAAGCAAAGGGAAACAGATTGCCAGCTCCATTGACAAATGCTTTTCATGATCGGTTTATGTTTAGTCTGGGGTACATACAGTTCCCTGTTTTTGCTTCTGTGTGTGAACATGTTTTTTTAAATTAAATTTAGCTGTTTTTAAAGCCTCAGAAATGCCTTAGGGTCTATTCACATGGCAGAATTTCCACTTGTGAAATTCCCCCTCAAATTAAAGGGGTACTCCGGTGGAAAACTTTTTTTTTTTTTTTATTTATTTATTTATTTTTTTAAATCAACTGGTGCCAGAAAGTTAAACAGATTTGTAAATGATCTCACAGCATAAGAAAAACCTCGGCACTGCAGACACAACTCAGGGATCAATAATAAAGCAGCTGATTCCTGTACCGGCTCAACAGTCCGCAGCAGAGCGGAGCAACACAGGTCTGAAGCAAAGTCTGAACGCACTCCAAGAAGAAGAAAAAGAGACCGTGGCACTCACCAAGGATGCTTCAAACGACTTTAATCACCGGGTGACACTGCAGGGAGACAACGGGAAGAACAAACAGGGGTGCTTCTGGACAACGGAACCGTTTCACGTACTCTGACGCTTCAAGCGTCAGAGTACGTGAAACGGGTTCCGTTGTCCAGAAGCACCCCTTTTTTTTTCTTTCCTTTGTCTCCCTGCAGTGTCACCCGGTGATTAAAGTCGTTTGAAGCATCCTTGGTGAGTGCCACGGTCTCTTTTTCTTCTTCTTGGAAATTTGTAAATTACTTCTATTAAAAAAAATCTTAATCCTTCCTGTACTTATTAGCTGCTGAATACTACAGAGGAAATTCTTTTCTTTTTGGAACACAGTGCTCTCTGCTGAATCACGACCACAGTGCTCTCTGCTGACATCTCTGTGCATTTTAGGAACTGACCAGAGTAGCATATGTTTGCTATGGGGATTTTCTCCTACTCTGGACAGTTCCTAAAATGGACAGAGATGTCACCAGAGAGCACTGTGCTCGTGATTTCAGCAGAGAGCTCTGTGTTCCAAAAAGAAAATAATTTCCTCTGTAGTATTCAGCAGCTAATAAGTACTGGAAGGATTAAGATGTTTTAATAGAAGTAATTTACAAATCTGTTTAACTTTTTGGCACCAGTTGATTTAAAAAAATAAAAAGTTTTCCACTGCTGGAGTACCTCTTTAAAGCCCATAGACTTCTTTGGGATTCTGCACTCCCATTTATACTTTGGAATTCCCTAATCCTCCCGTGTGTGTACATGATCCCGCAGCCAGCACTGCATTATGAATATACCATAATTTAACCCCTATTTATATTATATGAATATTATGAAGGAGCTATCACCATGTCGGCATGGTGGAGGGATCTGATACAGTAGACAGAATGTATCAGAGCTGAATGTGACATCTCCAGCAGGCTCCATCACTTGTAGTCACCTTCAGTCCTATGTAAATCCACAACATTCTGAGCGAGAAAAATTGGAAAATACTCAGAAGTGACGCCGGAATAGCACCTTACTTTACAGAACAGGTTCAAATGACCACAAGAAGGAATAAAAATCTCAAGGGTATAATTTGATCAAAAGCCATTATGTGCCACATGTAAAAAATCACGCCCCCTCCCATAGACTTGCATTGAGGAGGCGGGGCGTGACGTCACGACTCTGCCCCCCGTGGCCGGGAGCCAAAAGACTTGGAGCCTCCAGCACTTCCTGCAGTGCTCTCAGGAGGGTGCTGCATGCTAGATTACAGGGGTCCCCAGAGGCGGGACCCCCGCGATCAGACATCTTAGGTCCTATCCTTTGGATAGGGGATAAGATGTCTTAGGGCCGGAGTACCCCTTTAAAAGAATTAAGAGGATAAGGGGTGGCAATACAAAAAAAGATCCTAGTGCAAAAGAGAGCAGGTGGATTGCCACCCTTGGGACACTGGTTCCATAAGGCTTAAATGAGCAAATTAGCTTTGTACCATTTTTATAAGAAGCAATGTTGTATCTGTTTTTTTTTTACTGTATTTTAAAGGGGTACTCCGGTGGAAAACATTTTTTTTTCTTTATCAACTGGTGCCAGAAAGTTAAACAGATTTGTAAACTAAAAAATGCAGTGTAGCCCGGACCTTCTAGGTGAGTATAATATGGATATACGAGGATCGTGCTTCAATAATAATTATCATTTATTTATAAAAATAAGATTTCACCACTTCTCACAGGGCCCTTGTGAGAAGAACATACATAATAAAAGGCAACCTAACAATGTATTAGGCAATAGTATTAAAATTATACACTTGGCATAGAGTAATAGAATAAAATAGCAGAGTAAAATCTGTACCGTACAAATATATTAGAAAGTTGCTCTTCTAGATGTTTAGGGTAAATATGTCCCTTTTTAGATACAGTAGCAAACAGTCTGTATTATTAGAAATTGTTACCGGTCTGTAAATTGTAGCTCAGGCGGTGAATATTGCTCCCGCAATAGCTAAGTGTCCGTGGTGTGTACAGTTCACTGTACGGTGCTTCCAATTGTGAGCCTGGTCCAGTAGGGTCTGAGCGTGGTGGCAGTCGCTGTCGGATAAGGCGCTGGCAGGCGCCGAAGATCGTGATGGTGTCCGGGGACTGCTGGCGCTGGCGTGCGCTAGAGTTGGTATTCCTCACCGCTTCATTGGTTGGTAAACAGGACCATATACTGGAGGGCTGGAAGTTCACCTCGTGGTACCGGCGTCTGACGTCAGAGCCGGGATGGCTACACCAGGCCATCACTAGAAAAAATCACTAATGCTGACAGTTTTGGAGGTAAATTGGTGATTCCCTTCAATAGATCATACAAAAAAATAGAAGGAATAATTAAAAAACATTGGCATTTATTACAACAAGACCGAGAGGTGGGCCCACTACTACCGTCACGTCCCCCAATAGTATATACCCGAGCCCCAAATTTAGGCTTGACTATAGCACCATCTATAAAACCACCCCCAAAGAAACTAAACAACTCCTGGCTAACCACCAAAGGATTTATTAGGTGTGGAACATGTGCCAATTGCACAAAAATAAAGGGCCCCAAAAAAGTTGTAGAAATCTGTTCTCAAACTAACACTTTTAAATGGAAAATTGAAGATCTAATAACTTGCAATTCAAAGGGTGTCTTATACATCATAGAATGTGGATGTAAGAAGCAATATATTGGCCGAACCAAAAGGGCCCTCAAAATGAGGATAGCTGAACATCTTAATAATATTAAAAACAAAAACCTGAAACATCCACTGTCTGCACATTTCTCCACAGTTCATAATAGTGACATGTCCTCTCTCTCCTTCACCGGTCTCCAGCTAATCAAAAAAGATTGGCGAGGGGGCAGTTTCTTATTGAAAATGTCCAAAGCGGAAAGTAAGAAAATATTTGAATTTGCAACATTAGAACCTGGCGGACTCAACTCCAACTTCGAACTCTTCGGATTTTTATAGGGGATTCACTCGGCCCATTGGAACACCCCTATTTGGTCATCAAGGGGTTATCCCATGGGCTGACCTCATCCCCTATAGATTCATCTACAACGATGTCCTTTTATCCATTATTATTATTTTATGTCACTATTATCTTTTCATTTAATCATTTATTCATTTAAATTTATTTTTATTTTCATTTATATTTTATTTTGTTTCATTCTTTTTTATTTTCTATCACTAATTTTTATTTTTTAATCATTTATTTTTTATTGTTTAATTTAATTTAATTTTATTTTCATTTTTAATTTTATTTTTATTTTTATTTATTTTTATTTTTATTTCTATTTTTATTTTTCTTTCTTTTTCTTATTTTTATTTTCATCTTTATATTTTTTATATTTAAACTTTTATTTTATTCTTATTTTTGATTACTATAACTAATTCTATTTTGTGTCTATGGTTATTTACATCGATTTTTATATTTCTATTTTATTACTTTTCTTGTTTCATTCCTGTTTTATTTTATTGTATTTCATTGTATTCCCCTATTTATTTACTTCCAATACACTGTCTGTTATATAATACTATCTCTTTTTATTATACAAAAAAAAAAACTCATCTGTTTGGGAAAACGCATCGTTACAATTTTCCAACAGAATTCACACACTACTCTATACTTAGTATTGCTCTCTAGGTGAACCGATCCATTGAATCCATTTATGCTTTTTACTATTATCTATCAATGTGTTAAGGGGTGGGATTTGTGCCCATATAAAACAACTGATGATCTATGGCAACTATCATGACTACTGAGGAAAGGGTTATATTATACAACCCTGAAACGCGTCTAGTCGTTATCTACTGGCATAGCAGTACTTGAACTGTGCCCAAATTCTATGGCCAGTTACACTTCATGAACTGTACCATCATTTGCGCTCTCACTCTGCTACCTACCCGGTCCAGCAGTTCAGATCCATCCCGGTGCAATTATCCCGGTGCAATTGGCCTGGTGTAGCCATCCCGGCTCTGACGTCAGACGCCGGTACCACGAGGTGAACTTCCAGCCCTCCAGTATATGGTCCTGTTTACCAACCAATGAAGCGGTGAGGAATACCAACTCTAGCGCACGCCAGCGCCAGCAGTCCCCGGACACCATCACGATCTTCGGCGCCTGCCAGCGCCTTATCCGACAGCGACTGCCACCACGCTCAGACCCTACTGGACCAGGCTCACAATTGGAAGCACCGTACAGTGAACTGTACACACCACGGACACTTAGCTATTGCGGGAGCAATATTCACCGCCTGAGCTACAATTTACAGACCGGTAACAATTTCTAATAATACAGACTGTTTGCTACTGTATCTAAAAAGGGACATATTTACCCTAAACATCTAGAAGAGCAACTTTCTAATATATTTGTACGGTACAGATTTTACTCTGCTATTTTATTCTATTACTCTATGCCAAGTGTATAATTTTAATACTATTGCCTAATACATTGTTAGGTTGCCTTTTATTATGTATGTTCTTCTCACAAGGGCCCTGTGAGAAGTGGTGAAATCTTATTTTTATAAATAAATGATAATTATTATTGAAGCACGATCCTCGTATATCCATATTATACTCACCTAGAAGGTCCGGGCTACACTGCATTTTTTGGTTTTCCTTTTTTAGCAATTAAGGTATAGTTGCTTGCCCTGTTTGACCTCGGTGCGTAATAGTTGTGAGCTGCACACATCTACATAGTTTTTCTTTCTAGATTTGTAAACTACTTCTATTAAAAAATCTTTACCCTTCCAGTACTTATCAGCTGCTGTATGCTACAGAGGAAATTCTTTTCTTTTTGAATTTCTTTTTTGTCTTGTCCACAGTGCTCTCTGCTAACACCTAATGCCCATGTCAGGAACTGTCCAGAGCAGCATAGGTTTGCTATGGGGATTTTCTCCTGCTATGGACAGTTCCTGATACGGGCATCAGGTGTCAGCAGAGAGCACTGTGGACAAGACAAAAAAGAAATTCAACAAGAATAGAATTTCCTCTGTAGCATACAGCAGCTAATAAGTACTGAAAGGATTAAGATTTTTAAATAGAAGTAATTTACAAATCTGTTTAACTTTCTGGCACCAGTTCATTTAAATAAATACACCGGAATACCCCTTTAATGCTTTTTTTTGTGACATGTGACTTGTATTTTGGCACATCATATTTCCTGACAGACACCTTTGAAATTGATGAAATGTTGATGACATGGAGAAAGAGCAACTACGATTTATTATGAAATTTTGGCAATATCTTTGTCCTCTCCCTTCTTCCCTCTTCTCCCCAACCACCCCCCCCCCCCTCCTAATTTTTTTTTTTTTTCAGTTTTTTGCTTTTTTTAATTTTGCAGTGAGTTGTAGTGTAGTGAATTTCACTTTATTTTTTAAGCAATTATGTCTTGTTGGCATCTATATTGGCACTTTCACTTTATTTATTCAATGTATTGTCCACTGATTATGACGTCACAATGATATTATATATAGGTGTATTTTATATTTTTTACATTAATAATTATGTATTTCGGGGAGTCATATCATGTTATAGTATTAAATTCACTTTTTTTCACTTCATATTGTAATTAATGCATGTTATTCATATTATTATTCTCAATCCGATTTATCCTCAATATATCGATTTATATGATATTGAGTCATTTGTTATTTATGTATAATTTTAATTATATTTTATGTATTTTATAACTCTTTTATGAAACGCATGAATATTGCTTTACATTCCCACTTTAATGCACTGTAAACTTTAGCTGTAATGGGGTTATTTATAGGGTTAAAATTAGGGAGATTGATTGGGTGTGAGACGCCGAGGTCCATGATGCGCATACGCGTTGCATTCCCACTGGAGGTGCCTCCACCCGGGTTTCGGTGGAGACAATTGGGGAAATTTATCAAAACCTGTCCAGAGGAAAAGTTGCCCAGTTGCCCATAGCAACCAATCAGATCGCTTCTTTAACTTTTTAACAAGGCCTCTGTAAAATGAAAGAAGCAATCTGATTGGTTGCTATGGCAACTCGGCAACTTTTCCTTTGCACAGGTTCTAATAAATCCCCCCCTATGTGCATGCGCCGGCGTTCGGAAGTTGGCGGCTAACGTGCACGGAAGAGCGCTCTGTCTATATGATATACAGTGGTCCCTCAAGTTACAATATTAATTGGTTCCGGGACGACCATTGTATGTTGAAACCATTGTATGTTGAGACCAGAACTCTATGGAAACCTGGTAATTGGTTCTGAAGCCACCAAAATGTCATCCAAAAATAGGAAATAGTGAGGATTAAAGAAAAATAAGTAGATAACTAATAGAGATAAAGCAAATCCTTACATATAAAAGTAAGAAAGATCTGCTGGGAGCTGTAAATCACTGTCTATTTCAGTGTTTCCCAAGCAGGGAGCCTCCAGCTGTTGCAAAACTACAACTCCCAGCATGCCTGGACAGCCAAAGGCTGGGGGCACCCTGCTTGGGAAACACTGGTCTACGTAGAGGACAGGAGCTTCTTCGGGGTCCTGTACAGTACACACAGTGTCCTAAAAAAATAACATGGAGCCGCCCTCACCTGGTGTCCAGAGGAGCAGGTAACCCTGGTACAGGTAAATTGTACAGAACATGTAATACCTCCCTGTACTGTAGGGGGCGCTACCAGACACCAGTCAGTGCATACACTTCAGTAATACAGGTAAAGAGTACAGAACATGTAATACCTCCCTGTACTGTAGGGGGCGCTACCAGACACCAGTCAGTGCATACATTTCAGTAATACATGTAAAGAGTACAGAACATGTAATACCTCCCTGTACTGTAGGGGGCGATACCAGACATCAGTCAGTGCATACGCTTCAGTAATACAGGTGTTTTACCAGTGAATGCCCATTCTGATTAGTCAGTTCTTCCGGCCATTGACACGTTTCACAGATCTGGACGGTCAGTAGCATTGTATGTTGAGTCTGGTTTCAACTTACAATGGTCCAGAAAAGACCATTGTATGTTGAAACTATTGTATGTTGAGGCCATTGTAAGTTGAGGGATCACTGTATCTGAAGAATCCTTTGGCCTGATGAAAGGGCTTTACCTGCGCTAAAGTTGTGTGAATGAAATGAAGTATCCGTACACTCACTGTCCATGTTGATGTCCTACCGGCAGCGCGATCCACGTTTCTTTTACTTCAGTAGTTCCTTTGATATCCACACGTTTGTGAGTCAATGTGGAAAGCCGCAGCTGCTGGATTCTATTACTATTTGCTTTTTGAGTGTGGGGCCTGATCCACCAACCTACCCAGGTTAGTCCATTTCTTTAACTCACAATTACGTGGCCCATCTGGTACTGTGTTTCCACACAACGAAGCGCTCCTCGTGTTTTGTGCTTTACTGTTAGTACGTGGGAAGGTGAGTGGTATAGGTGAAGTCCAGTTCTGCCATCTTGTGACCAGCTGGTGTAGTTACACAACTCTTGTTTTGCTCGACTTGGCGTCTTATTAGAACAGAGAGCTTTCGCCTGGTGCTTGGTGAGTTCCTGGAATACTTTTTGCAGTGCAAATATTGAGCTTGTTCGGTGAGGGTCTTCCTTTTCCTATATGTGCACCCTCTTGTCTCTGAATGCAGATCTGTGGGAAAATAAACATTTGGCGTAAAATACATCTTTCTTTGTTTCCTCCAACTCATCAAGGAGCCTATTGGTAGATGTCAGGAGATGCTTGAGGGCAGGGCCAGCTCTGCCTATAGGCAAAATAGGCAGCCGCCTAAGGCGCCCTCTTGATGAGGGGCGCTGCTCTGCCTGCCGCAAGAAAGTTAGACAACCAGAGTATCCGAACCACTCGCTCAACCAACAGCATGAGGAGGAGATTTGTTACCGTGTGTCACCCCAGTAGTAAGGTGGGGCATGTCAAAGGGCGGGCCAATGGGCGGAGTCAAGGGGGTGGGAAAATTTGCTTTTGCAGGCTAGAGCAGTAGAGCGCCGGTAACACTGATCAATACTATGCTATGGCATAGTATTGATCAGCGTATCCAATCAAAAGATTGCATGGTATAGCCCCCTAAGGGGGCTAAAAAAGTAAAGTAAAAAGTGGTTAAAAAAAGAGAATAAATGTGAATAAGCTCTCCGCTAATAAAAATTTAAATCACCCCCCCTTTTCCTATTTTTTTAAAATAAAATAATGTAATAAAAAAAATTAAAAATCATATGTGGTACCACCGTGTGCGTAAATGTCCGAAGTATTAAAATATAAGGTTTAGAGATGAGCGAACTTACAGTAAATTCGATTTGTCACGAACTTCTCCGCTCGGCAGTTGATGACTTTTCCTGCGTAAATTAGTTCAGCTTTCAGGTGCTCCAGTGGGCTGGAAAAGGTGGATACATTCCTAGGAAAGAGTCTCCTAGGACTGTATCCACCTTTTCCAGCCCACCGGAGCATCGGAAAGCTGAACTAATTTATGCAGGAAAAGTCATCAACTGCAGAGCGGAGAAGTTCGTGACGAATCGAATTTACTGTAAGTTCGCTCATCTCTAATAAGGTTAGCTAAACCGCACGGTTAATGACATACACGTGAAAAAATACCAAAGTCCAAAATTGTGAATTTTTGGTCACTTCATTTACCATAAAAATATTAATAAAAAGTGATCAATAAGTCTCATCAAAACAAAAATGGTACCGATAAAAACTACAGACCACTGTGCAAAAACGAAGCCCTCATATAGCCCATACGCAGAAAAATAAAAAAGTTATAGGGGTCAGAAGATGACAATTTTAAACATACTAAATTTGGTGCATGTAGTTATAATTTTTTTTAAAGTAGTAAAATAATTAAAACCTACATAAATTGGATATCCATGTAACCGTATGGACCTATAGCATAAAGATAATGCGTCATTTTTACCGAAAAGTGCACTGAGTAGAAACGGGAGCCCTAAAAAGTTGCAAAATGGCGTGTTTTTTTTTTCATTTCACAACACAAATAATTTTTTTTTGTTTCCCTGCAGATTATGTTATAAAATAAGTAATGTCATTACAAAGTACAATTGGTGACACAAAAAAAAAAGGCCTTAGATGGGTCTGTAGGTGCAAAATTGAACGCGTTATGATTTTTAGAAGATGAGGAGAGAAAAAACGGAAGTGCAAAAACGAAGATTGTGTTGGGTCCTTAAGGTGAGCCCTTAAAGGAGTACTCCGGCGCGCACTTTTTTCCTTTTATCCCATCCTGTTAGCCCGGCACTTCACACGGAGCTTCAGCCTATCACCAGCCGCAGCGATGTCCCGCCTCGGCCTGTGATAGGCTGAAGCTCCGTGTGACGTGCCGGGCTAACAGGAAGTAAGAAGAATACAGCCCGGGGACCGAACACCTTCTTTTATTTTGCAGCCCGGATGGGATAAAAGGAAAAAAGTGCGCGCCGGAGTACTCCTTTAAAGGAGAACTCCGGAACATAAAAATTGTCCCCCATAGTGCCGTCAGATAAAAGAATAAAGATGTACATACCTTCCTCCGCTCCCCCGGGGCCTTCGGTAACCGGCTCCGGCCTCCGCCGTGATCCACTTCCTGGTTGCCGGTGGTCGGAGAGTCTTACTGTGCTCAGCCAATCACCGGCCGCAGCGAAGTCCGGCCGGCGATAGGCTGAGCGGCAGTGTGATGTTTTCGGCCCCGGCAGCAGGTGCCGGTGTAGCGAAGGATTTTGTGTCCTGAAGCGTTTTCACGCTGCCGCTCAGCCTATCGCCGGCCGAGTCTGACTTCGCTGCTCGCTGCGGCTAGTGATTGGCTGAGCGCAGTATGATTCATCCGACCACCATAAACCAGGAAGTGGATCACGGCAGAGACCGGAGCCGGTTACCGGAGGAGCGGAGGACGGTATGTACATCTTTATTTTTTTACTGCAGTATGGGCGACAATTTTTATATTCCGGAGTTCTCCTTTAAGGGGTTAATCTTGCGGTAAACTAATTGATGTCATTACAAAGTACAATTGGTGGCGTGAAAAAAACTAGCCTTCATATAGGTCTGTATGGGCGGAAAATTGAAAGCATTATGGCGATTAAAAGGTGAGGAGGAATTTAGGGGGTTAAAAGCTATGCTGGCAACGTAAACCTGTTGCCAGTAGCAACCAATTACGGCAAAGCTTTTTGTTTTGCGTTACGGTCGCTAGAGATGAGCGAACTAACAGTAAATTCGATTCGTCACGAACTTCTCGGCTCGGCGGTTGATGACTTTTCCTGCATAAATTAGTTCAGCTTTCCGGTGCTCCGGTGGGCTGGAAAAGGTGGATACAGTCCTAGGAAAGAGTCTCCTAGGACTGAATCCACCTTTTCCAGCCCACGGGAGCACCTGAAAGCTGAACTAATTTATGCAGGAAAAGTCATCAACTGCCGAGCCGAGAAGTTTGTGACTAATCGAATTTACTGTAAGTTCGCTCATCTCTAACGGTCGCCATAAACAACAATATTAATTCTCATTTAGTCAGCCTTTTTTCAGTCACTATTGCTCCCTATAGGGTTCTGGTTGCCTGGTTACGGGTAGTAAGCCAAAGCTGATACAATAAAGTTGAATATAAAAAAAAAAAATAATAATAATAATAATAAGCCACACACACATAGGAAGTGAAGGTCACATGTTTCTGTCTAGACTACAGCGCCAGTCTGCCAATAGACACTCTAGGCCAACTGTGAACTCTATGGTTTACAGAGCGCCGCCCAAGTGTGCGCGAGGTGACCCTACACCCGGAAGCGGAAGTGGTGATTCACCAGGCGGTTTACAGGTCACGTATTTCGATCTGCGCATCTGCGGCGTGTGGTGTGAGAGAGCATTGTGTGCGGTTTGCGGAGCGGGACACCGGTGAGAGGTTAGGGGGGTCATACGGTTACCGTGCATGTGAGGCCTAGGGTTGGGGGGGCTTAATGGAGCTTCTTCTTAAGGAGGGTTCTGCCGCCATTTTTCTTTCACAGCGCGGCCTGTATAATGGAGCCAGGCGCGGGTCCTCATTGTATTCCATTGTGTAGGCCGTGTATATCTGTAACCTAATCTCACGGTGTGTGTTTATTCTGCATTGTAGCCTATTCTTTATTCCATTAATCTTTATAATAGTGTTTCCCAATTAGTGTCTCCAGCATTTGCAAAACTACAACTCCCAGCATGCCCGGACAGCCTTTGGCTGTCCGGGCATGCTGGGAGTTGTAGTTTTGCAACAGCTGAAGGAAGGTTCACACCACGTTTGTGCAATACAGTTCCCTTATACGTTTTCAATTTGAAAACCGCATGGAACTGTATGGAAAACCGTATGCACTGACCCTCCATTGAAAACCGTATGCAAAAAGGTGCATCAGGTTGTGTCCGTTTTGCATCCTGTACTGTTTTCCTGTAGCCTTCCACGGTTTTTGGTCCGGGTACAAAACCGTATTGAAACGTATCTTTTTTTTTTTTTTTTTTTTTTTTTTTTTAACATGGGAGTCAATGAGAACCGTACAGAACTGTGTGCTTATAGTTCCATTCGGTTTTCACCATACGGTTTTTGACTTTGCACATTTTTTTTTTTTTTTTGGAATTTCAATCAAACAAGTGAAACTTTATTCATAATGGAAAGTTAAAAAGTATACATTTTTTCCTTAAAAAAAAAAAAAAATATGGATGCAACCGGATATCATTTTTCAAATCATATACGGGTTAAAATTCGTACACACGTCTTGATACAGTTTAGTCCGGTTTTGAGGAAACCGTTTTTCTTAATAAAAAACCAGATACGGGAACTGTATTGCAGAAATGTGGTGTGAACCCAGCCGAACACTGGTATGGCAACACTGTTTTATACCATGGCTACAGGATGTGATGTTCTTAGGTTTTGTAAGATTTTCCCAAACTTATCAAAATGTATGATCATAAGGGCTGCAACCGCTGATAATTTTTTTTTGATAATCAGGGAAAAATGGGTTAAAGGGGTTATCCAGGAAAAAACTTTTTTTTATATATCAACTGGCTCCAGAAAGTTAAACAGATTTGTAAATTACTTCTATTAAAAAATCTTAATCCTTTCAGTACTTATTAGCTTCTGAAGTTAAGGTTGTTCTTTTCTGTCTAAGTCCTCTCTGATGACACCTGTCTCGGGAAACGCCCAGTTTAGAAGCAAATCCCCATAGCAAACCTCTTCTAAACTGGGAGTTTCCCGACACAGGTGTCATCAGAGAGCACTTAGACAGAAAAGAACAACCTTAACTTCAGAAGCTCATAATTACTGAACGGATTAAGATTTTTTAATAGAAGTAATTTACAAATCTGTTTAACTTTCTGAAGCCTGTTGATATATAAAAAAAAGTTTTTTCCTGGAATACCCCTTTAAGAGGAAGGACAAAGAGGGGACAGTACCTGAAGTGTTAAAGGGGTTATCCAAGAATGGAAAATACAGCTTATTTAAATATATATATATATATATATATATATATATATATATATATGTGTGTGTGTGTGTCACCCCTGTCCTCAGGTTGTGTGTGGTAATGCAGCTCAGTTCCAGTCGAAGTGAATGGAGACAAGTTGTAATACTACACAAGACTGCAGTACTGTTGTGGTGCTGTTTTTCTATTGCTGGATAATCCCTTTAGTGTCTATTCACACGTACAGTATTCTTCACATATTTGATGCGCAGGATTTCAAGCCGTGTTCAGTTTACATTAAAATCTACTGCAGAAAATCCTGCGCATCAAATCTGCACAGAATAATGTACATGTGAATAGTCTATTAGAGAGGGCAGCACCTTTTTTTTAAAGGGGTCCTGCAGCCAGAATTAAATGTAAAGGAATAGTCCAGTGTAGAACAACTTATCCCCATCCTATGGATAGGGGATAAGTTTCAGATCGTGGGGGTCCAGCCACTGGAGTCCCCCGCAATCTTCTGTACGGGGCCCCAGCTCGCTGGCCAGAGAGTGCGTGTCAAACACCGCACGAAGCATTGGCCGTCATGTCCCTCAATGCAGCACTATGGCAGAGCCAGAGTGCTGCCTTTGGCAATTTCAGGCACTGCCCTAGCCTTGTATTTAGGTGGCATTTCAGTCGCAGCTTGTATGGGAGATCGCGTGAGACCCCTTGCAAACTGAAACTTAGGGGATAAGTTGTTATACACTCGACTACTCCTTTAACCGCATATCTGACTGCTGGGGCCCCTGCAATCTCCTGAACGGGACCCCATCCGGCTCAGTCAGGATCACTTGTCGTCTACCTCTAGACAGCACACGCTCCATTGAAATGAATGGGGTGCGTGTTG
Organism: Hyla sarda; assembly: GCF_029499605.1. Taxonomy (NCBI): domain Eukaryota; kingdom Metazoa; phylum Chordata; class Amphibia; order Anura; family Hylidae; genus Hyla; species Hyla sarda. The sequence continues at coordinate 401,814,894 of NC_079192.1, forward strand.
TCTAGAGGAAGACAACACACTGTGCCTGACTGAGCAGGATGGGATCCCGTTCAGGAGATCGTGGGGGGCCCCAGCTGTCGGACCTATCCACAAGTTAATTCTGGCTGCAGTCCCCAGCATCGCGCTTTCAAGGCGGGGCCCCTGCCGGCGGTCTGCCTGTGCTGTGTCCTAAGCCCGCCCCTTACTTAGCATAATCATTATCTTCAACTCCACATCCTAGTGATGGGGAGTCACACGCCCCCTGAGCGATGTGCTCTGTCTGCAGAGCGCATGCGCTGAAGCTTTTACCCAGCTCTCACATCCTGATGAGATAAGCTGTCCTTCGGGAGAGCCTGCACGGTCCCTTGCTACACCCAACTTCCGGGTAGCAAGGGACCGGCACATGCCCTATAGTGCTGTGCAGAGCGGCTCTCCCGGTGCACAGCTCTCATGTTATCGGGAGATTAGAGCTGGGTGAAAACTTCAGCGCATGCGCTCTGCAGACAGAGCGCAGTGCCCAGGTGGTGTGCGAATATAATGATTATGCTAAGTAAGGGGACGTGCATAGAACGTGGCACAGACAGATGGCCGGCAGGGGCCCCGCCTTGAAAGCGCGATAATGGGGACAAATAGCTGAACTTTACAGGGGCATAACTCAGCGGCCAGTGGAGGCAGACAAGTGACCTCCTGTATGGACTCCAGTTCACCCACACTATAACCCAGTGTATTCTGTTTAGTGTGGGTGAAATGGCTGACAGTTTTCCTTTTAAAGGGTTATTACGCTCACCAGCGTCCCGAACATTGAGTTCCTGAACGATGTGCGCAGGCTTCAGTGTTCACGCCCATCCCCTCGTGACGTCACGCCCCGTCATGTGATGTCACGTTCCGCCCCCTCAATGCAAGTATATGGGAGGGGGAGTGATGGCCGTCACACCCCCTTCCCGTAGACTTTCATTGAGGGGGCAGGCTGTGATGTCACGAGGGGGCGGGCGTGAACACGGAAGCCTGCGCAAAGCGTTCAGGAACTCAGTGTGAACATGGAGTTCCTGAACGCTGGGGAGTGGAGTAACCCGTTAAGATTTATGAACTGGAGGAGAAAACTCACAAAAGGTCACTTTTCTCAGGAGGTCCAGGCCTGTTAGTTTATGAAGCCAAACATGGGACACAAATGTGGCATTCAATGGCCCCATAATTTTGCTGATAAACTTGTGCGACCATTGACTGCTGCATTTTGGCCACGTGTCCGGCTACTCATGTAACCTCATTCTAAACCTCTGGGTCTTATATTACTCTCCAGATCTGCACTCACTATTCTGCTGTTGAGATTAGTTTACATACATTACATTACTTATCCTGTACTGATCCTGAGTTATATCCTGTATTATACTCCAGAGCTGTACTCGCTATTCTGCTGGTGAGGTCAATGTGTACATACATTACATTACTGATCCTGTACTGATCCTGAGTTATATCCTGTATTATGCTCCAGAGCTGTACTCACTATTCTGCTGGTGAGGTCACTGTGTACATACATTACACTACTTATCCTGTACTGATCCTGAGTTATATCCTGTATTATACTCCAGAGCTGTACTCACTATTCTGCTGGTGGGGTCACTGTGTACATACATTACACTACTTATCCTGTACTGATCCTGAGTTACATCCTGTATTATACTCCAGAGCTGCACTCACTATTCTGCTGGTGAGGTCACTTATCCTGTACTGATCCTCATGACGTCACCCCCCCCCCCCCCCATGCAAGTCTATGGGACTCGCATTGAGGGGGCAGGGCATTATGACATGAGGGGCGGGGCTATGATGTCACAAGCTCTCGGCTCCAGCATTCGAAATAGTTTGTTCCAAACATTGAGCAGCAGAGTACCCCTTTAGTTCCTTCAGTGGAGTCTGGGGTCTGGAATTTCCCACCATGAGAATTCCGTAGTGTTTATAGTGCAGCAGAATCCAACTTAAAGCAATGGGAGACTGCTGCACCATATTTTCCATAGTGGAATCTACATGAGGTTAATCGGCCCTTATGCTGCAGAGTTACATAGATTGTACAGGGATCCAATGCAGGAAAAGTATCTGCCCTCCCCAGAAATTGAGAATTGTCTGAGCTTATCTGCAGTATAGTGAATGCAGCTCTGGAGTATATAAGAAGTTATAAACTCAGAATTGGAACCTTTTTTACTTGCACAAATACGAAGCCCCCAAAATCAGGGTGCATGTGTTTCCTGCAGCTTTCTAATGTGCGTTCCATCCTAGTTGTGGTCCTGGCCGGACTCCAGCCGCCTTAGGATCCAGGTGTGTGGTCTATTGTTCTATCCCAGGTGCTGTGACCTGGCCCTTCTCCTTTTTAAAACAATTAAACATTTGACTAGAAGGTTGAAGAGGTGGGGATTTGGCTATATATAAATATGTATATTTAAACATAATAGCAAAACCTCTTACACATTGCAGACAGTAGTTGACATCAGGTAAGAGTAATTCTAATTTACTGCTGGTTGTAGGTATCTGCCTGGGAATCGAGGATGATATACACTGGCCCAGATTTACCAAAACGCTCCGATTTTGCCTAAAAAGACCAATCACAGCTCAGGTTTCATTTGACTAGAGCTTATTAACCCCTTAAGGACAAGCCCATTTTATTTTTGTATTTTCCTCCTCGCCTTCTAAAGATCGTAATTTTTTTATATTTTCATCCACAGACTAGTATGAGGGCTTGTTTTTTGCGCAAGCAGTTTTTCTTTGTAATGACATCAGTCATTTTACCATAAAATGTATGGCGCAAAAAAAACTGTTTGTGTGAGGAAATTAAAAAGAAAACTGCAATATTGCAAATTTTGGAAGGTTTTGTTTTCACGCCGTACAATTTACGGTAAAAATGACATGCATTCTTTAGGTTAATACGATTGAAATGATACCCATGATAACATTCTTTTATTTTATTGTTGCGCTTAAAAATAATCGCTAACATTTTAACCAAATTAATTACATTTTAAATCCCTCTATTTTGACAACCTATAACTTTCATTTTTCCGTATAAGCGGCGGTATGAGGGCTCATTTTTTGCGCCATGTTCTGTACTTTTTATTGATGCCACATTTGTGTAAAAAAAATAAAAGCTTTATAAAATAAAATGTGACACAAAAGCAGCAATTTTGGACTTTTTTTTTAAGTTCATTCCGTTCACCGTACGGGATTAAAATTATATTTTAATATTTCGAACATTTATGCAAGTGGCGATACCAAATACGTTTATTAATTTTTTTAACACTTTTTGGGGGTAAAAAGGGACATCTACATATTTATTTGGGATTTTTCACTTTTTTTTTTTTTTACACTTTTTATGTCCCCATGGGGGACTATTTATAGCAATAAATTGATTGCTAATACTGTTCATAGGGCATGCATGTTCGTGCATAGGACATAGCACTGTCGCATTATCGGTGATCCTCTGCTCTGGTCTGTTCGATCTCAGACCAGAGCAGAAGACTGAGGCAGGTGAGGGGACCACTGTGTTAGCCCACGGGGATCAGCTATCAGATCATCATAAAATGTAGCTGAGCTGCCGCGATCTGTATTGATCACGGCATCTGAGGGGTTAATGGCAGACATCCGCGCGATCGTGGATGTCGGCCATTATCGGTGGGTCCCTGCCTATCAGCAGCCGGGACGTGCCGCACATGCTCGCTCTCATGTACAGCATGTAAATGTCCTGGTGCGCAAAGTACCTCCGCACCAGGACGTATATTTACGTCCGTGGTTGTTAAAGGGGTACTATGGTGGAAATTTTTTTTTTTTTTTATTCAACTTGCCCCAGAAAGTTAAATTTGTAAATTACTTCTATTAAAAAAAGTTATACTTTCAGTACTTATTAGCAGCTGTATACTACAGTTTTGTAATTCATTTCTTTTTGGATTTCTTTTATGTCCACGGTGCTCTCTGCTGACACCTGTCCATGTCAGGAACTGTGAAGAGTAGAAGCAAATCCCCATAGTTAAACCTCTCCTGCTTTGGTCAGTTCCTGACATGGACAGAGGTGTCAGCAGAGAGCACTGTGGGCAGACAGAAAAGTAATTCAAAAAGAAAAGAATTTCCTCTGTTGTATACAGCTGCTAAGAAGTACTGAAATGATTAAGATTTTTTAATAAAAGTAATTTACAAATCTTTTTAACTTTTTGGCACCAGTTCATTTAAAAAAAATGATTTCCACTGGAGTACTCCTTTTAAGGTATGAAAGCTGAGCTGTGATTGGTTGTTCTAGGCAAAACCAGACCGACTTGGTTTTGGGTTGATAAATCTTGGCCACTATGTTTCGGGTACTTGGAGAAGCCCCTTTATTCCTTCGATCAGACACTTATTCCCTATACTGTGAATAGGGATAAGTTCAGTTTCCCGGAGTTCCCCTTTTAACGTTTCCTTTTGGATAGTACAAGTTGCTTGGATTTTTTTTTTTTTTTTATTCTAGTCCTATAACCTTACTATTACTTACTGATGTTTTTTTTTATTCCGTTTTATCCCAGGACTAACCCAGTTATTCAGTGTACCTACATATTAACTTTCTTGGCCCAGTTTTTAGGTTGACTTTTAGAATTTATCTGGTACCTGAAAGTCTAAATTTTTTGTCGTCTTTACCCAATCTCATGGTTACCCCTTGGTCATGGTGCCTTCCTTTCACTCATTACTTTCTCCTACTCTCACGTGGAAAGTTTAAGTGCCCTTTATTTCCGGACTGTATAGACTGTGTCCTTAGTACATTTCAGTTCTCTGAAAGGAAACAAAGCCAATCTTCTGTAGTGTACAGAACATCCGCAGTATGTCTGCTCTCTAATCTACTTTACCTTCTGTAGATATCTGGAGGCCTCACGTGATTCTCACTGCTTTGTTCGAGGAGGAGTCAGAAAGTTCTCTGGTTCCAGTACGACATAACCGCACTATCACTCTTGTAAAGTTTAGATTGTGTTGATACACCCAGTTTAGCATTGGCAAATCGTGCCATCTGAGCTTTCTAAAAACTTCATTTTAATCTTGTTGTTGTACTTCACATTTGGAAAGTTTTCAGACCCTTTCTTTTACTTTAGCCCATCATTCCATGCTCAATACCCCCATAATGACAAAGTGGAAACAGAATGTTAGAAATCTTTGCTAATTTTATTTTATTTTTTTAAAGAGAAAACTGAAATATAGCATTGACATAAGTATTCACACCCTTTATTCGGGACTTAGTTGAAACCCCTTTAGCAACTGTTCCAGCCTCCAGTCGTCTTGGGGATGCGGCCACAAGGTTAACATACCTGGATTTGGGGATTTTCTTTCGTCCTTCTCTCCAGATCCTCTCAAGCTCTTTCAGGTTAGATGGGGGACCATCGGTAGAAGCCATTTACAGGTCTCTCCAGAGATGTTCTATTAGGTTTGTGCTCTGGCTTGAACACTCCAGGAGATTTACAGTGTTGACCCTAAGCTGTTCCTGTGTTGTATTGACTGTGTGCTTCTGGGCATTGTCTTGTAGAAAGGTGAATCGTTTGCCCAGTTTTAGATCCAGAGCGCTCTTCAACTCCATTAAGAATGGTCAGGGTTAAACTGAAAATCTCTCAGCTGCTGAAAAACACCCCCACGGCATGATGCTGTCCCCACCATTCTTCACTGTAGGGATGGTATTGGGCAGGTGATGGGCAGTCTGGTTTCCCCCAGACATGATGCTTAGACCAGTGGTTCTCAACCTTTTTTTGCCCGAGTACCCCTTGACAGCCCATTCCCAAAAAGTTGTACCCCCATATTAGACATTTTGTAATGATTATAGTATAATTCATATTACTTTCCTCTATAACAGGCCCCCTGCTCCTCTTCCTATCTGCCCAGTCCCCTGATTTACAGGTGACATCTTCTCTAACCGGAGTTGTTTACTTTCTTGTCTTCACTATCTGGCCTAGACCGCCACTAAGATTTCTCCCATACAAGACTTCTCCACAGAACCAGCCAAACAAACATTATAGGTTCCTTTCTGCAGTACAATACCCACCTATTTACAAAATTCCCATGTTTATTGCCACACAGTAATAGTACCTGCTTTGTGTCCCAATAAAGTTGTTAGGCTCCCTCTGTGCCCTCAAATATAGCTGTAGGCCCCCAAACTGCCCCCTGATATAGTTGTAGGCCACCATACTGTCCCACTTTGATGCTCCACTGCTCCTCCGGTCTGGGGACCTATTGTTATGGCTCATAGCAGTAGGTCCCCGGTCTACAGGGGCAGTGGAGCAACAAAGCTGATGGTAGTTACTGCCCACAGCAGCCCAGTGCCCGCTCTTCCCCATTGCTGTCTTCCAGCTCCGCTCCTCAGTGAAGTGACGTCAGCCGACCATTTTTCAAAGTGGTCCAGACCAGTGGCTGTGGCTGCCACTACTGATTTTTTTTTCTTCCCAAGTACCCCCTGGAGAACTGATAAGTACCCCTGGGTGGGGGTTCTTGATCCCCCAGGTTGAGAACCACTGGCTTAGACCATATAATGTTGTTTCTTACAGTGAGTCCTTTAGGTGCCTTTTTTGAATATCCAGGCTTTCATGTGACAGTTTCTTTCTGATCACTCTGCCATAAAGCCCAGATTGGTGGAGGCTGCAGTGATGTTGACTTTCTGGATGCTTCTCCCATTAGCAAAAAGGATCTTTGAAGCTCAGCCTTTGACTGTTCTTGTTCACTTAATAAAGCTCTTAGAGGGGTGACAGCTCTAGAAAAAGTCGTTGTTCCAAACTTCCATGTAAGAATTATGGAAGCCTCTGTGCTCTACTGAACTTTCAGAGCAGCATAAATGTTTTGTCCCCTTTCTGTGCCTCCACACAATCCGGTCTCTGAGCTCTACAGGCAGTTCTTTTTCCTATCATAACTATATTTTTGCTGTGATATACATTGTCACCTGTGAGATCTTATATGGACAGGGATGTCTCTTTCTAAATCCTGTCCAATCACCTGAATTTACTAGGGATACAGTAACACATGAATAAGCTGCTATAGGGCAATGATCTGCAACCTGTGGCTTTGCATCTGGCGCACAACTACAACTTCTAGCATGTCCTGACTAGGGATCGACCGATTATTGGTTTGGCCAATATTATCGGCCGATAATCGCGATTTTGGACATTATCGGTATCTGCAATTACCATGCCGATAATGCCCCGCCCGACCCTCAGGCCAGAGACGACCATCGCAGTCACTGCCCCATTGCCTCCCCCCATCCTCTGCCCACATGCCGCCGCCGCCTTCCCCCCTATCCCCGGTGTTATAATTACATGTTCCTGGGGGTCCGCGATCCTTCTGGCTCCTGCGCTATTGCTGTGCGCTGCGTAATGACGAGTGATGTCCCCAACGCGACGTACCCGTCAGTACGCACCGTGACACCGCAGGATGCCGACGGAGCCAGAAGGATCGTGGACCCCGGGAACAGGTAATTATAACACCGGGGATGGGGGGAGGCGATGGGGCGGCGGCGGTGGTATGTGGGCAGAGGATGGGGGGAGGCGATGCGGCGGTGGTATGTGGGCAGAGGATGGGGGGAGGCGATGGGGCGGTGATATGTGGGCAGAGGATGGGGGGGGTGGTGGTATGTGGGCAGAGGATGGGGGGGCGGTGGTATGTGGGCAGAGGATGGGGGGAGGCGATGGGGCAACTGTGGTGGTTAGGCTCAGGACCCCAGGACAGGCAGGGGGAGAGAAGCGGGTGGCGGCGGCGGTCTCTGGCACCGCAAAAGCCGCTGCAGTTCATTGATTTAAAGCGCCCGCTTTAAATCATTGATCTGCAACGGCTTCTGCCCCGCCGGGGGTAGTTTGAAATAGCCGATAACTTATACCGGAATATCTTTATAAGTTATCGGCAATCTGCCTAAAAGGTGACAGATCATCGGTATCGGCCCTGAAAAATCGATATCGGTCGATCCCTAGTCCTGACAGCCAGAGGTTGTTCCATAGCAGTAAATGTTCTTTATTGTCACTGCCCCTTATGCATTGCTGGTATTTGTCGATGTACTGTTGCACCAGCTATAGAGCCACAGTTTGTAGATTGCTGCTTGATAGCACAACCTGCTGGGAGTTGTAATTTTGGGTCAGTTTTGGTTTTCAGCCAATCACTTACTAAGTTTTTGGTTTCAGGCCAAAATTTTTCATTTCGGTGCACCACTAGAAACTAGAGATGCGCGAACTTACAGAAATTTGATTAGTCACGAACCTCGTGGCTCGGCGGTTGCTGACTTTAGCCGGCATAAATGAGTTCAGCTTTCACGTGCTCCTATGGCTGGAAAAGGTGGATACAGTCCTAGGAGAGTCACCAGCCCACCGGGGCACCTGAAAGCTGAACTAATTTATACAGGATAAAGTCAGCAACTGCCGAGCCGCAAGGTTCGTCACAAATCGAATTTCTGTAACTTCACTCATCTCTACTAGAAACATCTGAGATGATCAGGAGAAATGGAAGACCCTCAGAGCTAAATCTCAAATGTCATAGCCAGTGGTCTGAATACTTATGTCCGTGCAACATTTTAGTTTGTTTACTTAAATGGGAACGCCGTTGGAAGATTTATTTATTTATATATAATTTTTTTTAAATCAACTGGTGCCAGAAAGTTAAACAGATTTGTAAATGACTTCTATTAAAAAATCTTAATCCTTCCAGTACTTATTAGTGGCTGTATACTACAGAGGAAATTCTTTTCTTTCTGGATTTCTTTTCTATCACAACCACAGTGCTCTCTGCTGACCTCTGCTGTCCATTTTAGGAACTGTCAAGAGCAGCATATGTTTGCTATGGGGATTTTCTCCTGCTCTGGACAGTTCCTGACGTCGACATAGGTGTCAGCAGAGGCAGAAAAGTAGTGACAGAAAAGATAAGTTTCTTCTGTAGAATAGTCACTAAGAAGTACTGGAAAGATTAAGATATTTTAATAAAAGTAATTTACAAATCTGTTCAACTTTTTGGCATGAGTTGATTAATATAATCTCAATTTCTAAAATTCTATCTTCAGGTTTTCCTTGAGTGCGGAAGCATTGCGTTTTTTTTTCTTCACAAATCGAAAGGGTCTGAAAACATTCCAAATGCATTGTATATCACACAGGTTAAAAACATTTTTCATCACTTAGTCCAGATACTTTACCAGTATTTTAGTTCTTTGGTGTATACCAATTACACAGGTTTCAGAGAAGGTAATGATGTTGGAGATCTTTGTGATTGTTTTGTCAATTTCATAAGCAATTCTTAGCATCTCAGTAGCAGAGAACATAACTTTTTTGACTTCCCTTCATATCTCTGAAGAGTTCTCGATGTGTTTTGCTTTCACACCTTACCTAGTGATATTCCTATGATATTCTTATTTGAGCCTTTTCTACATTTAACCCAGTATCATGTTAATTTTATGAATTGCATTGGTCCAAACACTTGTTTCCTATCCCTCACCCCGTCAATCTTGGTGTTATCTTCAGGTGTCCTTGTATATTCTTTTCAGGTCTATGTCCTTTAACCCTGGTACTACCTCAGTGTGGACACGTCAAGTTAGATCTCTCCTTTACGTAATGACTTGAATCCAAAAAAGTTCTACCAGTTCAAGCCAAATCTGACCTGTCTCTGCCTTCCATCTTCCCTCCTGTTCTGTCTGCTTGGCAGCACATGCGTTGTTGCTGGATCCTTACACTGTCATTTATGAGACTGTAAATAAGAAATGTAAATTTTGGTCTTATTTTTGTGTTGACTATAACTACTTGTTTTTCTACAGAATTCTGTGCCGTCTTTCTACTACACGAAGATACTTCAGTCTTCCACGTTCTCGGGACATTCTCCTTTTTATTTCTCTTCTTGCCATGAACCGGAACAATAACATGGCAAGGCCCTATTCTCAGTCTTCTTTAGGCAGAGACACGATGAACGTCGGTCCCAGTTCTAAGTTAGGTCAGACAGGCTCTCGTGGCTTTATGTCCGGTCCTTCCTCCAAAAATCTGCCATCTATATTTAATCTCGGCGGCAGAGGTCCTCCCTTACCACCTCCTCCTCCACATAGGGATGAACCCAATCAGGCCAAGATCTTGGCCAGCTTTGGTCTGTCCTCTAGGGACTTGGATGAATTGAGTCGCTATCCTGAGGAGAAGATTACTCCTGAAAGTTTACCACAACTTATTCAGCAGATTAAGAGGAGGAGGTCAGAAGACATGAGCATGTTGAGTTACAGAGAGAGAATTCCTCGAGAGCCATTGAGAGCATCTAGCAGTGACTGGGATGATGACATAAGACCCTTCAGAAGAGAGAGTTTTGATCGCTCATCTGGTCTCGACCATGTGGTCGATTATGACCATGGGAGCCGCTCTAGAGAGCCTGCTTATCGCGAAAGACTGGATTTAGATGACCACATGAGAGATCGGGAAAGGTTTAGAGAAGACCGTTACCTATCTGATACTCCTCCTTTCCGTAAACTTGGCTCGGACTTTGAGCCCATGGGCTACAGCCAACAACAAGAACGATCTGTCTTTGAAAAGACAAGAGGAATGCCATCTATTAGAAATGTTGATGATTTCCATGGACTATTGCCAAAAGAATTCCCCCATCTCTGTTCCCTCTGTGACATCCCAATACATGCTAAGAAGGTGAGTTCCTACCTCGGTAGCTTATTTTGCCCATAAAACTTTGTCAAAGCCGTAATAGATCTTATGCTTTGAGTTCACTCAGACCTTAAAGTTTTCTACTTAGAACTGGTATATTCACACAGGAGAAACATTCATACTTGGTCTGCGTAATGCGTATGTTCACCTACCAAAATCCACTTTTGTCTGCAAACTCTTCCGCTCCGTTTTCCTTTTTAAATGGCATTCCCTCTTGAGTCTTATCTGTGTTGGCAAAGTCCATAGCACATTGTTCTATATGAGTGTAATTGTTCCAAAATACTTTAACTTCCTCTTGATCCCAATCTCTATTGGAATGTATTGCACTATTCTGTATTAGATGGGGTGTGATGTCTACCTGGAGGAAACTCAACATGGTTATCGGTCGTAGAGGTCTTTAAGTCCCTCCAAAGGTTCCATGTCCCTCTGAGATCATATGTCATCAGAGCAAAATAGTAACTTACGACCTTGATAAAAACAAAACTACACAATGGGGAAGCCATCCCTATATTGATGATCGCACATTAGATGTCACTTCTACCTTCCTGTTTATAGGTTAAGTAATTTTGGGTGGGTGGCCATACTGAGGGCATTGTTAAATCCATTTTGAGCTCTCTTGGCCATGCATTCTGCTCGGTAGATTATATTTCCCATCAATTATTTTTGCTACTTTTCCAAAGGGAGAGTGTCTGTCTCTATTTCATACTTGACATAAGCCCCAAGAATTTCCCATATTTTGCACTTATTTCTAAGATGTTCCATCAAAATTTCTCATTTTACACATGGACACATTTTACAATTCCCCTTTTGTATGACTTTTTGGCTGGATGGTAATTCAGGGTCATCTCTTACATCCTTGTGTTCTACAAACGCTTTAGATTTTGAGGTGTTTTTTTTTTTTTTCTCCGCCTTGATCACCACCGTTACCTCTAGCATTGTGATCTTAAGTATGTTTCCTAATCACAACGTATCTAGATTAGGCTTCACTAAAGCGATATTTTCTATGGCATAAAGAGAAGCGAATGAAAGTGTCGGAATGATTATAGTGCTGCTTATTATGGAAACCCCTTTTCTTCTGAGATGACTACAGCATATTCACAGGTTGCCTGAGGTTCTTGCCTCGTGTCTCTCACACACACACATGCACACACACTCTTTAAAGTGTACCTGTCATTAACAAAAACATTTTATATAATGTAGATAATACCATTATATGTATATTTGTAATATATATTAATAAAAAAAATGTGTATTTTTGGGTGAAAAAATGCTGCCCCTGCAGTTTTGCCTATGTGTCTCTGAGGGAACCAAATGCAGGAAGTGAGGGCGGGACAAGCAGGGCTCTGTGCAGGCTCCTGGCTTGTCAATCATCCTGCTGTGTGAGCCGGGGGCATGTTACAGAGCCTCACTGCACAGAGCCCTGCTTGTCCACCCACACTTTCTGTATTTGGATTCCTCACAGACACATACATTATATAACTGCAGGTGCAAAAATATGCACATTTTTTAACCAATTTATATTACAAATATACACTGCTCAAAAAAAATAAAGGTAACACTTAACACAAAGTAACTCCAAGTCAATTACATTTCTGTGAAATCCCACTGTCCACTCAGGAAGAAACATTGATTGACAATCAATTTCACATGCTGTTGTACAAATGAACAGACAACAGGTGGAAATTATAGGCAATTAACAAGGAGTGGTTCTGCAGGTGGTGACCACAGACCACTTCTCTGTTTCTATGCTTCCTGGCTGACGTTTTTGTTACTATTGAATGCTGGCGATGCTTTCACTCTAGTGGTAGCATGAGACAGAGTCTACAACCCACACAAGTGGCTCAGGTAGTGGAGCTCATCCAGGATGGCACGTTAATGCGAGCTGTGGCGAGAAGGTTTTCTGTGTCTGTCAGCATAGTGTCCAGAGCATGGAGGCGCTACCAGGAGACAGGCCAGTACATCAGGGGATGTGGAGGAGGCCACAGGAGGAGTACTGCCAGAGCCCTGCAAAATTATCTCCAGCAAGCCACAAATGTGCATGTCCACTCAAACGGTCAGAAACAGACTCCATGAGGGTGGTATGAGGGCCCGACATCCACAGGTGGGGATTGTGCTTACAGCCCAACACCGTGCAGGATGTTTGGCGTTTGCCAGAGAACACAATGATTGGCAAATTTGCCACTGGCGCCCTGTGCTCTTCACAGACAAAAGCAGGTTCACACTGAGCACATGTGACAGACATGACAGTCTGGAGATGCCGTAGAGAACGTTCTGCTGCCTGCAACATCCTCCAGCATGACCGGTTTGGCGGTGGGTCAGTAATGGTGTGGGGTGGCATTTCTTTGGGGGGGCCGCACAGCCCTCCATGTGCTTGCCAGAGGTAGCCTGACTGCCATTAGGTACCAAGATGAGATCCTCAGACCCTTGTGAGACCATATGCTGGTGCGGTTGGCCCTGGGTTCCTCATAATGCAAGACAATGCTAGACCTCATGTGGCTGGAATGTGTCAGCAGTTCCTACAAGAGGAAGGCCTTGATGCTATGGACTGGCCGCCCATTCCCCAGACCTGAAGTCTATTGAGCACATCTGGGACATCATGTCTCGCTCCATCCACCACAGACTCGTCCAGGAGTTGGCGGATGCTTTAGTCCAGGTCTGGGAGGACATCCCTCAGGAGACCATCCTCCACCTCATCAGGATCATGCCCAGGCATTGTAGGGAGGTCATACGGGCACGTGGAGGCCACACACACTACTGAGCCTCATTGTGACTTGTTTTAAGGACATTACATAAAGTTGGATCAGCCTGTAGTTTGGTTTTCCACTTTGATTTTGAGTGTGACTCCATATCCAGACCTCCATGGGTTGATAAATTTGATTTCCATTGATAATTTTTGGGAGATTTTGTTGTCAGCACATTCAACTAACTATGTGAAGACGAAAGTATTTCATACGATTAGTTCTTTCAGATTTAGGATGTGTTGTCTTATTGTTCCCTTTATTTTTTGAGCAGTGTACAAATAATGGTATTATCTACATTATATAAAAAGTTTTTGTTAATGACAGGTACACTTTAATGGTAGATGCAATGGAAGCTACAGACTGAATGTAGGTGGCCACATGTTTCTGTAGCTTCCTTCCTTCACTCTTCATCTGCCTTAAAGGGATTGTCCATGATCAGGAAAACATGTCTGTCTAAAAAAAAGTTCTACATCTTTCCTCTGGTTTTGTGTAGTATTGCAGCTAAGTCTGTTACTTTAGTAGAACTAAGCAGCAGTAACAGGCACACTGAAGACAAATGTCTGTTTCTAAAAGGGTCATGTTGTTCTAATTTTGGACAACCCCTTTAACTGGCAGTACTGTTCTCCTGATGGGTAAGCACCTCCAGCTATAAGACACTTATGGCATAGCCTATGGACAAATATAATTTTCATTTGCCCACCTATTGTTACATGATTAGAGAAGGTGGTTAATTGGTGAAGTCTTAAACCTGCTCCTCATTTTGAAACATTTGTTTCCCTCCCTAGTTCTCATAACACTTGTACTGTAATACTGATGATTTCTCCTTTGTAGGGCTGGCATGAGCATATTAATGGCCCAACTCATAGAAGACATCGTATGCTGCTGCTCGAAGTGTAAGTTCAGTATTTTTGATCATGTTTGTGTTTTGTCATAAATTTCATTGCCAAAAGAAAAGAATCTAAAAGATTTATTTGTAGGAAACAGATTTCGGCGCAATTGGGACTAAAGGGGTAAAGTTTCCTTTTAAAGGGGTACTCCGCTGCTCAGCGTTTGGAACAAATGCTGGAGCCAGTGCCGGGAGTTCATGACGTCATAGCCCCACCCCCTCATGATGTCGCCCCCTCAATGCAAGTTTATTGGAGGGGGCATGACAGCCATATAAATAAAGCCGAATAAGTAAAATTTTCCAGAAGAATAAATAACTGTCTCTCTGCTGCCACCTATTGGAGGTAGTGTTCCTGCTTAGCATCACCTGACCCTTTAAAGGGAATGTCACCAAATGTGATTGAGAGAGACAATATTTTTTTTTAGAGGTTAAATTATTTTTTTCACATTTTTTTTAAATATTTTATAGTGTAGTTTTTTTCAACTCCAATGTCACCATTTTGTTGGTGTCTGAAGAGTGGTAAAGAACAGACTAGATGTCTCTTGATAGGTCACTGCTTCTCAGGGACGTCAAGAAAATGGTGCTGGCTCCCCCTTTCATTTCATCTAGCCTGTGCTATATAGTCCAGGCTAGATGAACACTTTCAGTCTTAACTTTCTTATACCCTCTGCCTGCCATAAAGCAACTGTGTAGGTGTTGTGAAGTGACACACCATAAAGATGCTACAGTAATGGCAGCCCCCAGTACACACTTTATTAATACATTAAAACTACATTGTCCTCAAACTAAATACATAAATGAAATGCTTTATCTTGAAAGAATAATCTTATTTATAAAAAATAAAAATAAAATGTCACATTCCCTTTTAAAGCACCATGGAGATTTGGCACGCGTTTCGGGTTCTTTCCCCTTTGTTAGTACAGAAGTTTCCTATGTCAAAGATTTTTGAAGACCTGTGGCCAGTTAAAAAAAAAAAAATATATATATATATATATATATATATATATATAATCGATAAATGGCTTAGGTTGCCCTGATTTCATAACCCTTTTTACAGTACGTCCTTCTGTTATCTGAGATATGGGGGTTTATATTTTAAGGGAAGTCAGATGGGTGTAAACTTAATTTTAAAAATTGGAGTGACTGGGTGTGCGTTTTACATTGAGTAACATGTATGCCTAATACACACACCCCTGAGCGTATAATCACACCCATCACCTAATAGTCACTCCCAATTAAAATAAAGTTCATGCCCATCTCAAGAATGGGAGGTTGTAACTGTAAAAAGGTATTTGATCAAGACTCCCTAAGCTTTTTAACCCCTTATGGACATAAATGTACATCCTTATTCGCTGGGACTTGGCGCACCAGGTGCTCGTATCATGCACCGTAGGTCCCCACGGCTATCAGCAACCAGGGACCCGCTGGCAATGGCAGACACTCAGATGTCTTTGGGTGTGTGTCTTTCTGAACAGCATAAAACTAGAGGAAAGGGTTACAGAGCAGGGCTACCAGACTTGCTCCCAAGAGCAGTGAGTCAGCAGAGTGAGGGAGCAATCAGTCGTCATGCACCGTGCAGGCAAGAGAAAGACACCCCCCCCCTCTGGGAAGATGAAAGACAGTGATCAGCTGTAATATACAATTTTTTTTTTTTTTTTGTGAAAGATCTGATAGAGACATAAAAATGACATGTGCATGATCATGATGAGGTACTGAGTAATATAGCAGCAGTTTTTTGTGGGATCTGACCAACGCTTTAAGTTCTGTTTAATAAGCTTAAAGTTAAAAAAGAAAACAAAGCTAATTTAGCAAAATAGTCATAAATTAAAAATGATTTCCAAGTGCTTCAGAAATGTATCCCTTATCCGCGATCTCCCATAGGAGGCCCTGAGCTGGTACAGACTCGCCCCCTCCATTCATTTCTAAGGGAAAAGGAACACTGTCTCCGCCTCTCACTTAGAGATGACTGGAGAGGGAGTGTTTCGACCAGCAGTCGTGCTGGGTACGAAACGCGCTCTAGCAGTACATTGCGGTGCCAGAAATCCTCCTGCTGATAGGGGATATATTTCTTGGCACTCGACATCTTTAAACACCGTACATATAGATGGTAAATACCATGGTTCAATAGAGGACCACTCACTCCGCTACTCGATCCAGAGGGCATCACTGTTTTCAGTCCTGTGATTAATGTTGTGTTTTAAATGTGCAGCACATTCTTACTGTCAAAATGACAAAAAACGAGAGGGAGGGCTATTGAAGGAGTACTGTAGTGGGATGTAACGAATTCCCTTATCCGTAGGATAGGGGATAAGTTAGACCACGAGGGCTCAGACCGATGGGACCCAGACACAATCTCCTGTACAGGGCCGCATGGAATACATGGAGGGGGCATGTCAGCCGCCACGTCATGGACGGAATACCCCCTTACTGCCGTTTGCCACGGCCCTATACAGGTGATTGTGAGGGGTCGCACAGTCGGACCCCCCTGCAATCTCTAATTCTCCTTAGAATGGGGATAAGTTATTCCAGTAAAAAAATATTTTTTTTTTTTTTTTTTTTAAATCAACTGGCTCCAGAAAGTTAGATTTGTAAATTACTTCTATTAAAAAATCTTAAACATTCCAGTAGTTATCAGCTGCTGAAGTTGAGTTGTTTTCTGTGACCACAGTGCTCTGCTGACACCTGTCTCGGGAACTGCACAGAGTAGGAGCAAATCCCCATAGCAAACCTCTAGTGCTTCGGACAGTTCCTGAGACAAGCAGAGGTGTCAGCAGAGAGCACTGATCAGACAGAAAATAACTCAACTTCAGCAGCTGCTAAGTACTGGAAGGATCATTATTTTTTAATAGAAGTAATTTACAAATCTGTTTAACTTCCTGGAGCCAGTTGATATTTTATTTATTTTATATATATATATATATATATATATATATATATATATATATATATATATATATATATTATATATTATATATTTTGGGACTTAAAAACTGGAGTCAGAAATTTGGAGTGTAATGTTGTTTTTTTTTTTTTATTTTAAAATCTAGATATCCAGAGTGGCGTGGACATGGAATGTAAGTATCACTAACCTGTAATATGTGTCAGTCTGTTCACATGACCATTTCTCATTGGTTCTATATCTGCAAGTAATGCCTTCTGGTTTATGGGGGATTTTGTTCTCATTTTTTGTCTAAAAGTTATAGAATAAAAATGAATATATTTTGCAGGGGGGAGAATTTCATGCTGCAGCAGTCTACGAATCATGCACCAGGAATATTGGGACCACCGCCGCCAAAATCCTTATTGTCTATGGGGGGCGCACCTGATGGAAGACATGGACCCCCAAGGCCTCACCTAGGTGTGTAAGACTTGACTAACTTAATTGCCCTGTGACTCTTTATAGCAATCTGGGAGCCTTCTGCTGTTGCAAAACTACAACTCCCAGCATGCCTGGACAGCCGAAGGCTGTCCAGGCATGCTAGGATTTGTAGTTTTGCAACAGCTGGAGACACCCTAAAGGCAGCTTTAATGCTTAAAAGGGTCCTCTTCCCCTAGACATCTTAAACCCTATCTAAACGATGGGGGGGATGAGATGTCTGATCGCGGGGGTCCAGCCTCTGGGACCCCCTACAATCTCTGTGCAGCTCCTGGCTTTCTGAACATTGGTTTAAGAACGCTTGGTGTGGGCCGCTGTGGTTGACCCCACTCCCCCTCCATTCAAGTTTATGGTAGGGGGCGTGGTGTGACACTACGGCCAACCCAACCAAGCGTTCTGAACAATAATGTTCAGATCGCAGGGGTCACAGATGCCCCATCCCAGCGATCAGACATCTTATGCCTCTATCTTTTGCACAGGGGATAAGAGGTCTGGTGGCGGAGTAAATTTTCCCTGTGGTGGTGCATTACGTTACTGTACATTCTTGTATTTCAGGAATGGAAGATCTTGGCCCAAGACGTGGTCCGAATAGAATGGTAAGCGCAACTTTAGTTTAAGGGACTCTTCTGCCACTTTCTCTTTCACCCAGTCTATCGTGGGGAGGCACTTCAAAATGCTCAGCAGAACTAATGCTAAAGCAGCTATCCAGCCCCAATTTAGGATTAGGTGTGTGTTTTCTTCTAATGGGCATGATGCCTGCCGAGTGTCTGATCACGCTTAAAGGGGTACTCCGCCCCTAGACATCTTATCCTCTATCCAAAGGATAGGGGATAAGATGTCTGATTGCAGTGGTCCTGCCACTGGGGACCCTCGCGATCTCCCTGCTGCACCCGGCGTTCATTTAGAGCTATGGATAGGGGATGAGATGTCTAGGATCCGAGTACGCCTTTAACCCCTTCCCGACATTTTATGTACAGGCGAGTCGTAATTTTGGTTTGAGTATGGAGGACGTTCAGGAGGTAAACATGCTCCATACCAAATTAGTGCTGAATGCTATACCCAGCTGTTAGTGACCAACAGTGGAGATCCAACTTAGGCTGGGTTCATACTACGGTTCCCGTATATGGCTGGGAGGAGGGGTGGGCGGGGCTTAATCACGGCGCCCGCACTCAGCCGTATTCGGGAACCATAGTTAATGTATGTCTGAGCCAACCGGAGTGAACCGCAGCCTCCGGTCGGCTGCTTTTTCGGCCGTATGCGGTTTCCCGACCGCAGGCAAAAACGTGGTCGACTATATATAGATATATATATATATACATATACACACATACATATACATACACACAGTTTTGCAACATCTGGAGGTCCGCAGGTTGTAGACCACTGTTAAAGGAAGTTGTACTCACTGTACAAGTTGTACTCACTCCCCGCAGCTCCGGACCAGTCACCGCTGCACTGGATGTCGCTGTCCCCGGGGTGTCCCCGATGCTCCGGCAAGGCCTCTGCTTCCCCGGCATCCTCGCTCTCCTTCGCCGCCATCACGTCGCTACGCACGCCGCTCCTATTGGATGACAGGATGGCATGCACAGCTACGCGTTGACGACGATGGAGAGCGCCGACGATGTAGGGGATCCCGAAGAGGGCGCGCCGGAGCCCCGAGGACAGGTAAGAGACATCACCGGAGCTCACGGGGCACCGTAAACGGCTATCCTGCAGGAGCTGAAGCAGTCAGCGCTGCCTGATAGCCGTTTATGCGATGGCCCCGACATAAAAAAGCATCGTATGTTGATTCTGCCTTCAACATGCGATGGCCTCTGAGAGACCATCGTATGGGGAAATGATCGTATGTCGGGGCCATCGTAGGTCGGGGGGGTCACTGTATCTAGCTAGCTATCTAGGTAAACACTAGTGTAGAGAAAACTGCATTATCCTGGTCCCTGGGCATCTCGTTTCTTCTTATGTTCAGGGTAGAGGTCAGGACAATTCTGTATCAAACCACTAGAAAAAGAAATGGAGGCATTTAAACATATAAAATGTTTAAAGCTTTATTGGTATATTTTACATTAAAAAGGAAGAATTCTACCCAATGGGGATAAAACCAAACGAGTGCCGCTCAGATGTCACAACCACTGCCTCTATACATCAATAGTAACAAAATAAGCGATCACCCCAAAGCGGCGTTTCGGCAAACCTTTGAAAAGTAAAGCTTTATATATTTTGTGATTAAAACTGTTTAAATGCCTCCATTTCTTTTTCTTGTGGTTTGATATGCATTTGGGAGATTTATATAGCGATCTCTATTGGGCGGGTATGTATAACTTACACTTAGTAATGATACTTGCCTAGATACCCACCTTAATTCTGTTCTCTCTCTAAACAGGGAGGCGGAAGAGTTGTTCATATCATAAACTTTGAGCGTGGCCGGAATCTGAAGAACCAGCTTCTCAGACTTGCAGAACCTTTTGGGGAAATCACCAATTATCTGATCTTGAACAAAATGAATGAGGTATGTATGGTTGGGAGTGGGGGGGGAAATAACTTATCTGCTGGTAGAAGTGTGTTACCAGTTTGCAATGGCTGCCTGTACGTGATCTAACTAGATAAATTACCTTACATGTCTTGCATAGGTATTAGAGATGAGCGAACTTCCAGTAAATTCGATTCGTCACGAACTTCTCGGCTCGGCAGTTGATGACTTTTCCTGCATAAATTAGTTCAGCTTTCAGGTGCTCCCATGGGCTGGAAACGGTGGATACAGTCCTAGGAGACTTTCCTGGGAATGTATCCACCTTTTCCAGCCCACCGGAGCACCGGAAGGCTGAACTAATTTACGCAGGATAAGTCATCAGCTGCCGAGCCGAGAAGTTCGTGACGAATCGAATTTACTGGAAGTTTGCTCATCTCTAATAGGTATAGTAGGCTTTAAACTGAACATTTGGTACTAGATCCTGTTGCTAACCTTTTTATTTATTTTTTCCCTTCAATTTAAAGGCATTCATTGAGATGTCCAATGCAAATGATGCTATGGCTGTAGTTGATTATTACAGTACAAGTCAAGCCATTGTTATGGGAAAGCCTGTCCGCGTCCACTTGTCTCAAAAGTATAAACGTATTAAGGTAAGCTCTCGCCTGCAAAAACTGCTCCACCATAACCTATCATATGAAAACCATGTCTAGTGCATCGTGTGGGCATGAATATGTGGGACTGTACCTGGTTTATTCTGTGTTGGCAAATGGGTGGTAACATCTAGAGATGAGCGAACTTACAGTAAATTCTATTCGTCATGAACTTCTCGGCTCGGCAGTTGATGACTTACCCTGCATAAATTAGTTCAGCTTTCCGGTGCTCCGGTGGGCTGGAAAAGGTGGATACAGTCCTAGGAAAGAGTCTCCTAGGACTGTATCCACCTTTTCCAGCTCATGGGAGCACCGGAAAGCTGAACTAATTTATGCAGGAAAAGTAATCAACTGCCGAGCTGAGAAGTTCGTGACGTATCGAATTTACTGTAAGTTCGCTCATCTCTAATAACATCCAGTTTTCAATGAATTCACACACTTCCTGGTGAGATAAGTTAAGGGGGGGGGGGGGGTGTTATACCTCTTTTAAAATGTACTTGTCGTCAACAAAAACTTTATATAGTGTAGATGATACAATTATGTTTATTTGTAAAATACATTGGTTAAAAAATGTGTATATTTATGGGTGAAAAAAAAATGCTGTCCCTGCGGCTATTGCCTGTGAGGAGTCCGAATACAGAAAGTGAGGACAGGCAGGGCTCTGTGCAGGCGCCCGGCTTGTCAGTCATCCTCATATAAGGTATTTTAATGCATTTGAAGCATTAAAAAGATGGATAACTTCTTTAAAATCTGACTGTTTTTTTAAATATTGTACATTTCTTCAGAAATTAGAACAGAAGCCTGACACACAATCTGATCAGAAAAAGACAGAACCCGGCCGCGTTGTTCATCTTAGTAGACTACCCAGTTATGGCTACAAAGATGCTGCACTCCTTAAGCTTGCCGAGAACTTCGGGAAAGTGAAGACCTATATTCTGATGAGAGTCAGAAACCAGGTGAGGTTACAGAAGGGACTCATTGTGTAGGTGTCTTTAGGCCAGTGTTTCCCAATCGGAGTGCCTCCAGCTGTTGCAAAACTACAACTCCCAGCATGGCCGGACAGCCTTTGGCTGTTCGGGCATGCTGGGAGTTGTAGTTTTGCAACAATTGGAGCCACCCTGGTTGGGGAAACTGCTTTAGCCTTTACTGCTAAGACATTAAGTCACTTTTTTTTTTTTTTTTTTTTGTTTTTTAGGCTTTTATTGAAATGGAGAAGGCGGAAGATGCTCAGAACATGGTAAAGCAGTGTGAGATAGTCCCTCTGGTGTTCCACGAAAGAACTTTGAAAGTTGACCTGTCGGAAAGATACAAGAAGCTTGTTTTAAGGGTAAGCATTGCAGTGTTGCAGAAAGATTCACTTAACTATTGGAATATTTAGCCATGTTAGAGCGGTTATCCGGGGAAAAAACAGAGATAGATATATATAGCGAGAGAGAGATTTATTTTTTTTGCAATGTTATAGCTCCCATAGGGGGCTATAACACTGCACACACTGATCTTACATTGTTCAATGGTTTCTCATAGGAAAGGATTCTGCCGCTTGACTGCTCATGCCTGGATCTCAGGCACTGACCAGTCATTCGGCGATCGGACACCAGGAGTCAAGGTAGGAGACCCTCCTTGTGTCCCAGAGCTGTTCGGGATGCCGCGATTTCGCCACGGACATCCCGAACAGCCCCCTGAGCTAACCGGCAGTGATTTACTTTCACTTTGAATGCCGCGTCTAAAGGGTTAATGGCGCACGGCACTGCGATCAGTGCTGCGCGCTATTAGCCATGGGTCCCGGCTGTTGTTAGAGAAAGGGAAAGGACTCGGAACGTACCGGTACGTCCTTGGTCCTTAAGAGGTTAATAGTTCAGGCATTTACGCACGCGGCAGTGACACGTAATCACATTTATTCTTTTTTTTTTTATTGCCACTTTTTACTTGCTACCCGTAGCAACCGGGACCCACAGGGTTTAACCCGTTCTCCGCTCGTGAGAATGGTTTAAACCACGTTAGCGGGACTCAGGAGTAGTTACGCCATGAGTCCTTAAGTGGTTAATGGGGTAATCCGCCCCTAGACATCTTATCCCCTATCTAAAGGATAGGGATAAGCTGTCTGATCGCGGGGACCTCCGATATGTGGGGCGGAAGCTTGTGATGTCATGGCCACACCCCCTCAATGCAAGTCTATGGGAGAGGCGTGGTGGCAGTCACTCCCCCTCCCATAGACTTGCATTGAGGGGGTGTGGCCATGACATCAGTAGCCTCCAGCGCTGTTACCAGACGCTCTAAATGAACGCTGTGCAGCAGGGAGATCACCAGCGGCGGGACCCCCCGCGATCAGACATCTTATCCCCTATCCAAAGGATAGGGGATAAGATGTCTAGGGGCACAGTACCCCTTTAAAGACCATTTCCATATATATATATCTCTGTGCAGGCATTTACCTTACCCATGCCCTTACACCAGGGGTTTGTAGGAAGCTCGCATGATATTGGCTTCCACTGTATTCTTCTTCCCAAAAATCTACATAGCCCTCTGCGTAGCCATTAATGTGTAAGAAAAGAGCTTCTGAGGTTCCCCATTGTGAGCTCCGTGTCACAGCAAAGACAGACAGGAATGTCCATGGAGTGGGGTCCGAATTGTAGGTTGTGTTTTTTTTTTTTTTTTTTTTTTTTTTTTTTTTTTTTATGCTGCAGCTTTCTTTACACTGTTTTTCTTTCCAGATCCCAAACAAACTTATTGACCAGAAAGAAAAGAACCGGTAACTATTCCTCTTTTGTATGTTTATTTAATCCCGGGTACATCTGCATAGATTTTCTATATTTTCCTCTTAATTTCTTATTTACGGTTATGATGAAATGTTTGCAGTTACCAAATACTGTGGTTGGGATTGTACTCTTGAAATTTTTTTTTTTTTTCCTGCTGCCTCCCTCCCACAGTTTTTGCATTTAGAAATCTTGCCTAATATATATTGGCCACGGACATAGAATAATTTGGCAGATGGCTACTGTCTGACTTTTCACTATATCTCCAGACAACAGGGGTACTCCGGAGGAAAAGATTTTCACATCAACTGGTGCCAAAAAGTTAAACAGATTTGTAAATTACTTCTATGTAAAAATCTTAATCCTTCCAGTACTTATCAGCTGCTGTATGCTCCACAGGAAGTTGTGTAGTTCTTTCCAGTCTGACCACAGTGCTCTCTGCTGACACCTCTGTCCATATCTGGAACTGTCCGGAGTAGTAGAGGTTTCCTATGGGGATTTGCTCCTACTCTGGACAGTTCCTGACACAGCAAAGGAAACTGGACTGAAAAGAACTACACAACTTCCTTTTGTAGCATACAGCAGCTAAGTACTGCAAGGATTAAGATTTTTACATAAAAGTAATTTGCAAATCTTTGTGACGTGAAAAAATACTTCATCTCACCTCTACTGCCAGAAAAACTGTGCACAGATTGGTGTGAACAAACTCCGGAATAGCCTGCAAATAATAGCGAAAGTCCCTCTGACCTGGAATATCTTCTTTGGCGCCCATTTGCTGTCTATTTAATATCCATTTTTATTTTTCCTATATACATCTGCAATCTGAAGAAGGGATATGCTGATCCTGAAACGCGTCATTGCCTGCATGCTTTTTAAAATAGTTTTATTATTACATTTAAATAAACTATTTTACTGTAACCTACGTCTTCCCTGAACCATCTTTGGACCGAGCAGCGCCGGATACAAGGGCCTTCTTTTTCTCCTTCCTCTTTATTTCAAGACCACCACGACATAACAGGATTAACCCCTTAAGGACGCAGGACGTAAATGTACGTCCTGGTGCGGTGGTACTTAACGCACCAGGACGTACATTTACGTCCTGTGCATAACCGCGGGCATCGGAGCGATGCCCGTGTCATGCGCGGCTGATCCCGGCTGCTGATCGCAGCCAGGGACCCGCCGGCAATGGCCGACGCCCGCGATCTCGCGGGCGTCCGCCATTAACCCCTCAGGTGCCGGGATCAATACAGATCCCGGCATCTGCGGCAGTGCGCGATTTGAATGAATGATCGGATCGCCCGCAGCGCTGCTGCGGGGATCCGATCATTCATAACGCCGCACGGAGGTCCCCTCATCTTCCTCCGTGCGGCTCCCGGCGTCTCCTGCTCTGGTCTGTGATCGAGCAGACCAGAGCAGAAGATGACCGAAAACACTGATCTGTTCTATGTCCTATACATAGAACAGATCAGTATTAGCAATCATGGTATTGCTATGAATAGTCCCCTATGGGGACTATTCAAGTGTAAAAAAATTTTCAAAAAAATGTAAAAGTAAAAAAAAAGTGAATCCCCTCCCCCAATAAAAAAGTTAAATGTCCGTTTTTTCCTATTTTACCCCCAAAAAGCGTAAAAATTTTTTTTTATAGACACATTTGGTATCGCCGCGTGCGTAAATGTCCGAACTATTAAAATAAAATGTTAATGATCCCGTACGGTTAACGGCGTGAACGAAAAAAAAAAGTCCAAAATTCCTACTTTTTTAATACATTTTATTAAAAAAAAAAAATTATAAAAAATGTATTAAAAGTTTTTTATATGCAAATGTGGTATCAAAAAAAGTACAGATCATGGCGCAAAAAATGAGCCCCCATACTGCCGCTTATACGGAAAAATAAAAAAGTTATAGGTCATCAAAATAAAGGGATTATAAACGTACTAATTTGGTTAAAAAGTTTGATTTTTTTAAGCGCAACAATAATATAAAAGTATGTAATAATGGGTATCATTTTAATCGTATTGACCCTCAGAATAAAGAACACACATCATTTTTACCATAAATTGTACGGTGTGAAAACGAAACCTTCCAAAATTAGCAAAATTGCGTTTTTCGTTTTAATTTCCCCACAAAAATAGTGTTTTTTGGTTGCGCCATGCATTTTATGATATAATGAGTGATGTCATTACAAAGGACAACTGGTCGCGCAAAAAACAAGCCCTCATACTAGTCTGTGGATGAAAATATAAGAGTTATGATTTTTAGAAGGCGAGGAGGAAAAAATGAAAACGTAAAAATTAAATTGTCTGAGTCCTTAAGGCCAAAATGGGCTGAGTCTTTAAGGGGTTAAAGTAACGCGTTTCAGACTGTCTTGCCAGCCTTACTCATACATGGCAAGATCGGCTGAAACGCGTTACTTTTATCCTGTTATGTCGTGATGACTTGAAATAAAGAACTTTTATTGCACAAGCATTTGCGCCGGCCTTCCGCTATAATTGACAAATTGAGTGTTGCTCTATTGCAGTGTTTTTCAACCTGGGTGCCTCCAGCTATTGCAGAAACAAAAATTTCCAGCATTCCTGGATAGCCTTTGGCTATCCAGACATGCTGGGAGTTGTAGTTTTGCAACAGCTGGAGTCACGCTGATTGGAAAACACTGCTCTATTGAATGATTTGTCATTGGTGTTTTTTTTTTTTCTTAATTTTTTTTCCAATTAATATCATAGGAAGAGGGGTCATTCTCCAGATGTCAAAGAGGGTGTCAAGGGGAAGCAGAAAAAGACCGAGGGTGCGGAGGAGACAACCGGTGATGAAGATCAGGCTGGAGACGTCACCACCGATGACACCGTTCACACCTCGGAGGAGACAGATCAGAAAGACTTGGTGTCCGATTCATGTGAACCTGAGCTTGTTGAGGAGGAAGAGGAGGAACCCGAGGAGGTTGATGAGGAGGAAGCTGCAGCTCGTCTGGAAACCAATAGCTCTGTGGCAGACGATGAAGAACAAGATGTATCTGGGATGGAAGAAAAAGATGCAGAAGACGAAGACCAAACTGAGGCACAGGAACCGGAACCTTCTGATCCTTCTGACGATGTAGCTGAGGAGAAATTGAAGGTATGTAGAGTAGATGCTGTAGTTCAGTATTTCCCTACCAGGGTGCCTCCAGCTGTTGCAAAACGACAACTCCCAGCATGCCCGGACAGCCAAAGGCTGTCCGGGCATGCTGGGAGTTGTCGTTTTGCAACAGCTGAAGGCACCCTGGTTGGGAAACACTGCTGTAGATATTAAATGGATAGCGAACATTTAGTTCAAAGCTGGCCAGTGGGGTACCCCTTTAATGTTAGAGAGCCCATGGTAGGGTTAGGGAGCTCTGCAAAGGGAGTGTAGTGGTCCAGCTTGTCCATGCATCACACTACAGTGCATACTAATGTGTTGTATGATCTGCCTAGATATGAGATGAAACATTTCTTTAAATGTCGCTGACCTGCTTGTTTTCAGAGAGAATCCAAGTTTTCTGGGAACATAGATGACTTTGTCACGCTGGATGAGGTCGGTGATGAAGAGGATACAGATAAGGTGAAAGCCGCTGTTGTTGGGAAGCCGGCAGGTAAAAGATACAGCAGTTCATTCATGGCCAGCACAAGTGCGGAAGAAGCGGAGATGGAAAATTATGCAGAGCCGGAAGATAGGGAGACCTGCAAACCAGCCGCGAAATCCGAGAGTGCTCCGGCCCAAGAAAGCACAGCGGAAACCAGCACCATCCCAGAACTGGCGAAGGATTATGATCTGCCCCTGTTTGAACCCAACAGGCCTATTGGTAAGTACATGTAGGTCAGTTTTTAGAAGACAAAAGCTTCATGTACATTTGTTCCTGTAAGTCTGTACTTTGTGCGCAGCAATACTGAGGAAGGATCATTACATCTATGGGGGACAAAGTGAATTCCCATCACGACATAGGAGTTGCGGGAAATAAACCGTACGTTTCTCATGTACAAACCTTTTTTGTTTTTGTTTGTTCTTTAAGGAGTCGGCTTTGTGGTACCCAAGACCGGCTTCTACTGCAAGCTGTGTTCATTGTTCTACACCAATGAAGAGGTGGCAAAGGTTACCCATTGCAGTACCTTACCCCACTACCAGAAACTGAAGGTTAGTTGTTACATTTTGGTCCTTTTCAGACATTTTATAACAGTGTGGCAGTAGTTTGAGGCTCGCCTTCTCCTGTTTTGGCAGATCCTTGGATTGCTTAGTTTTGTCTAGACCAGCGGTCTTCAAACTGTGGCCCTCCAGATGTTGCAAAACTACAACTCCCAGCATGCCCGGACAGCCAACGGCTGTCCGGGCATGCTGGGAATTGTAGTTTTGCAACATCTGGAGGGCCACAGTTTGAAGACCGCTGGTTTAGACAAAACCTTGACGACAACCTATTGTGAAACACTTGGATAAATACTCCTAAGCAAACCAGATCTTAGTGCCCAACATTAAAGGGGTATTCTAGGGGGGAATTTTTTTTTTTTTTTTATATATCAACTGGCTCCAGAAAGTTAAACAGATTTGTAAATTACTTCTATTAAAAATCTTACTCATTCCAATAATTATCAGCTGCTGAAGTTGAGTTGTTTTCTGTCTGGCAACACTGCTCTCTGCTGACATCTCTGCTTGTCTCGGGAACTGCACAGAGTAGAAGAGGTTTGCTATGGGGATTTGCTTCTAAACTGGGCGGTTCCCGAGACACGTGTCATCAGAGAGCACTAAGACAGAAAAGAACAACTCAACTTCAGCAGCTCATAAGTACTGAAAGGATTAAAGGGGTACTCCGGCGCTTAGACATCTTATCCCCTATCCAAAGGATAGGGGATAAGATGCCTGATCGCGTGGGTCCCGCCGCTGGGGACCCCCGTGATCTTGCACGCAGCACCCCAGTTAAAATCAGTCCCCGAAGCATGTTCGCTCCGGTTCTGATTACCGGCGACCACAGGGCAGGCGGTGTGTGACGTCACCCCTCCGCCCCCGTGTGACTTCACGCTCCGCCCCTCAATGCAAGCCACAAAATAAATTTTTTTTTTTCTAAAAAGCGGTTAAGATAAAGGGTTCCTTGAAAAAATATATACATATATACACACACATACATGTGTGTATGTATATAATATAGTCTCTACAGGTCTCTCATCCTCAGCCAAGCCAGAACACCCTGCTCTGTACTGACTAGGAGGCAAGCACCCCGAAACAGCTGTCTGCAGATGGGTGCTCTTCCCTTCTGGGGAGAACTGTCTTGGCATAAATCTCAAGCAGCTTCTGAGACTTCGTAACCGGAGCCAGAGCTGATCACAGAGCACGCTACCTTTATATGGTGGCGTGATGAGAAACTTTGCATGCATATATATATATATATATATATATTGTGTGTATATATCGATAGATGGATATATTAAATGTCTGTTTTTTTTTTTTGTTTTTTTTTTCCAAGGAACCATATATCTTATCCAGGGAAAGATGTTAGATATGGAAAATCCAGAAATGGTAAAATCCTGTTTTCGGGCCTGGATTTTTATGGGATTAAAGGGGTTCTCTGGTGCTTACACATCTTAACCCCTATCCAAAGGATAGGGGATAAGATGCCTGATCGCGGGAGTCCCGCCGCTGGGGACCCCCAGGATCATGCACGCGGCACCCCGTTTGTAATCGGACCCGGAGCGTGTTCGCTCCGGGTCTGATTGAGGTAGACCGCAGGGCCGGCGGCGTGTGACGTCACGCCTCCGCCCCCGTGTGACATCACGCTCCGCCCCTCAATGCAAGCCTACGGGAGGGGGCATGATTACAAACGGGGTGCTGCGTGCTTGATCGCGGGCATCCCCAGCTGCGGGACTCCCGCGATCTGGCATCTTTGGATTGGGGATAAGATGTGTAAGTACCGGAGAACCCCTTTAAAAGCAGGTTTGGTAGAGGGGCTTTTCTTGACCACTTCAGGGTTCCAGACTAGCCCAGATCACAGGTGCACACTGGCAGAGGATGACCCCAGAAGCGTGTGCTGCTCAGCCATAGGACAAAGAGAAGCAGGGGGCACCATGACCCCAAACATTGTGCACTGCACTTCTGAGCTCAACAATAACTTTTCTCCAGTTGCAGCGCATGACTGGCCTGTGAGCCCCATAGTAGAGAAAGCCGAGCCGCAGAAAATGCTTGCCTGATATCCTGTGAAGTCCCGCCAGGGGCAGGAATTGGCCAGAAGGTCAGCACTAGAGATGAGCGAACTTACAGTAAATTCTATTCGTCACGAACTTCTCAGCTCGGCGGTTGCTGACTTTTCCTGCATAAATTAGTTCAGCTTTCAGGTGCTCCCGTGGGCTGGAAAAGGTGGATTCAGTTCTAGGAAAGAGTCTCCTAGGACTGTATCCACCTTTTCCAGCCCACCGGAGCACTGGAAAGCTGAACTAATTTATGCAGGATAAGATATCAACTGCCGAGCCGAGAAGTTTGTGACTAATCAAATTTACTGTAAGTTCGCTCATCTCTACACACCGCACTAAAAAAATTCTTCATACTTTACATTTTTGTATTTATATTCTATGTATTTTATTTATTTATTTTTTTCTCTTCTAGAAACTTCGCAACAAGATGTCGGCGAGTCCAGCGAAGAAAAACTAAAAGCCGCACGAAAACGCACACACACAAAATACTTGTTTAATTTGTTCTGTTTAGTTTGCGACATGAAAAAGCCGAGGCTTTATATGACGGCCTGCCAGGTAAATAGTATCTGGGCAGCAATGTCATTTTGGTCTTTGACCTGTAGTCGGTTTACACATCCTAAACGCTGCTCTATTTAAGGGAGGGCAGCCTCTTCCTAGACTCCTCATCTGACCGCTACGTGGCTTTGGCGAGATCTTGACGTTGTTGCCCAGCGGGGTGTTAGGCCCTGGCATTCTCGTCATGCGGCGTTGGCTAAATGTTTCTATGTTTTTAATAGACTTTAACTGCGATTTCTGTGACTTTATTTTATTTTATTTTTCTCCTGAATTTTTGTTTTAAAGACCAATAGATGTTTTTTTTTTGATTGTTTAATCAGTATATAACAAAGCTGTCAATTCTTATTCTTACTGGAAAACCAAAAAGGGTCGTCCATATGTCACCCACTCTCCAAACCACTGTTTCCCAACCAGGGTGCCTGCAGCTGTTGCAAAACTTCAACTCCCAGCATGCCCGGACAGCCTTCGGCTGTCCGGGCATGCTGGGAGTTGTAGTTTTGCAACAGCTGGAGGCACCCTAGTTGGGAAACACTGCTCTAAATATACAAAGCGGCATGCAACCATTATAACAACCCACTTATGTCTACAGTGTGGAAAATCAGCTTCACTGGTGAGACAGAATATTTACAAATTTTTTATTTTAAATTTTTTTTATTTTTTTTAAACACTACCTACTGTCCAAGACTTACAAGAGCCTTCCTTTCTGCTTGTACTGCCTTTGATAACGCTCCCCATTCCTGTACTCTGGCACTTCACTGTTTTATATTGGTTACATCGGGCGGCGTCATAGCAGCCAATCAGGTCTCCCCTTCTTGAGCCTGTGCTAGAGGGTAAAAGACAGATTCCGGTTGGTTGATATGGAGCAATGCGTTAAAAAGGGGTACTCCGGTGGAAAACTTTACTTTTTTTTTTTTAATCAACTGGTGCCAGAAAGTTAAACAAATTTGTAAATGACTTCTATTAAAAAATCTTTACCCTTCCAGTACTTTTTAGCAGCTGTATATGCTACAGAGGAAATCTTTTTTTGAATTTCTTTTTTTTGTCTTGTCCGCAGTGCTCTCTGCTGACACCTCTGTCCGTGTCAGGAACTGTCCAGAGCAGCATAGGTTTTTTTTCTCCTGCTCTGGACAGTTCCTGACACGGACAGTGGTGTCAGCAGAGAACACTGTGGACAACACAAGAAAGAAATTCAAAAAGAAAAATTTCAATTTCTTTGTCTTGTCCACAGTGCTCTCTGCTGACACCACTGTCCGTGTCAGGAACTGTCAAGAGCAGGAGAAAATCCCCCATAGCAAACCTATGCTGCTCTGGACAGTTCCTGACACGGACAGAGGTGTCAGCAGAGAGCACTGTGGACAAGACAAAAATACAATTCAAAAAGAAAAAAAAATTCCTCTGTAGCATACAGCTGCTAAAAAGTACTGGAAGGGTAAAGATTTTTTAATAGAAGTAATTAACAAATTTGTTTAACTTTCTGCCACCAGTTGATTTAAAAAAAAAAAAATTCGACTAGAGTTCCCCTTTAAGCGTTATTATGGAGAGGCTTTTACTAATGCATCCTCTGACATTTCGAGAGTGCGCTAGGCTATGTTCGTGTGTTTCATGATTTTTTTTCAGGAAAGGCTGCGTTTTAGTATTACGTGTTTGGGATTGAGCAGCAATGCCGGATGGATCCCATGGCCAAAAGTGACACTGTAGGGGAAGAAATGGACACTTATTGTTGGTTCCCACCTCTTGA
The DNA here is from genome assembly GCF_029499605.1 of Hyla sarda. NCBI lineage: Eukaryota > Metazoa > Chordata > Amphibia > Anura > Hylidae > Hyla > Hyla sarda. Next base: position 401,846,849 of record NC_079192.1, read on the forward strand.
TCAATATCAGATTGGTTGGAGCCGAACCTCGCACCTCCGCAGTCAGCTAACTGAAGGGACAGTGGTTCTCTAGCAGGTATAGTTCCATACTTCCATTAGAAGGCGCTGTACCTCGTATTGTTGCTCTTTATAGCTTAGGCTGTGTTCACATCATGATTGATGCCTCCAAGGATAAGCAGATGGCGACATACCTGTGCATTCATTTCAATGGCATGAGCGTAGTCAGCTAGTGACTACGTTCAGGTCATTTTCCCAACCTATTAAAGTATTTGGTGCCAGTGTCAGAACACGGATACTTCGACATGTGATTTTGACATTTTCCCAGCGTATCTGGGCCTCGGAGCCACCAATCGTGATCTGAACCTAGCCTTACTCCCATTCAAGTGAATGCAACTGAGCTGCAATACCAGGCACAACCACTGGGGGGAAAAAAAATAAATCTACAGAGCACACAAGCACTTGCTTGAACTGCAGGGATAATGACTAGAGATGAGCGAACTTACAGTAAATTCGATTAGTCACGAACTTCTCGGCTCGGCAGTTGATGACTTTTCCTGCGTAAATTAGTTCAGCTTTCCGGTGCTCCCGTGGGCTGGAAAAGGTGGATACATTCCTAGGAAAGAGTCTCCTAGGACTGTATCCACCTTTTCCAGCCCACCGGAGCACCTGAAAGCTGAACTAATTTATGCAGGAAAAGACATCAACTGCCGAGTCGAGAAGTTCGTGACTAATCGAATTTACTGTAAGTTCTCTCATCTCTAATAATGACCGCAGGATCACCCGCATTCATCTAAAAATACAGGTATATAGTGCTCTTTAATGCTTTTTTTTACCCCCCGTTTCAATACGTTTCACCTTTCTTGATACCCTCCTTGTTTCAAATATGCAAATGTTCAGTTCTGCCCACTGGAGGTGAACTCCCCGTCCCCTTTGGCCCGCTTTCTACTCTCCCATCCGACTGACGTGAGGGATAAGATCTTATACAATCTGATGACTGGGGCAGAAAGAGGGGCCCAGGGAACGGGAAATGACTTTCTTAAAAGTTCGAGTCCGCCTCCCTTGTGCAGAAAGGAAAATTAACATATTAGCAACAAGGAGGGTGTCTCAAGTGGCTGAATGTATTGGAACTGGGTAAAAAGCGTTTTTTAAAGAGAATCATCCGTAATATAGACCGGTTTATTCAGGTTCCCGATAGTGATCCTGCTGTCGCCTCCCCTTTTAAAGGGGTACTCCGCTGCTCAGTGTTTAGAACAAACTGTTCTGAACGCTGGAGCCGGGAGCTTGTGATGTCATAGCCCCGCCCCCCTCATTATGTCACGTCCCCTCAATGCAAGTCTATGGGAGGGGGCGTGACATCCGTCACACCCCCTCCCATAGACTTGCATTGAGGGGGCGGAGCGTGACTTCATGAGGGGTCGGGGCTATGATGTCACTAACTCCCGACTCTACCGTTCAGAACAGTTTGTTCCAAACGCTGAGCAGCGGAGTACCCCTTTAAGCTCAAGTGCTGCATTTTTTTGCTCCGTTTGGGTACATATTAGAAAAAGCGTTTCCAGCTGCGGGTCTGAAGTCAACAGAATCTGCTGCAGAGAAATTCTCTTCTAATCTGCCTTGTGAAAGGGCCCTAAATAGCTGGACATGAGTGGATTAAAACAATGCTAGTACTAGGTTTTTTATTTATTTTTTATTCTGCAATAAAAAAAAAAAAACACACTAGACAGAACCTTTTAACACCATTCTGCTCTTTTTCATTCATAACCATAAATGTGAGCATTGCTTAATTCTGCCAATTTGGTTTGGGTGCTGAGAGCTGGACCCCCCCCCCCCCCCCCCCCCCACCAGTCTGATATTCACGGCTTATCCTTAGCATAGTATCTTCGGTAATTCGTTCTTCTGACTACTAAGGCCAAATTCACATTGCCATTTTGCTCTGACCCGTTCAAGGTCCGTTTTGGCTTTTTTTTTTTCTCTCTCTCTATTGTGCTGAATAGACCCAGAGCAACTCGGAGCATAACTAACACCACTGGGTCCCGATGGATCCTTTTAACTTCGATGTGGTCCGTCGAGGATCTGGTGAATAAACTGTTCACCGGAGGGGAGGGGGAAATTTTTTTTATTTTTATTTTTTATTTTTTTTCATTTTTTAAATTTTTTTTTTTCTCTTTCTGATCAACTCCTGTCCTTCCGGTAGACTTATGCCAGAGCTCCCATTACTGGAGTACTGCGGCATTGTGAATGCACCCTAAGGGAATAATCGGACAAGGCCGGCTTGTCGTAGATAATACCAGGTAAACGCGGGCGCAGGGCACGCAGTAAACCCGACACGTTGAGCGATGATCAGTATTCACACGGCACTCAATTGTAGTGGGTTTTGTGTCCTAAAATAGTTATCGTTATAAGGTTAGGGTTAAGTTTGCCCAGAGTGTAGATACTGAAACCTTTGTTAGACCTTTCCCGTTTTTCTTACAACCCAATCCCAAGTGTCCAGATTTCAATAAACAGTGTTACCCTGTATGTGGAGCTGTAAAAAAAAATGTGACCATGCCCATAGCATTCCAGTCATGCATGGAAACAGACGAATCTGTACAGGTTTATTTAGAAACCATCGAAATAAACAAAACCTTGTATTTTACCTTTGTGTGTGTGTTGTATGTATTTTTATTTTGTCATATACAAAACCGAAGGTTTGGACACATCTGTTTATTACACGAAAGGGGGGGGGGGGGTCATCGAAACAAGAGGGCTTCTCAAAAGAATTTTAAAGGGGTACTCTGCTGCCCAAGTGTCCGGAACATTTTAGTTCTGAACGCTGGGTGCGGGCTGCAGGGGTCGTGACTCCCCTCATGATTCCACGCCCCCTCAATGCAAGTCTATGGGAGGGGGCGTCACGCCCCCTCCCATAGACTTGCAGTGAGGGGGAGTGGTGTGATGTCACAATGCCCGCACCCAACGTTCAGAACTAAGTGTTCCGAACACTGGGGCAGCGGAGTACCCCTTTCAATATGAAACACCTATTGGGGGAAATTTTTTGTAATTTGTGAAACTGTTAACACTGCAAAAAAAATGGTTTAACTCCTGATAATCAGCGCAAATTACAATTGCATTGAGTGGATGTTTAAAGTTAACACCTCATAGTTAGATACTGGTGCCTGATGGTGCAGTAGGATTTACGCAATTATTTGGGGAAAAAAGCGTGATAAATCATGCCAACAAACCTGCGCTTACAAAGCCATATCCAATTCACAGACCTTAGGACCTGAAGTACATCGTGCCAATAATGCCTAAACACTTAAAGGGGTACTCCACTGGAAAATATATAAAATATATATATATATATATATATATATATATATATATATATATATATATATAATTTTTTTTTTTTTTTTTTTTAAATCAACTGTTGCCAAAAAGTTAAACAGATTTGTAAATTACTTCTATAAAAAAAAATCTTAATCCTTCCAGTACTTATCAGCTGCCGTATTATCCACAGGAAGTTCTTATCTTTTTGGAATTTCTTTTCTGTCTGACCCAGTGCTCTCTGCGGACGCCTCTGTCCATTTTAGGAACTGTCCAGAGTAGGAGCAAATCACCATAGCAAACCTCTCCTGCTCTGGACAGTTCCTGACATGGACAGAGGTGTCAGCAGAGAGCACTGTGGAGAAGTTAGCTAAGTACTGGAAGGATTAAGCGAAGTAATTTACAAATCTGTTTAACTTTCTGGCACCAGTTGATAAAAAAAATTCCAGTGGAGTACCCCTTTAATTTGCGCATGTTTACTGGCATACATTGATTCCTTAGAGTACCTGTCATGAGCTTGATAAATTAATCCTTCCAGTTCTCTCCCCCAATCATAACAAACCACGCAGCCTTTAATTTTTTTATTCATTTTCCTACCTTGATATTCTGCTCAGTCTGTCAGCTTCACAGACCGGAAAGGGGGTGTTGCCCACCAGGTGTGACATCTGAAGCCATACAGGGGAGAACCTCCTCCCTTAGGCTATGTTCAGACGATGGATATCCGCACAGAAAATCTGGACATTCCACTCGCTGCGAACATGCTGGCACTAGACCTCTCGAAAATGCGCAGTCTCATAGGGGGAGATTTATCAAAACCTGAGTAGAGGAAGAGTGGTACAGTTGCCCCTAGCAACCAATCAGATCGCTTCTTCCATTTTTAGAGGCCTGTGAAAAATGAAAAGTGATCTGATTGGCTGCTGTGGGCAACTGCACCGCTCTTCCTCTACACCAGGTTTTGATAAATATCCCCCATGGACTGCAATGCATTTTGTGCAGATTTTGCAGAAAGAATACACCTTTTAATTTTTATTTCCGCACCAGAAACATCTGGCGCAGAAATTCTGCGTGTGAACAGTGCAGCAGGATCTATTGATATCAATAGGACTTTGCTGCTGCAGTATTCTATTGTGTGAACATACCTTTACTCTGCTATGATGCTCTTAACACACAGCCTAGAGCAGTACAGTGTGAGATGGGCTGTGATTGGCTGAGACTGCACACAGTATGTTTTACCAGCTGTATGCTACAGAGGAAATTCTTTTCTTTTTGAATTTCTCTTTTGTCTTGTCCATAGTGCTCTCTGCTGACACCTGATGACCGTATCAGGAATTGTCCAGAGCAGGAGAAAATCCCCATTGCAAACCTATGCTGCTCTGGACAGTTCCTGACACGGACAGAGGTGTCGGCAGAGGGCACTGTGGACAAGACAAAAAAAAGTTCAAAAAGAAAAGAATTTCCTCTGTAGCATACAGCTGCTAATAAGTACTGGAAAGGTTAAGATTTTATTTTTTTTAAATAGAAGTCATTAACAAATCTGTTTAACTTTCTGATACCAGTTGCTTTAAAAAAAAGTTTTCCCCCAGAGTAACCCTTTAAGGCATCATGACTCTACAGCAGTGTTTCCCAACCAAGGTTCCTCTACACTGTTCTAGTCAAGCTAAACTCAAAGGGAATTGAAACATTCAGCTTTATACACTCTGCTGTGGTCCCGGGAGACAATTTGCTAGCAGGACTGCAGGCCGGATCAGAAAGAGGGGTTAACAACTCCCAGCATGCCCGGACAGCCTTTAGAATAAAAATATTAGTCAGCCATAACCTCAAACAAATGAAATATTAAAATATATTTATTCCTATGATAGCACCTGGTACAGTAAGAAGTATAAAAATCTCCCCAATTTTGACAAGGGCCAAATATTCCTGGCTAGGTGACTGGGTCATAGCATCTCCAGTATCTGAGTTTCCATGTATTTGTTATAACCTACCGAAAGTGGTCCAAGGAGGGATAGTTGGTAAATTCGATTCGTCACGAACTTCTCGGCTCGGCAGTTGATGAATTATCCTGCATAAATTAGTTCAGCTTTCAGGTGCCCCCGTGGGCTGGAAAAGGTGGATACAGTCCTAGGAGACTCTTTCCTAGGACTGTATCCATCTTTTCCGGAGCACCTGAAAGCTGAACTAATTTATGCAGGATAAGTCATCAACAGCTGAGCCGAGAAGTTTGTGACGAATCGAATTTACTGTAAGTTCGCTCATCTCTATTGGTAACCCACAGATTGGGGTGCCCATGGCTCACTGATGTGTAGTAGATGCAGAGTAAAGGCTCGTCTACGAAGTCCAATTCTGCAGAAGAGCAGCTGTAAAGCAAACTAGCTAAAAAAGATCACTGCTGGCTGTGATAGGTTTCAAAACACGCTGGATATTGTATCTTGCTGTGGCGCCTTCAAAGGGGTATTCCACTGCTCAGCGTTTGGAACAAACTGTTCTGAACGCTGGAGTAGGGAGCTTGTGACTTCATCGCCTCGCCCCCTCAATGCAAGTCTATGGGAGGGGGCGTGACGGATGTCACGCCCACTCCCATAGACTTGCATTGAGGGGGTGTGATGTCACGAGCTCCAGTGTTCGGAACAGTTTGTTCCAAACGCTGAGCAGTGGAGTACCCCTTTAAACCTATAAAGATGTCCATGCTGACCCCCTGTGCGCTACCAAAAACACATACAATGGGGATGTGAGCATCAGAACTGGACCATGAATCAAAGGGGGGGGGGGGGGGGGGGGGGGGACAGTCTGATGGCTCACATTTTCTGTTACATTATAAATGGCCTCTACTAGGGAGGTGATGACATCATGAGAAGACAAGCCAACGGGAGCAGTGTGAGGCTCAATGTTAACAAGGAATCTTTGGGTCCTGGCATCATGGATAAAGTTCTGGCCACTTTGCAAACGGGAATGAAGACCCTAAAAGATCAAGGTGGTGACTTGGCCTCTAGATTGTCAAGCTGATGGATCTGTGGGATGTGCTGGAGGAAAGTGATCTATGGAGGCTCCACCTCAACTAACGGCTTATAGGATCTGCCACAACACAGGTCTATGGAGTCCACAACGTGAGCTTGGGTCAAGGCAGCTTGGTGGCACAAAGGGACCCACACAATATTGTGGCTTTAATGTTATAGATGCTCAGTATACACTGGAATGGCGGTAGGGGGGGGGGGATTCCTGTTGAGTATTCAAAGAAGTTGGTTGTGTCCAATACTTAGTGTACCTGTCATGTGCAAAAACTTATATAATGTAGATAACATTTGTATATTTTCACTTTATATTGGTTAAAATGTTTCTATTTTTGGGTAAAAAAAAAAAATTCTGTATTTGGTCTCAGCTGCAGGGACAAGAAGGGAAGTGTGGGCAGGCAAGCGGGGCTCTGTGCACCGAGGACAGGCGGGGCTCTGTGCACCGAGGACAGGCGGGGCTCTGTGCACCGAGGACAGGCGGGGCTCTGTGCACCGAGGACAGGCGGGGCTCTGTGCACCGAGGACAGGCGGGGCTCTGTGCGCCGAGAACAGGCGGGGCTCTGTACACCAAGGACAGGCGGGGCTCTGTACACCGAGGACAGGCGGGGCTCTGTACACAGAGGACAGGCGGGGCTCTGTATACTGAGGACAAGCGGGGGAAAAAAAAAAAATATCAAGGTCCAGAGATAGTGTTGTAGTTCTTTTCAGTTTGACCACAGTGCTCTCTGCTGACACCTGTGTCAATGTCGGGAACTGTCCAGAGCAGGAGCAAATCCCCATAGCAAACCTCTCCTGCTCTGGACAGTTCCTGACATGGACAGAGGTGTCAGCAGAGCGCATTGTGGTCACACTGGAAAGAACTACACAACTTCCTCTGTAGTATACAGCAGCTGATAAGTACTGTAAGGATTGAGTTTTAAATGAAAGTAACTACATATCTGTTTAACTTTATGGCACCAGTTAATTTAGAAATTGTTTTTTTTTTTCCCCATTCGTAGTACCCCTATAAAGATTGTTTCATACTGCAGAATAGAACTATTACTATATTACTATATATCCCTATCCCATAGAGATAGCTGCAGCGGTATACAGATAGAGCTGGGGGGAGGGGGTGTATATCTACTATATATCCTGTTCCCTTTAAAACGTTCTCCGTAAAAAAAATAAAATACAATTATTAAGGTATATCGCTTGTGCAGAGGCAACATACATTGGTAAAGGGACACAGTGTACCCTGCATGTGACTCTTAAAGTGACAGCCCATCCCCCATCCTAGGCCATCATGAAAATCCTTGGCTTTAATCTGTGTTTACGTGAACCAAGTTTTCCCAACTTCTCTGGGTCGAAGCCAAAATCCCTGCATTGACTTTTTATTTTATTTGTCTACCTGTTAAATATTTAGTGATGATGTTGCCATCCTCTTTGTGCTCACCCGCTTCCTTTTCCAAGTATATATATCTACTATTCAGCACTAAGGCTCTACTAGGTGGTCACAGGATACACCATGGGGATGTACACGCTGCTGCTGCTCCTAACCCCAGGTAGGTGCAATGGAAGTATTAGGGGATACTCAGAGGAGAATGGGGGTTGTATGTTGTAGGTCCTAGACACAGATCCCATACTGACCATCCTAGACACAGATCCCATACTGACCATCCTAGACACAGATCCCATACTGACCATCCTAGACACAGATCCCATACTGACCATCCTAGACACAGATCCCATACTGACCATCCTAGACACAGATCCCATACTGACCATCCTAGACACAGATCCCATACTGACCATCCTAGACACAGATCCCATACTGACCATCCTAGACACAGATCCCATACTGACCATCCTAGACACAGATCCCATACTGACCATCCTAGACACAGATCCCATACCATCCTAGACACAGATCCCATACTGACCAGCCTAGACACAGATCCCATACTGACCAGCCTAGACACAGATCCCATACTGACCATCCTATACACGGTCATAAATCCCATACTGACCACCCAAAACACAGATCCCATACTGACCAGCCTAGACACAGATCCCATACTGACCATCCTAGACACAGATCCCATACTGACCAGCCTAGACACAGATCCCATACTGACCATCCTATACACGGTCATAAATCCCATACTGACCACCCAAAACACAGATCCCATACTGACCATCCTAGACACAGATCCCATACTGACCATCCTAGACACAGATCCCATACTGACCATCCTAGACACAGATCCCATACTGACCATCCTAGACACAGATCCCATACTGACCAGCCTAGACACAGATCCCATACTGACCAGCCTAGACACAGATCCCATACTGACCAGCCTAGACACAGATCCCATACTGACCAGCCTAGACACAGATCCCATACTGACCATCCTATACACGGTCATAAATCCCATACTGACCACCCAAAACACAGATCCCATACTGACCATCCTAGACACAGATCCCATACTGACCATCCTAGACACAGATCCCATACTGACCATCCTAGACACAGATCCCATACTGACCATCCTAGACACAGATCCCATACTGACCATCCTAGACACAGATCCCATACTGACCATCCTAGACACAGATCCCATACTGACCATCCTAGACACAGATCCCATACTGACCATCCTAGACACAGATCCCATACTGACCATCCTAGACACAGATCCCATACTGACCATCCTAGACACAGATCCCATACTGACCATCCTAGACACAAAATCCTAGACACAGATCCCATACTGACCATCCTATACACAGACACAGATGCCATACTGACCATCCTAGACACAGATCCATACTGACCAACCTAGACACAGATCCCATATTGACCATCCTAGACACAGATCCCATACTGACCATCCTAGACACAGATCCCATACTGACCATCCTAGACACAGATCCCATACTGACCATCCTAGACACAGATCCCATACTGACCATCCTAGACACAGATCCCATACTGACCATCCTAGACACACACAGATCCCATACTGACCATCCTATACACGGACATAGATCCCGTACTGACCATCCTAGACACATCACATACTGACCATAATCTACACGGACATAGATCCCATACTGACCATCCTAGACACAGATCCCATACTGACCATCCTAGACACAGATCCCATACTGACCATCCTATACACAGATCCCATACTGACCATCCTAGACACACACAGATCCCATACTGACCATCCTAGACACAGATCCCATAGTGACCATCTTATACACTGACATAGATCCCGTACTGACCATCCTATACACTGACATAGATCCCGTACTGACCATCCTAGACACATCACGTACTGACCATAATATACACGGACATAGATCCCATACTGACCATCCTAGACACAGACACAGATCCCATACTGACCATCCTAGACACAGATCCCATACTGACCATCCTAGACACAGATCCCTTACTGACCATCCTATACACGGTCATAAATCCCATACTGACCATCCAAAACACAGATCCCATACTGATCATCCTAGACACAGATCCCATACTGACCATCCTAGACACAGATCCCATACTGACCATCCTAGACACAGATCCCATACTGACCATCCTAGACACAGATCCCATACTGACCATCCTAGACACAGATCCCATACTGACTATCCTAGACACAGATCCCATACTGACCATTCTAGACACAGATCCCATACTGACCATCCTAGACACAGACATAGATCCCATTCTGAAAATCCTAGACACAGATCCCATACTGACCATCCTATACACAGACACAGATCCCATACTGACCATCCTATACACAGATCCCATACTGACCAACCGAGACACATCCCATACTGACCATCCTAGACACAGATCCCATACTGACCATCCTAGACACAGACATAGATCCCATTCTGAAAATCCTAGACACAGATCCCATACTGACCATCCTATACACAGATCCCATACTGACCAACCTAGACACAGATCCCATACTGACCATCCTAGACACAGATCCCATACTGACCATCCTAGACACAGATCCCATACTGACCATCCTAGACACACACAGATCCCATACTGACCATCCTATACACGGACATAGATCCCATACTGACCATCCTAGACACATCACGTACTGACCATAATCTACACGGACATAGATCCCATACTGACCATCCTAGACACAGATCCCATACTGACCATCCTAGACACAGATCCCATACTAACCATCCTATACACAGATCCCATACTGACCATCCTAGACACACACAGATCCCATACTGACCATCCTAGACACAGATCCCATAGTGACCATCCTATACACTGACATAGATCCCGTACTGACCATCCTATACACTGACAGATCCCGTACTGACCATCCTAGACACATCACGTACTGACCATAATATACACGGACATAGATCCCATACTGAACATCCTAGGCACAGACACAGATCCCATACTGACCATCCTAGACAGACACATATCCCATACTGACCATCCTAGACACACACAGATCCCATACTGACCATCCTAGACACACACAGATCCCATACTGACCATCCTAGACACACACAGATCCCATACTGACCATCCTATACACGGACATAGATCCCATACTGACCATCCTAGACACACACAGATCCCATACTGACCATCCTAGACACACACAGATCCCATACTAACCATCCTATACACAGATCCCATACTGACCATCCTAGACACACACAGATCCCATACTGACCATCCTAGACACACACAGATCCCATACTGACCATCCTAGACACACACAGATCCCATACTGACCATCCTAGACACAGATCCCATACTGACCATCCTAGACACACACAGATCCCATACTGACCATCCTAGACACAGATCCCATACTGACCATCCTAGACACATCACGTACTGACCATAATATACACGGACATAGATCCCATACTGACCATCCTAGACACACACAGATCCCATACTGACCATCCTAGACACACACAGATCCCATACTGACCATCCTAGACACACACAGATCCCATACTGACCATCCTAGACACACACATATCCCATACTGACGATCCTATACACAGACACTGATCCCATACTGACCATCCTAGACACAGACCCCATACTGACCATCCTAGACACACACAGATCCCATACTGACCATCCTAGACACACACAGATCCCATACTGACCATCCTAGACACAGATCCCATACTGACCATCCTAGACACACATAGATCCCATACTGACCATCCTAGACACACACAGATCCCATACTGACCATCCTAGACACACACAGATCCCATACTGACCATCCTAGACACAGATCCCATACTGACCATCCTAGACACATCACGTACTGACCATAATATACACGGACATAGATCCCATACTGACCATCCTAGACACACACAGATCCCATACTGACCATCCTAGACACACACAGATCCCATACTGACCATCCTAGACACACACAGATCCCATACTGACCATCCTAGACACACACAGATCCCATACTGACCATTCTAGACACACACATATCCCATACTGACCATTCTAGACACACACATATCCCATACTGACGATCCTATACACAGACACTGATCCCATACTGACCATCCTAGACACAGACCCCATACTGACCATCCTAGACACAGATCCCATACTGACGAACCTATACACAGACACAGATCCTTCAGTTCCTATACACCAGTGGTCTTCGAACTGTGGACCTCCTAGATATTGCAAAACTACAACTTCCAGCATGCCCGGACAGCCAACGGCTGTGCCCAAAACCCTTCCCATCCAGTGCCCACCACCGCTCCCATCCAGTGCCCACCACCCATTTTATCCAGTACCCACCCCCCTTCCCTTCCAGTACCCACCACCCTTCCCACCCAGTGCCCACCACTCTTCTCATCCAGTATCCACCACCCTTCTCATACAGTACCCACCACCCATTTTATCCAGTACCCCCCACCCTTCCCACCCAGTGCCCACCACCTTTCCCATCCAGTGCCCACCACCTTTCCCATCCAGTGCCCAAGACACTTCCCATCCAGTACCCATTTCATCCAGTACCCACCACTCTTCCCATCCAGTACCCATTACACTTCCCATCCAGTACCCACTATCCATTTCATCCAGTACCCACCACCCTTCCCATCCAGTACATTCCTACCACCCCCTCAGTTCTGCCCCTAACCATAGGATCCAGCATGATTCCAGAGGGGACACTTACCCATCTCTCTCTTTCTCCATCTCAGGCCTGATATCGGCTTATCGGACCACAGGATTAGTTGGTGATACCGTGATTATACCCTGCTTGAACCCTGTTATCAGAGAGTCTAGTGTCGCATGTTGGGGAAGGGGAGCCTGCTCGAATACCGGTTGTAACTTTCCATTAGCCGCAGTCAACGGAACCAGAGTTATCTGGACAAAATCTGTAAGATACCAGATACATGGCAATATTGGGGATGGAGAGCTGCCGCTGACCATCACCGATGTGAACCTGGATGATTCGGGAGTATACTGCTGCCGAGTGAGAATACCAAATCTTGGGATTGATCTGAAGAGAGAGATCGATGTGGAAATACAGCACCGTAAGTAGTTTCCCAGATGCACCAGTCCCTCCACTCATCTATAAATGCAGTCCTTAAATGGGCACTGTATTAAAACAAATTTTTTGCACTCCTTATGGTAAATAAAATATCTTTCTAGGGTACTTTGTTTAAAAAAAATTAAGTTTTATTTGTGTTTAAGAAAAGCTGCCACTAGGTGTCTCCCTACTTGTCCAGAGCATGTTTCCCCCCATCTCATACACAGACTTTGGACTCCTGCTGGCCTGTCAGAGGAAAACTCTGGAAATGCAATCTGGAGTGCTGAGGGGTGTGTGTGTGTGCAGCCTTAGCCAATCATAGCTCATCTCACACAATTCACTGCTCTAGGCTGTGTGTAGCAGAGTGAGGGAGGAACTGCTCCCCTGTATGGCTTCAGATGATGTCACGCCTCCTGGGGAACGCCCCTTTCCAGTCTTTGAATCTGACTGAGACTGAGCAGAAAATACAGAGCAATATCAAGGTAGAAAACTAAAAAAATAATACAAATAAAGGCAGGGGGTGGTTTATCATGATGGGGGCAGTGAACTGGGAGGATTATAACATTTAACAAGATCATGACAGGTACTCTTTAAGGGAATCGGCCCAACACGGCCTGAGGGGGCAGCAGAGATAATGTGTTGGGGCTCTCTGTATTAGAGCTGTTGTCTCCAAATTATGGCCCTCCAGATGTTGCAAAACTACGACTTCCAGCATGCCAACGGCTGTCTGGGCATGCTGGGAGTCGTAGTTTTGCAACATCTGAAGGGCCACAGTTTGGAGACCAATGCTCTAGTGCACAGACCCCCAACACGGTTTGGAGGCAACTGCACTAGATGTACTCCATGTGGCATGTAAAAGGAAAAAAGCCTGTACTCACCTGCCTCTGATTCCCCACCATTGCCATCCTAATGGTGCCAGTCCCTGCTGCTGAGCCTGAGCACTTCCTGCTTTACCCACAGAGCCAATGACTGGCTGAGAAAAATTGTCACTATAGGCAGTTAGAAATAGGGCAGGGAGCGTTTGGAAGCAGGGACAGCAAGACCGCGAGGACAGGAATGGTGGGAAGTGGTGGCAGGTAAGTATAGTTTTTTTTCTTTTATGTGTCACCCTGATCTCGCTGATCACCCTGAGCATTGTATCACGTGACCTGAATGGCCTTGGGGGTCAGTCACTTCACTAGGACAGGTCAAAAGTTGTTTTCATAGGAACTGTGGTAATAGATTAGTGTTAGCTTTTTTAAAGTCTATGTTTATTTTACGTCTTGCACAACATGGGGAGTGGGGGGAGAGGACTTTAACGATGTATGGTACATAGAAGCCACTTGACCTCCTGTTTGGGTGAACACCTTATGAGTACTTTTACCTACATCTAATAAAATGGTTAATGTCTCAAGAATTAACTGTGTTATTAAGACATTGCAGCTGCATCTCACTCCTACTCCCCTATAGTCATTGCTTTCTATTAGATGGATTGTTTGGTGATTGTATACTACGGTAGAAAACTTTTTTTTTTTTTTTTTTCTCAAAATCAACTGGTGCCAGAAAGTTAAACAGATTTGTAAATGACTTCCATAAAAAAATTATATTAAAAGTTGTGTAGTTCTTTTCTGTCTGACCACAGTGCTCTCTGCTGACACTTCTGTCCTTGTCAGGAACTGTCCAGAGCAAGAGAGGTTTGCTATGGGGATTTGCTCCTACTCTGGACAGTTCCTGACATGGACAGAGGTGTCAGCAGAGAGCACTGTGGTCAGACTGGAAAGAATTACACAACTTCCTTGGAGCATACAGCAGCTGATAAGTTATGAAAGGATTCAAATTTCCTAATAGAAGTAATTTAGAAATCTGCTTAACTTTCTGAAGCCAATTGAGAAAAAAAAGAGTACCCCTTTTAAGATTTTTGTGTACATTTAGACTTAAAGGGGTACTCCGCTGCTCAGCGTTTGGAACAAACTGTCCCGAATACTGGAGCGTTCGGGGACTTGCATTGAGGGGGCGGGGCGTGACATCATGAGGGAAAACCTGTAAAACCTGTCCAGAGGAAAAGTTGACCATATCAACCAATCAGATTGCTTCTTTCATTTTTGAAAAGGCCTCTGAAAAATGAAAGAAGCGATCTGATTGGTTGCTATGGGCAACGCAGCAACTTTTCTTCTGGACAGGTTTTGATAAATCTTCCTCATACAATTTTTTAGTTTCTAAATATTATGAATGGGGGGGGGGGGGGTCAACCACAAGAGGCCTAGAGAGCAGTTCTGACTAACTCGAGGTGCACTATCGTAACTATTTAGACTGAGGCTCAACTCCTAAACAGTCCTGGAAACATGGCAACCTAGTCTAGAAAGGCAGCACTAGAAAAACCGTGATAAGAAATTACATTTGATCCCATTCTCTCCACAGCCATGATGCCAAACAATCTTGTGCGAGGGTCAGTGGACGACACATTGACTTTACCCTGCAAGTATCCGGTTGATGGAGGTCCCAGAGAGGTTTGCTGGGGTAAAGGTAGCTGTCCTATCTCTGGCTGTAAGAACAAGGTCCTCGCTGTTGATGGCACCAACGTGATCTGGGCCGAATCCAACAGATACAAGTTATTGGGAGATGTCACAAAGGGTGATGTATCCTTAACCATCAGTGGGTTGACGAAGGATCAGGAGGGAACCTATTGTTGCCGCGTTCGGATCCCGGGATTATTCAATGACATAAAAAATGAGATAAAACTGGAAATAAAAGACGGTAGGATCTTGTTTTTTCGTTATCTTTGTTTTTTTTTATAATATCCTGTGAGCAGTCTTGGGTTTAGTCTATTCTTTCATTTATAGAAAAACTGGACATGCATAGTCCAAAATTGTGAAAAATCTGGTCATGATCTGGACCTATAGAGCAATTTCCATGACTAGAATTATACATAGTCCAAAATTGTGAAAAATCTGGTCATGATCTGGACCTACAGAGCAATTTCCATGACTAGAATTACCCAATGGTCCCATGTCATGGAATTTTTTTTTTTTACATTTTTGTAATTTCTGGGTTTTTGAATTCTCATATTTTCTAAAAGCTAGACCACAATGCGCAAAGTCAAGATGTCTCATAACCCTCTGTGTCAGTGAGACACGAAAGGCTCTGCTTATTCGAAAGTTATAACGTCTTTACTTGGAGACAGGACTAGTAGGATGGGCTTGTTTTTAGGTGGATCCCAACAAATTTTAGTGGATTCTATTGACTTATAATGAGGTTTGTTGGACTTTTAGTTAGGTTTCGGTGTAGATCCTAAGAATAGGCTATCAATGTTGGATTGGTGGGGGTCGTTAGACCCCCCACCAATCCAACATTGATAGCCTATTCTTAGGATCTACACTGAAACCTTACTGAAAGTTTCTCTGGGAACAACGTTGATCAATATAATCAAAAATAGGAAAAAAACTTGGGGAGGCACTGGAGCTGTAGTTTCATGAAGTTTATTCTTTCAGGTCATAGATGCAACTAAGAAGCTGTTGCATCTATGACCTGAAAGAATAAACTTCGTGAAACTACAGTTCCATTGCCTCCTCAAGTTTTCTTCCTTTTTTTGATCGATTCCCTTGGACTCCGGAGGACAGAGCACAGACATTGGTTTCAGCTCTTAGTAGTGTGAGTCGGGTCAACACCTGAACACTAATTCCCACTGCAGAAAAGGTACCCGGCAGTGCCGTACTCACTATTTCTTTTATGTCGACTTGATCAATATAATGAAGAGGTGGTGTTACCGGAGTGCCGAGTGCCACTATTCACCTAGGCATAGCTACTGTGCCTGGTACTGCAGCTCATCTCATGACTGGATGGGATTTTAGATACATCCCTTCCTATCTAACCCACTCTTAACCACGTAACAACCCCTTCTCCCAATAGAAAAGACACTGACACCTGCTGTGGGAAAATTGGGCCGTGTGACCCATTTATTTAACAAACCAATAAATAACATTTGAATATTTACATATAAACATAACCAAACTGGAGGGCACGCCCCTCCCCCAACCGGATTTGTGCAACACGCTTCTTACCCCTGGCCGCGAGCCCCTGGCCCGGGGGCACCCCGGTAACCTTCTGCACAATCCCTTGAACTCCTGAGGCCCAGAACCACCACCAGGAGGCCCAATTGAACCATCTCAAACATTTATCTTTCAAACTACTAACTCCCCCGGGACCCTTTCACATGCCTCCCCCTTATCAGAATCCCACCCACCAAGAGGGCGGGCGGGCGGGACCTTCTTCTCGCTTCTACACGCCGACTGGTGAGTACCCTCCCCCCCTGGGGCACCCCCCTATATACTCTCCTCCCCCTCCCCTCCAGATGACCTCCCTTTCACCCCACTCTCGAGCCACCTGCTACTGTCCCTTAAAGGAGCAGGAGCCATTTAACCCTTTAACCCCCATTCCCTTGAAATATACCTCTAACCACATTAACCCTTACTAACATCTGGGAGAGCCACTAAAACCCCCCCGTCAAGGCGCCACTACGCCAGGGGTTCCCCCGCTCCGTTTGCTCCCATTCACACGAGAATCGGCATAATTGAAACTCTTATGGCTTATCCCAGGAACCCCTTTAGAGGGAGCCTGTCAGCTCAATTCAAGTTCCATACTGCTGACCCTGTAAGATACCTGTTAAAGGGTACCTTTCATAAAAATAATTTTTTTGATATGTTATAGATTAGTGTATGCAGAATAACTTTCCAATTGCATGTTATTAAAAAATATGCTTCTTTCTATTTAATTTTCTACTTTGAAAAAAATTACCACTAGGGGTCTCCCTACCAGTCCTGGCCGCAAGCCCTTTTTATAGATTTCAGACTCATGCTGGAGTCCTAAATCTCAGACTGCAGCCGGGACACAGACAAGCTCAGCGCTGCTCCCTGCCTGTCAATCAGACAGGCAGGAGCCAGCACTGTGCTCCAATCTTTCTTCTCTCTGCACATGTAGTTGTAAAAAGAGAGGAGAAGATTCAGAGCTGCCGGCTGCTGTGTTCATAGCCTCTATGCTGGGCCACGCCCCCTTCCTCTCTCACACTAGGATGGCTGAATGAGCAGCCAAGAAGACAATAAATCAGGTAGAAAGAGAGGGGGTTTTGAATGAAAAGAAACACAGGGATAGGGTCAGTGAGAGTCAGGGGCAGATGGGGGCGGAGAGTAAGGGAGAGTTTAGATCATGATAGGTACTCTTTAAGTAAGGAGATACATGGTACCTTTCTTATATTTATCTATGTATGCTTTTATAGGGCTTGTTCATATCTAAACCACCGCAGTACGTCACAAGATACAAGAGGTGTTCCCATTCCCCTGAAGTGCTGAGGGCTGGAATGCCTCATTGCTCCCCTTCCCATCCCTGTTCATGCTTGATTGATAGTCACCTGGAAGCCGAGCCCTGTTTTCCAATCTCATTCCTGCTCTGTGCATAAAAATTGTGCACAGGTGTGAAGTTTAGAAACAGGGCTCGGCTTCCAGCTGGCTATCAATCAAGCATGAACAGGGTTGGAAGGGTAAGTGAGAAGGCGTTCCAGCCCTTAGCACTTTAGTAGCGTGGAAACATCTCTTTGTCACTTGGAACCAGGAAGAAAAGAAAATAATTTTTCTATATTATGGAAGTAGAAAAATATATATGTGTCTCCTTGTCCTAACAGCATCTAATAGTGTCAAAAGTTTGGAACGTGAATTGCAGCTGACAGGTTCCCTTTAAGTCAGGCTTATAATGTTACTCTAATAATTTCAAAAAACAGCAGAGCAAAACCTTAGGAAAAATCTTACTAAACTTTTGACCAAATCCACATGTTGAAGGCATGTTAAAAAATAACAGAACACTTTATCTACATGTCGTAATACTTGTTTACTTCTCCTTTATTTTCACAGTCAATCTTGTCAGAGGGTCAGTAAACGATAAACTGGTACTGCCATGCTCATACGACGCCGATAGTGGCACAAACCCAACATGCTGGGGTCACGGCCATTGTGGACTACTCAAATGTCACAACAAGATCCTTCAAAGCGATGGCAATGAAGTAACCTGGAGAGCATCAGAAAGATATAACTTAGATGGGAACTTAGCAAAGGGGAACGTGTCCTTAACCATCGAATCGGCAAACGCGGATGACGGTGGAGTCTACTGCTGCAGAATCGCCGTACCTGGAGCCTTCAACGATATAAAGAAGGAAATCCGTGTAGAGATCCGTGATGGTATAGTATTCCCCATGATCTATTTGGAATGAATCAATATACTACCGTGCACTGTACTGAGAGCAGAAGTAGAAGGGCTGTGTTGGCGATTTGGCACAACATAAAAGTAGATCACAATGTAGCTATGGTTATAAAAGATCTTCAGATCTCCCTACCTTATTCTCTGAACTGACACAGCTGTGAAGTTCAAACTAAGCACATTCTGTACATCTAGAATTATGTACATTTCATGTTAAATAAAGACTACTGTTTTTATACAGGCCTAGGGGTGGAAACAATTACCTATGGGTACAATGGGTAAAGTGTGATGGTCCAGTATTGGCCGCCTTATGGTAGTTCCAGGTTTACGCTCTAAGGCAGATGTGGGGTTGACTTGGTTACTAAATAGAATGTGTAGGAGCTTGGATAGACTCGGGCATCTCACATAGAGGCTCCTGTCCCCCTACAGAATGCTTCTTCTTACCCTGGACTTCCAGTGCTTGGCTGTCTCTATCGTACTTTTTTCTAGGACTTTCTCCAAGGTCTTTCTCTGCTGCGTCTTAGCACACACTGAGTCTTCTCTGCGCATTTTCTAAGACTTTACCATTTTAACTCTACTTATCTCTACTTTTCAAAGTTTTCCCATATAATTTTGAAATGCCCACCGCCTTTTTGTGTCCAACCCGTAGGGTGAAACACCCTGCTTTCACAGTTTTTACATAGAAAATGATTTAAAATCCTTACATTAAAGTGGGTTTGGCCAATATGGCAGAGTATGTGCCTCCAGGCTCATGATATGTAAACATTGACCATCTTTTTGCATCACAGATCTAATATGCATCACAGATCTGCATGCCTCTGTGTAATGCCTCCATGAGGCACCTTATGCTTCTAGAGGAGAACTCTCTGTACTTTTGTATGTGATGGAACGTGTTGAATTGGATTGTTATTTATGAGAAAAAAAACTCAGGGTTCCTGGAGCCAATAGTAGTACATTATGAGCACATAGTAGTCTATGGGTACCGTATTATGGATCTGTAACTATTGTCATGTCCCTTCTACATGACTGCTACATGCCTATGTGGTGAGCTGGGGTGTTGCAATAGTGTAGCAGGGTCTGGTGGTATTAACCCTGTGGGGTAAGGTGTTATTAACCCTTGATTATTCGTGACGCCAGGGTGTGGTTCTTCCGGTATGGTAACCGCTGTCAACCAACCCAATAATGGTCTTCAATAAAGGAATGTCCACAGCAGGAATTATGAAAGAACTGGAACTTTTACTTGTTATTCTTAAGAAACAGTCTTTACAGTTATGCAGTTTCTCTAGAGGCCACGGGGAGGCAGGATACCTCACAGGCTTGCTGGGACTTGTAGTATTGAGAATATCTATGCAGGCCATTGTGCTACTAATATTATTCTTGAGTTGAATAGTAGTCACTAGAATTGTAGATAGAGCTTGAAGAAACACAAAAACAAATATAGGAGAGCGGACAGGATCGATATTCATATGCAGCCACTTTACAACTTTCCAAGTGCAATTTTACTTACTTCGGCGAGAGGGTTTTTTTCGTCCTTAACCTCCCTGGCGGTATGATTCTGTCTGGAAATGTGTACCAAAAGCGGTACAATTTTTTTTAACTGAATTTCACATCTCCCTCCGCCCATTTCACATCTCCCCTGTCACATTCCCCTCTCCCTTGTCACATTCCCCCGTCACATTCTCCCCCTCCTTGTCACATTCTCCCCCCTCCTTGTCACATTCTTCCCCCCTTGTCACATTCCCCCGTCACATTCTCCCCCTCCTTGTCACATTCTCCCCCCTCCTTGTCACATTCTTCCCCCCTTGTCACATTCCCCTCCTTGTCACATTCTCCCCCCTCCTTGTCACATTCTTCCCCCCTTGTCACATTCCCCCCCTTGTCACATTCTCCCCACTTCTTGTCACATTCTTCCCCCCTTGTCACATTCCCCCCCATTGTCACATTCTCCCCCCTCCTTGTCACATTCTCCCCCCTCCTTGTCACATTCTTCCCCCCTTGTCACATTCCCCCCCCTGTCACATTCTCCCCCTTCATGTTACATTCCCCTCCCCCTGTCACATCCCCCCCCTTGTCACATCCCCCCTTCATGTCACATTCCCCTCCCCCCCTGTCACATCCCCCCTTCATGTCACATTCCCCTCCCCCCCTGTCACATCCCCCCCTGTCACATTCCCCCTCAGTCACATTCCCCCCTTTGTCACATTCTCCTCCCCCCCCCCCCCCCCCCTTGTCACCTTGTCCTGCAGCAGGATACACTGGGTTTGCCGGGCAGATTTCAAACCTAGTGTATTTGCTGCAGAACAAGCCCTTTCCCCTTCAGCCAATCACAGGCTTTACACCACTGCGGCCTGTGATTGGCTGAAAAGTGAAAGGTCCTAGAAGATGAATAGTGAAGAGAGGACACACGGACCGCACGGAGGGGAACGACATCTGCAGGGACCGGGACTAGGTGAGCAAAATTTTTTTTTATTTTACTACTTCTTCCTTTTACACTTAGCTCAGTGTTTTTCTACCAGGGTGCCTCCAGCTGTTGTGAAACTACTACTCCCAGCATGCCCGGACAGCCTTTGGCTGTTCAGGCATGCTGAGAGTTGTAGTTTTGCAACAGCTGGAGGCACCCTGGTAGGGAAACACTGACTTTTAGTATTTTTCTTTACCTGCTCTGGCCGGCCCCCGCAACGGGAGCCGACCAGAGCAGATAATCGCATGTTTCCCGGGGGGCCGCATCGCTATATCGCATTGCTTTTGCGATATATCGTGCAGCCCGGCCGGGAACTCTGCAATTCTACCCCGAGCGTGACTCGGGGTTACCGATCCTGGCAGGGAAAATTAACCCCGAGTCTCGCTCGGGAATACCGCTCAGGAGGTTAAACCCCCCCTCAATCCGGCTAGCCTTCAAACAAGTTTGTTTCCACCACGCCGTCCAGGTATATGACACACCATCAATCGATCACTTCTTTTTCGGATACGTCCGAAATTTTTCTTTAAAATCACTGCAATGCACTTAACTTCATTCAAAAATAATAATTTATTTCATAATCCATACAATCCGACGCGTTGCGGGGAGAAAATTCCCCTTCCTCAGGGATACCTATTCCTAACACAATTACTACTTTTATATGGATCTATGACCCCATGTTCACCCGGAAACAATTGTCCATTGGACGAAACATTAAAAATACCATAATGTTTCGTCCAATGGACAATTGTTTCCGGGTGAACATGGGGTCATAGATCCATATAAAAGTAGTAATTGTGTTAGGAATAGGTATCCCTGAGGAAGGGGAATTTTCTCCCCGCAACGCGTCGGATTGTATGGATTATGAAATAAATTATTATTTTTGAATGAAGTTAAGTGCATTGCAGTGATTTTAAAGAAAAATTTCGGACGGATCCGAAAAAGAAGTGATCGATTGACGGTGTGTCATATACCTGGACGGCGTGGTGGAAACAAACTTGTTTGAAGGCTAGCCGGATTGAGGGGGGTTTAAGGACGAAAAAACCCTCTCACCGAAGTAAGTAAAATTGCACTTGGAAAGTTGTAAAGTGGCTGCATATGAATATCGATCCTGTCCGCTCTCCTATATTTGTTTTTGTGTTTCTTCATTATATTATTCGGAGTGACGAGTCACTTGCCGAGGAGGATTGATGCGGAGAAAGGACTGATATAAGAGATCACTGGTTGTATCTACGGGCTTTTGAAAGTGTGTGAGTGGTTCTAGTGACCACTCACCAAGTGTAAGTGTGAATTTTATTCATTCAAAAGTGTTACCAACGGAAGGATTAGTACACCGCTCCCAAAAAAAGTTTTTTCTTGTACTACTTTCTGCATAGATAGAGCTTGATAACTCACGTTTTGAAGTGGCGGCAGGTTCTTTAGGCTTTGGCCTAGCTGAGATGAATTTAGTAGTATATGCTGAGATTGTGCTTGGCTGAAATCCAGGAGATAAGAGAGTTTAGGAACAAGAGAGCTAACTGAGAAACTACAGCCCCTTATATACTATATAGGGGGATGGACTAAAGCCCATTGGTTGCTAAGCCTTTGGTTCCTGTGCCCATGGAACTCTGGGTAGTGTCACATGACTAACACTTCAGTGCTTCACATGACTAACACTTCTGTACACATTTGTACAAACTTTATACATATTGACAATGCATACACAATATATACAATGCATTTATATGAGACAATAGAAGGTGAGCAAAGGGGTGAACCCGGCATGAGAGCCCTATGGACTGCAGGGACTCTTCCTGAGGGGACTTAGGGAGGGTAAAGGACCATGTCCTGTACTGGGACACCACACCTATATACTTTGTCTCTTCTGTCTTTACAGCTGACCGTGTGACAGCCCTTGTAGGAGATACCGTGACATTACCCTGTAAATATAATGTCAGCGAGGGCACAACCCCTATGTGCTGGGGACGAGGCACTTGCCCAACATTTAAGTGTACAGACACCATTCTCGAAACTGATGGCGATGTGTCCTGGAGTGAGTTAGAAAAATACAAGCTGACAAGAAACATAAAAACTGGAGATGTGTCCCTGACCATCAGATCGGTGACAAAAGAGGACGAAGGAATGTACTGCTGCCGCGTGGAGGTCCCCGGACTCTTCAACGACAAGATGAAGGAAATCAATTTGGAAGTGGAGGATGGTAAGGTCTATATTTGATATAGCTTGAAAAACAGAGCTTGGGCATCCAAGATCTAGGACGTACATACCATAGAGGCAGGGATTGGGGCTCCTATTGAGTGTTTATAGAGAGGGTGGGCCAGGCAAAAACCTGCTTAAAGGAGTACTGTAGTGGAATATAACTTATCCCCTATCTGAAGGATCTCCTATATGGGGCTGTGGAAGTACGCAGGAAGCGCCGTGTTGTCCCCAGCAGGAAGCCACGGCAGGCCCGCCACCTCCACATATCTCTATGGGATACATGGAGGGGGTGTGTCGGCTGCCACAGAACACCCCCTTCCTGCGGACTGCCGCCGCCCCCTTACAGGCGATCACAGGGGCCCAAATAGGGGTTAACTTATATTCCACTACAGTATTCCTTTAAGGATATGATCTTCAAAGGTGTGACAGTGTTACCTAACAAGAAGCTAGAACTTGGGTCATGAAAACAGGGGTAGGGGCTTCACAATGCTTTTATGGTTTGGAGAAGACTAATGTCAGGCGGCAGCTGAAAGCATTGTAATATATATCATTTCAAGACATCTTTTATAAATAACATTACCCACACTACCCAAACAGAGAGAGAAGAGTTCGATACCTAACCAAACCCCTTCGGCACTCGATGTTCAAAATATAAAGCAATGTTCACACGGGGAAATGTCCACATGGAATATCTCTGTGCGGACATTCCCCTAACAGCAGAATGCCGGCAGAACATGCCGGCGCTATTACTCTTTGGAAATATGTCATCTCATAGACGCCAATGTATTTCCGTGTGGAGTCTGCAGAAAGAATAGACATGTCATTTATTTCTGCAGACACCGGAATTTGAATTTCCACGCCAGATGTTGAAATTCTGCTATGTAAACAGCGCAGCAAAATCCCATTGATATCAATAGGACTCTGCTACTGCGGACTCTCTGTGCAGACGTCCGCACAGAAATTCCATTGTGTGAACATAGCCTTAGAGCCATTGATCTCCATGGGTATGATCCACTATTGTGTTAGGTGAAGTACCCTGCAATTGATGTGGCTTTCAATGCTACAGCTGAATTGGTGCATGTTGACATTTTACATTGTTAAATACAATAAATAATATAATTCTATTTAGTCTTTTACATGTAATATATGAAGAGCTCACTTTGACTTTCCACAGTGAAAAAACATTAACATTAAAGGGGTACTCTGGTGGAAAACTTTTTATTTTTATTTTTTTTAATCAACTGGTGCCAGAAAGTGAAACAGATTTGTAAATTACTTCTATAAAAAAAATCTTAATCCTTCCAGTACTTATTAGCTGCTGAATACTACAGAGGAAATTCTTTTCTTTTTGGAACACAGTGCTCTCTGCTGACATCACGAGCACAGTGCTCTCTGCTGACACCTCTGTCCATTTTAAGAACTGTCCAGAGTAGGAGAAAATCCCCGTAGCAAACATATGCTGCTCTGGACAGTTCCTAAAATGGACAGAGATGTCAGCAGAGAGCACTGTGTTCCAAGAAGAAAATAATTACCGCTGTAGTATTCAGCAGCTAATAAGTACTGGAAGGATTGAGATTTTTTAATAGAAGTAATTTACAAATCTGTTTAACTTTCTGGCACCAGTTTTTATGTATGTAGTAGTAATAGTAGTAGTATACAGTGGTTCATCTCAACCTATCTTGGCCTCCACCTTTTTCTCTGTAGGGTATTTGACTCTTTATTCCAAAAACTAATATAAAAATGTCTTTATTTTTTTCCACCCCAGATGGATTCCAAATGAGAAAACCCTGATGGTTCTAGGAGGTAATTGACTTTCTAAACAAAAAAAAAAACACTTTCATATTACTACATTTAAACCCATGCATTTTTGCATTTATAAATTTTTCTCTTCTTTTTGCAAACCATAGGAGGGCTTGTTATTTTGTAGGACCAGTTGGACATTGTAATGACATCTGTCATTTTACCATAAAATCTATGGAAACCAGGAAAAAAAAAATTGTGTGTTGGTATTGTAATATTGTGATATTGTAAAAATGCTATTTTATGGGCTTTAAAAAAATATATATAGTTTTTTATTTTCTTAAAGTTTCTTAGTGTCTTTAAATGCAGTGATCGCTATTGATCAGAGTATTTAAAGGATTATATGACAATGTCTTTCATCTCCTGAGCTCACATGTATGACCTGAATCGCCAAGGGGTAAAATCTGGCCATGCATTTTAGATTTTGACAGGACTGTCAGACAATCTTAGGGCCCCTGGTTCCCTCCTAAAAGCAGATGTCCGGGAGAGAAGGATTTTAACCTCTTAAAGAGGCAGGGTGTACCTATACGCCCTGCACCCGGTCCTGGTCTATAACCCGGGGTCACGCCGTAACCATAGCGGGACCCTGGGCTAATAGCATGCTGCACTGACAGTTGTGCCATGCGCTGTTAACCCTGTAGTCGCGGCGTCTAAAGTAACAAAGATACACTAATTAGTAGAATTGGTGGTGTAAAAAAAATAAGCCATCTTATGGAACTTTAGGTGCAAAATTGAAAGGTTAATCATTTTTAAAAGGGAAGGAGAAAAAAAAAAGGAAAGAGCAAAAACTGAAAAAACCCTAGTCCTTAAGGGGTTAATCATAGTAAGGTTACATAGTTAGTACGGTCGAAAAAAGACATATGTCTATCAAGTTCAACCAGGGAATTGAAGGGTAGGGGTGTGGCGCGATATTGGGGAAGGGATGGGATTTTATAATTCTGCATAAGCATTAATCTTATTTTGTTCCAGGAATGTATCTAATCCTGTTTTAAAGCTGTTAATTTTTCCTGCTGTGACCAGTTCCTGAGGTAGACTGTTCCACAAGTTCACAGTTTTAATGGTAAAGAAGGCGTGTCGCCCCTTGAGACTAAACTTTTTCTTCTCCAGACGGAGGGAGTGCCCCCTCGTCCTTTGGGGGGGGGGGGGGGTTTAACCTGGAACAGTTTTTCTCCATATTTTTTGTATGGGCCATTAATATACTTATATACGTTTATCATATCCCCCCTTGAACATCTCTTCTCAAGAATCATGCCCGATCCTTTTTGTTTTGTGGTGCCTGGCAGTGGCATATTCCTCTTTCCATCAGAGAAATGGTTGCCCATATGACCTATGCCCTTGTTTTGGTGCTTTTTTCTTGTTAAGTTACACGATGCTCACATTATGCCTAATCAAATTGATATTATATATTCCTACAGCTTGAAATTTCGACATTAGAGAGACCAAGGTCACATGTAAAGACAGCCATTGTGTACGCAACGTACAGAAGTCCACAAAGGCAACGGCAGTAAACACTACACCAGTTGTGAAGACCTTTACTAGCCCTATGATGATGCAAATAAAATATAATTCATCCACTTTCTATTTCTATTCTGCTTTACTACAGTCCATATGGTTCTGTATAGTGTTGTACAAATTGTAGGGTTGTGGATTATGTGGATTAAAGGGGCACAAATTTGTTAAAATTAACTGGTGCCAAAAAGTTATGCAGATTTGTAAATCACTTCTATATAAAAATCTTAATCCTTCCAGTATTTATCAGCTGCTGTATGCTTCAGAGGAAGTTGTGTAGTTTTTTTTTTTAAAGTCTGATCAGGTGAATTCTTCTTTACTTATAACAGGGTTTTAGGGGTGTCCACCTATATCTCTATGGTACCCTTCCCTTGTTACCAATCTGTGCCTCCACTACCTGGGAGCTGGGGTACATATCTGCGGCAGTGCCTCCACCCAACAGATCATCCAAGTCATGGATGTGGGAACATCTTTGCAAAAACAATATGACTGACACAACATAACTTAACAAACAGTAAGGTGTAGTATAGCACAAAATCAGACAAATGCAATTTGTATATATAGGTCTCACCCATCCACAAGCACACCTGCGGCCCAACCTAATTTTTGCCCTAGCAGCTACTGGATACCTTCAGTTTGTGCACATTGAATAGATGAGGTCCATACAAAGCCTTGCTCCACATTGTTACTTTGAGTAGGCTGAAACTCTCAATATGTCCGTAAACGTATATTTTATTCTAATTTGGGTTCATGGTGCCTTGTTGTTGGACAGAGAGGAAGGGTTTCAGGCTTACCCTTAGACAGGTTGCAAATCAGGTCAGTCCAGCTTCAAGTTCTCTTCACTAATTACAGAGGCTTTCTGGCTACAAGCACTGGATCTTATTCAAGCTGCTAGCAGATTCCACTCAGGCACTCTTAGAGAAAAAGCCTGTGAGGGATCCTGGTTCAGTGTCCTCTCAGCTTGCTGAGCTGCAAATGAATAATCCAAGATGGCTAAGAGCACATGTCCACAAAGTTTCTTCTTCCCCAGCTTTAGTAACTGTTCAGTTAAAGGGGTACTCCGGTGGAAAACCTTTTTTATTTTTTATTAATCAACTGGTGCCAGAAAGTTAAACAGATTTGTAAATTACTTCTATTAAAAAAATCTTAATCCTTCCAGTACTTATTAGCTGCTGAATACTACAGAGGAAATTACTTTCTGTTTGGAACACAGTTTGCTATGGGGCAACAATCCCCATAGCAAACATATGCTGCTCTGGACAGTTCCTAAAAATGGACAGAGATGTCAGCAGAGAGCTCTGTGTTCCAAAAAGAAAATAATTTCCTCTGTAGATTTTTTTAATAGAAATAATTTACAAATCTGTTTACCTTTCTGGCACCAGTTGATAAAAAAAAAAAAAAAAGTTTTCCATAGGAGTACCCCTTTAATTTGCTTGTGCAATCTGCCATTTACTGGCCACTTCATTTAATTGCAGGATAATACAAAATAGTACTCCCAGGGGGTTACACACAGCTCTGCAACATGCAAAATATAAGCACACAGCACTGCTGCACACACACACACACACACACACACACACTATATATATATATATATATATATATATATATATATATATATACACACACACACACACACACACACAGAGCTCTGATACACATACATACATACAAACAAACACAGTTCTGCTACATAAACAAAATTGTTTGTACAAAATTGTACTCTCCATTAAAGACAGAAAAAAAAACCACAATGCTACCTGAAACAGCTTGACACTGACAAGTCATAACAAATAAAACAATTACAGAAAATAATTGATCCTTTCAACAGATAAGACAAAACTGGAGCTATTTGGCAGGTCCCATTGGACCTATATTTGCAGACACAACAATGAAGCCTATAACAATGAAGCAAACCCGGTCTCGTTCAGAACTTTAGGGTAAATTCGGCTTTTCCATGCTCGGCTTGTGCAGCCTGGCATCGGCGCTATTGTTAATAGAAGAGATGAGGAACACATGATGTTTTGGTACCTGAATGATTGGAGGAAGTACTGGGAACACTGAGATGATGCGGAGGGTAGCCCAGCATACCTTGCAGCTTTTAACAAGATCACGTGACCCCAGATTATCCAATCAATGCTTACGTTATATGACATACAGCTCCCAGGGGAATGAGGACAAAGCAAAGGGGTGGGTTTAAGAGGCTGATAAAACCCTGTGCCCTGCATTGCAGCCACCATCTTGGAGAGAAAAAGCTGACAGAGAAAGAGCAGTGCACAGAGGAACGACTGATCCCAGAAAGCCTTTACAAATCTAATAGAAAGCTAGCTGAGCAAAGCATTGAACAGTGAGCTAATCTCAGACAGGTCCTCCATGCATTACTGTGTCCAGTTGGTGCACTACAGATCCCAGCAGTCTGACTGTGGAATGAGCCCATAAAAACTGAATGACACTACAATTTAAAGAAAGCTGAGCAATGCATTGAGCTGACCTCAGACAGTGACCTCCTGTCACCTCCCTGCATTAGTGTGTTCAGTTGGTGCACTACATATCTCAGCATTGTCCCTTCAGAACAAGCTCATAAAAGCTATCACATTACAATACAAATTCAGCTGACCGAAGCAGTGGTAATGTTGGTGACAGTACCAACACCAGTACAGGTAGTAGCAGCCAGGTGCCTGGTGAGAGTAGCAGCAGGATCATCAGCAAGGAAGAGTTCTCAATGTTTTCCATGGGTTATGTGGTTTCAGCAGATGGAACGGCACTTGTGTAATGGTTGAATGGTTTAGCGTCAGGAGTAAGAAGGCTCTGACGATATAACAGTGAATCAGCTGTCCGTGGATTCCTCATTATCTACAGTTACAAGGCACAATGGAAATTTCTGTCCTAGACAGTCCATTCTATCATCTCTGTCCTTGCTCTTCCCTAAGGCTAAACAGAAGGATAGCATTAGTCTTAAGGAGGAGTTGTGTCACGGTAGGCCTTTGGAGCTTTGGTGGTGGTGGAGGAGGATGCAGTGGCCGAGCATAGCACAAGTGGGATTGGTGGTGTTAGGCATAGTGGTGGATATGCTGAGGGGGAGACAGCATATCCATTCTGTTCATAATGAGAGGAGTTTGATGATGAGGATGTCGGAAGGCTGATCAGCTCAGGAGCAGGTGACGGCAATGCTACTGTATCTGTAGGCTTGCACAGTTGGGTGGTATTGTACCTATCCAATACCACCAATTTCCTGCCGTCTGTGCAGATAAAAGATAGCCAGGGTCTGGATTTAGGAACTACCACTCTATGTAAGCACATGGAGTGGTATCACAAGGCCTGGCTTGAAGTTTCGCAACACCAATCCTGTGGTGACCAGGGGTCTAGAGTAAATGCTATGAAACAGATTTGGACACTTGACTGGCATGTTGTCAGGTTTGTGACGCCAGAAGTAGGGTTGTAGTTAGTATATGTGACTGATGATGAGGGTTGTAGTGTCCGGTAGCTGAAGTGTAACAACCCTGTAGTTAACTGACAGTTCCCACTAACCACTACTTCAAATAAAGCAAAGCCCCATGAATAAATACCTCAAAATCCAGGATTTATGGATAACAGCTTGTTCTTTACTGATGTTGCAGGTACAATACAGACTGGGAATATCACACTTGATAGACATGTTAGACAGATATAGGTGGTAATATGTCACTGGGAATTTTTTGACTTGTAGTCCTCCTGAGTAGACTGGTTCTCTATTCTCAAGTGGTATGTGCTGGGCCCAGAGCCATGTGGATGTTCTGGCCTGTACTACACTGCTCTTGAAGGATGAGGTTAGACACTTGGGGTAGAAAGGTGTTTTTTTGGTAAACTGTGCAGTCTCCCTCTCTCACCTACATTTCCTTGAGTTACTCGGAGACATCACTGAGCTGAGGACATTCACTTTAGACAGCCTAGAGGATACCAGAACCTAGTCCTTATTTTGCTAGGGGGCCTGTTAGCTTTGCTCTTATCCCTAAAGCATCCACTTGTGTTGGTACTACCCCTGTAGCGGGACATACCACAAAGGTTGCAGCTTGTTGCCTACACCTGGAATATTGTATCTGGAGGCTACTGGGCGATGTTCTCTGTCCAAATGCCGGAACCTAACATGTTCTTAAAAGGGTACTCCTTGCTCAGCGTTTGGAACAAACTGTTCCACACGCTGGAGCCGGCGCCAGGAGCTCGTGCTGTCACGCCCCGGCCCCTCAATGCAAGTCTATGGGAGGGGGCGTGACAGCCGTCACGCCCCCTCCCATATATTTGCATTGAGGGGGCAGGGCTATGATGTAACGAGCTGTCGGCTCCAGTGTCCGGAACAGTTTGTTCCAAACGCTGAGCAGCGGAGTACCCCTTTAAGGTCCCTCCCTTGTCCCTGGGGACTCGGGTGGAGACAGGACAGCTCTTAGATTTTTATTTGCTGAAGGATGGACATGTGACATTTTACCAGATTTACACAGTAAAGATAAGAATTTTGAGTACAGACAGTTAACCCCTTGCACTTGTATTGGCTCAGTGCATGCAGAAGACTTATATAGAAAAATACACATGCATTGCAATACATTCACAGAAATAGACCTGAGACTGAGCTGGGGACTGTTGAGGCAACAGCCACCCGAACAGTGTTCATGGTAGTAAAAGGTGACCCCGCTCTGGCACAACACAACTTGTTGCAACTCCCATAAAAGAGGGATTTTTTTTTTTTGGCCTTTTCAAACAAAACTTCTTAATTTTGGGACACCAGTTCTGATGCAACCGCAAAACTTGCCAGTCATTAAACCTGTTGCAACTCCCAAAAAGTCACTACGTCTTCCGATACCTCTGTGTTCATTCCAACACTGCCAGGCATCTGCCAACAACCAGGGATACTTTGAGCACCTTTATTATAGTGTCTTAAAAGCATACAAAATCCTTTAGCGCAGTGTATTTTTAAACAAGCTGTTACCATGGGTTACCGAACGTTGCCGCAACTTTGACATTAACGTAAATTCTGAAAACCACTTTACAAGTTCCATTCAGCAAAGCTTGCCGAAGGATATTGCAGAATTGCGGCAGAATTTCTGTGTTCGCAGAGCACAGAATTAAGCCAAAATTCAAGACCTATTGATTTCAATGGGACTTTGATGCAGAATTTCACGACTGGTCTTAAATGTTTGCAAAATGCGGAAAGCAGAATTTCCGCGGCGGAAAGCCAATAAATTATAATCCTGATATGTTATTTACATCTCTGTTTTTCTCTTCATCCAATTTTGATATTTATCTGGAAATAAAATATATTTGTAAACACGTCAGTCATAGAATAGTTCATATTGATCGGTCATTACATTAAACAAAAATAAGAATAAAAAAGAGGTTGCCTTTTATTAATTTAATTTTACTCGGTCGTATCTTTGTTATATTTGTGTATGGGAGATCTGAATGACACGCTGTGTTTATTCTCTACAGGTATCTATCGGAATCCTGCCAAGAATGGGATGCCAACATATACTGTGACATACAGCAGCGGGCTGACTTCATTTCAATGGGTGGAACGTAGTCACCTAGTGACTACATTCGCACCACTTTCCACTGGTATACACTGATTAAACAGGAGTCAAGGACATGGTCTGCTGCACTAAGTCCTGTTAAATTACCATATACCAGCAGAAAGAGGTTCGGACATAGTCACTGCATTACAGTATATGTCGGCATCCCGTTTTGAATGCATATACTGTGCCTCCATATATGAATTATATATACATTGTGCCCCATATATGAATTAATTTTATACTGTGTTATACTGTAGCGATTTGTGCATCTCCACCAGCACCCCCGTCACATGCAGATCTAGCAGCCTCGTGGGACGCCAGTGCAGTTAGATGTAGATGCCACATATATAATTTAATATACTGTGTCCCCATATATGAATTTCTTATATACTGTGTCCCCATATATGAACTAATTATACACTGTGCCCCATATATAATTTAATATATTGTGTCCTCCATATTTAAACTATATACTGTGCCTATATACTGTGCCCCATACACGAAGCAATTATAAACAGCAGAATGTAGAAAGAACGAGTGCAGGGATTCTGCTTCTCTGAATTGGCTGGTATTGAACTTGCTGAATCTCACCCCTGCTTGGCACCCCCTACCTCCTCCATAAGTATGTCACCCCCTACCTCCTCCATAAGTATGTCACTGACCGCATTTCTACTATCAACCTACGGGCATCAATTACTTACATATGCATATGATGATTCCCATTAAAGTAATCAGGAAAAGTGTCCCAATAACACCACGAATCACATTAATGGTGGTGGATGTGGATTGTGACTGTTCAGAGGGTCTGGTCTCCTATAAACCAACAAAAACTTTATTTTACATCTATCGTAAAGCAAAGCACCAAGAACATCATCATCATCATCATCATTGATAGCCATGACCACCTATCTGTGGCTCCCAGTATCCCCTGACACCTGAATGTTTCAAACAAAAGTATACCCCACAACCTAATGGAGCTCAGATCTCTTATACAAGCCTGCCCCCTCAATCTACCGAACTCATATAATGGAACAAAGAAGTCATCAGTGAACTTCTATTGCCGGCCTATAAGGAGATCTCGGTGGGCTTTTTCCAAGCAGGACCTCAAAAGACCTCTGTAGTCATACTAGAGGTGACAAATATGGCCTGCAAATTGTCCAATTCAGATCGGTATCACAATGTTACTGCTTGTCTCCTCCTCCTTCCTACCTAACAGTTACTGCTACTCCTCCCCCTTTCCCTACTCTACCCAATTTCTTGTTCTGTAATTTTAATAACAAACCAATAATTTTTTCCTCTCTTTGACTTTTTGTCCTTCTAACCTGGACTGCATTCAGGGCCAGCTCTGCCCATAGGCAAAATAGTCACCTGCCTAGAGCGCCCTCTTGATTGGGGGCACCGCTCTGCCTGCCACAAGAAAGTTAGACAACCAGCATCCAAACCACTCGCTCAGCCAACAGCATGAGGAGGAGATTTGTTACAGTGTTTTACCCCAGTAGAAAGCTAATTACATGACGAGGGGAATTGTTACTGTGTGTTACCCCAGTAGTCAGGTGGGTTGTGTCAAAGGGCGGGGCACTGGGTGGAGTCAAGGAGCAGCTTTTGTCTAGGGTGACAAAAATTCTTACCAGCCCTGACTGTACTTGCCATTAGGCACCTGTGGGTGCAAATTTGGACAAATCTGGATGCAAATTTTTTTGTGAAATCACCCATATGGGGCGTATTCTGTCCAAGGTCATAGGGCAGCACAAGCTGTAGATACGGCCCTGATTCTAATCTATTGTTCTCCATCTACTGATGAAAGGCTACAGCTCCTATCCCATGTAGAATGAAGGCTTGATCTTCAAATATCTCAACTTCCTTGTCCAACTTGCGTTGGAATTTTCAGGTATTGGTGGAGTTCTGCTTTAACTGATTGCAGCCATTTACTATAACTTTTCATTTTTTTTTTTATGCATTAAGTCTACAAATTGAGAATTGTGAGTAGAAGTGTGATACCTGTGAAGTTCTCCAGGCTGTGATGTGGGGAACATAATCTATAAAGAGAAAATAAGAGGATACTCCTTAAAATTTCTTCTTGAACTCTAAGGCTATGGTCTAAGTAAAAAAGATAAAGTATTTTTCGCCGTATAAGACACACTGGGGTGGGGTGGGGGGGAGTTGCTGCGTCTTATCCGGCAAATACACATTAAAACCTATCCTATCGCGGCGGTCCCTGCGGCCATCAACAGCCGGGACCCGCGGCTAATACAGGACATCACTGATCGCGGTGATGCCCTGTATTAACCCTTCAGACGCGGCGATCAAAACTGACCGCCGCGTCTGAAGCGAAAGTGACACTAACCTGGCTGCTCAGTCGGGCTGTTCGGGACCGCCGCGGTGAAATCACGGCATCCGGAACAGCTTACAGGACACCGGGAGGGACCTTACCTGCCTCCTCAGTGTCTGCTCCGTGCCGGGATCCCCTGCATGGCCGGCGCTCTCCTTCGTCGTCATCACGTCGTCGCGCACGCCGTCCCGTCATCCAAAAGGAGCGGCGTGCGTAGCGACATGATGGCGGTGACGGAGAGCGAGGATACCGGGCAGCAGAGATGTTCCGGAGCGACGGGGACACCTCGGGGACGCAGCGACAGCGATGGAGGGCAACATCCAGGGCAGCGGCGACTGGTCGGAGCGGCGGGGGCACGTGAGTATTACCTCCTATACCAGTGGTCTTCAACCTGCGGACCTCCAGATGTTGCAAAACTACAACTCCTGGCATGCCCGGACAGCCAACGGCTGTCCGGGCATGCCGGGAGTTGTAGTTTAGCAACATCTGGAGGTCCGCAGGTTGAAGGTTCGGAATATTTTTTTCTAGATTTTCATGCTTTAGAATTAAAATTTAGAATGCGTCTTATATGCCGGAGCGTCTTAGATGGCGAAAAATACGGTACAAATGTTCTACTCACATGTGTCATACATGGACCGACGGGTAGGTGTGATATTTGTAGGAGAATTTGAGGTTTTGGAGCTGGATACTGGGTTTTCTGTTGGTATGAGAGAAGAAATTACAATATATTTATTTACACTTTTTTTTTTATAAAAACAGTCGAGTTCTCTACAATATCTCAGATTTTTACCTTTATAGGACCATTCCAAATAATAATAATAATAATAAAATATAAAAAAAAAAAATATATATATATATATATATATATATATATATATATATATATATAACCAAAGGATAAATTGGCCAGCACTATTGATCCAAACTATTGTAAAAATCTGGCTTGCTGTGTATATATATATATATATATATATATATATATAAGGAGTGTCATTATTTAATAGTTTGGAAATTTATGCACA
The DNA here is from genome assembly GCF_029499605.1 of Hyla sarda. Taxonomy (NCBI): domain Eukaryota; kingdom Metazoa; phylum Chordata; class Amphibia; order Anura; family Hylidae; genus Hyla; species Hyla sarda. Next base: position 401,882,820 of record NC_079192.1, read on the forward strand.
GTGTTTTATTTGAAAAATGTAAAAATATTTTTAAACTATTTTTACAATTTTTTTGACCCTCCTAGGGGCCTATTACGTAATTCATAACACTATTACATTACATTGATCTATGTTAGGTAACCACCGGCGATACACCAAGCACCAGGAAGGACAGAGTTGTCAATGGGTGCCATAGACACCAGGGATTACCGGCATTTAATGTGTACATGCTGTAATCGATATGGATCACAGCATTTACCTATTTAAATGATGGACATCGGAGCCAGTTCTAAAGTCCGTCATTACCGGGAGATGTCAGCTGCTGATAACAGCGGGGATCTGCAAGTCCCAACTCGTGGGCCCAAGCCATATTCCCCTCACCTGACCAATGATCACCGTACATGTACGTCATGGGTAGGGGATAAACATTTGGTATTGTCGTGTGCATAAATGTCTCAACTATGAAAATATAATGTTAATGAAACCTCATGGTTAATGGGGTAAACGTAAATAAAGACCAAATTCGAAAATTTTTGATCAAATCCCTTGCTCGCAATCATCCAAATATTCCATTCCCCACACCCTTGTCTATGAACCATTGTATGGCTCCATATTTAGATAAAGGATAAGGCCGACCTGGTGCCATACTCTATCCTCTGGAACCAGTTAACAGGTATGGGTCCTGACCCTATGGTCCGTGTACTTTTACCACACAGGCCACCATTTGTGGTTTTCCTGTCTATAATGAGATATACTGTATCCTACACTGCAAAAAGTCAAATGTAAAATGTCTCACCTTTGTTCATGTTCACATTGATCTCTGTTCTCAGGTCATTGAATGGCCCATTGACCTTTACTTTGCAGCAGTAGGTTCCTTCATCTTCTTTATTGGCCCCGGTGATGGTCAGGGACACGTCCCCCTCACTTATATCCCCCAGTAACTGGTATCTGTCAGATTTCCTCCAGGTCACGTTCTGCCCATCAGTCTTGATCATCTCATCATTACAGCCATACCATGGGCACCAGCCTCGCCCCCAGCACACGTGGTATTGACCGCCATGAACAGAATAAGTGCAGGGCACATGTAATATACCATTCACTGATCCTGTGACATCTTCTTCTGATGCCGCCAGAACTGTACAGGGGAAAGTTTTATGTTTAGACGACACAAGATGCAGTGACCCCCCCCCCCCCCCGACCTACGATAATTTCAACATGCGATGGCCTCTCAACATACGATGCTTTTGTATGTGGGGACCATCACATCAATGGCTATCCGGCAGCGCTGACTGCTTCAGCTGCAGCCGGATAGCCGTTTACGGTGCCCCGTGTGCTCTGGTGATGATCTCTTACCTGTCCTCGGGGCTCCGGAGCGTCATCTTCGTGATCCCCTCCATCACCGGCGCTGTCCATCGTCGTCATCACGTCTCCACGCACGCCGTCCCGCCATCCAACAGGAGCGGCGTGCATAGTGACGTGATGACAGCGACGTGAGAGCGACGATCCCAGGCAGCAGAGACGTTCCGGAGCGGCAGGGACACCACGGGGACGTTGGCGACAGCGATGGAGCGCAACATCCAGGGCAGCGGTGACGAGCGGTGACAGTCCGGAGCGGCGGGGACAGGTGAGTACAACTTCCTATTCTTTACATTGCACGGATCCCTCAACGTACGATGGTTTCAACAAACGATGGTTCATTTGGAACGGATTACCATCGTATGTTGAGGGACCACTGTATAAGGACACAGGATAATGGTGGATGTCTGTGTCCACATTCATAACCAATGTATCTAAACTGCGGTCACTCATACAGTCAGTAGAGTAGATGGAGAAGATATGACTGCAGGGTTGCAATACACAGGGTATGCTTGTCCATTTTAGTATTTAAACCCATTGGTGTCATGTCCCATGACTTGGTAAAACCAGTCGGGGAACATGACACCTATGTGCTAAATACTAGAAGGCTACAAACACGCCCTGTGTAGTGTAATTCTGCATGTACCTGTTGTACTGCTATTATTGTATTTTTGCCTTTTTAAGTTTGTCTCTTTTGTCTCCCTGTACTCTAGCTGTAATGTATCAGCTCCTTTCCTCTCCCTCCTGATGGCAGCCATCACTGTATCTTCCTTCACACGTGCTCCGTATTCTCTATATACCCTGGGAATCGTTTTCACCTGCTGTACTGAGCATTATACAAGATTTATGCCTAGAATATGCCTGGAATCTTCAGTTGAACACTATGGGGGAGATTTATCAAAACCTGTGCAAAGGAAAAGTCAACCAGTTGCCCCTAGCAACCAATCAGATCGCTTCTTTCATTTTGCAAAGGCCTTGTTAAAAATGAAAGAAGCAAGCTGATTGGTTGCTATGGGCAACTGGGCAACTTTCCCTCTAGACAGGTTTTGATAAATGTCCCCCTATGGGGGACATTTATCAAAACCTGTCTAGAGTGAAAGTTGCCCAGTTGCCCATAGCAACCAATCAGATTGCTTCTTTCATTTTTAAAAGGGCCTCTGAAAAATAAAAGAAGCGATCTGACTGGTTGCTATGGGCAACAGGTCAACTTTTCCTCCCCACAGCCTTTTTATAAATCTCCCCCATAGTGTTGCATATGCCTGGTGTAAATACTGGTCAATAATATACCTCGGCACTCTATAAGTAACCACAGACCTAAAGCCAATGTACAGAGTCAGAATAATAGATCTGTATAGGAGGTATATGAAGACAATTAGAGATTGTACAGGGACCTCTGGAGACTGTCTAATGTGAAATTATGTGAATTATCATGTGATAACCAGTGAGGCTTTATTTTTATTTGGAGATGTTGTAGACATAGACATGTTGTACACTATAGCCCTGATGAAAGGTCTACAAAGAGACAGAGTCTACTGAGTGAGGGAGAGACTGTGAAGCTCTGAAGTGGAGTCTACTGAGTGAGGGAGCGACTGTGAAGCCCTGAAGTGGGAAATACTGAGAAAGGGAGAGACTGTGCAGCCATGAAGTGGGGAATACTGAGAAAGGGAGAGACTGTGCAGCCATGAAGTGGGGAATACTGAGAAAGGGAGAGACTGTGCAGCCATGAAGTGGGGAATACTGAGAAAGGGAGAGACTGCAGCCATGAAGTGGGGAATACTGAGAAAGGGAGAGACTATGCAGCAATGAAGTAGGGTCTACAGAAAGAGGGAGAGACCGTGAAGCCCTGAAGCGGGGAATACTGAGAAAGCGAGAGACTGTGCAGCCATGAAGTGGGGAATACTGAGAAAGGGAGAGACTGTGCAGCCATGAAGTGGGGAATACTGAGAAAGGGAGAGACTGTGCAGCCATGAAGTGGGTAATACTGAGAAAGGGTGAGACTATGCAGCAATGAAGTGGGGTCTACGGAAAGAGGAAGAGACTGTGAAGCCCTGAAGCGGGGAATACTGAGAAAGGGAGAGACTGTGCAGCCATGAAGTGGGGAATACTGAGAAAGGGAGAGACTGTGCAACCATGAAGTGGGGAATACTGAGAAAGGGAGAGACTGTGCAACCATGAAGTGGGGAATACTGAGAAAGGGAGAGACTGTGCAGCAATGAAGTAGGGTCTACAGAAAGAGGGAGAGACCGTGAAGCCCTGAAGCGGGGAATACTGAGAAAGCGAGAGACTGTGCAGCCATGAAGTGGGAAATACTGAGAAAGGGAGAGACTGTGCAGCCATGAAGTGGGGAATACTGAGAAAGGGAGAGACTGTGCAGCCATGAAGTGGGGAAATACTGAGAAAGGGAGAGACTGTGCAACCATGAAGTGGGGAAATACTGAGAAAGGGAGAGACTGTGCAGTCATGAAGTGGGGAAATATTGAGTAAGGGAGAGACTGTGCAGCCATGAAGTGGGGGAAATACTGAGAAAGGGAGAGACTGTGCAACCATGAAGTGGGTGAAATACTGAGAAAGGGAGAGACTGTGCAACCATGAAGTGGGGAAATATTGAGTAAGGGAGAGACTGTGCAGCCATGAAGTGGGGAAATATTGAGTAACGGAGAGACTGTGCAGCCATGAAGTGGGAAAATATTGAGTAAGGGAGAGACTGTGCAGCCATGAAGTGGGGGAAATACTGAGAAAGGGAGAGACTGTGCAACCATGAAGTGGGGAAATATTGAGTAAGGGAGAGACTGTGCAGCCATGAAGTGGGGAAATATTGAGTTGTTCCATGTAACCCCTAAGCTTAAAGTGCCATAGCTGAGTTTTGGAGTAAGTAATCTCCTTGGGGAGATGGTCACCACTACGACCCTTGTGATTCTACCATCAGCCCATCCACCTACGACTCCAAACTGTTTGCACAGTTGTCTTATTATAGGTGGCAGTGCGGGGCACAGATAATCTCTGTTCCGTGTTCTCTGAACCATTATCATTCACCACTCTTTCGGCCCTGCACTAGGTATAACACAATGCCAGGATTACACGGAGTGCTCTTTTAATTCCCTTACTGGGAAGCTCAACTATTTTTGTAAAAGAAAAATTGCCACCTTACAAGTAAGTTCTGCAGGCAGACCAATGGGTAATGCTATAGCTCTCCATACTTTAGATTCAGAATACAGATTCGGGTAGAGTACCATAGATGGTCTCTATACACGTACTCACCTATTAGATACAAGAAACAAAGGCAGCTGGCGGCAGAGTTCTTCATTGTTTTCTTCTTGCTCCCAAGTGATGTCTGGCTGTGCTACTATAGAATGCACAAAGTCACGTATTGAAGTTCTCCTCACTTTGTCTTCCGCCTCATGATGCTGTTGGGGTGTCTGGTCAGTGGTCATACTCGATTTTTACCATAATGCAGAGAAATGTTGGCCATGAGTTTATATTAGTTCCACAATGATGTCTGAGATGTGGTTATGTGCTGCAGCATCTTACCCGCATTTTGTAAAAAATAGGAACTTCCTGAACTACTAATAAGAGTGAAACCTACAGCAAACTACTTTCTTAAAGAACTGTTAACAAGCCACAAATATCTGATGCAGTCCACGTGTAGGTTCCCTGGGACCTGCACCTATGTGAAAAATAGGAGGGATCCCTTTATACTTTTGGTCACTTCCCCATTCATTATCTGCCTGATGTGTTTTTCGTGATGTTTTCCATCTCCACTATCTGCACCTGTGCTGACCGGCAGCTTCTCCGGTCCTTATCAGCAGAGATTCCAGAAGAAATGTGCCCAGCACAAAAGGAATACTCATATTGTATCAAAACGCTAACATACAAAGCATAAATGATGACACGTTTTGAGTCATTCTAACCCTTAATCATGGCATAACCATAGATAAAAATACATGAAATCTTTATAGCCCTCGCATAATGTGCATAGGACATCATGGGAGATTAAAAAACAACAGGGTTTACAAACTACTGAACAGCAATAGGAGCACTAATAGAGAATGCACAAAGAAACTTATTTTAAAGGTCAAACAAGCCAGGTCGGTAACAGAGAGAATGGTGCTGTACAAAATTAAATGCAAGAGTAGTCAGGACAACAAGCCTAGAATATACAGAAGATACACAGGAATAGCAAACCAGAGGCAGGGAAAAGGAAAAGATCCATTATCACAGGCAAGAACATGGATTCTGAGATCAGTATAAATAGATCAGCTCAGGAGGGTGTGAAAGCAAAGGCCAGACATGATTGGCTTGTTGTACGTGCCTTTTTAAATTGTCCCAGGGGTTGCCACAATAACAGGCGAAGCTGTTACGTATGTGTATTTGTTTAATGTATATATTTAGCGTCATTCTAAATAATAGTGCTGTGCTTGATTTAGAATCCTGATCCATGTTTCCCTCAGCTGCTGTTGATTATTATGCCTTGTTATGTCAGGTATTAACTTCCTCTCCTCCTCCTTTATTTTAGTAAAGCAGCTGATCAACCTCAGTCCATGCTAGTGTCTGGGTATGTTAATACCACCATTATATATCTGACTGAAAACACTTCATTTGGCGATGAGGAAGACAAGAACCAGCTATATATATATATATATATATATATATATATATATATATCTATCTATCTATCTATCTATCTACACTGCTCAAACAAATAAAGGGAACACTAAGATAACACATCCTAGATCTGAATGAATGAACTAATCGTATGAAATACTTTCGTCTTTACATAGTTGAATGCGCTGACAACAAAATCACACAAAAATTATCAATGGAAATCAAATTTATCAACCCATGGAGGTCTGGATATGGAGTCACACTCAAAATCACAGTGGAAAACCCCAGTACAGGCTTATCCAACTTTATGTAATGTCCTTAAAACAAGTCATAATGAGGCTCAGTAGTGTGTGTGGCCTCCACGTGCCCGTATGACCTCCCTACAATGCCTGGGCATGATCCTGATGAGGTGGAGGATGGTCTCCTGAGGGATGTCCTCCCAGACCCTGACTAAAGCATCCGCTAACTCCTGGACAGTCTGTGGTGGATGGAGCGAGACGTCCCAGATGTGCTCAATCGGATTCAGGTCTGGGGAACGGGTGGGCCAGTCCATAGCATCAATGCCTTCCTCTTGCAGGAACTGCTGACACACTCCAGCCACATGAGGTCTAGCATTGTCTTGCATTAGGAGGAATCCAGACTCGGTCACGTCTGTCACATGTGCTCAGTGTGAACCTGCTTTGATCGACACCAGTGGCGAATTTGCCAATCTTGCTGTTCTCTAGCAAATGTCAAACATCCTACACAGTGTTGGGCTGTAAGCACAACCCCCACCTGTGGACGTCGGGCCCTCATACCTCCCTATGGAGTCTGTTTCTGACCGTTTGAGTGGACACTAGTGTTGCTCGTGAATATTCGCAATGCGAATTTTAATCGCGAATAACGCATATTCGCGAATATTCGCGAATATAGCACTATATTCGTAATTATTTGAATTATTCGAATTATTCGAATTTTCGCATATGCCAAAATTAAACGCGAATATTACGAATATGCGAATTTAGCGAATATAATGACGAATATATGACGAATATTCATCCATATATTCGTGAAATATCGCGAATTTGAATTTGACCTATGCCGCTCAACCCTAGTGGACACATGCACATTTGTGGCCTGCTGGAGGTCATTTTGCAGGGCTCTGGCAGTGCTCCTCCTGCTCCTCCTTGTACAAAGGCGGAGGTAGCGGTCCTGTTGCTGGGTTGTTGCCCTCCTCCGGCCTGCTCCTTGTCTCCTGATGTACTGGCCTGTCTCCTGGTAGCGCCTCCATGATCTGGACACTACACTGACAGACACAGCAAACCTTCTTACCACAGCTCGCATTGATGAGCCATCCTGGATAAGCTGCACTACTGCAGAGTCACTTGTGTGGGTTGTAGACGCCGTCTCATGCTACCACTAGAGTGAAAGCACCGCCAGCATACAAAAGTGACCAAAACATCAGCCAGGAAGCATAGGAACTTAGAAGTGGTCTGTGGTCACCACCTGCAGAACCACTCCTTTATTGGGTGGTGTCTTGCTCATTGCCTATAATTTCCACTTGTTGTCTGTTGCATTTGCACAACAGCATGTGAAATTGATTGTCAATCAGTGTTGCTTCCTGAGTGGACAGTGTGATTTCACAGAAGTGTCATTGACTTGGAGCTACATTGTGTTGTTTATAGTGTACCTGTCATAGTGCAAAAAAAATAAAAAATGATATGTTACTCAGTACCTAATCCTGATCTTGTGCATATATTTTTTATGTGTCTAGGACCTATATATCCAGAGAAAAAAGCATTTATCTGCTGCTGAGTTACTTTTTCATCTTGCTGGCTGGAGGGGGCGTGTCTATCTCTCTCCCTCACAGTGATGACTCATCTGCTCTGAGTCTCAGAGGGAGCCTGGGCAGTCAGTCATTCACTCCTTTCTACTCTGTAACCCTTTCCTTTCTGGGTGTAAGTACATTCCTATAGAGGTATGGGTAGGCCCTGGCTTGAAGTACAGGTACAGTCACGATCCTCCAGGGCAGGCTACCCGGGCTCCACAGAATGGCGGGGGCAGCGATTGCAGGGTGAGGAGACACAGGAGGGGCACAATCCCAACGCAGCCCTCTAGTACAGAGCTCTATGCTGCTGCAGCACAATGGACAGACAGCACTGAGCTTGGCTGCAGACTCCTCCGCTCCTAATAGCATGAAAGGTAAGGCCCTGCTCACTGCTCTACAGGGGCTGAATTACTAAAAAACTAACCTTGGTGCATGTCGCGGAGGCAGCAGCGGAGGGGGGAGGTTTAGACAAAAACTCCAATAGCGCCCATGAGTAGCGTGTCTGCACATACACTCCACATGATACTGCAGGGATCGCCTATTCTGGATACCACTTTACAACCGGTATCCAGGATGTTGCAAAATCTAGACTAGTCTGTCTGGCTAAAAGACAGGCGACCCCTAGTGGCGGCTATTTTGAGCTTTAATTTTATGTAAAAATTTTCTTTTTTTTTATCAGTTGTATATTGTGAAATGGCATGTTATAATGAGTCCTGCAATATATCAAAAGTTTTCAACAATGACAGACTGGTGCGAAACGCATCAAACAATCTTTTCTGTATGTGATTTCTGTGCCAAGAGTTCAATAAAGCAAGTTTTGTTTATCCACACGCCTTGAGTGGCGGACACATTCTTCTGTACGTAACATCATTCTGTTCCTCTATAGAGGGGGTTCTGCTCAGGTTCTTGTTGTCCAGTTCCGAAAAGTATGGAACCAACCAGAGCTGAACCTACAGCATCCCCATGCTGCCGGCGGCACGTGCTCCATTCATTTCTATGGGAGCGACAAAAAGACCAGAGTACAGCAGTCAGGAATCATCCACACATAGAAATGAGAGGAGGGAAATAGACCATAGAAATGTATGACTTCTATCTGGTTTACTACATTCATACAGAGGACATGTCCAAGAGTGGCCATCACAATGTCTGAGGGTTACAGGTAGGCCGCTGTATAGGTGATGACATCACCACAGTGTGTTGGCTGCATTATGACATCACGTGCCTTTTGCCTATATACCCAGGTGCTTGGCCAGAACCTTTACCTTCACATGCTGCAGTCCTGCAGAGACACATGTGAGCGCTTCTAGACAATTTTCGGATTGTTTTAGACATTTATTTTTGCCGTATTTGACGCAAAATGAAAAGACTTAGGGAGGAGGAAGAGGAGGAAAGAGGAGAGGAGAGCGAAGGGAGTACAGAAGGAAAGGAGGCCAAGAAGGTCAAGATGGAGAATATTGGACTCACCGCTGTGAGGAGAATGAAGACCTGGCCCTTATCCTTCATGGGAAGGAACAATGTATGTGACCTCCCAGGACCAAGTAACATTAACCTAATGGACAAGACACCAGGTAAGAGATTCACCAACTATTAGTCATATTAATCCATATATAGTCAGCCTAGGAATTATGTCCATGCATCAGTCTCTTATATAAGACTTTGTATCCAACATGGAGAAGTTGTATATACTGAATAGTTCAGGCAGGAGGATACAAGGTTAAATGATATATTAGATGATAGGATTTTATAGAGATCTATATAGACATATCAGTCACTACTACAACCAGCAGCCTGGATGTTATTGGTAAGGCTATGAGCAGAACACATTGGGCAGGACTGTCCACCAAATGGACCAATGTGGCCGTTCACCTACACAGCTGCATACATCCGCCATTGACACCCATTGTATAGATTTTGTAGGTTTATTTTACATATAAATAGTTGTATTCTGCAAATTCCTAACATTGAAAAGACTTCTCCATTGATGTCCTTGAAATAAGCTTCATTGGTCTTGACAATTATCCTTTATTATGGAATCGCTAAAATTTTGTTATAAACAGTATATGAGTTACAGGACCAAGACAGGGGGTCAAACTTGGGGTCATTTAGTTTGGAGAAAAGACTCAACTTTATTGTTATATAAAATATTACATTAAAGTTAACACGATCAAGATAACAATGGCAACATCTGTAGGTTGAACTTGATGGACTCTTTTCTACTTTAATCTTGTGAACTATGTTACTATGTAAATGATAGATCTATCCAGATATTGTCTAATTCTAACCCAATGAGGGAGATTTAGCAAGATTATAAAGCTGTTCTAGTTACCATAGCAACCAGCCAGAGCTCAGCTTTGTTAAACAGTCATAATACTATGAAAGCTGAATTGTGATTGGTTGCTATGGGCAACAAGACCAAGACAGTTTGGATACATGAGGTCCAATGTTTGAATGATTTCACAAAAATGAAAAGTTATTGAAAATTAATAGATTAGACAAAAATACTAAGTAAAACAATCTTATTTCTCAATCCAAAAAAAGGGTCTTGTGACAAGGAGAGGTATAGAGAGGCAAAGGGGGCAGAAGAAGAGGGGGCTAAGAGAAAGAGGACACTAGAGGAAAACACTTCACGAAAAAAAGCAAAAACATCTGTTGCCGAAACGTCTGCTGCCCAGGAGGAGGCCAGGACAGCCACCATTCCTTTGGGCCTAGACTGCTTTACTTTCCATCACAAACTGGGAGAAGGCACCTTCGGGCAAGTGATTTTGGCAAAAGACATTATCCGCCAGGAACCTGTGGCCATTAAAAAAGCTGACAAGCAATATTTCCTGCAATGGAAGGAGGATTTCATAGAGCGGGATATACTCAGTATGTCACATGAGTGTCGCTTTTTAATCCACGGACTGGCAGCTTTTGAAAGTCTTAACCATTTATATTATGTCATGGAATTGGCCGGTGGCGGGGACCTCTCTGACTTTATTATTAAGCAATTTCCATTGGATTTAGATACAGTAAAGTTCATAGGAGCAGAACTCGTATGTGGGATACAATTCCTTCATGGAAAGAAAATAATCCACAGGGACCTTAAGCCCGATAATATTATCTTAACATCAGACGGACATGTGAAGATCTTGGATTTCGGACTTTCTATAAGAGCTCCCTCTGGAAAAGCTAGTGATATCTGTGGTAGTCCAGGCTATACGGCACCAGAAGTCACCAATTCAAAGAGCTATGGACCAGAGGTGGACTGGTTCTCATTTGGCGCGGTCCTCTACGTCATGTTCACCAAAAGACTCCCTTCAGAATCATTTCCAGCATCTCTGGGGCCTGAAAGCGTTGATGTCATCAAACGTCTACTCTGTAAGGTCCCTAGTGAACGTCTGGGAGTGATGGGGAGGATACAAGAACATCCCTTCTTTTCTAACACTAACTGGAAAGACGTAGAAGCCGGTCAAGTGACGCCCCCTAAGGTAATGGTGACTAAGTCTATGGATCTGCAGATCAGTAACACCATCCCTGCACCCAGTACTGATGACCAAGCCATCAAAATTAAGGCTCGTCATCAAAGCCTTTTTACTGACTTTAGCTTTGTGAGTCCGAAGTGGTCAGAAAGCTACCATGTCAAACCCATCGCCCCCGTGTATACAGACAACTGGCTGAGAAGGATCTTCATGTCCAAGTGCACAGTGAGCTGAAGACACAAAAACATCTCTGCTTTGTGACACCATAGCACTGACTGTGTCTCTAAGATCTGGACACTCCGAGGATCTACAGATTGTCCATGCTTGTTTTATTATATTAAATTCTTAATGGTAAAACCTGACAAAGTGTACCTTTATGAGTAAACACTGCACAAATATGTTAAAGAAAAACATACAATTGGATCACTGAGAGCGGCACAGAGCAGGTAAGAGGACCTCTGGCGCCATTTTCACCTATCAGTACCCTGCAATCTTGCTGCGGGTGTTCCGATGAGGATATCTAAGCCCAGCAATTAGCCCTGATGCCCCCATAAATCCTTTAGATACCGTTAAAGGGGTACTCTGATGCTAGACATTTTATCCCCTATGGGGTGCAGTGCCAGAGCGCCGAAGGCTCGTGATATCAAAGCCTTGCCTTCTCAATGTAAGTTATGAGAAGGGCGTGACGGAAATCACACCCCCTCCCATATACTTGAATTGAGGAGGCATGGCTGTGACGTCACGGGCCTCCACCCGGCATCACCAGTCATCTGTCACTGAGCAAAGTTCTGGGGTGCCGCAGCCGAGATCGCGGGACAGAGGTCTATGAACCAAGTGCAGCCTCTGAGCTCACTTAATAGTGCGAATGTTGCTCAGGACTTAACGGTAGGTTGTGGTGCGCTAAGTACCAGGTGGTCAGGGCATACATTTTTTGACCTGTGTCCACTAGGGGTTAAACTTGTTTTGTCTCCTGTCACGATCACACCCTATCGGTCCAGCTAAGACGCTAGAAAGAGTGTGATGGTGCAAGGGTTAAAGCCGCCAGACCTCTGGGTATCCACTACAAGTCCCAGCAAGTCACCAAATTAACCTTTAGATAAACATGTTTTACCAGAGCCTCCTTCAGAAAGGTGAGCTCATATATTTAGAGATCAAAGACCAGAGCTGATTAATTAAACATTTAATCTGATAAAAGGTATCACTGTGCTGACTATATAAAAATACAGAAACAAATGACATACAGTTACAAAAATGTATACAAGAGTTTAGCAAGGCAAGTTCAGAAATCAAAAGATGAAGTTCTTACAGCATGATGATATAGCAGTCCATGAGAAAGCTGTTCTTAGGATGGTCTTGTCAGCTTGTGGCCCAGCTTTTTAACAACCAACTTTTAGTCTAGCATTGTTTAAATATCATATCTGCTTTCTTTGGAGGGAAACTCCATTCCCCCCTCCCCTCTTATCCCACCAGGGGCATCTCTGTCTCTGGCCCTCCTATCTGGTTGATTATATGATGGGACCAGAGTGCATGACTTCCTGCTGCTTCAAAAAGAGCCTCTGACTTCAAAGGAGATGTAAACAAACAGCCAGACCCCCAATAAAATGCAATACACAAAAAACAGTCTGAATGACCTCTCACCCATGTCTTGGATGATCCATCACACACAGTTATAATTATAATACACATATAGGATTTTAATAATCAGGCCTTGGGCCTGACACCTCCCCCTTAAGATGGGGACAGAGAGATCTTGCCTGCCAGGCTGATAGATCTGTCTCCATTAACCGTCTATTTCTCTTCTTGACACCACAGGCCCTGCATTCCCAGGCAAAGATGGCACAGAAGGGGCCTAGTATCTGATTAAGCTGCCTCCTCCTTTCATCTGAGAGCTGTGGATTGATCTCCACATCCTGAAGGCTCTTAGCTTCCTCCACTAGGTCTAGTAGGGGATCACTACCCAGCCCTTCCTCTGGTGCACTACATACACTGAGTACCACCTCCTCAGGGTCATAGTATGCCTTCAGCATATTAATGTGGTACTGTCTCTGCCTCTGACCTTTCTCATCAAGGGCTACTACATATGTGGTGGGTTCTAGGCACTGCAAAATGGTAAAGGGACCCTCCCAGGCTGCCTGCAACTTATTCTGCCTAATGGGGTTCAGAACCATTACCTTCTGTCCCACGTTATAGACCCGGTCCCTTGCATTGCGATCGTACCAGTACTTCTGCCTGGACTGTGCTGCTGTGAGGTTGTCATGTACCAGCCCAGTCAGTGCCTGCATCCTGTTCCTGAATCTCAGAACATACTCCACCACAGAAGTCTCAGGGGCATGTAGCCCCCCTTCCCATTCCCCTCTTACTAAATCTAGGGGTCCCCGCATTTTGCGACCATACAATAATTCAAAGGGCTAGAAACCTGTAGACTCTTGGGGTACCTCCCTGTAAGCGAATAACAGATGGGGTAAATACTTTTCCCAGTCTCTGCCCTCCGATTCTACAAATGTTTTTAGCATTTGTTTCAAGGTCCCATTGAACCTCTCACAAAGACCATTTGTTTGTGGGTGGAATGGGCTTGCTACCAAGTGCTGTACATTCACCTTCTTACAGAGACTTTGCATGAGATTGGACATGAACTGTGTGCCCTGATCAGTGAGCATTTCTCTGGGGAACTCTACCCTGCAGAAAATACTGATCAGAGCATCTGCCACCTTATCTGCTCAGGCGGAGGATAAGGCAACAGTTGCAACCATGCAAGGTACCTGGTTGCATAATCTACAACAGTAAGAATAAATTGTTTACCTGTGCTGCTGGGTATAGCTAGAGGTCCCACAATATCCACTGCCACTCGTTCAAAGGGTACAGATATGACTGGTAGGGGCACTAGGGGAACAAGAGTTACATCCCCAGACTTACCCACCCTTTGGCAGACATGACAGGATCTACAATAATTGGCAACAGCAGTACCCATACCTGGCCAATAGAAATTGTGTGCCATACTGTACTTTGTCTTGGCCACTCCCAAATGTCCTGCCAGGGGGGTCTCATGGGCCAACCTCAGCAGCTCTTTCCTGTACTGCCTAGGAACCACTAACTGCCTTTCTCTCTCCTGGGCCCCCAGCATGCCTTTGGAAAGGGACTCCCAGTACAAGATATCATTTTCCCAATATACCCTATGCCCCTCTGTGTCAACATCTGTATGTTCAGCACATTGTCTCAGCCCTTCAAGGGAAGGGTCACTGCGCAGAGCTTCCCGGAAATGCTCATTTCCCTCCCCCCATCTCGTGGTATCAGGGAGCACATTTCCCCCAGGAGAACTAGCATCTCCACCTTCCTCTGCTGGGGCTTGCAAGTCACACAGCTTGCTCCTTGCATCACCATCCTCCCTTCCTTTTAAAGCTGCAGCCCTGGAATGCTGCTGACGCGTTACCACTGCCACCATTGGTATGCCTCCCTGGGGTTTACCTTCCTCCCCCTCAGTTCCAGACATAACAATACAGGCATCATACATAGGGCTATCACTCCTTCCCTCCTCCTCCTTAGGCTCACAGGATTGGGGCATATCACTCACTGCTGGTCCCTCATCCTTACATGTCACCAGGGGCACACCAACCCCTCCCCCTAGCCCATCTCCACTAGGTGTTGGCATTGGCAATGCATTGTCACCACATGTCACAATACACCCCATTCCTCTGGAGCATAATGACAGAGCATCCGACCCAAATCATTCCCCAGCAGAACATTAACAGGGATGTCCTCAGAGACCCCCACCTCCCGCAAACCTTTGCCTGTACCCCAATCCAGGTACACACGGGCCATGGGCACAACAGGCCGCACACCTCCAATTCCTTTTAAAGCCATGGTTCTTCCAGGGATGATGTCCTCTGTATCCACCACTTCAGGCCGCACCAAGATAAAGGAGGCTCCAGAATCTCGCAACCCCACTGTCACCCGGTCACCCACAGTTACACTCTGTAGGTTATCCCCTCTTTTCTCCACCGCTCCAGACACCAGAAGAAAGGTTGTGTGTCCTCCAGCTACTGGTGGAGAATTCTTTTTGTTGGGGCAAGTGGCACTCAGGTGCCCAATATTGTTGCATCTGTAACATCGGCGGGTGTCCCCCTGACCCAATGTGGCTCCTGTTGCTTTTGGGGATGATGGCAAGAATTTCCTGGCTGGCCCGGTGGTGCTCTGTGGGTGTGTGGCTCCCCTCCAGGTACTTGCTCCAGCTTGTGCAGATCCACGCTTTGCTGCTGGCGCCCGGTTATTGGCAAAGTCATCTCCTAGTTCTGCTGCTTCCATTGCTGTCTTGGGCTTGCGGTCCAAAATCCACTCTCTGGCTTCGAAGCTCCGTGTTTGGAGAAACTGATCCAGGATCATCAAGTCCTCCAGGGCCTCATAGGTAGTGACTTGTAGGCCCCCAGTCCATTGCCTGAATGCAGTCCTTAGCTGACCTGCATGTTCAGTGCAGCTTTCTGTGGCGCTTTGTTGCAAAGTCCGAAACTTTTTCTGATAAGTCTCTGGAGTCAGATTAAAACTTTTTAGCAGGGCAGATTTTATTGCCTCATAGTCCTGGTCACTTTCAGAGGGAAGCGAAGCAAACACATCCAGAGCTTTCCCTCGCAACCGTGGGGTTAGATATCGTCCCCACTGTTCCTTAGGTAGATGGAACTGCCGGCAAACATTTTCAAATCCCCTCAGGAACACATCCAGATCACCATCTTTCTCCAACATGGGGAAATGTTCCAAGCGGGGTTTGTGGTCTCCTTGATCCTGCACATCCCAGCGTGTGGATGAAGCATCCCCTCTCAGCCTCAGAACCTCCAGTTCATTCCTCCGCTGGGCCTCTCTTTCTGCGGCCTCTCTCTCTGCAGCCCGTGCCTGTGCCTCTCTCTCTGCAGTTTGGTATTGGGGAAGCAGTTGGAGTTTCATATTGGCATCCACATTCCCAAGGTGTTGTAAGGTATCCGCATATAAGAGTCCAAGGCCTCATGTGGAGTACTGTCCTGATGGGGAGTAATGTTGTATTCCCCAGGAGATATCAGTCCTTGGATGGCAGTTCCAGCTGTAGGACTTTGTCTCATGTCACTCAGCTCTTCTGCACGGGCATCATACTCCACAAGATCAGCAATAAGTTGTTCCTTGTTCTTTCCTACAGTAGGGATGTCCTTTTCTTGGCACATTAGCTCAAGTGCAGGCTTGGACTGCTTGCGATATGCCTCCATATTTCCGAGATGAGACAGAGGAGGTAAAACAGGAGATGGGGAGGACAGAACTGTCTTGCACTCTTTTTGTATGTCTTTTAACCCCTTAACGACGCAGGACGTATATTTACGTCCTGCGCCGGCTCCCGCGATATGAAGCGGGATCGCGCCGCGATCCCGCATCATATCGCGTCGGTCCCAGTGCTAATCAACAGCCGGGACCCGCGGCTAATACCACACATCGCCGATCGCGGCGATGTGCGGTATTAACCCTTTAGAAGCGGCGGTCAAAGCTAACCGCCGCTTCTAAAGTGAAACTGAAAGTGACCCGGCTCAGTCGGGCTGTTCAGGACCGCCGCGGTGAAATCGCGGCGTCCCGAACAGCTGATCGGACACCGGGAGGGCCCTTACCTGCCTCCCCGGTGTCCGATCGACGAATGACTGCTCCGTGCCTGAGATCCAGGCAGGAGCAGTCAAGCGCCGATAGTGCTGATCACAGGCGTGTTAATACACGCCAGTGATCAGCATAGGAGATCAGTGTGTGCAGTGTTATAGGTCCCTATGGGACCTATAACACTGCAAAAATTTTTTTTTTAAAAAGTGTTAATAAAGGTCATTTAACCCCTTCCCTAATAAAAGTTTGAATCACCCCCCTTTTCCCATAAAAAAAATTAAACAGTGTAAAAAAAATTAAAAATAAACATATGTGGTATCGCCGCGTGCGTAAATGTCCAAACTATAAAAATATATCATTAATTAAGCCGTACGGTCAATGGCGTACACGCAAAAAAATTTCAAAGTCCAAAAAAGCGTATTTTGGTCACTTTTTATACCATTAAAATATGAATACAAAGTGATCAAAAAGTCCGATCAAAACAAAAATCATACCGATAAAAACTTCAGATCATGGCGCAAAAAATGAGTCCTCATACCGCCCCGTACGTGGAAAAATAAAAAAGTTATAGGGGTCAGAAGATGACATTTTTAAACGTATAAATTTTCCTGCATGTAGTTATGATTTTTTCCAGAAGTGCGACAAAATCAAACCTATATAAGTAGGGTATCATTTTAACTGTATGGACCTACAGAATAATGATAAGGTGTAATTTTTACCGAAATATGCACTGCGTAGAAACGGAAGCCCCCAAAAGTTACAAAATGGCGTTTTTGTTTCGATTTTGTCGCACAATGATTTTTTTTCGGTTTCGCCGTGCATTTTTGGGTAAAATTACACTGTCACTGCAATGTCACTGCAAAGTAGAATTGGCGATGCAAAAAATAAGCCATAATATGGATTTTTAGGTGGAAAATTGAAAGGGTTATGATTTTTAAAAGGTAAGGAGGAAAAAACGAAAGTGCAACAACGGAAAAACCCTGAGTCCTTAAGGGGTTAAACCAGCACTGAGCTCTGTCTTTGGAATTTACACATAAGAATATGTAATATGCAAGCACTAAAAATCTCTAAATATATCCCGACGCTGCCACCAGTTGTCACGATCAAACTGTTACGCCGAGCGCTCCGGGTCCCCGCTCCTCCCCGGAGCGCTCGCTACATCCTCGCAATTGCAGCGCCCCGGTCAGACCCGCTGACCGGGTGCGCTGCGATACCTCTCCCAGCCGGGATGCGATTCGCGATGCGGGAGGCGCCCGCTCGCGATGCGCATCCCGGCTCCCGTACCTGACTCGCTCTCCGTCGGTCTTGTCCCGGCGCGCGCGGCCCCGCTCCCTAGGGCGCGCGCGCACCGGGTCTCTGCAATTTAAAGGGCCACTGCGCCACTGATTGGCGCAGTTAGCTTAATTAGTGTGTTCACCTGTGCACTCCCTATTTATACCTCACTTCCCCTGCACTCCCTCACCGGATCTTGTTGCCATCGTGCCAGTGAAAGCGTTTCCTTGTGTGTTCCTAGCCTGTGTTCCAGACCTCCTGCCGTTGCCCCTGACTACGATCCTTGCTGCCTGCCCCGACCTTCTGCTATGTCCGACCTTGCTCTTGTCTACTCCCTTGTACCGCGCCTATCTTCAGCAGTCAGAGAGGTTGAGCCGTTGCTGGTGGATACGACCTGGTTGCTACCGCCGCTGCAAGACCATCCCGCTTTGCGGCGGGCTCTGGTGAATACCAGTAGCAACTTAGAACCGGTCCACCAGCACGGTCCACGCCAATCCCTCTCTGGCACAGAGGATCCACCACCTGCCAGCCGAATCGTGACACAAACCCTATCGGCCCAGCTAAGACGCTAGAGAGAGTGTGATGGTGCAAGGGTTAAAGCCGCCAGACCTCTGGGTATCCACTACAAGTCCCAGCAAGTGACCAAATTAACCCTTAGATAAACTTGTTTTACCAGAGCCTCCTTAAGAAATGTGAGCTCATATATTTAGAGATCAAAGACCAGAGCTGATTAATTAAACATTTAATCTGATAAAAGGTATCACAGTGCTGACTATATAAAAATACAGAAACAAATGACATATAGTTACAAAAATGTATAAAAGAGTTTAGCAAGGCAAGTTCAGAAAACAAAAGATGAAGTTCTTACAGCATGATGGTATAGCAGTCCATGAGAAAGCTGTTCTTAGGATGGTCTTGTCAGCTTGTGGCCCAGCTTTTTAACAACCAACTTTTAGTCTAGCATTGTTTAAATATCATATCTGCTTTCATTGAAGGGAAACTCCATTCCCCCCTCCCCTCTTATCCCACCAGGGGCATCTTTGTCTCTGGTCCTCTTATCTGGACCAGAGTGCATGACTTCCTGCTGCTTCAAAAAGAGCCTCTGACTTCAAAGGAGATGTAAACAAACAGCCAGACCCCCCAATAAAATGCAATACACAAAACACAGTCTGAATGACCTCTCACCCATGTCTTGGATGATCCATCACACACAGTTATAATTATAATACACATATAGGATTTTAATAATCAGGTATCACTGCCAATGCATTGTACTGACACGTCCCCCTGACTGATGTCCCCCAGTAACTGATATCTGTCAGATTACCTCCAGGTCACTTTGTGTTCATCAGTCTAGATCAGTGATTTTCAACCGGGGTGCCGCGGGATTTTGCCGTGAATTTTTTATTTTATTTTAAATGTCCCTCCCAGGCCTGCGTGCCTATGACTCATGGCACCAAAAGGGGGAGGGGAAGCCTGCGTACGCCCTGCGCACACAGCGTCCCCCAGTGTCCCTTTCCCCCTCGCGGCGCCATGAGCCGAAAATTGTGCCCTGCTATAACAAGAAGATGCTGTGGAAGTGCAAGCTGCACCGGATTTCCATGCCGTGCCGTGGAACTGCAAGCTGTGCTGGATTCCCGTGCCGGCTTGCTTAAGGTACTGTACACTTTCTACCCCTCTGTTACCCCTTCTCAACCCTGTACAAACCCCCCAACCCCCCCATCACTCATGTCCACCCTCCTGTCATCCTTGTCTGCCTTGTCCACCCCCCTGTCCATCCCTGTCACCCATGTCCACCCTCCCGTCACCCATGTCCACCCTCCTGTCACCCATGGCCATCCCCTGTCCATCCATGTCCGCCTTGTCCACCCCCTGTCCATCCCTGTCACCCATGTCATCCCTCCTGTCACCCATGTCCACCCTCCTGTCATCCATGTCCACCCTCCTGTCATCCATGTCCACCCCCTGTCACCCATGTCCACCCTCCTGTCATTCATGTCCACCCCCCTGTCACCCATGTCCACCCTCCTGTTATCCATGTCCGCCTTGTCCACCATGGTCCATCCCTGTCACCCTTGTTCACCCCCCGTCCACCCCCAGTCTACCCCCGCAGTCTACCCTTTCACCCAAGTCCACCCACCTATTCACCCCTCTGTCCCTTTGTCACCCCAGTCCACCTCTCTCTGTCACTCCTGTCCACCCCTCTGTTACCCCCTTGTCATCCTTGTCCACCCCTCTAACCCCCTGTCTCCCATGTCCACAATCCTGTCATCCATGTCCACCCCCCTATCCAATCCTCTGTCACCCCTGTCCATCCCTGTCACCCATGTTTACCCTCCATTGTCCACCCCTCTGGCCACATCCTTGTCAACCATGTCCACCCCCTATTCACCCCTCTGTTCCTTTGTCACCCCTGTCCACCCCTCTGTCACCCCCTATGCCCCCGTCACCCATGTTCACTCTTCTACACCCATCTGTCACCCATGTGCACCCCCCTATACCCCTCTGTCACCTCCCTACACCCCTCTGTCTCCCATGTACACCTATCTATCACCCATATACACTCCTCTACACCCCTCTGTCACCCATGTACACTCCTCTACACCCCTCTGTCACCCATGTACACCCCCTACACCCCTCTGTCACCCATGTACACTTCTCTTCACCCCTCTGTCACCCATGTACACTCCTCTATACCCCTTTGTCACCCATGTACACCCATCTGTCACCCCTCTACACCCATTCTGTCACTCACCTATCACCCATGTACACTCCTCTACTGTCCACCACTCTAACCCCCTGTCTCCCATGTCCACAATCCTGTCATCCATGTCCACTCCCCTATTCAATCCTCTGTCACCCCTGTCCATCCCTGTCACCCATGTTTACCCTCCATTGTCCACCCCTCTGGCCACATCCTTGTCAACCATGTCCACCCCCTATTCACCCCTCTGTCCCTTTGTCACCCCTGTCCACCCCTCTGTCACCCCCTATGCCCCCGTCACCCATGTTCACTCTTCTACACCCATCTGTCACCCATCTGTCACCCATGTGCACCCCCCTATACCCCTCTGTCACCTCCCTACACCCCTCTGTCACCCATGTACACCTATCTATCACCCATATACACTCCTCTACACCCCTCTGTCACCCATGTACACTCCTCTACACCCCTCTGTCACCCATGTTCACTCTTCTACACCCATCTGTCACCCATGTGCACCCCCTATACCCCTCTGTCACCTCCCTACACCCCTCTGTCACCCATGTACACTCCTCTACACCCCTCTGTCACCCATGTACACTCCTCTACACCCCTCTGTCACCCATGTTCACTCTTCTACACCCATCTGTCACCCATGTGCACCCCCTATACCCCTCTGTCACCTCCCTACACCCCTCTGTCACCCATGTACACCTATCTATCACCCATATACACTCCTCTACACCCCTCTGTCACCCATGTACACCCCCCTACACCCCTCTGTCACCCATGTACACTCCTCTTCACCCCTCTGTCACCCATGTACACTCCTCTATACCCCTTTGTCACCCATGTACATCCATCTGTCACCCCTCTACACCCATTCTGTCACTCACCTATCACCCATGTACACTCCTCTACTGTCCACCACTCTAACCCCCTGTCTCCCATGTCCACAATCCTGTCATCCATGTCCACCCCCCTATCCGATCCTCTGTCACCCCTGTCCATCCCTGTCATCCATGTTCACCCTCCATTGTCAGCAGAGAGCACTGTGGTCAGATAGAAAGGAAATTCCAAAAGAAAAAAACTTCCAGTGGAGCATATAGCAGCTGATAAGTACTGGAAGGATTAAGATTTTTAAATAGAAGTAATTTACAAATCTGTTTAACTTTCTGGCACCAGTTTATTTAAAAAAATGTTTTCCAGGGGAGTACCCCTTTAACAGTGTTATAGAGGGTTTCAGAGATGTTAGGCAGTGTTAGAAATGTGTTTGGGGCAAGTTGAACTTTTCAAAAGTTGCGAGATTTGGGCAGTAATAGGATGGTGGTAACAAGTAGGGTGATAATATTTGCTCCTTACATACTTGTTACCTAATATTTGGCAGCTGTTTGACTATTATTTAGGGGGGGGGGGGAGGAAAGTTTAACTGTACAGTATACAGTATCTAATGTTATACATATAATTATGGTAGGTTTGGCGGTCCAGAATTTTCCTTAGGGCCCACAGGACCCTATTTAAGTCCCCGATTCCACCTACACATAGTCCTTTTGTATTTCCAAAAGATGATTACTATCTTGCTTGTTATTTTTATATGGTGACAACAGGTAGTGAGGATATCATCTATTCTATAGAAATGCTGCAGCAATGCTCCCCTACCACAAAAGGTACTAATACATGTTCACAATCTCTGTGTTACTTCCTCTACTATATATTATTCCGTGAGAAATAGAAATTAATATATTTTCTGATCCACGTTCTCCAGATGACTGCAGAAAATAAAGATGTACCCAGGTTAGGATATTTGCCTTGTCCTGTCTGGTTCCAGAATATTAAAAACAGCTTAATAACTAAAAAAAAGAATATTGCTTACATGGGCACTGTCATTAAACATGATTTTTAATATTTGATTCCTTATGCCAAATAAATAACTTTTGTAATTGGCTTCCATTTTAAAATAAAATGTTTTATGTTAGTTTTTCTGCTGTATACTTCTGGCCACCAGGGGTCTCCCTTCTTGGCCAGAACACATTCCATCTGGTGGAAATCTCAGATTTTGGTCTCCTGCTTGTAATGTCAAGAGACCAGACTCAGGAAGTATTTCTCTGCACTGAGCTTGATTGACAGCTGCAAAGAGCCTCACTGAAAGACACACAGACTAAAAGCTGAACAGTAATAGCAGGTATTGGAAGAAAATGTGGATGAATTTTGGCGCTGGAACTCTGGATATTAAGAAAATCAGGAACACATCCGCATTCCTTTCAGAGGCTTTATTGTGAATACATAAGCTATGCGTTTCTGGTCCGAACCGGACCCTTTGTCAGGCCTGGGCACTAGTAACCATGGAATATTTCACACACACACACACACACACACACACAACATACTCAGCTCTGCTACATTCACACACACACACACACACACACACACCATACTCAGCTCTGCTACATTCTCACACACACACACACACACACACAACATACTCAGCTCTGCTACATTCACACACACACAACATACTCAGCTCTGCTACATTCACACACACACACACACAACATACTCAGCTCTGCTACATTCACAGACAACATACTCAGCTCTGCTACATTCACACACACAACATACTCAGCTCTGCTACATTCACACACACAATGTACTCAGCTCTGCTACATTCACACACAACATACTCAGCTCTGCTACATTCACACACAACATACTCAACTCTGCTACATTCACACACACAACATACTCAGCTCTGCTACATTCACACACACACACACACACACACACAACATACTCAGCTCTGCTACATTCACACACACAACATACTCAGCTCTGCTACATTCACAAACACAACATACTCAGCTGAGTGGTTATTATCAATTTTTGCTTTACAATTTTTTGTAGCATTTGTGCGCATGTGGCTATATACACACTAGATGCGATATATGTGATGTTTGGCCGCCTGCGCACACCTTGCTAATTAGTGTCCAGTCCGGATTTTGTGTCTTTTTCTGAATAGGAGCACGGACTGGATACGCCATTCATTTTCCGGTTTCCAGGTTTCCTGCTTCCGTTGAGCTCATTTAGGTTTTACACTATATAAGGGGCCCATATACTTTTGTGCCACGACTAAGAGCCAGATTCGGCTCGAAACGCGTCGGTTGCCTTTCCTTTTTGTGTCTTATGTCTATGGATATCCGATGTTTTTAACCTGATGGAATAAAAGTCAAGTTTTACGTACTTTTTCCTCTCATACAAGTGGAGCAGCTGGAGGTCCGTGCTTTCTTGCCTACCTATTCTAAGCCACCTAGCTGCAGCAGGAGCTTCTCCCCACCCACTGATCTGCTTACAATAGAAGATCAAGAATGTCTATCTACCCGTCTGTCCTTTGAGCCAAAAATGTAAGATTTCAGGGAGAAAATAACTCCTCTGATCTCTTTAGGATTTCTATAAGACTGATAGGAGCGGAAAATTCTTACGACAAAAAGTTTTTCTAAGTCTTATGTTTAATTTTTTTTTAGGTTATTGTTCAGTTTCTGAGAAAAGCAAAAGTAGCATCTTAGACTCTTAGGATAGCATGAATAGCTTAGTACACATTTATTTCTGCTATGATGAAGAGGCCCAAGAACCAGATGACACTGGAACCATCACTTGCCCATAAACATTCTCAAGATGTCTGTCATCTTAGGTGGCCATAGGGCCCAAGGGATCTTAGTGTGGTGTCCCAGCACCAAAGGCTGTCCTGTGGGCTAGAGATTGCCTCGGACACCCTTATTGACTGTTTACTGGGCCCACTGTTTCATTATTTTACTTTGTTATATTGTGTGATAGTGTCATGTTATGTTTTGTATTTAATGATGCACTGTACCCTTAAGAGGTCGAGGCAGAGTGACCCTGATGCCCCCATGGGAGCCCCCCAAAACCAAGCCCTTAATGTACTGTATGGGGGAAGTAGAGTCAGTTTTTAGGAGTTTCTAGTAAAGTCTGGTGAGGAGAAGGAGTCAGTGAGAGGAGAGTGTGTTCCAGAAGAGAAGAAGTCTACTAAATTCCACAGCAACGCAAAATCTCGGGAAAAGACCCCAGTGCGCAGGTGAATTGTCAAAGCCTGGCGTTAAGCAAAAGCTTCATGGGGAAAATCTATACTTCAGTCAGTCAGTCAAGCAAAAGCTTCAGTAAGTGTGCGCTGCCACTAATCTTCAGGCTGTATTCAACGGCCACTACAACTCCCAGCTAGGCGATAGGCTCCCCGGGTTCCACTCTGCCCATCTCACTGTACAAACCTCTGTGTTGTAAAAGACCTGCTACCTCTATCATCAATAAAGACACAGTTATCCGTAACCCGGCATCGGTGTATTATTTATCCCATGCCTGGCCCAGGAAAGTTGTCGTATCCTTGGACCGTGTAGGTTAACAGTGCCCTGGTGTCACGAACTGACATTCATACCATACACCCTGCACTCAATCAGTAGCACTAGTGCGCCACATACGTATATATTAATATGTTGTCTCCAAATCAAATTTTTCTCTCCCCAGTGATGGCAGAACCAGATGAAATTGTAAGAGGTTTAGTGAATAAATACTTAACCATTACACTGTTATCCATTACACCGTTAAACTGTTCATACCCCTATACAATCTATGTGCTGGGGACAAGGCGAGAGCACATTGAATGGCTGTAATAATGTGATCATAAGACTGATCACAAGAAAGTGACCACGAGGAACTCTGACAAATACCAGATACAGGAGAACATCAAACAGGGGAACATGATCCTGATCATCACCTGGGCCAAAAAATGAAGCATAACCCGACTACCCAACCACCCCTCACCCCACAGACAAGTGTTTGCTTATGTATAAAACATTGGAACAGACTTATAATGTTCCCAGAAGATAAGGCTGGGTTCACACTACGGTTTGTAACTACGGTTCCCATATACGTATATGGGAACCGTAGTTAATGCATGTCTATGAGCCGACCGGAGTGAACCGCAGCCTCCGGTCGGCTGCTTTTTCGGCCGTATGCGGTTTCCCGACCGCAGGCAAAAACGTGGTCGACCGCGTTTTTGCCTACGGCCGGGAAACCGCATACGGCCGAAAAAGCAGCCGACCGGAGGCTGCGGTTCACTCCAGTCGGCTCATAGACATGCACTAAATACGGCTCCCGAATACGGCTGAGTGCGGGCGCCGCAATTAAGCCCCGCACCCCTCCTCCCAGCCGTATACGGGAACCGTAGTTACAAATCGTAGTGTGAACCCAGCCTAACTGGTGTGAACATTTTCAGTAAACTCTAAACTTACATAAACAATACAGCGATAAGTGATCTTGTTGGCGTAGATGAGGTTTGAAAATTCAGTCACTTCCTTTATATCAATTGTTACAGATCATCTCATACTTTCCCTGTGATACAGACAACTGGGTACTGTGACATCTTGCGCTCCGGCTGCACATTCCGGGTTTGAGCGCACTGTCCCCTCTCCTTCTCTGGCCAGCAGGGCTGTGATTCGCACTGGGGGACGCGCCCGCATGCGAATCCCAGCCCGTCACTCACCTCTGTCCCCTGCTGTTTCCTCACAGCTCCGGCGCGCGCACGCCAAAGCTCTCCGATTTAAAGGGCCAGTGCGCCCATAATTATGTTTACACCTGCACATTCATTATAAGTTTCTGCACCTCCCCCACTCTCTGCTGGATCTTTGCTTGCCTTAGCACCTTAGAGAAAGCAGTCTTTAGTGTTCCTTGCTGTGTACCAGACCTTGCATTCCGTGACCTGACCGTGTTCCTAGCCGCCTGCCTATTGACCTTCTGCTTCCCTACTGACTACACTTCTGTGTCGCCTGCCCTGACCTCTTGCCAGCCTGACTACGTCCTGTCTATTTCTTCTGTGCCACGCTTCACCTCAGCCGCCTGTGTGGTCGAGTCGTGCCAGGGGTAGCGACCTGGGTGCCGCCTGCTGCAGCAAGTCCATCCAGCTTTGCGGTGGGCTCTGATGAAAACCAGCGGCACCTTAGACTCCACTCCCTGGCACGACCCGCATCATATGCCTCACAGGACCAGCGGATCTACTACATCTCCTACTCCAGACCACCTTGGTATTACGGATCTACTACCTCCTGGGTACCTGTTGTGGTACCCGGGAGGGTTATGGTGTCTGGAGTGTTGTGGTGATAGTGTAGGGTATATTGGTATTAACCCTCAATTGTCGTGACGCCAGGGTGCAGTTTCCTCAATGTAATAATTCTACCGCCAACCGTCCCACAAACGTCAGGGAGAAATAACGGAATGTCCACAGCAGATTTTATGAAGTAAACTTGAAGTAACTTTACTGCATATTGTCACGATTCGGCTAGCTGGATGTGGATCCTCTGTGTCAGCGAGGGATTGGCGTGGACCGTGTCGGTGGACCGGTTCTAAGATGCTACTGGTATTCACCAGAGCCCGCCGCAAAGCGGGATGGTCTTGCTGCGGCGGTAGCAACCAGGTCGTATCCACCGGCAACAGCTCAACCTCGCTGACTGCTGAGAAGGCGTGGGACAGAAGGACTAGGCAGAGGCAAGGTCAGACGTAGCAGAAGGTCGGGGCAGGCGGCAAGGTTCGTAGTCAAATGGCATAGCAGAAGGTCTGGAACACAGGCTTTGGACAACACTAAACGCTTTCACTGGCACAAGGCAACAAGATCCGGCAGGGAAGTGCAGGGGAAGTGAGGTAATATAGCCAGGGAGCAGGTGGAAGCTAATTAGGCTGATTGGGCCAGGCACCAATCATTGGTGCACTGGCCCTTTAAATCTTAGAGAGCTGGCGCGCGCGCGCCCTAAGGAGCGGAGCCGCGTGCGCCAGGACATGACAGCCGGGGGCCGACACAGGTGAGTGACTTAGGATGCGATTCGCGAGCGGGCGCGTCCCGCTATGCGAATCGCATCCCCGCCGGCAGTGTCAGTGCAGCGCTCCCGGTCAGCGGGTCTGACCGGGGCGCTGCAGAGAGAGAAATGCCGCGAGCGCTCCGGGGAGAAGCAGGGACCCGGAGCGCTTGGCGTAACACATATTTAATGCAACAGTCTTTGCTAGAGAGAACAGCCGGTACAGGTTCCTCACAGGTTTGCTGGGACTCTGGGATCAATGAGCTTTGATGCTAGCCACTGTGCTACTATTTTTAGGAGATTTGAGTTTCTAGTAGTCACACAGAATTTGTAGGATTGAGCTTGGAGTAACTCACGGTTTTGTGGCTGCTGGACTTTAGCCTTGAGGCCTAGCTTGATTTGAATTGATGCTGATGAGATGATGAGATGTGCTTGCTTTCATGTACAGGTCTCAAGAGAAGAGAATTTAGTGGCTGTAGCCCCTTATATATTAAGGGAGTGGGACAAAGCTCATTGGTCAGCAGACCTGTAAATCCTGACCCAGTGAACTCTGTGTATCACATGCAGGGCCGCTATCAGCCAGTACCCCAGTAAGGGCCCCGGACCCCCAGGGAGGCCCGGACGGCCCGACAAATTTTTTTTTCAGTGAGTGACAAGAAGTTGAGAAGAGCCATGGCGGAGGAGCCAGGAAGACGCCCAACTAACTGGCTGGCTGGGAAGGTAACTGCAGCAGGCTGCCTTCAATGTTCCGACCACTGCTTCTTGGTCCGGGGGTCTACTGCTCTGACCCATAGGCCCCGGACCAGAGGACCAGTGGAGGACAAGCGGGGCTCTGTGCACTGAGGACAAGCAGGGCTCTGTGACATGCATGCGAGCATGTAGAATTTCACCCCATACTTGTTCTCCCTGAAGCAATTACAGGTGTATGGGCACCTATTGGCCTGGGTGATGGCCACAGCTACCCTACTAGGCTATCTTCATCAGGCCTATAGAATTGACTGGAACAACCCATACCCAGTGCTCAGCGCCCCACTCATCTGCCACTTGTTTATTCTACAGAAATGATGGAGAAATACTTCACTACCACAAAATTACCGCCTCATATTTGCAATGTTTGTGTTATTTCCTCTTTCTCACCTTATCTGAAAAGCAAAATAAATATATTTTCTCATTTGCAACCTCGAGGAGACTGCAGACAATGATGTCCTCATGTTGGGTTATTTGCCTTGTCCTGTCCATTACAGGTAGGAGATCCAATTATTTTTTTTATTAACCCTTTGGCGGCAAGTTATTGTTCTTATCATCATGGTACAATGGGGGGATTAATATTATATATTTACACTTAAAGGAGTAGTCCAGTGGTGAACCCAGTGGTGAACAACTTATCCCCTAAGGGGATAAGTTTGAGATCGCGGGGGGTCCGACCGCTGGGGCCCCCTGCGATCTGCTGTACAGAGCCCCGACAGCCCGCGGGAAGGGGGCGTGTCGACCTCCGCACGAAGTGGCGGCCGACACGCCCCCTCAATACAACTCTATGGCAGAGCCGAAGCGCTGCCTTCGGCAATCTCAGGCTCTGCCATAGAGATGTATTGAGGGGGCGTGTCGGCGCCGCTTCGTGCGGAGGTCGACACCAGCTATCTGGCCGGAGAGCCGGGGCCCCAGCGGTCGGACCCCCCGCGATCTCAAACTTATCTCCTATCCTTAGGATAGGGGATACATTTTTCACCCCTGGACTACCCCTTTAAATCCCTTTATTCAGTTTTACTCTGCCTACTGGTATATGGGCAGGTTATTTGTGCCCTAAAAGTTATGTATTTATAAGTACAATATCGCACCATCACTTATATGCACAGTATGGTGACCTCCCTACACTGCATAGGTTTATTATTTATTCCCTTATAGTAAGGTCATTGACCATTTCTATTAAGTATATGTGTATTTATGTTTCTATACATATAACATATGGATAACCAGACTACCCAACCACCCCTAACCCCACAGGCAAGTTTTTGCTTATGCATAAGACATTGGAAAGCAGGGACAGACTTATAATGTTCACAGAAGATAACTGGTGTGAACATTTTCAGTAATCTCCGAACTACCATAAACAATACAGCGATAAGTGATCTTGTTGGGGTAGATGAGGTTTGTACATTCAGTCACTTCCTTTATATAAAATTGTGACAGATCAGATAGTATCCAACGCATTTCACCATTAGACCATGGTTCATCAGGGAAATGGTGAGATATGTAACAAAAATAGTCCAAAGCAGGGCCTGTCCATCTGCAATAACAATTTGAAGAGACCCAATAACCACATCTGGTACAATATAGCGATACATCAGTATGCCTGTGGGATACTAAGGAGAAGCAATATCCTGTCATGTTTGGAGAAAGGTCCCTGTTACCCTTAACCGAGACCACTCTTGTGGCAGCGACCTGGTGTTCCCCTTGACTGAAGGGACTTTAGATTGTGTTCCTATTCCCTGACTACCCAAACCCATAAATGACACTTGACACATGCCTGGAGAAAATTGGGCCCCAAGGCACGTTTATTTAACAAAATATATTACATATTTAACATTTAAACAATATTCACATTATTAACAGTATACCTAATTAGAAGTATCCCTGGAGGGCAACTAAAAACCACTCTGTAACTCACACCACATTTCACCACCACATGCACTACCAAACACATTACCCATGGCCACAATCACCTGACCCACAGGCACCCACATGACCTAGTGCATGTACCCAATAATTCCTGGGGCCCCGACCACCCCCAGGAGGCCCATTCCAACTGTAAATAGCCAAACTTATCCTGAGATACCACTTCCAAGGACCCTTTTCCTGCCACAGATGAAAGTGTAAAACCTCTTTCATCCCGCCAAACCTGCAGAGCCGTCTCTATCCCCGGCAAAGCCCACAAATCAATGCCTATTGCATTCAAGTGGATACTATCTCTCCTCAGAAACTCCCCAGGCTCCCCCTCTAACTCACTATGCCTCACCAAAAAACAGCCCACCTCCTTGTTAGCCTTGATTCTAGCCTTATTCAATTTCACCACAGACCTAGCATTCTGCCAAACTCACTGCACCACCATTTCTGACCAGACAAAAACAATGCCCGGGAAAGTAGCCTGCAAGCGCAATAGATCCAGATTGATGTCACGAATCAACTCACGTGAAGGGCACTACCCAGATTGTGACCCCCCAGGTGTACTACCAGCACATCCGGAGGACAATCCAAGGAAGCATGGCGATAAACCTCCGACAACAAACAGCTCCAAACCATGCCTCCAATACCTATCCAACGGACCACCGCTACCGACCTTGCAAACCCCAACTGCCTGCCATCCCTCCACACGTCAGCGCTGATGGCCCCCCACTTCATGTAGGAATGTCCCACGATCCACACCAAAGCCGGACCATGACTTGAAAGACAAAAGCATACAAGTAGCAAAAGCAAAGAAACTATGTGCAAACCCCACCAACTCCACACCGTAAAACACCACCCCCCATGCCTCACAAGAAGTGAGGCCTAACATACAGACGATAACGACTAGACTCCCAACAACCAATCCTCATAATACACTCCTCTACCGCACCCCAGCGAGCTGCCTCCGTAGCGACGCCAATACGGAACGAGTGCAAACTACAGTCCCCAGGGACCAGTCCCCTAGCCACCAAACAACTACGAAACACAGGCACAAATTGATACTGAGGCAATGCTGAGCCATCCGCGTGAACCAAAAAGGGCACCAAAACCCCTGGGCGAACCGCCAAAAACTCCTCCATGCAACGCACTGGACAGACCAAGGTCCCAGGCAAAGCGCCCAAAACCACCCAACGGCCCGCACCTGCCTGATCCGTCTTAGACCGGAAAAGACAGCAACGGACCAACCCCGGCAACAACTCCACGTTCGTAAAAGACAAGCCCCCAGGAGCCCCAAGCCTCCTAGACACAAATTTGGATACCCGCAATACCCCAAAAAATGCCAACAAAAATGCCAGACGAAACCTCATAAGGATCAAAACATTGCACCTCTACCTGTTCCATCAAAAACTTCAACAACTCAAAAGACACAGGGCGCCGACATTCAGTTCTATGCAACCCACCACAAACGATAGCCCTGCAAGGCCCGGCGAACCAAAAAATGCTTTGTAACATCCTGAAAACCACACATAGCAAACCAAATGGCCAACACAGACATACGATTGCCAACCCCAGAAACAGACACCCCCGACTCATGCAACACTCCCAGAAAATACAACACCACCATCACCCAGTCATCCGCCACTTCACACGCATCCACACTGCGCAACAACTCCTCCCAATCACGCCAAACCTTAGCATAGGACTCCCAGGTACGATTTGTCAGAGAGCATCGAATCAATCCAGTTGCCGACTCAAGACCACACACCAAAGCTCCTCAGGACAAGGGATACCGCATCGCTCTGCCTCCGGTTCCAAACCTGTCCCACTGAAAGCGATAAAGTGAATCAGCAAAGGAATTGAGAAATCTAGGCACATGTACAGCAATAAAATGAGCATGCAAAAACAAACCCCACAACACCAAACGGCGCAACAAATACAGCACCGGCAGCGAATTACAAGTCTGGTTATTGATCGCATGAACCACAACCATATTGTCACAACGGAAACAAACACGCCTACCTTGCAACCTATCACCCCAAATCTCTGTTGCCAACACAATTTGAAACAGTTCCAACAATACCAGATTAGACAACAGGCCTTCCTGCCGCCAAAACTCAGGCCACTCTCCGGCACACCACTGCCCACCAAAAAAGGCCCCAAAGCCCAGCGAGCCTGCTGTGTCCGTGAACAGCTCCAAGGCAGAATCCTCCACTGCCTTGGCCATCCAGACAGAACGCCCATTGTACACTGCCAAAAAGACTCCCAAGCCACCAAATCTGCCCACACATCCGCAGACAAACAAACAAAATGGTGAGCCACCAAGACCCCGGCCGTCGTCATAGCCAAATGCGTACAAAACACCCGCCCCATAGGTAAAATCCTAAAGGCAAAATTCAACTTACCTAACAATGACTGCACCACACTCAAACGCTCCTTACGACACTTCTGGCAACGGGCCACACATCCCCGTAAATCCTCCAGCTTATCCTCTGGAAGGTGGCACTCCATACGCTCAGTGTCTAGAACGATGGCCAAAAATGTAACTACTGTCACCGGACCCTCGGTCTTGTCACCGGCCAACGGTACACCAAACGGCGAGCCACCGCCTCAATGGTATGTAACAGTACTGAACAGACACTCGACCCCGCTGGGCCCAAAAACAAAAAGTCATCAACCCATTCCAGAAAACAACTGAAAGCCTCAAAATAGGTGCCCGAAACTGAACAACCCATCGGAAGGCAACAATCCACATAAAAACTCCCCTGTCAACAAATCCCCAACAACCGAAAACTCTCCGGATGCACCGGAAACAACCGAAACGCTGATTCCACATCCGTTTTTGCCAACAAGGCCCCATGCCCAAACTTGCAAACCCACTTGATGTCTTCAACAAAAGATGTATAAGACACTGAACACGCCCCCTCTGCCATCCCATCATTCACTGATGCCCCAGCCGGATGCAACAAGTGATGGATCATCCGGAACTTCCCCAGCTCCTTCTTAGGGACCAAACCAGATTGTGCCCCCCACTACCAGAAGCTACCGCTGAACTAGGGATCCGGAAACCAAAAGTAAAACCCTCCAACAGCAACGCTGCTGTTACGCCGAGCGCTCCGGGTCCCCGTTCCTCCCCGGAGCGCTCACGGCGTCTCTCTCCCTGCAGCGCCCCGGTCAGTCCCGCTGACCGGGAGCGCTGCACTGTCATGGCCGTTGGGGATGCGATTCGCACAGCGGGACGCGCCCGCTCGCGAATCGCATCCCAGGTCACTTACCTATCCCGGTCCCCGGCTGTCATGCTCTGGCGCGCGCGGCTCCGCTCTCTAGGGCGCGCGCGCGCGCCAGCTCTCTTGATTTAAAGGGCCAGTGCACCAATGATGGTGCCTGGCCCAATCTTCCCAATTAGCTTGATTAGTTTCCACCTGTGCACTCCCTACTTATACCTCACT
Source organism: Hyla sarda (assembly GCF_029499605.1). Taxonomy (NCBI): domain Eukaryota; kingdom Metazoa; phylum Chordata; class Amphibia; order Anura; family Hylidae; genus Hyla; species Hyla sarda. The sequence continues at coordinate 401,916,551 of NC_079192.1, forward strand.
TCCCCTGCACTCCCTTGCCGGATCTTGTTGCCCTTGTGCCTAGTGAAAGCGTTCCCTTGTTTGTTCCTAGCCCGTGTTCCAGACCTCCTGCCGTTGCCCCTGACTACGATCCTTGCTGCCTGCCCCGACCTTCTGCTACGTCCGACCTTGCTTCTGTCTACTCCCTTGTACCGCGCCTATCTTCAGCAGTCAGAGAGGTTGAGCCGTTGCTAGTGGATACGACCTGGTCACTACCGCCGCAGCAAGACCATCCCGCTTTGCGGCGGGCTCTGGTGAAAACCAGTAGTGACTTAGAACCGGTCCACTAGCACGGTCCACGCCAATCCCTCTCTGGCACAGAGGATCCACCTCCTGCCAGCCGGCATCGTGACAGCTGCTGCCACCCTATTTGGGTACCCGCTTAAAAACGGCAACATCTCTGCTACCCTCACTGGAGTCACTCCGGGCCTGCGAAGCCTCCGCAACCTTTCCTCTACCTCGCGTAAAACACAGCACGTAGCTATGTGCCCCCAACCCCCCACAGCTGGAACACTCGTTTAAAGCGAGAGTCGGAGGAGAAACTGCAGGACCCCTCATTGAACTGCCAACAGCAACCTCACCGTGCTCCAGCTGACTTCCCAGCTGCAGAACAACCGCCGGCTGCCCCCTGAAAGGGCTGAGACCCACTCCTCGGAGCCGCCATAAGGCGCATCCATAAACCTATGTCCTTGTGATCCCACTGCAAGGACGCACCGCCTTTTGCTGACGAAACTGTTTGTCATACCTCAACCATGCAATCCCCCCATACGTCCAATAGGCCTCCCCGATACCGTCCAAATAGCAAAACAAAGCAGAACAATTAGCCGGTGCCTTTTCCCCAATCACACTAGCAAGAACTGTGAACGCCTGGAGTCAATTTGAAAAAATGCACGGAATCAAGCGATACCGGCGCTTTTCCTCCTCCTCCTTTTTACTCTCCTCTGGCTTCTTGCGGTCCAAATTGAATTTTTCCAGCGTACTCGTCTTTCCAAAACTTTTCAGGTACGCCCCCAAGTGACCCCTCAAAGCAAACATACACCTCCCCTTTTGCCACATCAGCCAAGCGCACCTTGTCACCCCCACCTCCTTGGGCGCCGCAGCCACACCCACAGGTGCAGAAATAGCAGCACGGATGCCCCAGACCGGCAATGGAGAGGAGATGGCACCCCCATCCCCCGTACACTGGGACAAAGCCCCCAGCAACTGAGACAGCAAGTAACGGACAGAGACATCACCCCCCTTCCCCACAACCCCCACACCCCAACATAGAGCACTAACCAGGCTGACCTGAGACAGCCATCCCAGCAGCCGCCAGGCTCGCAGTCCGTTGTTCTGGACTCACCAGCTCCAGACCTCCTCACAGTCGCAGCCGAAGGCCCCGACCGGACCCGCTCCATACCACCACCGGACACAGAACGACGATCAGCCGCCATCCCCGCTGCAGAGGAAGACTGCTCCACATGATCCACCACCTCACTGTCCTCCAGGTCAGAAGAAATGGCGGGACTGTACGCCCGGCCACCATGCTATCCCCTATCTCCAGAAAGCCCCGGCACTGCCGACTGCGTACTCCACCTGCCGGAGCTCAGGCCCTTTGAGGAAGCCACATTATTTGTCAGTTGCCAGGATTACGGGATGAACAATGTCATTCCACTGCTTTATCTCCTTCAAGGGATGGTGGAACAATGGCTGGTCAGGGCACTGGAGACGCGGCGCCTACATCTCATGGCCACATGAGCCCTGTGGGGGCTGAACTTGAAGAGGAGGAGGAGGGGAGAGGGGGACAGTGGAGCACAGGCAATGTGTAGCGAAATGGGTGGTTTTGATACTCAGCTGACAGGAGAGGAGGAGCAGCCAGAAGAGCTACAGGGTGATGAGGAAGACGAGACAGAGGACCCAGACCATCGTGGCAGTATGCAGTGGAGAGGGAGGCAGGGAGTCCCTCCGAGTCACTTGCACAAATGATACGATGCATGCTCACTTGCTTGCCTATTGACTGCCAAATTGTCACCATTCGGCAGTTGGATGACTTCTGGCTCTCCACCTTGTTGGACGCTTGCTACCGGCACAAAATGGGGTCCTTTTTTACACCCACTGAGAGGGAGGACAAACTGACCTACTACAGAAACATCCTACGTAGTCAGTTGGCCGATGCCTATCTGTGCCATTGTCCATCCTCTCGCAGGTCTGACTGTGGGGCCCTCTGCACTCACGTTCCACTGCCATGGCTGCTGGGGAGGGGTGGCAGGAGCAGTACCAGCTCCCTCTGCAGTCGCTGATGAGTAGCTTTCTTCACCCGCACAGTGAAGCAACTCATCAGCAGCAGGTAGACCTGGAGCAGGACCTGAACCAGCAGGTAGTGGCATACCTTGACATGACCCTGCCAACCCACATTGAAGATCCGCTGGCCTTCTGGGCGGCCAAACTTGATTTGTGGCCGCAACTAGCAGAGTTTGCCCACGAAAAGCTGTCCTGCCTGGCCAGTAGTGTGCCATCAGAGCAGGTGTTTAGTGAGGCGGGGGCCATAGTAACCCAAGGAGAACTCGTCCACGAAAAATGTGGAGAGACTGACCTTTGTGAAGATGAATCAGGGATGGATCAGCCAGGATTTCCATCCACCACTGCCTGATGCATCAGACTAGATTAACCATGGTGCCACACCAACACTTTGACAAAAGAGACTGTTTTCTTCTGCCTACCTGCCTCAGCTGCTGCTATTCTGATCCTGCCACCTGCCTGATGTCACACATCTGATGCCAAGGGCTCCTTCTTTCACCCACATTCATCAGCGGGTACTGGTATTGCCACCCACCGCCCCACTCTGTCACCGGTCACTTTCAGGACTCCTGATGCTGCTGCCACCTCCAGGCTCTGTCATTGTGCTGCCATATGATCTCCTCATGCTGCTGCTGCAACCTCCAGGCTGTGTCATTCTGCCACCATATGGTCTCCTCCTGCTGCTGCCATCTCCAGGCTGTGTCATTCTGCCACCATATGGTCTCCTCATGCTGTTGCCACCCCCAGACTGTGTCATTCTGCCACCATGTGATCTCCTTATGCTGCTGCCACCTCCAGGCTCTGTCATTGTGCCGCTCTGCGGCCTACATAGGCTGTCGCCACCTCCAGGCTGTGTCATTTTGCCACCATATGGTCTGTCACCATATGGTCACCATATGGTCTCCTCATGCTGCTGCCAACTCCAGGCTGTGTCATTCTGCCGCCATATTATCTCCTCATGCTGCTGCCACCTCCAGGCTGTGTCATTGTGCCGCTCTGCGGCCTACATAAGCTGCTGCCGCCTCCAGGCTGTGTCATTCTGCCGCCATATGGTCTTCTCATGCTGCTGCCACTTCCAGGCTGTGTCATTCTTCCCCCATATGGTCTCTTCATGCTGCTGCCACCTCCAGGTTGTGTCATTGTGCCGCTCTGCGGCCTATATAGGCTGCCGCCACCTCCAGGCTGTGTCATTCTGCCGCCATATGGTCTTCTCATGCTGCTGCTACCTCCAGGCTGTGTCTTTCTTCCCCCATATGGTCTCCTCATGCTGCTGCCACCTCCAGGCTGTGTCATTCTGCCACCATATGGTCTCCTCATGCTGCTGCTGCCACCTCCAGGCTGTGTCCTTCTGCTGCCATGTGATCTCTTCATGCTGCTGCAATTTCCAGGCTGTCATTGTGCTGCTCTGCCACCTACATAGGCTGCTGCCACCTCCAGGCTGTGTCATTCTGCCACCATATGGTCTCCTCATGCTGTTGCCACCTCCAGGCTGTGTCATTCTGCCACCATATAGTCTTCTCATGCTGCTGCTGCCACCTCCAGGCTGTGTCATTCTGCTGCCATGTGATCTCCTCATGTTGCCGCCACCTCCAGGCTCTGTCATTGTGCCACTCTGCGACCTACATAGGCTGCCGACACCTCCAGGCTGTGTCATTCTGCAGCCATATGGTCTCCTCATGCTGCTGCAACCTCCAGGCTCTGTCATTGTGCCATCCTATGGTCTCGTCATGCTGCTGCCACCTCCAGGCTGTGTCATCATGCCACTCTGCATCCTACATAGGCTGCCACCACCTCCAGGCTGTGTCATTCTGCCGCCACATGGTCTCCTCATGCTGCTGCCACCTCCAAGCTCTGTCATAGTGCTACCCTCTGGTCTAGTCATGCTGCCGCCACCTCCAGGCTGTGTCATTGTGCTGCCATGTGATCTCCTTGTTATATTGATTTTGTGGTAATACAGTATTTTTTCAAAGTAAACACTTCAGGCCCCCGGGACACTTAGTCATGAGTATCGGGGGGGGGGGGGGGGGGGATGCTGAGAGGCAGGGGCTGGAACATGTGATGGCTCGCCTCGCAGCGGACCGGCAGCTCAATTTTAAGATACAAGTACGAGCTTTTTCACTGTTTACACTGCAGCAATTATACACTATTGGAGCTGGAATTACTGTGGCTGCTGGCACCAGACTTGCCCTCCAATGGGCTCTCAAAAAAGGATTTAAAGTTTGTTCATTCCAATTACCAGGCTCTGTCATTGTGCCGCCATGTGATCTCCTTGTTCCTTGTTAATCTCTTTAAAATCTTCAATTGACATTTAAAAAATCTCTTAAATTGTGATGCCACATCCAGACTCATTGTCATTGTGCCGCTCTGCGGCAGTGATTCTAATAGTGATGCCTGTGATCTGCATATCATACTGAATATCAGTATTATTTTGCTACCCCAGCACACTCCCTATGATTGTTAGGGCAAGGCAAAGTGTTCTACACCTCTGTGGAGGCTCTCTGTAGCCCGGAAATAGCCGTTTTTAATAGAAATTCGCCACATATAAATTTGGGTCGAACCAAATTTTTTCGGAAAATTCGGCGAATCGACCGAATCTAATTTAAAAAAAATTCGCCCATCTCTAATATACATGTTTGTTGGGAAAAAAATTCATTATAGCTGATAAGGTAATTTATTCATCTGAATCTCCTTCTGGGCTTAGGAGTCTAAGGGGTAGAGCTAAATGGTGATTGACAGCCTTCCCTGTATATGTGCACTAACATAAAATACTCATTCACTGATTAGGACCACCTACTGGACTCCTAAGCCCCGAACAAGCAGAGGTTTACAAGAATAAAATACGAAGTATACTGATTCCCCCCCCCCCACCCCCCAACATATTTTAAGTGGGTGGGGCTTAGTTTACAAGGGGCAAGAGCTAATCACATGCAAAATTTTTATATTGTAGCTGAAATCAACGCCAGTTTAGCCCCAATTTAGATTTCAAAGCTCAGCTTCAAAACCTTTTATAACTCCTAAAATATACCACGAATAGTCCCTGAACCTATCTTATATAAAGGATATCCTTATGCCTATCCCTATCTTATATGAAGGATAGCCTTATCCCTATCTTTTATGAAGGATAGCCTCATACCTATCTGTATCATATATGAGGGATAGCCTTATACCTATCCCTATCTTATATGAGGGATAGCCTTATACCTATCTCTATCTTACATGAAGGATAGCCTTATACCTATCTCTATCTTATATGAAGGATAGCCTTATACCTATCTCTATCTTATATGAAGGATAGCCTTATGCCTATCTCATGCATGCTTAAACTTCTTAAAAAATGAGCCGACCGGAGTCAGTGTTTCACTCCGGTCGGCTCATTGAAATACTGTACATTACATACGGGCCGCATACGGTCCCGTATTGCCTAAAACGTGATGTGAACCCAGTCTTACTAAAATCTAGATAAGCCATGTCTACTGCCCCTCCTTGATCTGTTATTTTACTAAGTTGGCTGAATTCTTTGGCTGCAGAATTTCACTTAAGACTGACCGGTATTAGTCAATACCCCCTATTGGATCTAAGTGAGTCTTCATTATTTGTATACGTTATTATATTGTCTTCTCAATCTGCAGGTCTTGTGGCACCAGCTGTAGTTGTGACTGGACCCCTAAATGGCAGAGTCACGATACCTTGTACAAATTCTGACACAACAACCACAATGTGTTGGGGACGAGGCCATTGTCCAACATCCAAGTGTAATGATGACATCATCTGGACCGATGGCCACAAAGTGATCTGGAGGAAATCTGACAGATACCAGTTACTGGGGAACATCAGACAGGGGGACGTGTCCCTGACCATCACCGGGGCCATTAAAGAAGATGAAGGAACCTACTGCTGCCGTGTGGAGATCCCTGGATGGTTCAATGATTTGAAAGAAGAGGTGACAGTGAAGATAGAAGAAGGTGAGATCTTTGGCACTATTGAGTTATATCGATAATATCCATTGGGACAACATTAAAAGTAGGTCAGTTGGAGGCTTTCTAAGGGAAAGATAAGCTCCATAGTATTCAGACACCGATGGCATATAAAATGAGGTTGTACTGGGTGGGAATATAAGATGTCTAATTACCGATGATGAAGTCCTCTAAAGGGAACCTGTCTTATTGAACATACAATTTGGTTTGCCAGCTGGATTTATAAAGTTTTTTGTGAAAATATTCATGGCTACCTTTGATTTATGGGTTAAAATCCCTGTTTCTTCTATGCTTAAAGGGGTACTCCGCTGCTTAGCGTTTGGAACGAACTGTTGACATGACGTCATAGTCTCTAACCCTCATGATGTCACGCCCCAACCCCTCAATGCAAATCTATGGGAGGGGGCGTGATGGCTGTCACGCCCCCTCCCATAGACTTGCATTGAGGGGGCGGGGTGTGACATCCTGAGGGGGAGGGGTTATGGCATCACGAGCTCCCGGCGCCGGCTCCAGATTTCGGAACACTTTGGTCCAAACGCTGAGCAGCGGAGTGCCCCTTTAAGAGTCCAGTGGGCGGTCCTAATCAGTGACTGACAGCTATCTCTGCACTTCCCTAGACAATCCCTTTGTTCCAAAAAATATAAAACTCCTAAAGGAAAAGGGAAACTTTGCAGTATTCCTGAAGTACATATAAATAAGTGGGATTTCTGTCCCCATCATTTTGTATGCATTATTTCGGAATAAAATAAAAATCAGAACCCAAACCAGACTTCTGCTATGTCTAAATAATACATATTCAGTTTTCCCTAATCCAAAATCTGTACACAGCCACTTACCATGTGCCACCTACCATTTTTATGTCTTCTTATGTGTCACAGGTGATTGCTGTATCTGCATTCTCTATATTTACACCCCCATATGGCCAAATTCTAATACATTACTGTTTCCATAGAAGAAATCCCAGATCTTCATCGTACAGCTACAGAGCAAGACTTCACCACTCGTAAGTCATTGATCAGTGTATGACCCTCCCCAAATTTCTGGCTACCCTTTTCAAAGTTCCCGAAAAATTGCAGTTTGTGTTACTAGGGAGAGGAAATTATCCAAAGCAAGACTCCATCCTCCCAGGGGGAGTAAAGGTTCGGGCATGTTGAAATCCGGTCTCTCATTCAATACGTGAGTGGGGGGTTCTAGCGTAAATGCCACTTGGCTGGTAGGTTGTCAGGATTGTGATACCACAAGTAGGGTTGTAGTTAGTGTGACTGTCGTTAAATGACTGTTCCCATTAATCACTTCTTCAAATAAAGCAGCTCTCCGTATCAGAGCCCCAGGAATAAATACTTCAAAAGCCAGGATTTATGGATAACAGCTTGTTCTTTACTGATGTTGCAGTTCCAATATAACAGAAGACAGTAATGATGATACAGACTGAGAATATCAAAGTTAATAGACACGTACAGATAGAGGTAGGGATAGCCGATACTATGTCACAGTCCTTGAACAATATGAAGAATATTGACTTGGGAATTGTTTGACTTGTAGTCCTGAGTAGACTGGTTCTCTATCCATAGTTGTACGTGCTTGGCTCAGAGGCATGCAACAGTTTTGGCTCTACTACACTGCACTTGCGGGATGTGTTTAGACACTTGAGACCTTAGACTACAACTTGAACCCCCCCCCCCCCACCCACCCTTGACCCTTGGGACTAGGGTGAAGACAAGGCAGCCCTTAATCGTTAACTGGATGAAGGATGGACATGTGACATGATAGGCCACACTCACATTGCCGTTGGACTCCTCTATTCGAAGTTCCATCAGCAATCCGGCCAGAAGGATGGAAGTTTAGCGGAGAAAAAAATTGTTCTATTTTTTTCACCGCTAAATTCCTGTAAAATTACAGAATCATGGGGGTCCGATGGGGTATAAAAAAAAGAGCTGATCGGACCCCTAACAGGTCAGATGCAAAAGGCAATGTGAACCCAGCCTTACCGGCTTTACACAGTGAAGATTAGGGTTTTGGGTACAGACAGTTAACCCCTTGCACTTGTATTGGCTCAGTGAATTCAGAAGACATATACATATATAGAAAAATACACTTACATAGCAATATACTGACAGAAATAGACCTGAGACTGAGCTGAGGACCTTTAAGGGCAACAGCCACCCGTGTGTTTATGGTAGCTAAAGGGACATTCCTTGTGTGGTGAGGGTGTGATGAGGTCAGATGGAATTACTCTAGGGGCAGATGGCATTAGCCCCTTGTGTTCGTGATGCCAGGGCGTGGTTTATCCTCTACACCACCCGAAGTTATACTGCTGGATCCTGGGCTAGGCACGGGGGCAAATAATGACTCAGACGCAAAGTTACGGAACAATGGCAGCTTTACTGAGTCAGAAAGGTGTAACAGTCTATATAGCTTGGCTAGGCCCACGGAGGTGACCAGTGACTTTAGAGACCTTAGGGCATGCTGGAACTTATAGTGGGCTTGGACAATTTGGATGCAGGTCACGCTGACTTGAGACAGGATGATTTGGACTGACTTGACTGAGACTGACTATGACTGACTTCACCCCTTCTTTAGCTTACCAGGCTTTGACTTGACCTGTGGGGCAATGGACTTGAGAATCAGTGGATGCATGTCTGACTTTCGGCCTCCTCTGGACTCCAGACACACACCTAGGACTTGACCTCACTGCAACTAAGCAAACACTAAGAGTGAAAACAGAGGCTCCATCCAAGGCTTATATGGGGAGACTCCGGAGAGGTCCCACAGGTCACATGGTCACTGATACCTCACTGGGTTACAGTCACATGTCAACTGTTCTTAAAGGCATAACGCTTTTATATATAATACACAGCATAAAGATAACTGTACAAGGAGAACAAGTGCAAGGGGGCCCAGGGGACACTGGTGGGAGGCTGCCTGACAGGGCAGCAAGAGTACAGGGGTGCCACTTCTTTACTGGGCTACCACACTAGCAAAACTAATACAACAGGGCTTGAGAAGTAGAACCTGACACACAGATTATCAATTTTTGCCATTTTGTGAATCCCTGTATCATGTCCAGCAACTCCATGCTCTGCAGTTTTTTCTACTGAATTCCTATAAGAACCAACAAAGGCTAGTACGTCTGCTTCCCATAATGGGCAGATTCTGTCCTGTGATGTCATGATGTCATGGGATCATTTGTTAATACTTTTATTCTCTTCCAGTGGAAGAATGTCCTGATGATACAGAATAATCCTGAACAATCTTCAAAAGTAACAGAATCATAAACAAGGTGAAGCTCTGCTTGGGATCACATTTATTAAACATGGTGTCCTATCTCCTTGCAGCATGTCATAGAGCAGGAGGGGCTGAACAGATTGATATATAGTTTTGTAGACATGTTATAGAGCAGGAGGAGCTGAGCAGATTGATATATAGTTCTGTAGACATGTTATAGGAGGAGCTGAGCTGATGGATATATAGTTCTGTAGACATGTTATAGATAGAGCAGGAGGAGCTGAGCAGATTGATATATAGTTCTGTAGACATGTTATAGAGCTGGAGGAGCTGAACAGATTGATATATAGTTCTGTAGACATGTTATAGAGCAGGAGGAGCTGAGCGGATTGATATATAGTTCTGTAGACATGTTATAGAGCAGGAGGAGCTGAACAGAATGATATATAGGTTTAGCAGAACTTGTAATATAGCTATTTAATTCCCTGCTTAATATGAACTCCGTACTCTATATTAGACTCCACCATCTGGTGCTAGACAGTTATACAGATTTGTAAATATCTTCTATTTAAAAATCTTAATCCTTCCCATACTGCTGTATGCTCCAAAGGAAGTTGTGTAGTTCTTCCAGTCTGACCACAGTGCTCCCTGCTGCCACCTCTGTCTGTGTCACGAACTGTCCAGAGAGGGAGAGGTTTGCTTTGGGGATTTGCTCCTGCTGTGGACAGTTTCTGACATGGACAGAGGTGTCAGCAGAGAGCACTGTAATCAGACTGGAAAGAACTACACAACTTCCTCTGGAGCATACAGCAGCTGATAAGTACTGGAAGGGTTAAGATTTTTAAATAAAACTACATTACAAATCTTTATAACTTCAGGCACCAGTTAATTTGAATTTTTTTTTTGCCGGAGTACTCCTTTAAGAATGATAGGTGTCCTTAGAATTATTTAAAAAATCCTTGTAAATGATCTAGAAATATTTTCTTTTCTCTACAGCATGAAATGGACAAATGGATGTAAGATTCATAAAGTGAAATTCTAAAGTCTAATAAAAGATATGTGATCAAATCTCCAGTGTGATTTATAATAGTTGGCGGAAGGATCGGGAGGGGACCTCAAGCCAACAGCAACAATTATAATTATATAATTACTGTATATTTTATCAGTATAGACTAGTGGTCCCCAACTACTACATCTCCCAGCATGCCCTAAGTTGCAGGCTTTCATGGCATACTAGTAGTTGTAATTTTCCTACAGCTGAAGACCCACCAAATAAAGATCACTAGTCTAGAATAAAGGAAGCATCAACAGTAGCAGTACAGTGCTAAGTGTAACTATTTCCTTGCTGTGCTGCTGTTCCTTTCATTTTAGGATTGAAAACGTGACGTCACGCCACCCCCCTTCCATTCATGTCTATGGGAGGTTGCGTGATGGCGTCACGCCCCCTCCCATAGACATGAATGGAGGGGGCGTGGCATGACATCATGTCTCCAGTCCCGGAAACAAAGAGGTTTCCAAGTCTGGAGATGCTGCCCCGCATAGAATGTGGGTGCTGCATGGAGATCGCGGGGGGTCCCAGCGGCAAGCCCCCGGCGATCAGAGATCTTATCCCCTATCATACTTTCGTAGCAGCTTTAATGCAAATAGAGGTTCTTTTCAGCATGCGTATGTGTAATGACTAATGCAGATGTATTTGTTCACTGGTTTTCAAGTTCTCGGCCAAAAATTACTGAAACTACTGATAAGAATCTTCACAGACCTGGACTAAAGCATCTTCCAACCAGGGCCGGATTTAGGCATTGCGTGGCCCTGGGCAAAATCAAAAGTGGGGCCCCAAAAGTCGTAATAGTACACTAACCAGATTTGCACATTTTTGGTCACTTCAAATACCATAAAAAATATATCTAAAAAGCAGTTGAAAAGTCCCATCAAAACAAAAATGGCACCGATACAAATCACAGCGCAAATAATGACCCTCATACATCCCCATATACAGAAAAATAAAAGAATTATAGGGATCAAAATAGTACAATTTTATATTTTTGTATAGTTCCCCCACATTTGGTTGGCAGCATAGTTCCCCCACATTAGGTTGGTAGTATAGTTCCCCCATATTAGGTTGGCAGCATAGTTCCCCACATTAGGTTGGCAGTATAGTTCCACCACATTGGGATGGCAGCATAGTTCACCCACATTAGGTTGTAGTTCCCCACATTAGGTTGGCAGTATAGGTCCCCCCACATTAGGTTGGCAGTATAGTTCCCCACATTAGGTAGGCAGTATAGTTCCCCCACATTAGGCTGTAGTTCCCCCATTTTAGGTTGTAGTTCCCCCACATTAGGCTGGCAGTGTAATTGCCCCACGTTAGGTTGTAGTTCCCCCACATTAGGTTGCAGTTCCCCCACATTAGGTTGTAGTTCCCCCACATTAGGTTGCAGTTCCCCCACATTAGGTTGTAGTTCCCCCACATTATATTGGCAGCACAGTTCCCCCACATTAGGCTGGCAGTATAAGTCCCCCCACATTAGGTTATAGTTCCCCCACATTCGGTTGACAGTGTAGTTCCCCCACATTAGGTTGTAGTTCCCCTACATTCAGTTGGCAGTGTAGTTCCCCCACATTAGTTTGTAGTTCCCCCATATTAGGTTGGAAGTATAGTTCCCCGACATTAGGTTGGCAGTATAGCTCCCCACATTAGGTGCAGTATAGCTCCCCCCACAGACATACAGCCTTCAGCCATATACAGTGTATGGCTGGAGACTGTATGTCTGTGTACTGCCCCACTTCAGTGCTCCAACCACCGCTCCTCCGGTCCAGGATCATGATCTACTGCTATGGCCTATAGGCAATTGCCCCGCACTAATGCTGACCCTGCCGCCAACTCCTGGACAGTCTGTGGTGCAACGTGGTGTTGGTGGATGGAACGAGACATGATGTCCCAGATGTGCTCAATCAGATTCAGGTCTGGGGAACGGGCGGCCAGTCCATAGCATCAAGGCCTTCCTCTTGCAGGAACTGCTGACACACTCCAGCCACATGAGGTCTAGCATTGACTTGCATTAGGAGGAACCCAGGGCCAACCGCACCAGCATATGGTCTCACAAGGGGGTCTGAGGATCTCGGTACCTAATGGCATTCAGACTACCTCTGGCAAGCAGGAGATGTGGCAAGATGGGCCACGAGGGCAAGGACTGTACGGAGGATGCCTGCAGGTATTGCCGTGTGACAGGTCACACGACCAAGGACTGCCCCAAGAGCAAGACCTGCAACCTCTGCGGACTGGCAGCCCACAGCTACAAGGACTGCCCCCAGAGGGAGAGAACATGGGCATCTGTGGCAGCGAGAGCAACGAAGCCAGCCCCAGCTCCGGAGCCAGCACCACGGATGGCCAAGCCGACCAAGGAGGGTAAGAAGGCGAAAGCCACCACCCCTGCCCCGTCCCGTCCCTCCCCTGCCCCTCCCGCCCCATCCCCTGCCCCTCCCGTCCCATCCCCTGCCCCTCCGGCCCCATCCCGTCCCACCCCTGCCCCATCCCGTCCCACCCCTGCCCCATCCCGCCCCACCCCTGCTCCATCCCGTCCTGCCCCTCCTGCCCCATCCCGTCCCACCCCTGCCCCCCGCACCCCACCCCGGCCCACCCCTGCCCCGTCCTCCCCTGCCCGGCCCACCCCTGCCCCGTCCTCCCCTGCCCGGCCCACCCCTGCCCCGTCCTCCCCTGCCCGGGCACTCTCTCCTGCCCCCCGCCCCACCCAGCCTCCTTTCTCTCCTGGCCCAGCAGCACCTAACCCCCCTCCAGCTGCTGGTGCCCGCCCTTCGGAGGACTTTCCTGTGATTCCTCCCCCAGGTACCATACAGAGGAAGAGGAAAGGAAGGGACAACGCATCAGAAGAGTCCCACAAAAGAAAGATTATCGAGACCTGCGAGACCCCTCAAGCTTCAGATGAGGAGGAGGAGATGGAGCAGGTCTGCGAGAGCCTTGAAGCTTCAGAAGGAGAGGAGGTGATGGAGCAGGCCCAAGTGGAGCAGGTCCAAGCAGAGCCAGTCCAAGCTCAATCTATGGAGGAGCTGCTGCAGGACCCAGAGGTCAAGAAAATCCTGGACACTCCGTCCAACACGGTCTACGACGAGTTCTTGGAAGGGCGCTACGAGAAGCCACTGGAGCCGACAGGCGCCAGAGAAGAGGACCCGTCCGACCAGAGTGGTAACTAGTATCTGAACTAACCTCTCTTTTTATTCCCATGGCTGATCTCAACATCTTCTGCATTAATGTGAGGAGTATTAGAGCTTGGTTTAGATTTCAGACTGTTCTTACGTTCTTAGATTCCCAGAGGTGTGATGTTTACATGTTGCAGGAATGTGCTTTGTCTGCTTTTAGGTCTTACAACCATCTGGCCAGGCAGTGGCCTCACGGCCCTTCCTACTGGTCTGGTGGGGGCGACAATAGGTCTGCGGGGGTGGCCATCCTGATCAGGGGAGGTAACTTTGCACTTGATTCCGTCCGGGAGCTCGTCTGTGGCAGACTTCTTGTCGCAGACGGTTCCTGGGCGGGTGAGCCCGTGCGGCTCATCAATGTGTATGCCTCCCCTGAGAGGGATGTCCGACTGGAGGTTCTCCAGGCCCTGCGGGCTGAACTCGCCACCTCTAGGGCAGTGGTGTTGGGTGGTGACTTCAACTGCCCCATTGAGGTGGACGGGCGCAGTTCTGGCACATCCGCCAACCTGGACGTGACGTCTAAACTGCTGATTGAGATGGTGACGGAGGCATCCTTGCAGGACGTTGTTGGGTCCATCGGGAACGGCTCCGTAAACTATACGTGGAGCCGCCCCGATGGCTCGCTCCGTTCTCGGATAGACTTCATCTTCACTTCGAGAGCAGTCAGAAAGGTGTCGTACTCTATGGTCCCCTGCTTCTTCTCTGACCACAGGGCCCTTCGATTCCGGGGGACTCTGGGCCATGGATTCCCACCTGGCCTGGGCTCCTGGAAGTTGAATTGTGCCCTGTTGGAGCGGAGGGAGGTCATGGAGGAACTTAGGGATGCGTACCTTGTATGGCGAAATGACAAATGTCTGTTTAAGTGCATCAGCAATTGGTGGGAATATGTTAAAGTCGAATTCCGTTGTTTCTTTCAGGCAAAAGGCAGACAACAGGCGTGTGCGAAGAAGTGGGACTTCAGGAAACTGCAGCGCGAGCTGCGGTCCCTGCAGGATGTGCTCCAGTGTGGCTGGGACGTCAGGGAGGAGCTGGAGGAGACCAAAAAGAGCTTGAAAAGGCACTTTGAGGAGGAATCCAAGCGAATCGTCTTTCGTTCCAAGGTGGAGAACCTGGAGAAGGGTGAGAAATGTAACTCTTTCTTTTTCAGGAAGCTCCATGCCGGCCACACGCCCCTGACTGAGCTACGAGATGAGACCGGACACATGAGGAGAGGCAAGGAGGAAGTGATGGGGGTCGTCTCCGACTTCTACAGCAACCTCTACGCCCCCAAGTCATCCGACCCCGAAGCCGCCTAGAGGTTCCTGTCAGGTGTCACTAACGTTGTTGATCCCGCAGGTGCGGCGGCTATGGACGATGACGGTGGGGGAGCTGCTCTCTGCCGCTAAATCCTTTAAGCCCGGCAGGACCCCGGGCAGTGACGGTCTCCCGGCCGAGCTCTACGTAGCGCTGTGTGACCTGATCTGTCCGGACCTGTTGGAGGTGTACGAGGAGGTGGTGGTGGGGGGCAGAATGCCTCCGTCGTTGAGGGAAGGGATGATCACGATCTTGTATAAGCGGAAGGGGGAGAGATGTGACCTGAAAAACTGGCGTCCCATCTCTCTCCTGAACGTGGACTACAAGATCCTCGCCAAGGTGCTGGCCAACAGGCTGAAACCTGTCATGGGGCAGATCGTCCATTCGGACCAGACCTGCAGCATTCCTGGCCGCAGGATTGCTGACAGCCTTGCCCTTGTGAGAGACACGGTCCATTACATCCAGGACCGCGGGGGCCGCGCCGCCCTGGTCAGCTTAGATCAGGAGAAGGCGTTCGACCGTGTCTCCCACGCATTCATGGACGGGGTTTTGCGCAGGCTGGGTCTGGGGAAGATGTTTTGCTCTTTTGTTAACGTTATGTATTTTGACATTTACAGCACGGTGTTGGTGAACGGCTGGAAGACTGACCCCTTTCCGATTCTTTCAGGGGTTAGACAAGGCTGCCCTCTTTCACCTCTTCTTTTTGTTTGCGTTATAGAGCTCTTCGCTGAGACTATCCGGCAGAATGGAGAGATCAGAGGGATCACCGCACCAGGACCAGATCGCCACGAGGTTAAGTGCTTGCTCTACATGGACGACGTGACCGTCTTCTGCGCTGACCAGCGTTCGGTGACTGCACTCGTCCAGACCTGCGAGGACTTCGGCAGAGCTTCGGGGGCAAAAGTCAACTGCGGGAAGTCGGAGGCCATGCTCTTCGGGGAATGGCACCTGGCTTCTTCCGCCCCCTTCCCCTTTACTGTTAAGCCGGACTTCATTCAAACTCTTGGAGTCTGGTTCGGGAAGGAAGGAGCGGCCCTTAAGTCTTGGCAAGACCGACTAGGAAGGATAAACTCGAAGATCGGACTGTGGAGCTCCAGAAAGCTCACGATGGAAGGCAAGGCACTTGTCCTGCGGAGTGAAGTTTTGCCTGTGCTCCAATATACCGCACAGGCCTGGCCTCCCCATACCACCGTTTGCAAGGCCATCACCCGGACAGTGTTTGGCTTAGTCTGGGGCAAAATGGACAGAGTCAAGAGGACCGTGATGTACAAGGAGCCCCGCAAGGGTGGGAAGGGAATACCCGACATCCCCGCTCTGCTGAGGGCCTCCTTTGCATGTGTCACGGTGCAGCGGACTCTTGTTGAAAAGACTGGCTCAGCGGGCAGGTCCATGTCTCGCTTGCTTCTCATGCCCCTCTGGAGACAGCTGGGCTGGGACAAGTGGGACAGCTCCATCCCTTACAACTGGAACACTCCCTGGTTCTATGGGGATGTTGTCCGGTTTGTGAGGGAGCACCAGCTGGAAGGACTGAAACTCGACCTATGGAAGCTGAAGACAATCCACAAGCTCATCCGAGATAAGGACTTGACCGAGCTGGTGCCGGGACTCCCCGCAGCCACTGCAGAGACAGTTTGGAACAATGTGGCCTCAAAGCGGCTTACCAATGGACACAAGGACTTGTCGTGGATGGCCGTCATGGGAGGTCTCTCTCTCAGGTCATTCATGCATGCCCGCGACCTGTGCAAGACCCGGTACTGCCCCCGTTGCCCCTACGTGGAGGAAACATCTTTCCACGTGTTTTGGCAGTGCCCCTTTGCACAGGGTCTGTTGGATGCCCTAGAACATGAACTCAGAGACTCAGTGCCCAGGAGCTGCCTATCGTACCATTCGGTGCTTTACGGCCTGTTCCCTGGGACCCACGACGTGGAGGCCATCCAGGAGGCCTGGCGCCTTATGAACTGTTTTAAGGACGCAGTGTGGCTTGCCAGGAACCGCCTCGTGATCAACAGGGAAAACATGTCCGTCCAGGACTGCCGCAGGTTCATCAAGAACCTGCTTAGAGACTATTCCATCTTGGACAGCCCGGCCGTTGATGAGGAAGAAGAGTAGTGAAGACCCCTCTCCTTCTCCCATGTCTCCCTGAAGATACAGCCCAGCAGTTTGGCCCTGTGATCCGCCCCCTCCCTACCCCCACATAGTCGCCCACACCCCTACCCCGATCACAGATTGTATTATTTGGTTTTTGTTCGATCTCTTGTGCCTTTCTATTGCAGGATTGAGCTGAATGTTAGAGTAGCATGGTGTGCGATGTATAGCTTAGGGAACCTTTGCTGTGTATTGTACTATCATGCCTTGTGTGACTGTAATTTATTGTACGACTTGTAATGACTGAACGGAAAATAAAGCTCTTTCAATCAAAAAAAAACAAAACTCTGGCAAGCACATGGAGGGCTGTGCGGCCCCCCAAAGAAATGCCACCCCACACCATTACTGACCCACCGCCAAACCGGTCATGCTGGAGGATGTTGCAGGCAGCAAAACACTCTCCACAGCGTCTCCAGACTCTGTCACGTCTGTCACATGTGCTCAGTGTGAACCTGCTTTCATCTGTGAAGAGCACAGGATGCCAGTGGCGAATTTGCCAATCTTGATGTTCTCTGACAAATGCCAAACGTCCTGCACAGTGTTGGGCTGTAAGCACAACCCCCACCTGTGCACGTCGGGCCCTTATACCACCCTCATGGAGTCTGTTTCTGACTGTTTGAGTGGACACATGCACATTTGTGGGCTTCTGGAGGTAATTTTGCAGGGCTCTGGCAGTGCTCCTCCTGCTCCTCCTTGCACAAAGGCGGAGGTAGCGGACCTGCTGCTGGGTTGCTGCCCTCCAACAACCTTCTCCACGTCTCCTGATGTACTGGCCTGTCTCCTGGTAGCGCCTCCGTGCTCTGGACACTACGCTGACAGACACAGCAAACCTTCTTGCCACAGCTCGCATTGATGTGCCATCCTGGATGAGCTGCACTACCTGAGCCACCTGTGTGGGTTGTGGACTCCGTCTCGTGCTACCACTAGAGTGAAAGCACCGCCAGCATTCAAAAGTAACCAAAACATCAGCCAGGAAGCATAGGAACTGAGAAGTGGTCTGTGGTCACCACCTGCAGAACCACTCCTTTATTGGGTGGTGTCTTGCTAATTGCCTATAATTTCCACCTGTTGTCTGTTCCATTTGCACAACAGCATGTGAAATTGATTGTCAATCAGTGTTGCTTCCTGAGTGGACAGTGTGATTTCACAGAAGTGTCATTGACTTGGTGTTACATTGTGTTGTTTGAGTGTTCCCTTTATTTTTTTGAGCAGTGTATTATTGTAGGCTGTTTGGAGCCACAAAGGCCCTGTGGGTCAGCACAAGCCAAAACATTACATTGTAATACATTCTACTAAGATCTATATGTATAATAAATTATAAATATAAAACCTAGAGGACTGGAATACAAATTTTTGATTTACATTGTGGTGTAGACTTCTCTTTACTTACACAACTCTGGTCCTGTGACACGATACGCAGAAGGATGTATCCCGGAAAGTCATAGAAACATAGAATGTGTCGGCAGATAAGAAACATTCAGCCCATCTAGTCTGCCCAATAATCTGAATGCTATACCTATCCCTATCTTATATGAAGGATAGCCTTATATCTATCCCTATCTTATATGAAGGATAGCCTTATACCTATCTCTATCTTATATGAGGGATAGCCTTATACCTATCCCTATCTTATATGAAGGATAGCCTTATACCTATCCCTATCTTATATGAAGGATAGCCTTATACCTATCCCTATCTTATATGAAGGATAGCCTTATACCTATCTCTATCTTATATGAAGGATAGCCTTATACCTATCCCTATCTTATATGAAGGATAGCCTTATACCTATCCCTATCTTATATGAAGGATAGCCTTATAAATATCTCTATTTTATATGAAGGATAGCCTTATTCCTATCTCTATCTTATATGAAGAATAGCCTTATACCTATCCCTATCTTATATGAAGGATAGCCTTATACCTATCCCTATCTTATATGAAGGATAGCCTTATACCTATCTCTATCTTATATGAAGGATAGCCTTATACCTATCCCTATCTTATAGGAAGGATATCCTTATAAATATCTCTATCTTATATGAAAGATAGCCTTATTCCTATCTCTATCTTATATGAAGGATAGCCTTATTCCTATCTCTATCTTATACGAAGGATAGCCTTATACCTATCTCTATCTTATATGAAGGATAGCCTTATGCCTATCCCTATCTTATATGAAGAATAGCCTTATACCTATCCCTATCTTATATGAAGGATAGCCTTATACCTATCTCTATCTTATATGAAGGATAGCCTTATACCTATCCCTATCTTATATGAAGGATAGCCTTATACCTATCCCTATCTTATATGAAGGATAGCCTTAAACCTATCTCTATATTATATGAAGGATAGCCTTAAACCTATCTCTATCTTATATGAAGGATATCCTTATAAATATCTCTATCTTATATGAAGGATAGCCTTATACCTATATCTATCTTATATGAAGAATAGCCTTATACCTATCCCTATCTTATATGAAGAATAGCCTTATACCTATCCCTATCTTATATGAAGGATAGCCTTATACCTATCTCTATCTTATATGAAGGATAGCCTTATACCTAACCCTATCTTATATGAAGGATAGCCTTATACCTATCTCTATCTTATATGAAGGATAGCCTTATACCTATCCCTATCTTATATGAAGGATAGCCTTATACCTATCCCTATCTTATATGAAGAATAGCCTTATTCCTATCTCTATCTTATATGAAGGATAGCCTTATACCTATCCCTATCTTATATGAAGGATAGCCTTATACTTATCCCAAACATGCTTAAACTTTTTCACTGTATTTGCAGCTACCACTCCTGCAGGAAGACTATTCCATGCATCCACTACTCTCAGTAAAATAATAAGTCCTGATATTACTGCAGAAACTTTCCCCTATATTATAAATCTATGTCCTCTTGTGGTAGTTTTTCTCCTATATAAATCTCTTCTCCTCTTTACCGTGTTGATTCCCTTTATGTATATATAAGTCTTTATCATATCCCCTCTGTCTCTTCTTTCTTCTATACATGTTAAAATCCTTTAACCTTTCCTGATAAGTTTTATCTTGCAATCCATGTACTAGTTTAGTATCTTTTCTGAACTCTATATACTTGTATCTATATCATTCTGGAGATGTGGCCTCCTGTACTGCACACAATACTCCAACCCTCTCTACTGCTAAGACCTTTCCCCATACACCCACGAGCACTTCCCTCTTTCCACTGCTAATAACTCAATCTATATACACCCATGAGCACTTACCTCTCTACTGCTAATACCTCTCTATATACACTCATCAGCACTTACCTCTCTACTGCTAATACATCTCCCTATACACCCAAGAGCACCTCCCTCTCTACTACTAATACCTCTCCCTATACAACCATGAGCACTTCCCTCCCTACTTATCCCTTTCCCTGTACACTCATGAGCACTTCCCTTTTTCTACTGCTAATACTTCTCCATATACAACCATCAACACCTACCTTTCTACTGGTAATACCTCCTCCTATTCACACATGAGCACTTCCCTGTCTACTTCTTATCCCTTTCCCTATACACCCATGAGTACTTCCCTCTCTACTGCTAATACATCACCCTATACACCCATGAGTACTTCTCTCTTTCTACTTATGATACCTCTCCCTATACACCCATGAGTACTTCCCTCTTTCTGCTGCTAATACCTTTCCCTATACACCAATAAGTACTTCTCTCTTTCTACTGCTAATACCTCTCTCTATACATCCAATCATTTCCCACTGCTCTATTACATTGTCTGCATACCTTTAAGTTTTCTTAAATAAATACAACTAAATCCCTTTTCTCAGATACTGAGGTTAGGACTGTATCACATATTCTATATTCTGCAGTTGGGCTTTTACATTTAAGGTGCATTATCTTATATTGAAAATCTTTATTTACATAAAATGTCAGTTTCCAGAATTCTGACCATTTTTCTAGTTTCCTAAATTATTTTTCCATTTGGGGATTCGCTTCTACTCTGGACAGTTCCTAAAATGGACAGAGGTGTCAGCAGAGAGCACTGTAGTCAGACAGAAAAGAAATTCAAAAAGAAAAGAACTTCCTCTGTAGTTTACAGAAGCTGATAAGTACTGGAAGGATTAAGATTTTTATATAGAAGTAATTTACAAATCTGTTTAACTTTCTGCCAACAGTTGATTTAAAAAAATGTTTTCCAGTGGAGTACCCCATTAAGGCCATATATACATTAAATAAAAAGATGGTGGAATCCACCAGTTTCAGCAGGACTAGACAATTGTCTTCAGATCATATCGAATAGAGAAGGGTCGAGCATGTAGAATTTCACCCCATACTTGTTCTCCCTGAAGCAATTACAGGTGTATGGGCACCTATAGGCCTGGGTGATGGCCACAGCTACCCTACTAGGCTATCTTCATCAGGCCTATCGAATTGACTGGAACAACCCATACCCAGTGCCCTGCCCCCCACTCATCTGCCACTTGTTTATTCTGCAGAAATTCTTCACTACCACAAAGTTACAGCTTCATATTTGCAATCTCTTTGATATTATCTCTTCTCTACTCCACCTAATCTATATAAGAAAGTGAAATGATAAGTATTCTGTTCCGTATTCTCCAGAAGACTGCAGACAATGAAGATGTGCTCAGCTTGGGTTTTTTGCCTCGTCCTGTCCATTACAGGTAGGGAATCTTGTTATGTCATTTATTACTTCTTTGGCGGTAAGTTATCATCTTATCATCATGGTACAATGGGGGTTAATGTTAAGTTTTTTTTAAAATTGACAGTCAAATCACTTCCATCGGTGTCGCAGTGCCTAACCTTATATGGACAGGGTATTTGTGCCCTAAAAGTAGTGTATTTACATGTACAATATGGTGGCATCACTTATGTGCACAGTATGGCGACATACCTACACTGCAGTATGTCATTATTTATTCCCTTATAGAAAGGTAATTGACCACACATTACCTCCAATACTGGTTTATTAGGCTGCTATCACTTATTTTAAAGAGACTATTGCAACCAAAGCCCTAAAATTTAACCTTTACTAATCTGTCTAAAAGTATCCTTGGATACATGAATACAGTAATTCCTAAACATAAACAATTCATAGATAAGTGATCTTGATGTGGGTAGATGAGGTTTGTACATTCAGTCACCTCCTTCACCCTATACACACACCAAGGAGTTAATATCAATTGTTACAGATCATCTCATACTTTTCCAGTTATACAGACAACTCGGTATTTAATCTAGGTATGACCAGATACTGTATATAGTATCCAACGTGTTTCACCATCAGGTCATGGTTCATCAGGGAGATATGAAACAAGAACAATCACAAGGCAATGTGAAGAGACCCAAAACCACATCTGGTACAATATAGTGATACACCAGGACACCTGTAGGATACTAAAGAGAAGCAATGTCCTGTTGTGATTGGATATCCTGTAAGATGAATGTCCCTGTTAACCCTTGATAGTGTGAATAAGATATAGTGCTCAGAGCTAGATGCCCCGAAATGTTGTTCTGATAGTTATATTGCAGAGATCACAGCATAGAGTCCAAATTCAAGCAACAAGCGTATAGGTGTATACTGCATGAGGACATCTATATGGGT
This sequence comes from Hyla sarda, assembly GCF_029499605.1. Lineage (NCBI taxonomy): Eukaryota > Metazoa > Chordata > Amphibia > Anura > Hylidae > Hyla > Hyla sarda. The sequence continues at coordinate 401,939,328 of NC_079192.1, forward strand.
GCGAAATAACCTGGAGAGATAAAGAAGACACCACTTGTCTGTATCTTAGACTGGTCCTCTTCATCATTCCGGGTTAGTTCCTCATATGACCGGTATCAGAAGCCTGCCTTCCCATGAAGCATTTATATAGATGACTAGTTCAGTGTTGAGCAGTGGCGTCTCTGTGAAGTTCTTTGTCAAACATTAACATAAGTTAGACAATTTCCAATAATAAATACATGTGTCTCTAAAAAAAAAAAATCATCTAGTTACCAAAAATTAAAGAGGAAACGAAATTATTATAAAAATATTATTACCATACTGTTACGCCGAGCGCTCCGGGTCCCTGCTCCTCCCCGAAGCGCTCGCGGCGTTTCTCTCCCTGCAGCGCCCCGGTCAGACCCGCTGACCGGGAGCGCTGCACTAACGTGGCCGGCGGGGATGCGATTCGCATAGCGGGTCGCGCCCGCCCGCGAATCGCACCCCAGGTCACTTACCTGTCCCGGTCCCCGGCTGTCATGCTCTGGCGCGCGCGGCTCCGCTCCCTAGGGCGCGCGCGCGCGCGCACCAGCGCTCTGAGATTTAAAGGGCCAGTGCACCAATGATGGTGCCTGGCCCAATCACCCTGATTAGCTGCACCTGTTCCTTGCCCTACTTATGCTCACTTCCCCTGCACTCCCTTGCCGGATCTTGTTGCCTTGTGCCTTGTGAAAGCTTTACTGTGTTACCAATACTGTGTTCCAGACCTTCTGCTACGTCTGACCTTGCTCTTGTCTACTCCCTTGTACCGCGCCTATCTCAGCAGTCAGAGAGGTTGAGCCGTTGCCGGTGGATACGACCTGGTTGCTACCGCCGCTGCAAGACCATCCCGCTTTGCGGCGGGCTCTGGTGAAAACCAGTAGCAACTTAGAACTGGTCCACCGACACGGTCCACGCCAATCCCTCTCTGGCACAGAGGATCCACCTCCAGCCAGCCGAATCGTGACAGTAGATCCGGCCATGGATCCCGCTGAGGTTCCCCTGCCAGCTGTCTCTGACCTCACCACGGTGATCGCCCAGCAATCCCGACAGATTACCCATCTAAGTCACCAGCTGTCGGAAGTGTCCACCATGGTACAGCAACTTCAGTCGCAGCTACAGCATCTGCAACAGCAGCTACCATCTCCTCCACCAGCTCCTGCACCTCCTCCGCAGCGAGTGGCCGCTCCTAACCTCCGCTTGTCCCTGCCGGACAAATTTGATGGGGACTCTAGACTCTGCCGTGGTTTTCTGTCACAATGTTCCCTTCATTTGGAGATGTTGTCGGACCAATTTCCTACAGAAAGGTGGCTTTCGTGGTCAGTCTCCTGTCTGGGAAGGCTTTGTCTTGGGCCACACCGCTCTGGGACTGCGATGACCCTGTCACCGCCTCTGTACACTCCTTCTTCTCTGAGGTTCGCAGTGTCTTCGAGGAACCAGCCCGAGCTTCTTCTGCCGAGACTGCCCTGCTGAACCTGGTCCAGGGTAATTCTTCAGTAGGCGAGTACGCCATCCGATTTCGTACTCTCGCTTCCGAATTATCTTGGAACAACGAGGCTCTCTGCGCGACCTTTAAAAAAGGCCTATCCAGTAACATCAAAGATGTGCTGGCCGCACGAGAGATTCCTGCCAACCTGCATGAACTTATCCATTTGGCCACCCGCATTGACATGCGTTTTTCAGAAAGACACCAGGAACTCCGCCAGGAAAAAGACCTTAATCCCTGGGCACCTCTCTCTCGGTATCCCTTGCAATCTACCCCTGTGCCTCCCGCCGAGGAGCCTATGCAAGTAGATCGGTCTCGCCTGACTATTGAAGAGAGGTCTCGCCGTAGGGATAAAAATCTATGTCTGTACTGCGCTAGTACCGAACATTTCTTGGTGAATTGACCTATTCGTCCTCCACGTCTGGAAAATGCACGCACGCAACCTGCTCATGTGGGCCTGGCGTCTCTGGGTACGGAGTCTGCTTCTCCATGTCTCTCTGTGCCCGTACGGATTTCTCCTTCTGCCAACTCCTCCTTCTCTGCTGTGGCCGTCTTGGACTCTGGTTCTTCTGGAAATTTTATTCTGGCCTCTTTGCTTGATACTTACTGCATCCCGGTGACCCGTCTCATCAAGCCGCTCTATATTTCTTCGGTCAACGGAGTCAAGCTGCACTGCACTGTGCTTTATCGCACAGTGCCCCTACTTATGAACATTGGACCACATCTCGAGGAAATTGAATTTTTGGTTTTGCCCGGCTGTACCTCTGAAATCCTCCTCGGTCTGCCATGGCTCCAGCACCATTCTCCCACCCTTGACTGGACCACCGGGGAGATCAAGAATTGGGGTCCTGCTTGCCGCAAAGAGTGCCTCACGTCTGCTCCCAACCCCGTCTGTCGGTCCTCAGTGTCTCCTCCTGTGCCTGGTCTCCCCAAGGCCTGTCAGGACTGTGCCGTGCATAGTCCCCGTCCTGGTGACACTCTGCCCCGTGCCAAGTCTCACCCTCTGCCCCCCCTCCCCATTCCCACTCCTTCTGACCGGTCTGCCATTCTTGTTAAAACCCAGGACTTCACTGTCCCCCAGAAGGAAACTCTACAATCACTCCCGATGTCCTTGTCCTCTGTGGAGCGACATCCCGACAAAAAGAGGGGGAGACCTAAGGGGGGGGTACTGTTACGGGTCTGACCGGGGCGCTGCAGGGAGAGAAACGCCGCAAGCGCTTCGGGGAGGAGCAGGGACCCGGAGCGCTTGCGGCGTTTCTCTCCCTGCAGCGCCCCGGTCAGACCCGCTGACCGGGAGCGCTGCACTAACGTGGCCGGCGGGGATGCGATTCGCATAGCGGATCGCGCCCGCCCGCGAATCGCACCCCAGGTCACTTACCTGTCCCGGTCCCCGGCTGTCATGCTCTGGCGTGCGCGGCTCCACTCCCTAGGGCGCGCGCGCGCCAGCGCTCTGAGATTTAAAGGGCCAGTGCACCAATGATGGTGCCTTGCCCAATCACCCTGATTAGCTGCACCTGTTCCTTGCCCTACTTATGCTCACTTCCCCTGCACTCCCTTGCCGGATCTTGTTGCCTTGTGCCTTGTGAAAGCTTTACTGTGTTACCAATACTGTGTTCCAGACCTCCTGCTATCCCACCTTGACTACGAACCTTGCCGCCTGTCCCGACCTTCTGCTACGTCTGACCTTGCTCTTGTCTACTCCCTTGTACCGCGCCTATCTCAGCAGTCAGAGAGGTTGAGCCGTTGCCGGTTGATACGACCTGGTTGCTACCGCCGCTGCAAGACCATCCCGCTTTGCGGCGGGCTCTGGTGAAAACCAGTAGCAACTTAGAACCGGTCCACCGACACGGTCCACGCCAATCCCTCTCTGGCACAGAGGATCCACCTCCAGCCAGCCGAATCGTGACACATACATATTAACATCATACTGTTACTGACCAAATCCTGTTTAATGAGACCAATATTACCAAAAATACCAGTATACAAGGAGGAATATTATCACCATATATATTGCCACCATACTGTTACTGACCAAATCCTGTATAATGAGACCAATATTGCCAATAATATCAATATACAAGGAGGAATATTATCACATATATATTGCCATCATACTGTTACTGCCCAAATCCTGTATACAATATTACCAATAATACCAGTATACAAGAAGGAATATTATCACCATACATATTACCATCATACTGCTATTGAACAAATCCTGTATACTGAGACCAATATTACCAATAATACCAGTATAAAAGAAAGAATATTATCACCATACATATTACCAAAATACTGTTACTGACCAAGTCCTGTATACTAAGACCAATATTACCAATAATACCAGTAAACAAGAAGAAATAGTATCACCATACATATTACCATCATACTGTTACTGACCAAATCCTGTATTCTGAGATTAATATTACTACTAATACCAGTATACTAGGAGGAATATTGTCACTATACATATTATCATCATACTGTTACTGCCCAAATCCTGTATACTGAGACCAATAATACCAATAATATCAGTATATAAGGAGGAATATCATCACCATACATATTACCATTAATGGGATATTTCACAAATATATTGATGATCATTCGTCCTATCTTTGCGAAATTTGCATGTTTGCTATGTTCGTTCACTTTTTTTTTCCATGCAAAAATTTGCATGGAAAATTTGCATAAAATTAACTTAAAAATTTGCATGTGAAAAAAAACCAAATATTCGTCATTACGAATATATAGCACTATATTCTAAATATTAGCAAAATCGCAAAGTGCTGATATTCGCATAAAAAATTCGTATTACGGATATTCGTGCTCAACACTAATTACCATCATACTGTTACTGACCAAATCCTGTATACTGAACAATATTACCAATATTACCAGTATACAAGGTGGAATATTGTCACCATACATATTACCATCATATTGTTACTGACCAAATCCTGAATACTGAACAATATGAACCAATAATACCAATATACAAGGAGGATTATTATTACCGTTATTTATTACCATCATACCATTACTGCCCAAATCCTTCATACTGAGACCAATATTACCAATAATACCAGTATACAAGGAGGAATATTATCTCCATACATATTACCTCATACTGTTACTGACCAAATCCTGTATACTGAGACCAATCTTACCAATAATACCAATATACAAGGAGGATTATCACCATACATATCATCTTATACTGTTACTGTCCAAATCCTGTATACTAAGACCAATATTACCAATAATACCAATATACTGTCACGATTCGGCTTACAGGTTGTGGATCCACTGTGTCAGCGAGGGATTGGCGTGGACCGTGCTGGTGGACCGGTTCTAAGAGGCTACTGGTGTTCACCAGAGCCCGCCGCAAAGCGGGATGGTCTTGCTGCGGCAGTAGCAACCAGGTCGTATCCACTAGCAACGGCTCAACCTCGCTGACTGCTGAGAAGGCGTGGGACAGAAGGACTAGGCAGAGGCAAGGTCAGACGTAGCAGAAGGTCGGGGCAGGCGGCAAGGTTCGTAGTCAAGATGGATAGCAGGAGTTCAGGTAACACAGGCTTGGACAACACTAAACGCTTTCACTGGCACAAGGCAACAAGATCCGGCAAGGGAGTGCAGGGGCAGTGAGCAGATATAGCCAGGGAGCAGGTGGAAGCCAATTAAGCTAATTGGGCCAGGCACCAATCATTGGTGCACTGGCCCTTTAAGTCTCAGAGAGCTGGCGCGCGCGCGCCCTAGAGAGCGGAGCCGCGCGCGCCAGCACATGACAGCAGGGGACCGGGACGGGTAAGTGACTTGGGATGCGATTCGCGAGCGGGCGCGTCCCGCTGTGCGAATCGCATCCCCGACGGCCATGTCAGTGCAGCGCTCCCGGTCAGCGGGACTGACCGGGGCGCTGCAGGGAGAGAGACGCCGTGAGCGCTCTGGGGAGGAGCAGGGACCCGGAGCGCTCAGCGTAACAGTACCCCCCCCTTAGGTCTCCCCCTTTTTTTGTCCGACAACTGCTTTACCTGGGACGAGGACACCGGGAGTGAATGGAGGGTTTCCTCAAAGGCAGGCAGTACAGCAGGAGTGGGAATGGGGAGGGAGGGCAGAGGGTGAAGCTTGGCACGGGGCAGTGTGTCACCAGGACGGGGGCCATGAGGAGGCACTGAGGCTTGCCTGACGGGACTGGGAGGGGGGGAGAGGCATTTCTTATGGCAAGCAGAGTCCCAGTTCTTGATCTCCCCGGTGGTCCAGTCAAGGGTGGGAGAATGAAGCCGGAGCCATGGCAGACCGAGGAGGACCTCAGAGGTACAGTTGGGAAGGACGAAGAATTCAATCATTTCGTGATGGGGTCCAATACACATTAAGAGGGGTTTTGTGCGGTAACGCACGGTGCAATCCAATCTGACTCTGTTGACCGCGGAAATGTAGAGCGGCTTGATGAGACGGGTCACCGGGATGCAGAATTTATTCACCAAAGACTCCAAAATAAAATTCCCAGAGGCACCAGAGTCCAAGCAGGCCACGGCTGAGAGGGAGAAGTTGGCAGAAGGAGAGATCCGCACGGGCACCGTGAGACGTGAAGAAGCAGATTTTGAAGCAAGAGACGCCACACCCACGTGAGCTGGGTGCGTGCGTGCGTTTCCTAGACGTGGAGGACGAATAGGGCAATCCACCAAGAAATGCTCGGTACTGGCACAGTACAGACAAAGATTTTCCTCCCTACGGCGATTCCTCTCTTCCTGGGTCAGGCGAGACCGATCCACTTGCATGGCCTCCTCGGCGGGAGGCCCAGGCGTAGATTGCAAAGGATACTGTGGGAGAGGTGCCCAGAGATCTAAGTCTTTTTCCTGGCGGAGCTCCTGATGTCTCTCAGAAAAACGCATGTCAATGCGGGTAGCCAAATGGATGAGTTCATGCAGGTTGGCAGGAATCTCTCGTGCGGCCAGCACATCCTTGATGCTACTGGATAGGCCTTTTTTAAAGGTCGCGCAGAGAGCCTCGTTATTCCATGATAATTCGGAAGCAAGAGTACGAAATTGGATGTAGTACTCGCCCACTGAAAAATTACCCTGGACCAGGTTCAGCAGGGCAGTCTCGGCAGAAGAAGCTCGGGCTGGTTCCTCGAAGACATTACGGACTTCAGCGAAGAAGGACTGGACTGTGGCTGTGGCAGGATCATTGCGGTCCCAGAGCGGTGTGGCCCAAGACAAGGCCTTTCCTGAAAGAAGGCTCACTACGAACGCCACCTTAGACCGTTCTGTAGGAAACAAGTCCGACAACATCTCCATATGCAGGGAACATTGAGACAAAAATCCACGGCAGAGTCTAGAGTCCCCATCAAATTTGTCCGGCAGGGACAAGCGGAGGCTAGGAGCGGCCACTCGCTGCGGAGGAGGTGCAGGAGCTGGCGGAGGAGATGGTTGCTGCTGTAGCAGAGGCAGAAGTTGCTGTAACATGGCGGTCAACTGCGACAGCTGCTGTCCTTGTTGGGCAATCTGCTGCGATTGCTGAGCGACCACCGTGGGAAGGTCAGCGAGACTTGGCAGCGGCACCTCAGCGGGATCCATGGCCGGATCTACTGTCACGATTCGGCTTACAGGTTGTGGATCCACTGTGTCAGCGAGGGATTGGCGTGGACCGTGCTGGTGGACCGGTTCTAAGAGGCTACTGGTGTTCACCAGAGCCTGCCGCAAAGCGGGATGGTCTTGCTGCGGCAGTAGCAACCAGGTCGTATCCACTAGCAACGGCTCAACCTCGCTGACTGCTGAGAAGGCGTGGGACAGAAGGACTAGGCAGAGGCAAGGTCAGACGTAGCAGAAGGTCGGGGCAGGCGGCAAGGTTCGTAGTCAAGATGGATAGCAGGAGTTCAGGTAACACAGGCTTGGACAACACTAAACGCTTTCACTGGCACAAGGCAACAAGATCCGGCAAGGGAGCAGGGGCAGTGAGCAGATATAGCCAGGGAGCAGGTGGAAGCCAATTAAGCTAATTGGGCCAGGCACCAATCATTGGTGCACTGGCCCTTTAAGTCTCAGAGAGCTGGCACGCGCGCGCCCTAGAGAGCGGAGCCGCGCGCGCCAGCACATGACAGCAGGGGACCGGGACGGGTAAGTGACTTGGGATGCGATTCGCGAGCGGGCGCGTCCCGCTGTGCGAATCGCATCCCCGACGGCCATGTCAGTGCAGCGCTCCCGGTCAGCGGGACTGACCGGGGCGCTGCAGGGAGAGAGACGCCGTGAGCGCTCCGGGGAGGAGCAGGGACCCAGAGCGCTCGGCGTAACATATACAAGGAAGATTATCACCATACAGTGGGGATCAAAAGTTTGGGAACCCAAGGTAAAAAATTGTATTAATGTGCATAAAGATTTCTGGGCTGTCTGTCACGCACTGCTCTTTTAAGATCTATCCATAGATTTTCAATTATGCTGAGGTCAGGAGATTGTGAAGGCCATGGCAAAACCTTCAGTTTACACCTCTTGATGTAATCCCCCGTGGATTTCGAGGTGTCTTTAGGATCATTATCCATTTGTAGAAGCCATCCTCTCTATAATTTCAGCTTTTTCACAAATGGCATCAAGTTAGCATCCAAAATTAGCTGAAATTTTTTTGAATCCATTTTTCCTTCTACTAGTGAGATGTTCCCTGTGCCACTGGCTGCAATACAACCCCAAAGCATGATTGATCCATCCCCATGCTTAACAGTTGGACAGAGGTTCTTTTAATTAAATTATTTTCCCCTTCTCCAAACGTACCTTTGCTCATTCCGGCCAAAAAGTTCAATTTTAACTTGTTTCCAAAATGCATCAGACTTGTCTATATGTTAATTTGCAAAGTTCAAACGCTGTTTTTTGTGGTGAGGACATAGAGGAGTTTTTCTTCTGATGACTCTTCCGTGAAGACCATATTTGTAAAAATATCTCTTTATAGTGGAACAGTGTACCACAACTCCAGTGTCTGCCAGATCTTTCTGGAGGGATTGTGCAGTCAAACGTGGGTTTTGAATAGTTTTTCTCACAATCCTGCGCGCTGTTCTGTCTGATATTTTTCTTGGTCTTCCAGATCTTGCTTAAACTTCCACTGTTCCTGATGACTGCCATTTCTTAATTACATTCCGAACAGAGGATATTGACATCTGAAAACATTTTGCTATGTTCTTATAGCCTTCTCCAGCTTTGTGAGCGTCAACTATATTCAGTTTCAGATTTCTAGACAACTGCTTAGAAGAACCCATGGTGCTGATTGTTGGGGCAAGGTCAGAGGAGTCTGGGCATTTAAAACCTTTGAGATTGACATCACCTGGTCTTCCCAGATAATGATTGAGAACAATCCATGACACTGGCAGGTCTCAGCTTTGCAAAGGGGGCAGTTCATGCTATAAATTCTGCAGGGTGCCCAAACTTTTTTTAGATCCCATTTTTTTTGTTTTCTGTTATTTTGAAAGTGTAAATGATGGAAATAAAATCTAGCTTTTGTTGACATATTATGAGAATTTCTAATCTGTAATTTCATGCCTTTTGGATAAAGGCACATTAATACAAATTTTTAACTGGGGTGCCCAAACTTTTGATCCCCACTGTACATATTACCTCATACTGTTACTGACCAAATCCTGTATACTGAGACCAATATTACCAATAATACCAATATACAAGCAGGATTATCACCATACATATTACCTCATACTGTTACTGACCAAATCCTGTATACTGAGACCAATATTACCAATAATACCAGTATACAAGGTGGAATATTATTGCCATACATATTACCATCATACTGTTACTGATCAAATCCTGTATACTGAGACCAATATTACCAATAATACCAGTATACAAGGTGGAATATTATTGCCATACATATTACCATCATACTGTTACTGATCAAATCCTGTATACTGAGACCAACATTACCAATAATACCAGTATATAAGCAGATAATATTATCTTCATACATATCACCATCATACGTTACTGACCAAATCCTGTATACTGAGATCAACGTTATCAATAACATCAGTATAGTAGGAGCAAATATTCCTCCATACAGAGACCATATAGTGGTAGATATCAGCTCCACACAGGCTCTGCAGACCGTATAAGTGATTACTTATATCAGGTGATGTCTTCTCTAATTGGAGTTCTTCACTTTTTCTTTTCTTCTACATCCGGCCCAGACCTTCATGACGATTTCTACCAGCCGCAACTCTTCTCCACAGAACTTACCAGACAAAATTTTAGTCTCTGCACTTTTCCAACACCTGTAGTGCTCTATGCAGTAATAATAAACCCTTTAGTGTCTCATACAGTAGAGTGGGCAGGTAAATGGGTTGGGGGAAGAGTAGGTAGGTTGCCCCAATTAAGTAGATAGGTCACTCTAGTAGGTAGACAGGTCTGTTCATGTGCTTTCCCTATTATGGAGGTGACCCAATTAGGTGGGTCCCAGTGTATATAGCTGCCCTATGTAGATTTTTACTCCCTGTAGGCAGTTGCAGCCTCCTATAAGTAGGGGTCCCTGTCCCCTATATATAGTAGTAGTAGCAGATGCCCCCTTTAGGAGATAGTAGTGGCAGCCCATTTTAGGTAGTAATAGCGGCAGCACCCTTTAGATAGTAGTAACAGCAGTAGTTAAAGTATCTATTATACATACACACATTATACAAACACACACGTACATCTATCATACATGCACACATTATACATACATACATATATCAAACACATATCTATCATACATACGCACATCATACAAACATACAAATTTATACACATCATACAAACATCATAAATACACTTCATACATACATACACACATCATATATACACACTTCATACATACACACGCGCATATCACACATCATACATACACACATTATACATACATACATCATACATACACACATCATACCAACATAAATCATACATACATACATATTATTCATACACTCATATCATACATACATACATAATACATACGCACATCATACAAACACACATATTATACAGACATACATCATACATACACATCATACCTACACACATCACACATGCATACACACCTCATACATACACATCATACAAACACATATCACACATACATAATACATACACACATCATACAAACACACACATTGTACATACATACATCATACATACACACACATCATACCTACATATATACACATCATACATACATCATACATGCATCCATCTATAATAAATACTCCTCCCCACTCCCATCCTGTCTACCCACCCTCCTGACTTGCGGCATCTGAACCAGGATGTGCAGCAGCCACAGAAGGGGGGCAGAACGGTTGGAGCCGCAAACTTAACTAACTTTTTGAAAAAAATAAAAAAAATAAAAACAAAGCAAGGTAGGCAGACGGACGGACAGTGAGGCCCTGGGGCAATTAGTGACGACACTTATGTTGAGGCTGTAAAGTAGCTACACTAGTGAAACAATTGTTGCCTGTTGCTAAAGTTAAGTTGGATCGGTGAGGAGTTCTGCCGCAAGTCTTATAGCTTTCAACAAGGGAAGTGTAGATAATCTAAATATGTGGTATATGGAGTCTGAGTCTGAGTCTAACACATAAGAAAAGTGCTGATATTAAAATATAGCATGTCCCCCTCGACATGTTTCACTGTATACCAGCGTCATCAGGAGCATAAAGAGGTAAATGCATTTCTTAAGAGCAGTAGCCTCTTACCGGGTTGGCTGAATTCTATGACTGCAGAATTTTAGTAAAGACTGGCCATTATTAGTATATTCCCCCCCATGTGAGCAATTATTAGCTGTATACATTATTGTATTGTGTTTTCAATCTGCAGGTCTTGTGGCACCAGCAGAAGTTGTGACTGGAAGACTGAATGGCAGAGTCACGTTACCTTGTACATATTCCGGGCCGGCAACCTCAATGTGTTGGGGACGAGGCAGCTGTCCATTATCTAAGTGTAATGATAAGATCATCTGGACTGACGAAAACAAAGTGACCTGGAATAAATCTGACAGATATCAGTTATTGGGGAACATCGGTCAGGGGGACATGTCCCTGACCATTACTGGGGCCACTAAAAAAGATGAAGGAACCTACTGCTGCCGTGTGGAGGTCTCTGGATTGTTCAATGATGTGAAAAAAGAGATGACAGTGAAGATACAAGAAGGTGAGATCATTTGACACTATTGAGATCCCTAAAAACCTAGGAGTATATAGATTAGGACAATATTAAAAGTAGGTCAATTGGAGGCCTTCTAAGGGAAAGATAAGCTCCATAGTATTCAGACACCGATGGCATATAATATGAGGCTGTACTGGGTGGGAATATGAGATGTCTAGTTAACAATAATGAATCACCAAAAGCAGCGGTTAGGACCATGCTGCCTATACCTAATGTGGGGGAACTCTGCTGCCTATACCTATTGTGGGAGAACTCTGCTGCCTATACCTAATGTCTGGGAACTGCTGCCACCTAAACTTAATGTGGGGTAACTGCTGCCTACAGTTATATAGTAGCAATCACCACAAAATTAGGAACTGCATTAACCCCTTAAGGACGCAAGGGCGTACCTGTATACCCTGTGCCCACTCCCCTGCTATGATGCAGGCTCATGAGCTGACCCTGCGTCATAGCCGGGTGGTTCTGGTGGGTTTCAGCCGTCAGGACCCGCGTCTGATGCTGGACATCAGAGTTGATTGCGGCATGTAAAATGAAAAAAAAAAATTTCCGCCAGCTCAGCGGAGCTGATCGGGACCACCACGGTAAAAATGCAGTGTCCAGATAAGCTAAGAGGATGGCAGGGCGGCCCTTACCTGTCTCCTGGCCGTCCAATCCGTGCTCTGATGCTCCAGGATGCCTCAGCAGCCTGGAGCAATTGAGCACAGATAACACTGATCAATGCTATGCAATGGCATAGAATTAAACAGTGTATGCCAGTGATTCCCAACCGGGGTGCCCCAACACACTGCTGTACCGTTCGGCACTGCCAGGGGTGCCATGGGATTTTGCCATCAATTTTTCATTTTTATTTTATGTATTTTTAAATTTCCCGGCGCCTGTGACTCACGGCGACGCAGGGGAAGGGAAGCTTGTGTGCGCTTTGCTTGTGTCACCCATGTTCATGTCCCCCCCCCCCCCCTGTCCACCCCCTGTCACCCATGTCCACCCCCCAATTCACCCCTCTGTCCCTTTGTTACCCATGTCACCCCTCTTTTATCCCCCCTGTCATCCCTGTTAACCCCCCCCTGTCTCCCATGTCCACCCCCCCTGTCTCCTGTGTCCACCCTCCTGTCATCCATGTCCACCCCTCTGTCACCCATGTCCACCCCCCATCCACCCCTCTGACCACCCCCCGTCTACCCCTCTGTCACCCATGTCCACCCCCTATTCACCCCTCTGTCACCCCGTCCAACCCTCTGTTACCACCTTGTCACTCCTTTCGACCCCTCTGTCACCCCCTACACCCATCTGTCACCCATGTACACCCCTCCACAACCATCTGTCAGCCCCTACACCCCTCTGTCACCCCTAGGCCCCATGTTACCCCCTATGCCACCCTGTCATTTATATACACTCCTCTACACCCCTCTGTCACTCATCTATCACCCATGTACACCCCTCTGTCACCCATGTACACTCCTCTACACCCCTCTGTCACCCATGTACACTCTACACCCCTCTGTCACCCATGTACACCCCTCTACACCCCTCTGTCACCCCTGTACACTCCTCTACACCCCTCTGTCACCCATGTACACTCCTCTACACCCCTCTGTCACCCATGTACACTCCTCTGCACCCATCTGACACCCATGTACACCCCTCTACACCCCTCTGTCACCCATGTACACTCCTCTACACCCCTCTGTCACCCATGTACACTCCTCTTCACCCCTCTGTTACCCCTTTACACCTATACGCCCCTGTATTCCTCTTCACTTGTAAAAGGGGAATCTGGAGGCTGATGCTGGAAAAGTGCAGAGTCAACGGGTAATGAAGAGGGCAACATACCAGCAGCATAATATAAAGCAATGGAGATGGTGGCAGGTACTATGGGGTTAAATGGTCGCGGCATTATGAAGGTTGAGAACCAATGCCCTAAAGGGTACCTGTCTTGTTGAACAATCAATTTGATTTGCCAACTAAATGTATAACACTTTGTGGGAAAATATTTTTTGTTACTTGACATTTATGAATTATAATCGCAGCTCCTTCTATGCTTAAGAGTCCAGTGGGCGGTCCTAATCAGTGACTGAAAGCTATCCCTGTACTTCCCTACTTCCTTAGACAATTCCCTAAAGAAATGGAATATTCATGAAATACTTATGAATTAAGGTGACTTCTGTCCCTATTGTTTTGCATGTGTTGCTTCAGAATAAAAAAAAATAATCATAACCCAGACCAGACGTCTGTTGCTTCTACATACTTACCCTTCTGGTTCCTTTTCTGCTCCCACTGCCATTTCATTGGAAACTGATGCCTCCCCCAGCCAGGAGGTTGTTTGCACCTCTGTACAGCACCGAGGACAGGGGTACCTGGAGCACAATTGGAACACGGAGGGTAAATATACAAGCCCATTCCTGCCATAGAGAATAAAGTAGTGGTCTCCAAACTGTTGACCTCCAGATGTTGCAAAATTACAAGTTGTATATTTGCATCAGCTGGAGGTTCACAGTTTGGAGACCACTGGTATTTAGCATCACATAGTTCTCATTGAGTTCCATATCTCTGTACTCCAAATAGTTACGCCCCCCCCCCATGTGCAAATACTAATACATTACTGTTTTCTCAGCAGAACCCCCAGTCACTGCAGTTTATCATCCTACAACTACAGAGCAAGATATGTTCACCATGCGTGAGTCATTTATCATTGTACGACCCTTCCCAAATGTCTGACTATCTTTTTGAAAGCCCCCAAAAATTGTCAATTCTCAAGCTGAACTTATACATGTACTAATTGTTTGCTGAATGCTTAAAGGGGTACTCCGCCCCTAGACATTTTATCCCCTATCCAAAGGCTAGGGGATAAGATGTCTGATCGTGGGGGTCCCGCCGCTGGGGACCCCTGTGATCTCCCTGCTGCACCTGGCATTCGTTTAGGGCATCAGGTGCAGCACCGGAGGCTCGCCCCCTCTCATAGGCTTGCATTGAGGGGGCATGGTCGTGACGTCACGAGGCTCTGCCCCGCATCGCCAGTCATCCGGCACAGAGCAAAGTTTGCTCCGTTAACCAGATGTCTGGGGTGCCGTAGCAGAGATCGCGGGGGGTCCCCTGCGATCAGACATCTTATGCCCTATCCTTTAGATGTCTAGGGGCAGAGTACCCCTTTAACCTCCAGACTGTTATTGCTCCTGACTCTGCTGAGTGTGCATGTCTGTGTCAATGGAGTGAAGGCATTAACCAAAGTCAGACCACCTCCTCCCAGGGGAGTAAAGGGTTGGGGTTGTTGCCTAGACCTGGAATATTGGAGATCAGGGGTCTCAAACTCAAATTATCTGGGGGCCACTGGAGGTAGAGGCTGGGTGAGGCTGGGCTGCATGCACCCCTCACATATAATGCCCCCATCATGCGCCCCTCACATATAATGCCCCATCATGCGCCACTCACATATAATGCCCCCATAATGCGCCCCTCACATATAATGCCCCCATCATGCACCCCTCACGTATAATGCCCCATCATGCGCCCTTCACATATAATGCCCCATCATGCGCCCCTCACATATAATGCCCCCATCATGCTCCCCTCACATATAATGCCCCATCATGCGCCACTCACATATAATGCCCCCATAATGCGCCCCTCACATATAATGCCCCCATCATGCACCCCTCACATATAATGCCCCCATCATGCACCCCTCACGTATAATGCCCCATCATGAGCCCTTCATATATAATGCCCCCATCATGCGCCCCTCACATATAATGCCCCCATCATTCGCCCCTCACATCTAATGCCCCCATCATGCGCCCCTCACATATAATGCCCCATCATGCGCCCCTCACATATAATGCCCCCATCATGTGCCCCTCACATATAATGCCCCATCATGCGCCACTCACATATAATGCCCCCATCATGCGCCCATTACATATAATGCCCCCATCATGCGCCCCTCACATATAATGCCCCCATCATGCACCCCTCACATATAATGCCCCCATCATGCGCCCCTCACATATAATGCCCCATCATGCGCCCTTCACATATAATGCCCCCATCATGCGCCCCTCACATATAATGCCCCCATCATGTGCCCCTCACATATATTGCCCCATCATGCACCCCTCACATATAATGCACCCCTCACATATAATGCCCCATCATGCGCCCCTCACATATAATGCCCCCATCATGCGCCCCTCACATATAATGCCCCCATCATGTGCCCCTCACATATAATGCCCGATCATGCGCCCTCAGGGGGCATTATATGTGAGGGGCACAGCACAGGGGGCATTATATGTGAGGGGCACAGCACATGCGGCATTATATGTGAGGGGCACAGCACAGGGGCCCCACCTGTCATGTGCTCTTTACATATAATGCCCCCTGTGCTTTTCCCTTGTCCAGGGCATGTCTTGCCCATTGCTTGAGAAGTAGAACGTGGCACACAGATTCTCCATTTTTGGCATTTGGCCTCCCCATGACCTGCAGTTTTTTTTTCTGCAGTGTTCCTTTAAGAACCAACAAAGGCTGTGGGGAAGGTTTCCAAAGTCTGCTTTGCCTAATGGGCGGATTCTGTCCTGTGATGTCATTAGATCATTTGTTAATACTTTCATTTTCTTCCAGTTGAAGAATGTCCTGATGATACAGAATCTTGAATAATCTTCAATGGTAAAAGAATCACGAACCAGGTAAAACTCTGTTTGGGATCACATCCATTAATCATAGTGTTTTATTATAGTTCTGCAGACATGTTATAGAGCAGGAGGAGCTGAACAGATTGATATATAGTTCTGTAGACATGTTATAGAGCAGGAGGAGCTGAACAGATTGATATATAGTTCTGTAGACATGTTATAGAGCAGGAGGAGCTTAGCAGATTGATATATAGTTCTGTAGACATGTTATAGAGCAGGAGGAGATGAACAGATTGATATATAGTTCTGTAGACATGTCATAGAGCAGGAGGAGCTGAACAAATTGATATATAGTTCTGTAGACATGTTATAGAGCAGGAGGAGCTGAACAGATTGATATATAGTTCTGTAGACATGTTATAGAGCAGGAGGAGATGAACAGATTGATATATAGTTCTGTAGACATGTTATAGAGCAAGAGGAGCTGAACAGATTGATATATAGTTCTGTAGACATGTTATAGAGCAGAAGGAGATGAACAGATTGACATATAGTTCTGTAGGTATGTTATAGAGGAGGAGGAGCTGAAAAGATTGATATATAGTTTTGTAGACATGTTACAGAGCAGGAGGAACTGAGCAGCTTGATATATAGTTCTGTAGGCATGTTATAGAGCAGGAGGAAGTGAGCAGATTGATATATAGTTCTGTAGACATGTTATAGAGCAGGAGGAGCTGAACAGATTGATATATAGTTCTGTAGACATGTTATAGAGCAGGAGGAGCTGAGCAGCTTGATATATAGTTTTGTAGACATGTTATAGAGCAGGAGGAAGTGAGCAGATTGATATATAGTTCTGTAGACATGTTATAGAGCAGGAGGAGCTGAACAGATTGATATATAGTTCTGTAGACATGTTATAGAGCAGGAGGAACTGAGCAGCTTGATATATAGTTCTGTAGACATGTTATAGAGCAGGAGGAAGTGAGCAGATTGATATATAGTTCTGTAGACATGTTATAGAGCAGGAGGAACTGAGCAGCTTGATATATAGTTCTGTAGACATGTTATAGAGCAGGAGGAAGTGAGCAGATTGATATATAGTTCTGTAGACATGTTATAGAGCAGGAGGAGCTGAACAGATTGATATATAGTTCTGTAGACATCCAAAGAATAAGTTGGCCAGCACTATTTGATTCCAAACTATTGTATAGACCTGGCTTACAGGTGCAGGCTGCTGGGCTAAATATACAGCAACAGGAGAATACAGCAGCACACTGCTAGCACAAAGATATAGATAAAACATCAGTATATAGATAAATATCTATATCTTTGTGCTAGCAGTGTGCTGCTGTATTCTCCTGTTGCTGTATATTTAGCCCAGCAGCCTGCACCTGTAAGCCAGGTCTATACAATAGTTTGGAATCAAATAGTGCTGGCCAACTTATTCTTTGGTTGTATTACACATACGGGGGAGTGGCTGCCTCCATGTTGGCTCCTGCACCCCACCCACCTCTATTAGGTGTATATAAGTAGTGTTGCTCGCGAATATTCGCAATTCGAATTTTATTCGCGAATATCGCATATTCGCGAATTCGCGAATATTCGCGAATATAGCGCTATATATTCGTAATTACGAATATTCATTTTTTTTTATTTTTTTTTTCACAGTACACATCACAGTGATCATCCCTCTCTGCTTCCAGCTTATGTGGTGTAAGAAGGCTCTAATACTACTGTGTGAGACTGGCGTGCGAATTTTCGCATGTGTTAATTTGTTGTATATGCAAATTTTCGCATATGGTAATTTTCGCACGTGTGAATATCCGCATATGCGAAAATAAAACGAGAATATTACGAATATGCGAATATTCGCGAATATGACGAATATTCGTCCATATATTCGCGAATATTCGCGAATTCGAATATGGCCTATGCCGCTCAACACTATATATAAGGTGCCTTGGATGTTTCAGACCTTGCAATGCCTGTTGAACTGTTCACACAGAGGCATATTCATAGTGTAGGGTCCGTCCCAGAATGAGGTCAACTTACCGTGGTGGGACGGTCCACGCTATTTGGCCGCCAAATTCGCAACCTAAGTACCTCATGATTTCATAGTTTCATATTTTCATTTATTGCATTATAGCTGTATAGCTTTTCATGTTCTATTTATGTACTCATGTTTTATCTATATACTCATGTTTTATCTATATCTTTGTGCTAGCAGTGTGCTGCTGTATTCTCCTGTTGCTGTAGTTCTGTAGACATGTTACAGAGCAGGAGGAACTGAGCAGATTGATATATAGTTCTGTAGACATGTTATAGAGCAGGAGGAAGTGAGCAGATTGATATATAGTTCTGTAGACATGTTATAGAGCAGGAGGAGCTGAGCAGCTTGATATATAGTTTTGTAGACATGTTATAGAGCAGGAGGAAGTGAGCAGATTGATATATAGTTCTGTAGACATGTTATAGAGCAGGAGGAGATGAACAGATTGATATATAGTTCTGTAGACATGTTATAGAGCAGGAGGAGCTGAAAAGATTGATATATAGTTTTGTAGACATGTTACAGAGCAGGAGGAAGTGAGCAGATTGATATATAGTTCTGTAGACATGTTATAGAGCAGGAGGAGCTGAGCAGCTTGATATATAGTTTTGTAGACATGTTATAGAGCAGGAGGAACTGAACAGATTGCTATATAGTTCTGTAGACATGTTATAGAGCAGGAGAAGCTGAACAGATCAATATATAGTTCTGTAGACATGTTATAGAGCAGGAGGAGATGAACAGATTAATATATAGTTCTGATGACATGTTATTGAGCAGGAGGAGCTGAGCAGATTGATATATAGTTCTGTAGACATGTTATAGAGCAAGAGGAGCTGAACAGATCAATATATAGTTCTGTAGACATGTTATAGAGCAGGAGGAGCTGGACAGATTGATATATAGTTCTGTAGACATGTTATAGAGCAGGAGGAGCTGAACAGATTGATATATAGTTCTGTAGACATTTTATAGAGCAGGAGGAGATGAAGAGATTTATATATAGTTCTGTAGACATGTTATAGAGCAAGAGGAGCTGAACAGATCAATATATAGTTCTGTAGACATGTTATAGAGCAGGAGGAGCTGAGCAGATTGATATATAGTTCTGTAGACATGTTATAGAGCAGGAGGAGCTGAACAGATCGACATATAGTTTTGTAGACATGTTATAGAGCAGGAGGAACTGAGCAGATTGATATATAGTTCTGTAGACATGTTATAGAGCAGGAGGAAGTGAGCAGATTGATATATAGATCTGTAGACATGTTATAGAGCAGGAGGAGATGAACAGATTGATATATAGTTTTGTAGACATGTTACAGAGCAGGAGGAGCTGAGCAGCTTGATATATAGTTTTGTAGACATGTTATAGAGCAGGAGGAACTGAGCAGCTTGATATATAGTTTTGTAGACATGTTATAGAGCAGGAGGAGATGAACAGATTGATATATAGTTTTGTAGACATGTTATAGAGCAGGAGGAGCTGAACAGATTGATATATAGTTTTGTAGACATGTTACAGAGCAGGAGGAGATGAACAGATTGATATATAGTTCTGTAGACATGTTATAGAGCAGGAGGAGATGAACTTTTTTGGTGAAAAATCCCAAAATTTCATGAAAATTTAGAAAATGTAGAATTTTTCTAACTTTGAAGCTCTCCACTTGTAAGGAAAATTGATATTCCAAATACATTTTTTTTTATTCACAAATTCAATGGGGGAGATTTATCAAACGATTTAGGCTGTATTTTCCTGTCGCACAGAAAGTCGCAGTCTAAATATGTGCGACTTTTCTGCGACTTTTGCTCTAGAGGATTTTTAGAACATGATGCATTCTAGTCTATTTTAGATGGAAATGCATTGGAAAATGCATTGGTGCTGAATTTATCAAGTGCGACTTTTGTGCGACAAGTCGCATGTGCCCAAAATACGCTGAAATGTCAGACCATGTTGGAGCAGGTCTAAATGCAGTTTAAGCTGTAGACCCTGAAGTCTGAGCACAGAATTTATCAAGGGCTGTGAGACCTTTGATAAATTAGGAGCACAATAGACAGGAGACTACCACATACACTGGTCTATTAGCATGCCCAGAATAGACTAGATTAGGAAATGTCCCCCAATATGTCTATTTTATGTTGGCATCATAAAATGGATAGTGTTGAGCGGCATAGGCCATATTCGAATTCGCGAATATTCGCGAATATATGGACGAATATGTGTCATATATTCGCAAATATTCGCATAGTCGTAATATTCTCGTTTTATTTTCACATATGCGAATATTTACGTATGCGAAAATTAGCATATGCAAATTTTCGTATATACGAAAATTCGCACACCAGTCTCACACAGTAATATTAGAGCCTTCTTTACACCACACAAGCTGGAAGCAGAGGGATGATCTCTAGTGTTGCTCGCGAATATTCGCAATGCAAATTTTATTTGCGAATATCGCATATTCGCGAATTAGCGAATATAGCACTATATATTCCTAATTACGAATATTTTTTTTTTTTCACAGTACACATCACAGTGATCATCCCTCTCTGCTTCCAGCTTGTGTGGTGTAAAGAAGGCTTTTGCGAATTTTCGCTTACGCTAATTTTTGCATATGCTGTTTGGCATTTGCGAATTTTCGCTTATGCTAATTTTCGCACATGCTAATTTTTGCATTTGTGAATCGTATATGCTAATTTTAGCATTTTCGCTTATGCTAATTTGCACATATGCTAATTTTTGCTTATGCTAATTTTCGCATTTGTGATTTTTTGCTTAAGCTAATTTTAGCATACGCTAATTTTCGTATATACGAAAATAAAACGCGAATATTACTAATATGCGAATTTAGCAAATATATGACGAATTTTCGTCCATATATTCGCGAAATATCGCGAATTCGAATATGGCCTATGCCGCTCAACACTAATGATCACTGTGATGTGTACTATGAAAAAAAAAATTAAAAAAAATGAATATTCGTAATTACGAATATATAGTGCTATATTCGCGAATATGCGATATTCGCGAATAAAATTCACATTGCGAATATTCGCGAGCAACACTAAAAATGGACATATTTTTACTTTTTGAAAAAATTAGAGGGCTTCAAAGTAGAGCAGCAATTTTCAAAAATTTCATGAAAATTGCAAAATCTGAAGGGACAGATGTTACAGAACTACAACTCCCAGCATGCCCAAACTGTGACCCTCCAGATGTTGCAAAACTACAATTCCCAGCATGGCCAGACAGCCTTTGGCATGCTGGGAGTTGCAGTTTGGCCTTCCCTAGTGTTTGCCACAGTAAAGATCACTTTACTTTCACTTTCATTCCCCCCACGTCGCTTCCCTACCTGAGCAAGCATCCAGCAGTCTGCAGCTACGATCAGCTGTTCCCAGGCATCTTCTCCTGCAGATACCGACCTCCATCTTCTCCACATGTTCCCCGCGACATTCAGGGGTGGGCAGAACGGGGGGTTGCCATGGCAGCCCACTGTCCTGCTCTTCCATTGGTCAGAATCAGTTCTGACCAATGGCAGGGGATAGGAGGGGATCGCATCACTACGCCCTCACTCCTACCCTGCAAGATGATCTGGGCTGTCACTGACAGGTCAGATCATCACCAGAGACCCGATCAGCCCGGAATAGCAGAAAATCACATGTCTGAATTGAAATGCGATTTTCTGCGATCGCTGACCCCCCTCGGCGTTTTGCCTCGGACGCCTGCTGAACTATTTCAGCAGGCGTCCGGTTTCGCAACCCGCCCGACGCGCGACGGGATGCAAAATTCCCACGGACGTATGAGTACGTGCCTGGCCCTTAAGACCCAGGGCGCAGGGATGTACTCATACGTTCCTGGTCCTTAAGGGGTTAACAATGTTGACCATGTACTGAGACGGAGCTGTATAAAGCAGTGGATTCCAATCTGTGGGCCGGTGGCTGTCCAGATATGCTGAAAGTTGTAGTTTTGCAATAGCTGTAGGTCAACCGTTAGGAGACCACTGGTATAAACGATCATATAGTTCTCATTGGGTTCAATATTTGTTGTAAAATTTAATATGACCTGAAGGGGGCGTTGTATGGACTTTAACTGCTCTTGATCACCTTTTTTATTTTGCAATCTGATAACAGGGCCCTCTCATGGTCATCTAAAAGTACTGATTGGTGCCCATTATAGGTGTACTCTAAAAAAAAAATTCAAATCATCTGGTGCCAGAATGTTAAACAGATTTGTACATTACTTCTATTAAAAAGTTCCACAGGAAGTTGTGTAGTTCTTTCTATTCTGATCACAGTGCTCTCTGCTGACACCTCTGTCCGTGTCAGGAACTGTCCATAGCAGGAGAGGTGTGGGGATTTTCTCCTGCTCCAGACAGTTCCTGACAAGGACAGAGGTGGCAGCAGAGAGCACTGTGGTCAGACTTGAAAGAAGTACACAACTTCCTCTGGGGGATATAGCAGCTGATAAGTGCTGGAAAGGTTACGATTTAAATAGAAGTAATTTACAAATCTGTATAACTTTCTGGCACCAGTTGATTAAAAACATTCCTCCAGAGTACCCCTTTAAGAATTATAGGTGTCCTTAGAATGATAAAAAAATAAAAATCCTTGTAAATGATCTAGAAATATTCTCTTTTCTCTACAGCATGAAATGGACAAATGGATGCAAGATTCATAAAGTGAAATTCTAATGTCTAATAAAAGATTTGTGATCAAATCTCCATCCAGTGTGATTTATAATAGTTGGTGGAAGGATCGTGAGGGGACCTCAAGCCAACAGCAACAAGACAATAATTATATAATTACTGTATATTTTATCAGTTTAGATCAATAGACCACAACTACTACAAGTCTCAGCATGCCCTAACAGTTGCAGGCTGTCAGGGCAAGCTAGTAGTTGTAATTTTCCTACAGCTGAAGACCCACTACATAAAGACTGCTAGTCTAGAATAAAGGAAGCATCAACAGTAGCAGTACAGTGCTTAGTGTAACTTTTTCCTTGCTGTGCTGCTGGTGTTCCTTTCATTTCAGGATTGAAAACGTGACGTCACGCCATTCATGTCTATGGGAGGGGGCATGATGGCGTCAAACCTAGTGCATGAGCGACCCCTTCTCCCTCCACATTCTGTACTGAACTGTTGAAATGATCCCCCTGCACAGTACCAGCCTGTTCAGTCTAGTGCACTTTCTCCAGCACTATGCCATGGCATAGCAGATATGAATATGCTGTGCTGTAATTTGCTAGACAACTAAGGGAGGAAGTTCCCGTGTGTGCACTACTGAAGCTGCTCCTATCCTCTGAAATGGAGAAAATAAAGAAAAGCTGTGCACCACAGAGGGGGCTCATTTTATTTAATTTCATAAATTTTTTTTCAACTTTAGCAAAATGCAAAAAAGGCCCAACTCTTCCCTCTTCCTCCTGCCTGAGGGACAGTAATGCAGAAGCGTAAGTTAAAGTTGTATTCCAGGATTTTTTTGTTAGTGTAGTGCATAATATAGTGTCAATACCTGTGTTTGGGTGATCTCGCAATTCCTAAGTGATCTTTGCCTCATACAAAATTATTTTTTTCTCGGGACTTTCCCAGGTTTCAGTGCAGCCTGAGACATAACATCCCTAGCCAAGTGTTGAAAGGGAACGTGTCTGTGCTTCAATGGGTGGAGCGACTGCTGGGAGGTAGATCATTCTCCACAGGGCTGCAGAGAATTGTAGTTTCAAGCACAGCACTGCATGGAAGAGAGCCTAGCTGTGCTGTAGTGGGTGGGGTGCGTGAGGGAGGGAGATAAGTCATGTCAAACCTAGAAACAAAGGATTCTGGGGATTGTAGTCTGAGGGAGGCCACAGAAGCCGGAAGTAGCCAGTTCACACAAACAAGCCAGCAGAATGAGGCGGGACACAGGACACAGCCAATTACCACCAACACAAGCACAGATCCTTCTTAAGCATGTCCATTAATGGCTGACAGATAATTAGTAAAGTCACTTCATGTTTGATAACCCCTATAAACAGGGTTGTCCTAGGAGCACATAAGATCTTACCTGTTTTGGGCTCATTTGCTTACTTTCACCCTTACCACGTCTCAGAAGTATAAAAGACAAGAGGGGGCGAGTGCCAGTTTCGATCATCACATGCGGGTGGAACCATGCCTACACATGATGATCAATAGCTGTACTATGTTGCAGATCGCAGTTGGCATCCCACCCCCTCTCATTTTAGAAGGTATACTTTCGAGGCATGAAGAGGGTGGAAGTAAGCACCATGGAAGAGAACAGGTGAGACCTCTTTAAAGCACAACTAATATGGTGCCCGGAAGATGTCTTCAATGTTTTTAGAACATCGGATATATTGTCATCGGTTTACATTACAGGTAACCACAGAATCAATACTACAAACATGGGGCCCAAAGATAAAGCAGACCTACATATGCCGGACATCAATAGGGTTGGTGCCAATTATTTACTGTTGCCAGGATTGATGCTTTATATTCATGTCATGTGTGGACATAGGGGGGCGGGACTTATTTATGGGCATTTGGCAGTACAGCACCTTCTCAGTTGGATCATATGACTGCTCAGGTGACACCTGATGGGCGTAGATTAGCAGGTCAAGTGGTTACCAGATCAGACCATGATTGGTCACTGAACCATTTATTAGGGAGGCTGGTCCTGCTATGACCACGCCCCGGATGAAGCCTTGAGCGAAACGTTGGGTGTTGGAGGATCCATTGTGGTAATGATACTGTGTTAATGTGCTTTTGTTTACACGTGTGATTTTTTTGTGGACCTCTGTGATTCATATATCTTATGCACTATGACACTTTACTTAATTTTTTTATACTGTAACCACCATGGTCCCTGTAATGCATATTGATTATACAGTGGTCCCTCAACATACGATGGTAATCCGTTCCAAACGGACCATCGTTTGTTGAAACCATTGCATGTTGAGGGATCCGTGCAATGTAAAGTATAGGACAGTGGTCTACAGCCTGCGGACCTCCAGATGTTGCAAAACTACAACACCCAGCATGCCCTGACAGCCGTTGGCTGTCCGGGCATGCTGGGAGTTGTAGTTTTGCAACATCTGGAGGTCCACAGGTTGTAGACCACTGTTAGAGGAAGTTGTACTCACCTGTCCCCGCCGCTCCGGACCGTCACCGCTCATCACTGCTGCCCTGGATGCCGCCGTCCATCGCTGTCGCCGTGTCCCCGGGGTGTCCCCGATGCTCCGGTAAGGCCTCTGCTTCCCTGGCATCCGTGCTCTCCGTCGCCGCCATCACGTCACTACGCACGCCGCTTCTATAGGATGACAGGACGGCGTGCGCAGCGACGTGATGACGACAATGGAGAGCGCCGACGATGCAGGGGATCCCGAAGAGGACGCGCCGGAGCCCGCAGGACAGGTAAGTGATCATCAGAGGACCACACGGGGCACCGTAAACGGCTATCCGGTGGCAGCTGAAGCAGTCTGCGCTGCCGGATAGCCATTTATGCGATGGCCCCGACATACAAAAGCATTGTATGTTGATGCTGCCTTCAACATGCGATGGCCTCTGAGAGGTCATCGTATGTTGAAAAGATCGTATGTCCGGGCCATCGTAGGTCGGGGGGTCACTGTATTCACATTTGTTCCTAATGTGGTAGGCCTCTGGGGTAGTGTAGTCAGGGTGTTGCTTCAGTATATCAGGGGTTAAGGTTTACCCTGTCACTCGTGACGCCAGGCTGAGGGCTAGTATGCTGAGGTAATTCTCCAGCCTATCGCCGCCCTTCCCAGTAACGATAGGTGCATGCATATAATGACTGAAGGTCCACAAGGTACTTGAACTTGAACTTGGATAAACTTTACTTAAAGACTTCCGGTACATCCAATGAACAGTAACAGTCTCATTAATGCAGTCTCCGTACACCTCAGTGAGGGTAATTTGCGAAGATCCGTCCGGATTTAGGGGTTAGATATGGTCCGGTGATCCTGCAGAGTGCGTAGGGATTGATTACACTCACAGTTTAGTAAAGATCAGCCGTCGCCGCAAGGCTCGGGCCTTAACTCACTGATGACAGCAGCGCAGATCCTTTCCTGTCAACAGCCCAGGAACAAGAGAGCGAGTCGAGGCCGCTGCGCCCTTATATGGGCAGGGGCGGGGCCCTTTTGGATTGGTCCATGGTCAGCTGTCACTCACCGTTACATAGCCTGATGGGTGAACACCTGACTTCCTCCAAAGGTCCTATACACAGAAACCATAGAGTCTTTTGAACGCATCACGTGACCTGCAGGTCCTGCGGCACTAACTAGGCAAGTACACTTACTATTCAAATGTATACACATTAAATTTAAATCATTTTAATTAAAAAAAGGGGTGACAAGGGGCTAACTAAGGATGGGGACCCCACCTACACCTAGGGACTCTGACTTCGGGGACCTCACCACAAGGCAACGGATGCAATCCGGTGCCGGGACACCACACTAAGCTTTATGCCAAGTGTGTAGTCTCTAAATGTCAGTCGGTTCCTCCAGCACCTTTGCTTTTAAATATATTTCACATTCATTATATTTGTTCAATAAATTATTTGATCAATTTAAACTTTTTTGGATGGTCATGCGCTTATTTCTGGTGTTTTTCTTAATTTAGGTAACCACAGAAACAAAACATGGTCTCTTCTCAGAAGCACTGGTCATAAAGTTCCTCTTTATAAGCGGATGTCCAATCTGTATAATCTCCTCAGATCTTGATGCTTAGCTGCTATATACCGTATTTTTCGTCCTATAGGACGCACCGGCGTATAAGACGCACCCAATTTTTAGGGGCAAAATCAAAAAAAATAAAGATTTTGAACCCAATAGTGGTCTTCAACCTGCGGGTCTCCAGATGTTGCAAAGCTACAACTCCCAGCATGCCCGGACAGCCGTTGGCTGTCCGGGCATGCTGGGAGTTGTAGTTTTGCAACATCTGGAGGTCCGCAGATTGAAGACCACTGCAGGAGGAGGTAATACTCACGTGTCCCCGCCGCTCCGGACCCATCACCGCTGCCCTGGATGTCGCTCCATCGCTGTCGCCGTGTCCCCATCTCTCCGGAACGTCTCTGCTGCCGGCCGGGTATCCTCGCTCTCCGTCGCCGCCATCACGTCGTTACGCACGCCGACGCACGTACGCGACGACGTGATGACGAGGAAGGAGAGCGCCGGCCATACAGGGGATCCCTGAACGGAGAAGACACCGAGGAGGCAGGTAAGGTCCCTCCCGGTGTCCTGTAAGCACTAACCCGGCTATTCAGTCGGGCTGTTCGGGACCGCCGCGGTGAAATTGCGGCGGTCCTGAACAGCCGGGTTAGTGTCACTTTCCCTTCAGACGCGGCGGTCAGCTTTGATCGCCGCGTCTGAAGGGTTAATACAGGGCATCACCGCGATCGGTGATGTCCTGTATTAGCCGCGGGTCCCGGCCGTTGATGGCCGCAGGGACCGCCGCGATAGGGGTGTATTCGCCGTATAAGACGCACCGACTTTTTCCCCACAGTTTTGGGGAAGAAAAAGTGCGTCTTATACGGCGAAAAATACGGTACATTGCCTACAGCAGTGTTGCCCATGTGCAATCCTCAAGTACCCCCAACAGGTCATGATTTGAGGATATCCCATACAGAGAAGACTTTTGGGGATGCACGATGCATTGACCATAACTATTTCACTTGTGAAAGACCAAGGAAATCCTGAAAACATGACCCTTTTGAAGAATTTAAAGGAGTACTCCGGTGGGGAAAAAAAAAATTAAAACAGATTTGTAAATTACTTCTATTTAAAAATCTTAATCCTTCCAGTACTTATCAGCTGCTGTATGCTGCAGAGGAAGTTGAATAGTTATTTTCTGTCTGACCACAGTGCTCTCTGCTGACACCTCTGTCCATGTCAGGAACTGTCCAGAGCAGGAGAGGTTTCCTATGGGGATTTGCTGCTGCTCTGGACAATTCCTGACATGCACAGAGATATCAGTAGAGAGCACTGTGGTCAGACAGAAAAGAAGTTTAAAAAGAAAAGAATTTCCTCTGTAGTTTACAGCAACTGATATGTACTGGAAGAATTAAGATTTTTTAATAGAAGTAATTTGCAAATCTGTTTAACTTTCTGGCACCAGTTGATTAAAAAAAATAATAATAATAATTCCACCGGAGTACCCCTTTAACCCCTTAAGGACACAGCCCTTTTTCGCAATTCTGACCACCGTCGCTTTATGAATTAATAACGCGAAAACGCTTTTACCGAATATTCTGATTCTGAGATTGTTTTTTCGCGACATATTCTACTTTATTTTGGTGGTAGATTTTCGGCGTTACTTGCATCATTTGTTGGTGAAAAATCCCCAAATTTCATGAAAATTTAGTATTTTTCTAACTTTGAAGCTCTCTACTTGTAAGGAAAATGGATATTCTCAATACATTTTATTTTGCTTCACAAATACAATATGTCCACTTTATGTTGGCATCATAAAATGGACATAGTTTTGGTTTTTGAAAAAATTAGAGGGCTTCAAAGTAGAGCAGCAATTTTCAAAAATTTCATAAAAATTGCTAAATCTGAAGGGACAGATGTTCCAGAACTACAACTCCCAGCATGCCTGGGCAGTCTAGCCATGCTGGGAGCTGTAGTTTGGCAACATCTGGAGGGCTACAGTTTGGGCACCACTGTAGCATGCCTTTGGCTGTCTGGGCATGCTGGGAGTTGCAATTTGGCCTTCCTAGTGGTTGCCACAGTAAAGTGGTTGCCCCCCCCACCGTCGCTTCCCTACCTGAGCCAGGATCCCGGCTGTCCTGCTCTGCCATTGGTCAGAATCAGTTCTGACCAATCGCAGTGGATAGGAGGAGATTGCAGTACTGCGACCTCACTCCTAGCCCTCAGGATGATCGGGGCTGTCTCTGACAGCTCCGATCATCCCTATTTTCCGGGTGATCGGGTCACCAGAGACCCGATCAGCCCGAAATAGCAGAAAATCGCATGTCTGAATTGACATGCGATTTTCTGCGATCGCCGACATGGGGGGGTCTCAGGACCCCCCTGGGCGATGTGCCGGGGTGCCTGCTGAATGATTTCAGCAGGCATTCCAGTCCGGTCCCCAACCGGCTAGCGGTGGGGACCGGAATTCCCACGGGCTTATGCATACGCCCCACGTCCTTAAGGACTCGGGATGCAGGGCGTATGCATACGCCCGGCGTCCTGAACAGGTTAAGAATACCCCTTTAAATGGGCACTGTCAGAATCTAAAACTTTTTATATGTTATAAATCTTGGAAAAATATTAACCTTTCTAATATACTTCATTAAAAAATTTATCTCCTCTTTAGAGAAATCCACTAGGGTTCCCTATAGCATCCAAAACATAATCCTGTCCGAAACGACCAAAAGTTTTAGGGACTCCTCTTCTTTACATAGGTTCCAAAGAACCTACATACGATCTTCAGTTAGGAATACCCCTTTAACAAAGACATTTCTTACTCTTTGACTGCAGTTTTACACACATTTGTTATGTGATGTCCCAGTATGGGATCTGCATCTCACAGTCCTATCAGCCTAGTCCCTGCACGTCCCCAGGGATCACCTGCATGGTACCCCCATAATGTAATTAGTTGTATATTATGTGTAAAGGACCTTTGATATGGTCACATGGCTATTGATCACATGATAATAGTTGTCACATGTTAAAGTCACATGTACTGTTACCCAGAGAGCACCAGGTGACCAGATGACCCGCAGCTAGCCTATGGGCTTCTTGCTCAGCCCCCCTTTATAAGGAAAGGAGGAGCTGCAATCTGCCTCTTTTGCTCTTACTTTCTGCTGAGGTCAAGTCCAGTCCAGACGTCTCAGAGCCAGTGTCCAGCACATCTGGGGGACCTCAAGCCTAAATTACAGCCACAAGTCAATAAGTCAAGTCATCTCTGTCTGCTGTCACTATCTTCAGTCAAGTCTAGTCTATTATAGTCAGCGTGGCTGTCCTAAGGTCTGTCAAAGTCACTGCAAGTCCCAGCAAGCTGTGAGGTCCCCTGTGTTACTCATCACCTCTCTGGGATTCTAGCCGAACTGTAAAGACTGTACCATGTGTCTACCTCAGTAAAGCTACCGTTAACCCTGACCTTGCCTTGGACTCTTATTTGCCCTGCCTAACTAGGACTAGCGGTTCTACCGTTCGGGTGGTTCTCGGTAAAACCCCACCCTGACGTCACGAACATTTAGGGGTTAACACCATCTGCCCCATGGACTACAACATCTGCCCCATACACCTCACATCGCACCCCCGTGGCTCACCAATGTTAGTAGTCCCATACGTTCCTACATTTACAAAATGCAGATAAGAAGCTACAGCACAAAACCACAGATCCCCGTCATTGTGAAACTAACATAAACATGTGGTCAATATTTCGTGTAACTCTGCAAGGTTATTTTGGTTACAAGAAGGTATGACCAGACGCCCCACCATGATAAAGCTGAAGAAGTAGAGAGAACTTCTTCAATACACACAAACACAGCAAGACATCGCTCAGGAGCAAGAAGACAATGAAGAACCCTGCCGCCAGCTGCCTCTGTTCACTGTGTATAATGGGTGAGAAACTAGAAGGGATTTGTGTCCATCCGGTAGAGAATGGCTCCATCCGTGCTCCTGAGGAATCATGTGTCCTCTATAATATACTGCAATACTCCTGTCCTGGGCCAAAGGGATAACTGTAGGAGGTGCAGAGGTAGTGGTCAGACGAGACCCTGGTGTCCTACCATGGCACCCGGTGGGTGAGGATCCTGTTGACCGTAGTTGTGTTTTGGCTGGTGGATGGACCTTCAATTGGGATCTCAATCTTTCCATTTAGGTCCTGAAGAAGTTACAACCCCCATAACATATATCACCTGTAGTGGTTGTCACTTTAATAGTTAAAGATAAACTTCTGAAGCATGGATATCTTCACCATGGTCGGTCACGGAGGGTTTTGGGGGGCTTTATGGTATAGAATGGTTGACAATTGCCAAAATCCCCAATTTCTTACATAAAGTAAATGAGGGAGATTTATCAAAACAACTATGTTATAAATGGCACTTAATAGGTCAAATTTGCATTGGTGTCCGGGAGCTTTGTGTTACGCCACGAGATGTATAGCGACCTCTCTCTTCTCTCTCTCATTTTCACACTCTCTTCTCTCTTTCTTTCTCTCTTTCTCTTCTCTCTCTCTCTCTCTCTCTCTCTCTCTCTCTCTCTTTCTCTCTCTCTCTCCTCTCTCTTTCTCTCTCCTCTCTCTTTCTATCTCTTTCTCTCTCCTCTCTCTCTCCTCTCTCTCTTTCTCTCTCCTCTCTCTCTCTTTCTCTCTCTCTCTCCTCTCTCTTTTTCTCTCTCTCTCTCTCTCTCTCTCTTTCTCTCTTGTGTTTTCTCTTTCTCTCTCTCTCTTGTGGTGTCTGGTACAGGACCTTGTCCTGTCCCTTTCTAAATTCCCCTCAGCTAGAGTCCCTCCATTCCACAGGGCTCTCCTGCAGGGCTTGCCCCTGGACGCCTCGTATAAATTGTGTTTACAAGTATTCAATGTACAGTGGGGATCAATAGTTTGGGCACCCCAGGTAAAAATTTGTATTATTGTGCATAAAGAAGCCAAGGAAAGATGGAAAAATCTCCTAAAGGCATCAAATTACAGATTAGACATTCTTATAATATGTCAACAAAAGTTAGATTTTATTTCCATCATTTACACTTTCAAAATAACAGAAAACAAAAAAATGACGTCTGCAAAAGTTTGGGCACCCTGCAGAGTTAATATCATGTACTGCCCCCTTTGGCAAGTATCACAGCTTGTAAACGCTTTTTATAGCCAGCCAAGAGTCTTTCAATTCTTGTTTGAGGTATCTTTGCCCATTCTTCCTTACAAAAGTCTTCCAGTTCTTTGAGATTTCTGGGCTGTCTGTCACACACTGCTCTTTTAAGGTCTATCCATAGATTTTCAATTATGTTGAGGTCAGGAGATTGTGAAGGCCATGGAAAAACCTTCAGTTTACGCCTCTTGATGTAATCCCCCGTGGATTTCGAGGTGTGTTTAGGATCATTATCCATTTGTAGAAGCCATCCTCTCTTTAACTTCAGCTTTTTCACAGTTAGCATCAAGTTAGCATCCAAAATTTGCTGACATTTTATTGAATCCATAGGTCTGCAGGGTGCTGTGTACACAAAACGATGGGAAACGACGACACAGACATTCACTATTATCCTGTGTTCTTGTATCTTGTGTCGTCTAAACATAAAACTTTTCCCCTGTACAGTTCTGGCGGCATCAGGAAAAGGATCAGTGAATGGTATATTACATGTGCCCTGCACTTATTCTGTTCGTGGCGGTCGATACCACATGTGCTGGGGGCGAGGCTGGTGCCCATGGTATGGCTGTAATGATGAGATCATCAAGACTGATGGGCAGAACGTGACCTGGAGGAAATCTGGTAGACACCAGTTACTGGGGAACATCAGACAGGGGGACGTGTCCCTGACCATCACCGGGGCCACGAAAGAAGATGAAGGAACCTACTGCTGCCGTGTGGAGATCCCTGGATGGTTCAATGACCTAAAAAAAGAGATGAATGTGAACATGAACGAAGGTAAGACATTGTACACTTGACTTTTTGCAGTGTAGGATACAGTATATCTCATTATAGACAGGAAAACCCCAATTATTGGCCTGTGTGGTTGAAGTAAATACATATGAATTATAGGGTCAGGACCCGTAGCTGTTATGTGGTCCCTGAGGAAAGGGGATGACACCAGGTCGTCCTTGTGCTTTATCTAAATTGTGCCGCAGCACTATACCTATGTTAGCTGCCCTCCGCTGCCGAGTGCCGCGGAGCACAGCTGATCACCGCTGACTAGTGTCGCCGGAGCGCAGTTGCCTAGTACATTGCAGGCTGCGCTCCCGCAACAAACAATTACCAATCCTATCAAAATGACATTAGATATGTTGTAACGCTACGGTATATGAACTAAGACTGTAACCCAGAAGATTGTTTATTATTTCTGTCACAAATGGACTTTTTAGCAACACGTGTGCAGGTTTGTTTACATTCCTGCGAGCCTCCACGTGGGTCAGTGATTACGTCACTTGGTCCTGCCCCCGGGGCCCTGCAGGTTTTCACGGGCTTTCTTTTCAGTATAAAAGGAAGCCATGTTAAGTGTCCCCCACATGACCTGAGGAATAGTGTTGCTCGCGAATATTCGCAATGCGAATTTTATTCGCGAATATTCGCGAATATAGCACTATATATTCGTAATTACGAATATTCGTTTTTTTTTTTTTGTTTGTTTTTTTCCACAGTACACATCACAGTGATCACCCCTCTCTGCTTCCAGCTTGTGTGGTGTAAAGAAGGCTTTTGCGAATTTTCGCTTACGCTAATTTTCGCATATGCTAATTTTCGCATTTGCGAATTTTCGCTTATGCTAATTTTTGCATTTGCGAATTATCACTTATGCTAATTTTCACACATGCTAATTGTCTCATATGCTAATTTTCTCATATGCTAATTTGCGCATATGCAAATTTTAGCTCATGCTAATTTTCGAATATGCTAATTTTCGCTTTTGCGCATATACTAATTTTCGCATTCGTGAATTTTCGCTTATACTAATTTTCCCATGCGCTTATTTTTTTGAATACGCGATTTTTCGCTTATGCGAATGTTCGCATATACGAAAATAAAACGCGAATATTACTAATATGCGAATTTAGCAAATATATGACGAATATTCGTCCATATATTCACGAAATATCGCGAATTCGAATATGGCCTATGCCGCTCAACACTACTGAGGAAGAGGGGGGCTGTCCCCTCGAAACGTATTGTCACTCCAGTTTTGTACAAATAAAACGCTATTTTGCTTCTACTACTCTGAAGTCTGGAATCATCATTACGGAGAAGCGTCCTTTTTCTCAGGTTGTGGTTCTCTCCAGACCTTTATCTAAATTGGACACACTTATGGTAACTGACACAAGGGCAGGCTAGACACCTATTCCCAATACGATGCAGATCAGCCACAATGCTATATAAGGGAGGTCGCACAGGTGCAAAATACTAATGAACAACCACTCAAACCCTACTATTCATGAGTAGTATTGAGCGGCATAGGCCATATTCGAATTCGCGAATATTGGCGAATATATGGACGAATATTCGTCATATTCGCGAATATTCGTAATATTCTCATTTTCGCATATGCGAATATTCGCGCGTACGAAAATTAACATATGCGAAAATTCGCATATACAAAAAATGACATTGGCGAAAATATGCTTATGCAAATGTTCGTACATGCGCAAATTCACACACCGGTCTCACACAGTAGTATTAGAGCCTTCTTACACCACATAAGCTGGAAGCAGAGAGGGATGATCACTGTGATGTGTACTGTGAAAAAAAAAAAAAAAGAATATTCGTAATTATTAATATATAGCGCTATATTTGTGAATATGCGCGAATTCGCGCATATGCGATATTCGCTAATAAAATTCGAATTGCTAATATTCGCGAGCAACACTATTCATGAGTGGGGTAACTGCTTAGTATTGTAGCTGCACACAGATAAGGCATACACGGGGTGCCAGTTACATGGAAACGTGTAGTGCACCATGCTGGCTTATAGTGTTGCTCGCGAATATTTGCAATTCGAATATTATTCGCGAATATCGCATATTCGCGAATTTCGCGAATATAGCGCTATATATTCGTAATTACGAATATTCGTTTTTTTTTTTTCTTCACAGTACACATCACAGTGATCATCCCTCTCTGCTTCCAGCTTGTGTAGTGTAAAGAAGGCTGTAATACTACTGTGTGAGATCGTGAATATAACGAATATGCGAATATTCGCGAATCTATGACGAATATTCGCCCATATATTCGCGAATATTCGCGAATTCGAATATGGCCTATGCCGCTCAACACTACTGGCTTACAACCTATAAGTGACGCCCATACTATTCGATCACCAACAACATGTGAGTGCACCCCGCAACGCACTGACACCCTTGCCAAACCCAGCATCACAGCCAGACCACATAATAGTTATACATTATATATATATATATATACAGTGGTTAGTGTTGAGCGGCATAGGCCATATTCGAATTCGCGAATATGGTCATATATCCGCGAATATTCGCATATTCGTAATATTCGCGTTCTATTTTCGCATAAGCGATAACTTCACAAATGCGGAAATTAACATATACGAAAATTAAAATAATCGAAAAATCGCATATGCGAATATTTGCGCACACTAATTTTCGTATATGCGAAAATTCACACAGTACTGTGAAAAAAATGAAGAAAAAAAAATATGAATATTCCTAATTACGAATATATAGTGCTATATTCGCGAATATTCGCGAATTCGCGAATATGCGATATTCGCGAATAAAATTCGCATTGCGAATATTCGTGAGCAACACTAACAGTGGTCCCTCAAGTTACAATATTAATTGGTTCCAGGACGACCATTGTATGTTGAAACCATCGTATGTTGAGATCATAACTCAATGGAAACCTGGTAATTGGTTCTGAAGTCACCAAAATGTCATCCAAAAATAGGAAAAAGTGAGAATTAAAGATAAATAAGTAGATAACTAATATAGATAAAGCAAATCCTTACATATAAAAGTAATAAAGATCTGCTGGGAGCTGTAAATCACTGTCTATTTCAGTGTTTCCCAACCAGGGTGCCTCCAGCTGTTGCAAAACTACAACTCCCAGCTGGAGGCAACCTCTTTGGGAAACACTGGTCTATGTAGAGGACAGAAGCTTCTTCAGGGTCCTGTAAAGAACATGCAATGTCCTAAAAAAAGGAACATGGAGCCGCCCTCACCTGGTGTCCAAAGGAGCAGCTAACCCTGGTACAGGTAAAGAGTACAGAACATGTAATACCTCCCTGTACTATAGGGGTGCTACCAGACACCAGTCAGTGCATACACTTCAGTAATACAGGTAAAGAGTACAGAACATGTAATACCTCCCTGTACTATAGGGGGTGCTACCAGACACCAGTCAGTGCATACACTTCAGTAATACAGGTAAAGAGTACAGAACATGTAATACCTCCCTGTAATGTAGGGGGCGCTACCAGACACCAGTCAGTGCACATGCTTCAGTAATACAGGTAAAGAGTACAGAACATGCAATACCTCCCTGTACTGTAGGGGGCGCTACCAGACACCAGTCAGTGCATGCACTTTAGGAATACAGGGGTTTTACCAGCGAAATATCCATTCTGATTGGTCGGTTCTTCCAGCCATTGACACTTTTCGCAGATTCCATAGCATTGTATGTTGAGTCTGGTTTCAAGTTACAATGGTCCAGAAAAGACCATTGTATGTTGAAACTATTGTATGTTGAGGCCATTGTAAGTTGAGGGATCACTATATATATATATATATATATATATATATACATACTTGTGGTGACCACGAGGTGTTGCAGTGTAGGTAGCGGGATCTAATGGAATTAACCCTGGGGGCAAGATGTTGTTAACTACTAGTGTTCGTGACGCCAGGATGTGGTTGTTTTGGTATAGGGCACTGCCGACAACCAGCCAAAAAACGGCATGCAATGAATGAAGGTCCACAGCAAGGTTTTGAAGCAACTTGAACTTTTACTTAGAATAGGTGGAGAACAGTCTTTCCAATTAGGCAGTTTCTACAGAGGTAACCTGGACACGGAACCTCTCTGGCTTGCTTGGACTTGTAGTTATTGTGATAATGCAGCAGGCCACTGTGCTACTAGTATTACTTTAGCTGGGTAGTAGGCACTGGTTTTGTAGAAGTGGCTGCTGGTCTTTAGGCTTTGGCCTCGCTGAGATGAACTTGGATAGTACAGGACCTTGTGCTTTCTTCAATGTCAGGAACTAAGGGGGAGATTTATCAAAACCTGTGCAGAGGAAAAGTTGCCTAGTTGCCCATAGCAACCAATCAGGTCCCCTCTTATTTTTTTTTACAAGGCCTCTGCAAAATGAAAGAAGCGATCTGATTGGTTGCTATAAGCAACTGGGCAACTTTTCCACTACACAGGTTTTGATAAATTTCCCCCTAAGAGAGGGAATTAAGAGACTACAGCCCCTTATATACTAGGGGGCTGGACTAAAGCCCATTGGGGTACCTGTGCCCTTGGAACTTTGGGTATATCATGTGATTACAGATCACATGACCAAGGAAGGTCCTATACATTTTATACAAACTGTACAACTTTATACATAATGGCATTCTCAGTAGAACAGATACACTTAATGTACATAGTGAATATACAATGCTACTCATATGATGAACATGAGGTATTAGTTGATATTTTTTGCCGTAATACGCAAGCTCGCAACCCACTTCAACATCGCAACCCACTTCAGTCTCTTGCACCGGTGCACCTATGTGACCTCCCCTTATATAGCATTGTGGTCGATCTGCATTATAATGGCAATAGGTGCCTAGCCTGCCCTTGTATCAGTAACCTTCAACCATTAAAGGGGTACTCCGCTGCTCAGCGTTTGGAACAAACTGTCCCGAACACTGGAGCCAGCGCCGGGAGCTCGTGATGTAATAGCCCCGCCCCCTCAATGCAAGTCTATGGGAGGGGGCGTGACAGCTGTTCACGGCTGTCACACCCCCTCCCATAGACTCGCATTGAGTGGGTGGAGCGTGATGTCATGAGGGGGCGGGACTATGATGTCACAAGCTCCCGACTCCAGCGTTCAGAACAGTTCGCTGCTCAGCATTTGAAACAGAGTACCCCTTTAAGTCTGGTCTTTTTCTGTGATTTATGTTCCTTTCTTTCCGTTTTTTTTTTGTTTGTTTGTTTTCTCCAATGTTATTGTAGGGATTTGCAATAGACTGAGAACCCTTGATGTGGGTTTTGAGCTTGCATATTTTGGCCAAAATATCAACTTACATTTATCATATGGGGTATATATTTTTTGTTACCGGTATGTGGTCTGGCCTTGGGATGCCGGGGGAGTCCGGGGTGTCAGATATGTTGGTTATGAATGTGAACATAGTCATTTACTATAATCCTGTTTTTGGATATTGTGTAGTCTAAACACTAAGTTTCCCCCTCCCCAGTTTTGACAATATCAGAAGATGTGACAGGTTCGATGAATGACACATTGACCCTACCCTGCACCTATACGCCTCATAAGGATCAACGCTCCATGTGCTGGGAACGAGGCGACTGCTCACAGTTTGGCTGTAATAAAGAGATTATCAAGACTGATGGCCAAAATGTGACCGAGAGGAAATCTGACAGATACCAGTTACTGGGGGATATAAGTGAGGGGGACGTGTCCCTGACCATCACCGGGGCCACTAAAGAAGATAAGGGAACCTACTGCTGCCATGTGGAGATCCCTGGGCAATTCAATGATCGGAAAAAAAAGGTGGAAGTGAAGATACAAGAAGGTGAGACATTATTTTGGGCCTGTGTGGGAAAAGTCAAAGCATATGGAATATGATGGCTGGACAAATAGCTGTTATATGGTCGCTGGGAAAGGGGGTCAATTCTAGTTTAAAGGGTACCTCTCATCAAAAAAACTTTTGATATATTATAGATTAATGTATGCAGAATAACTTTACAATTGCATGTTATTAAAAAATATGCTTCTTTCTATTTAATTTTCCACTTTGAAGAAATGACCACTAGGGGTCTCCCTACCAGTCCTGGCAGCAAGCATTTCAGACTCATGTTGGAGTCCTAAACACTACGAGCTGCCAGTCTGCTTTGTTCACAAAGGAGAACACTCAGAGCTGCCAGCCTGCTTTGTTCACAGCCCGTTCGGCTGTGAACAAAGCAGGCTGGCAGCTCTGAGTGTTTAGGACTCCAGCATGAGTCAGAAATGCTTGCTGACAGGACTGATCGGGAAAAATACAATAGAAAGAAGCATATTTTTCATTAACATTCTATTGGAAAGTTATTCAACATTCATTAATCTAAAATATATCAAAAGTTTATTTGATGAGAGGTACCCTTTAATAGGAAGTGAAAATGTTGGCATGTGTATAATGTTAGGAAACAAGGGTGTGGAGAATGGAATGAAAATAGGAGATTAGATAGGAGATTATATAGACCACCTTTAAAGAGTACCCATCATCAGCTAAACTTTCCCTAATCCCCCTCCCCTAACTATCTCTATCCCTGTGATTATTTCAAGTGTAAACCCCCAGTAAATACCTTTTTACATCTATCTTCAGTAGCTCAGTTTGGAGCTGTGTGCGAGGGGAGGAAGAAGGCGTGGCCTGGCAGGCGTGACGTCATCTGATGCCTGCCAGGGCCGGCTTCCGCCCTTCTTCCTGTATACTGCGCTCCCTCTTGGGAGCGCGCATACAGGCTGAGTACAGGGCAGGGACGGCAGCCTGAGTCTTCTCCTCTCTGTTTGGCTATACACGTGCCATACAGAGAGGAGGAACGTCAGAGGACTGAGCTGCAGGGATTCGCACACTGCGCTCGCTCCCGAGGAGCTGCGCTTAGTAAGCGATTTCGGACTCAGCAGCCAGGCCGGCGTGAGTCCGAAATCACGGAAACAGGAACTCCTAGGGAGACCCCTGGTGGCCAAAATTTCAAAAGTAAAAAATACATGAAAGAAAGAATTTTTTTTAATAGAATCCAATTACAAACTTAATCTATATATATATATATATATATATATATATATATATATATATATATATTAAACTATAAAATATAAAAATAACTTTTGATGAGAGGTACTCTTTAAAATATAACTGTATAGTACTTAGTTGCAGTGCCCCAAAATGCCCAAGTAACTTTGCCAAACACTGAATAAAGGGGTTCTCCACTTTCAACAATTCATTCTTCAGCGCCGGCACAGGACAAATTTGGCATTTCACAGTGCCAATTCAAATAAATGGGATGTCTGTGTGATGCAGGACAGGATGGCTCCTCCAGAGCTACAGAAGATCTTTATAACCATTCCCCACTCTGGCCAAGATATGAAGATCCAGAGCAAGGAACCCCCCCCCCCCCCCCCCTCCACCTCCCTATGAGAATGTTTTATGTGTTATGTGTAGTGATGAGCGGTAGGGGCCATATTCAAATTCGCAATATTTCACGAATATATTGACGATTATGCGTCCTATGTTCGCGAAATCCGCATATTCGCTATGTTCTCTCACTTTTTTTTCCATGCAAAAAAATTTGCATGGAAAATTCACATTAAAATTTGCCTAAGAATTTGCATGTGAAAAAAAAGAATTATTCGGCCTTTACGAAAATATAGCACTATATTCTAAATATTCGTGAAATCGCGAAGTGCCGACAAAAATTTGCATTACGAATATTCGTGCTCAACACTACTCAACACCAGCTATGTGTTTTTTTTAAACTTTAACACTTTCACTCCTTTAACAAGAGGAACGGTGACCAGTTATCTATTACTACACTTTTAGTGGTATCCGTGGAATAGCACAATGCGGAGTAAGAAATTAGATCTGAAATTTTTATTTTGTGAAAAATACAAGTACAGTGATCCCTCAACTTACAATAGCCTCAACATACAATAGTTTCAACATACAATGGTCTTTTCTGGACCATTGTAACTTGAAACCAGACTCAACATACAATGCTAACGACAGTCCAGATCTGCGAAACGTGTCACAACTGGAGGAACTGACCAATCAGAATGGGCATTCACTGGTAAGACCCCTGTATTACTGAAGCGTATGCACTGACTGCGTCTCTGGTAGCGCCCCCCTACAGTACAGGGAGGTATTACATGTTCTGTACTCTTTACCTGTATTACTGAAGTGTATGCACTGACTGGTGTCTGGTAGCGCCCCCTACAGTACAGGGAGGTATTACATGTTCTGTACTCTTTACCTGTATTACTGAAGTTTATGCACTGACTGGTGTCTGGTAGCGCCCCCCACAGTACAGGGAGGAACTACAAGTTCTGTACTACTCCTTACCTGTGCCAGGGTTAGCTGCTCCTTTGGACACCAAGTAAGGGCGGCTCCATTTGGGACACTGTGTGTACTGTACAGGACCCTGAAGAAGCTCCTGTCCTCTACATAAACCATTGTTTCCCAACCAGGGTTTCTCCAGCTGTTGCAAAACTACAACTCCCAGCATGCCCGGACAGCCAACGGCTGTCCGGGCATGCTGGGAGTTATAGTTTTGCAATAGCTGGAGGCACCCTGCTTGGGAAACCCTGACATAGACAGTGCTTACAGCTCCCAGCAGATCTTTATTACTTTTATATGTAAGGATTTGCTTTATCTATATTAATTATCTACTTATTTTTCTTTAATCCTCACTTTTTCCTATTTTTTGGATGACATTTTGGTGCCTTCAGAACCAATTACCAGGTTTCCATAGAGTTCTGGTCTCAACATACAATGGTTTCAACATACAATGGTCGTCCTGGAACCAATTAATATTGTAACTTGAGGGACCACTGTATTTACTTAAATAGAAATGTCAGGAAAGGTCACGTGTTCTCTGCAATTTTTCATCTTTACCCTCGCAGTGTCCACGTGAATTCTCCGTTTGTTTTTTTCAAATTCTCCATTTTTCTTCAGAAAAGTGTAAATAAATATATTGTATTTTTTTCTCTCATACCAGCAGAAAACGCAGAATCTACCTCCAAAATCCCCAATTCTCATACACATATCACAGCTACCCGAAAGTCCATGTATCAGACATGTAAGTAGACCCTATGTATCTTTTTTTTTTGCTTAAAGGGATACTCCACTGCTCAGCATTTAGAACAAACTGTTCCGAACGCTGGAGCCGGTAGCTTGTGATGCTATAGCCCCGCCCCCTCATGATGTCACGCCCCGCCCCCTCAATGCAAGTCTATGGGAGGGGGCGTGGCGGCTGCCACGCCCCCTCCCATAGACTTGCATTGATGGGGCAGGGCGTGACGTAATGAGTTGGCGACGCTATGGCATCACGAGCTCCTGGCACCGGCTCCAGCGTTCGGAACAGTTTGTTCCAAACGCTGAGCAGCGGAGTACCCCTTTAAGCCTTTGCCTGGGCAGAGTTTTTTTTTAAAATGTTCTCTTTATAGATGATGTTTCCCACAATCCTGTGACTCTTACAACCAGGACAACTTCATTCACCTCACAGGTATCCCGCATCTATTCACAATTCTTAGTTTTAGGTGAAAAGCAATAAAAAAAAAAAAAAATCTAAAGTTATAGTAAATGGCTTCGATCAGTTAAAGTAGAACTCCACCAAAACCTGAAACCTGAGATATATGGAGTTGTAAGATCAGGTCTAGAGATGAGCGAACTTACAGTAAATTCGATTCGTCACGAACTTCTCGGCTCGGCAGTTGATGTCTTTTCCTGCATAAATTAGTTCAGCTTTCCGGTGCTCCCGTGGGCTGGAAAAGGTGGATACAGTCCTAGGAGACTCTTTCCTAGGACTGTATCCACCTTTTCCAGCCCACCGGAGCACCGGAAAGCTGAACTAATTTATGCAGGAAAAGTCAGCAACCGCCGAGCTGAGAAGTTCGTGACGAATCGAATTTACTGTAAGTCCGCTCATCTCTAATCAGGGCCTCATCCTACACTCTTCAGAAGATGGGAGCTGTATTGTGATTCCACAAGAATGTATTTATGCAGGTGCGTTCGAATATACAGCAAAAACCACAGGTGCTACATGAGGATTTTGTTACAGATTTACCATGGATCTCACCTCTATATACAGAACAGATATCAATCACAAACCCAGGGCCAGCGCTACCATAAGGCAGTTTAGGCAGCTATGGGTGGGGGGTTGGAAAAAAATCCAAATCACCAGCCAAATCACCAGCAGGGGATTCGGATAGGGCTGGGCGGTATATCGGTTAATACAGAATACTGACAATTTTGTGCTGCACGATATGAATTTTAACCCATACCGCAATACCGGTATGGCCCCTCCCCCTCGGGAATGAATGAATCAGCCCAGCGCTGCGCTGTCCCCCCAATTAATTATTAGCCCAGCGCTATCCCTATCGGGGTAAATACTCACATGTCACCTGCAAGCGCTGCCCTCCTCTTCCTCCTGTTTGTTGCGGCTGCCGGCGCTGACACTTTATACCAGTGGACTTCAACCTGCGGACCTCCAGATGTTGCAAAACTACAACTCTCAGCATGCCCGGACAGCCGTTGGCTGTCCGGGCATGCTGGGAGTTGTAGTTTTGCAACATCTGGAGGTCCGCAGGTTGAAGACCACTGCTCTATAGTGTACGGTATCCCTATGCCCGGGCTGCAAAAAAAAAAGAACTTTAACTCACCTCCTGCCACGCCCCCTCCCATAGACTTGCATTGATGGGGCAGGGCGTGACGTAATGAGTTGGC
The DNA here is from genome assembly GCF_029499605.1 of Hyla sarda. Lineage (NCBI taxonomy): Eukaryota > Metazoa > Chordata > Amphibia > Anura > Hylidae > Hyla > Hyla sarda. The sequence goes on from NC_079192.1 coordinate 401,982,995, forward strand.
GACGCTATGGCATCACGAGCTCCTGGCACCGGCTCCAGCGTTCGGAACAGTTTGTTCCAAACGCTGAGCAGCGGAGTACCCCTTTAAGCCTTTGCCTGGGCAGAGTTTTTTTTTAAAATGTTCTCTTTATAGATGATGTTTCCCACAATCCTGTGACTCTTACAACCAGGACAACTTCATTCACCTCACAGGTATCCCGCATCTATTCACAATTCTTAGTTTTAGGTGAAAAGCAATAAAAAAAAAAAAAAATCTAAAGTTATAGTAAATGGCTTCGATCAGTTAAAGTAGAACTCCACCAAAACCTGAAACCTGAGATATATGGAGTTGTAAGATCAGGTCTAGAGATGAGCGAACTTACAGTAAATTCGATTCGTCACGAACTTCTCGGCTCGGCAGTTGATGTCTTTTCCTGCATAAATTAGTTCAGCTTTCCGGTGCTCCCGTGGGCTGGAAAAGGTGGATACAGTCCTAGGAGACTCTTTCCTAGGACTGTATCCACCTTTTCCAGCCCACCGGAGCACCGGAAAGCTGAACTAATTTATGCAGGAAAAGTCAGCAACCGCCGAGCTGAGAAGTTCGTGACGAATCGAATTTACTGTAAGTCCGCTCATCTCTAATCAGGGCCTCATCCTACACTCTTCAGAAGATGGGAGCTGTATTGTGATTCCACAAGAATGTATTTATGCAGGTGCGTTCGAATATACAGCAAAAACCACAGGTGCTACATGAGGATTTTGTTACAGATTTACCATGGATCTCACCTCTATATACAGAACAGATATCAATCACAAACCCAGGGCCAGCGCTACCATAAGGCAGTTTAGGCAGCTATGGGTGGGGGGTTGGAAAAAAATCCAAATCACCAGCCAAATCACCAGCAGGGGATTCGGATAGGGCTGGGCGGTATATCGGTTAATACAGAATACTGACAATTTTGTGCTGCACGATATGAATTTTAACCCATACCGCAATACCGGTATGGCCCCTCCCCCTCGGGAATGAATGAATCAGCCCAGCGCTGCGCTGTCCCCCCAATTAATTATTAGCCCAGCGCTATCCCTATCGGGGTAAATACTCACATGTCACCTGCAAGCGCTGCCCTCCTCTTCCTCCTGTTTGTTGCGGCTGCCGGCGCTGACACTTTATACCAGTGGACTTCAACCTGCGGACCTCCAGATGTTGCAAAACTACAACTCTCAGCATGCCCGGACAGCCGTTGGCTGTCCGGGCATGCTGGGAGTTGTAGTTTTGCAACATCTGGAGGTCCGCAGGTTGAAGACCACTGCTCTATAGTGTACGGTATCCCTATGCCCGGGCTGCAAAAAAAAAAGAACTTTAACTCACCTCCCGTTGGTCCGGTTCCGGCCTCACCTGCTTTCTGGGACCGGGAACGTTGGACAGCCGTCAGCCTATCACCAGCCGCAGCGATGTTCCGCCTCGGCCGGTGACAGGCTGAGCCCATTGTCATGTAAGGAGCCGTCCAGAGCTCCTTACGTGACAGTGGGCTCAGCCTATCACCGGCCGAGGTGGAACATCGCTGCGGCCGGTGATAGGCTGACGGCTGTCCAACGTTCCCGTCCCCAGCGTAAGGCCGACGTAGGAACGTGCGTTGGTTTATTTTGTTTACCTTTTGCAGCCCGGGCATAGGGATACAGCTATAGAGTGTCAGCGCCGTCGGCCGCAACAAACAGAACGAGGAGGGCAGCGCTTGCAAGTGACATGTGAGTATTTACCCCGATGGGGGCAGCGATGGGCTGATAATTTTTTTTTGGGGGGCGGGGAGGAAATACCGTTATATACCATGGAACCTCCAAAAGTTACAAAAATACCGTAATACACACATTTGGTCATACTGCCCAGCCCTAGATTCGGATTTAAGAAACACGATGTGATTTCCGGCATCAAATCAACTGGTGCCGGAAAGTTAAAGGGGTACTCTGGTGGAAAACAGTTTATTAATTTTATTTTTTTTAATCAACTGGTGCCAGAAAGTTAAACAGATTTGTAAATTACTTCTATAAAAATAAAAAATCTATTCTATAAAAAAAATCTTAATCCTTCCAGTACTTATTAGCTGCTGAATACTACAGAGGAAATTCATTTCTTTTTGGAACACAGAGTTCTCTGCTGACATCACGAGCACAGTGCTCTCTGCTGACATCTCAGGAACTTTAGGAACTGTCCAGAGCAGCATACGTTTGCTATGGGGATTTTCTCCTGCTCTGGACAGTTCCTAAAATGGACAGAGATGTCAGCAGAGAGCACTGTGCTCGTGATGTCAGCAGAGAGCTCTGTGTTCCAAAAAGAAAATAATTTCCTCTGTAGTATTCAGCAGCTAATAAGTACAGGAAGGATTAAGATTTTTTTTATAGAAGTAATTTACAAATCTGTTTAACTTTCTGGCACCAGTTGATTAAAAAAAAAAAAAAAAAAAAAAATTTCCACCAGAGTACCCCTTTAACTTTCCGGCACCAGTTGATTTGAAAAAAAAAAAATTTCTAAAATTTGACACAGAGGGCATGAGCATCAAAAAAATGTTCAGTGAGAAAGTGACAGAATGAGGGATTGGGTAGAGGAGGGAAAGGGGGAGGAGTAGCGGTAACTATTATGTAGGGAGGAGGAGACAAGCAGTAACCGCGTATCCCGGACCTGAATTAGACCGTCCTCAGGCCATTTTTGTCACTTGTAGTTTGAACAAAGAGGTCATTTTAGGTCCTGCTTGGAAAAAGCCCACGAGATCCCCTTATAGGCCGGCAATAAACGTTCATTGATGACTACTTTGTCCTGTCCAGGGGAGTTCTGCAGGTAAAGGGGGCAGCCTTGTCAGTCAGCACCAAAGATCCCAGCTCTATAAGGCTTTAGGGATTCTTTTGTGGGAAGTTGTTCACAAAAGCCATGGTCACCGCTATAAACCATGATGATGTAATGTCGCAGCGCTTTTCTCTATGATAGATTCAAAATGTCCTTTTTTTATGGTTTATAGGTGACCGGAAACTCTGAACACAAGTCGCAATCCACATCCACCACCAGTATTGTAATTCCCAGCATTGTTGTAACACTTTTCCTTATCACATTGATAGGAGTCATCATATTCCTGTGTGAGTAATTCACTTATGTAAAATGATAAGAGAAATGGGGTTCACGTCGGACAAGACAATGTGACCTGGTGGGGTATGAATGTATTAATATATATTAAATAAATATAAATAATATATACACATATACAAACACACAAGCAGGAGAATACAGCAGCACACTGCTAGCACAAAGATACAGATAAAACATGAAATGCTATATTGCTACAATGAAAAAAATGAAAAATTGAGGTGCTTCACCAGGGCTGCCATCAGAAATTTTGGGGCCCATTACACAGCTTGTAGTCTGGGCCCCCCTAGATCCCTCTGTGCAGCTGTATAGTATTAGGTCCTAACATTGTAGTTTCCCCACATTAGGTAGACAACACAGTTTCTCTACATTAGGCAGCACAGCACAGTTTCCCCACATTAGGTAACATAGTATAGTTTCCCCACATTAGGTAGCGTAGCATAGTTTCCCACATTAGGTAGCGTAGCATAGTTTCCCCACATTAGGTAGCGTAGCATAGTTTCCCCACATTAGGTAGCGTAGCATAGTTTCCCCACATTAGGTAGCGTAGCATAGCTTCCCCACATTAGGTAGCTTCCCCACATTAGGTAGCTTCCCCACATAAGGTAGCCTCTCCACATCAGGTAACACCCCCACATCAGGTAGCCTCCCCACATCAGATAGCATGCCTACATCAGGTAGCCTCCCTACATTAAGTAGCACCGGCACATTAGGTAGCACCCCCACATTTGGTAGCCTCCCCACATCAGATAGCACCCCCACATCCGGTAGCCTCCCTACATTAAGTAGCACCGCCACATTAGGTAGACTCCCCACATTAGGTAACACCCCCACATTAGGTAGCCTCCCCACATCAGGTAGTCTCCCCACATCAGGTAGCCTCCCAACATCAGATAGCACCCCCACATCCGGTAGCCTCCCTACATTAAGTAGCACCGCCACATTAGGTAGACTCCCCACATTAGGTAGCACCCCCACATCAGGTAGCCTCCCCACATCAGGTAGCACCCCCACATCAGTTAGGGCCCCCCCCCCCAACACACACACACACACACACTCACACGGCCTGTGCTACTTACATCTGCCTGCGAAGACTTCCTGGCGGAGGTGCGCACTGTAAGTGACATCACATGCGCCACGCAGGACGCCGGCGTCCCGGTGAGGCGCTTGCGATGACGTCACTCACCACGCGCACCTCCGCCAGCAAGTACCCAAAGGCAGGTGTAAGTAGCAGTTTAGTGACGGGGCAAGACTGGTTGCCCCGTCATATATGCACCGGGTTCCCCAGTAGCGCTGACCCAGCGTGTGAGGGGGCCCGCAGCATTTTCAAAGGATTCTGACTGATTGACTGACTGTATGTAGTCAGTCAATCAGTCAGCAAACAGCATACAGTGGCGGGCCCCCAGCGGTCAGTGAGTGACAGACACAGTCACTCACTGACAAGCAAAAAAACAACAACACAGGGCCGGCCGGGCCCCCCTGAAGCTCTGGGCCCCTTACTAGTGTATGGGTTGTACCCCCCTGATGGCGGCCCTGTGCTTCGCTCCCCATTTGGCCAAATAGTTTGGACCATCCCACGGCGATAAGGTGACCTCATTGGGACGGACCCTACACTATGAATGTGCCTCTGTGCAGTAAGTTACCAGCCTTGTAAGGTTTGAGACTTGTGTATATTTAGCCTAGCAGCGGGCACCTGTATGCCGGGTCCATGCAATAGTTTGGCTAAATTTGTGAGCGAAGCACCTCAATTTTTCATTTTTCTATGTAGCAATATAGCATTTCATATTTTATCTGTATCTTTGTGCTAGCAGTGTGCTGCTGTATTCTCCTGCTTGTGTATATTTGGCCTAGCAGCGTGCACCTGTATGCCGAGTTCATTCAATAGTTTGGTATCAGTATGTGCCGGCCAACTTATCCATATATATATATATATATATATATATATATATATATATATATATATATATGTATATATATATATATATATATATATATATATATTAACGGAGTACTCCAGTAAAAAAGAAAGTTAAACAGATATGTAAATCACTTCTATATAAAAATCTTAATCCTGCCAATACTTATCAGCTGCTGTATGCGACAGAGGAAGTTGTGTAGTTCTTTTCTGTCTGGCCACAGTGCTCTCTGCTGACACCTCTGTCCATGTCAGGAACTGTGCAGAGTAGAAACAAATCCCCATAGCAAACCTGTCCTGCTCTGGACAGTTCCTGACATGGACAGAGAGCACTGTGGTCAGACTGGAAAGAACTACACAACTTCCTGTGGAGCATACAGCAGCTGATAAATACTGGAAGGATTAAGATTTTTAATAGAAGTCATTTACTAATCTGTTTAACTTTCTGGCACCAGTTGATTTGAAAACATTTGTACCCCTTTAAAGTAATCTACTTACTTACCAGAAGCATATAAGACTGATATTAAAGACTCTATGACAGTAGAGAATCATGGCTGCTATACTACAGAAACAGTGCCACCCCTGTGCATGGGTTGCTTATGGTACTGCAGCTTAGCTGGATTTATTGAATAGAGTTGAGGGGTGATACTGTTTTTAAACAGGGTGCCTCCAGCTGTTGCAAAACTACAATTCCCAGTATGCCCGGACAGCCAAAGGCTGTCCGGGCATGCTGGGAATTGTAGTTTTGCAACAGCTGGAGACACCCTGTTTAATACAAAGACCTATCAATGTGAACTATTCTATGACTGAAGTGTTTACATATATATCTTTTTCCAGATAAATATAAAAGTGGTAAGAAGACAATAACAGAGAGGTAAATAACATATAAGGATTATCATAGGGAGTGTAAACCTTTACAATTTAGTATTTCTTACCGTTCTGGTGCCTCTAAATTGCTGACTTGCGACTCTATAAATAGTCCATATACTATTTTTTTCTAATCGTTTTGGGTATACAGCTCCTATGCAGACCAATTCAGGATAAATTGTAAAGTGAACCTCCACATCATGTGTTAATATTTGGTCAGAGCTGCGTTTTACTGATACAAAACTCCAGATCCCCTGCATAGATATAAATTGTATTCACCACTACAGGGAGTGTCCTATATTACGGTTATACATTACGATCAATAAATAAATAATTTGCATGTTGTTCCTACGCAGAATTTTCTCAAGGTGAGGGGGGTTTGAAAAGAATAGAAATAATACTGCCATACAAGGACCATATAATACTACTGTACTAACTGGATGATACCGTCATAGTGTAACTAAATAATACCGCCATACCAGAACCATATATTACCACTGTACTAACTTAATAATATCACCATAATGTAATTAAATAATACCACCACACCAGGACTATATAAAGTATTACCATTGTACTTACTAAATAATACCATCATAGTGTAACTAAATAATGCCACCACATCGGGACTATATACAGCATTTCCACTGTAGTCACTAAATAATACCATCATAGTGTTACTAAATAATACCGCCACACCAGGACCATATATTACCACTGTACTTACTAAATAATACCACCACACCAGGACTATATAAAGTATTACCATTGTACTTACTAAATAATGCCATCATAGTGTAACTAAATAATACCACCACACCACTACCACTTTACTAACTAAATAATACCATCATAGCATAACTGAATAATACTGCCATACCAGGACCATATATTACTAATGTACTAACAAATAATACCATCATAGTGTAACTAAATAATGCCACCACATCAGGACTATATACAGCATTTCCACTGTAGTCACTAAATAATACCATCACAGTGTTACTAAATAATACCGCCACACCAGTACCATATATTACCACTGTACTTCCTAAATAATACAATCAGTGTAACTAGAGAATAACGCCACACCGGGACCATATATTACCACTGTTGTAACTATATAATACCGCCACACCAGGACCATATATTACCACTGTTGTAACTATATAATACCGCCACACCAGGACCATATATTACCACTGTTGTAACTAAATAATACTATCATAGTGTAACTAAAGAATAACTCCACACCAGGACCATATATTTCCACTGTTGTAACTAAATAATACCGCCACACCAGGGCTATATATAACCACGGTACTAAATAGTATAACATCATAGTATAACTTAATTATACAGTCACACCAGGACTACATTTTACCACCACATAGTGACCAATTTACTGATTCTAAACCACTATACAAAGAACAATATTAATGTTACACAGTGACCATATAGTAATAGATACCAGTTCTCTGCACAGTATAAGTGATTACAGTGCAGTTACATCCAGTGAGTACAAGAAACATTTTCTCTGATCAAAGTCTTTCACTTTTTTTCTTCTTCATTGGGCCTAGACCGCCATGACGACTTCTTCCAGCCACAACATGTCTACAGTGCTTGTGGCCCAAATATTTTTTGGCTCCGTGCTTTTCCAGCACCCTCTACATAAACTTTCCATTCTGATTAACTTTTAGTTCCATTATAGTGCCATTATAGTATAATTACCCACAATAAAATAGTGCCAAACAGATAGTGCCCCACACAATATAAGTGCCTCTACTGTGCACCATACATAGTGCCCCCCACACAGTAAGAATACCTCATACACAAATAAAGGGCCCATTTAATGCCCTCATATGGTCTCTAGGTATTATGAGTAAGCCAGGGTGTGTGCCTGGAAACGCGTCTTCCTTTTGCTTGAGCAAATTGTTCTTATTCTGTTTTTAATGCATGTCGTGTGGCTGGACATCATCTTTAATGTCAACAAGGTTTAGAATTATACAGGTGATTTGAAGTTCTTTTTCAGGTTACACCAATAGACATTGGCGGCACATTACATGTAGGATACAAATTCCTGTGTTGCCGCTGTGTCGGACTCTGATTGACCTATTTGTGGTGCAACACGAATAATCTTCTATCTTCTGCAAAGGTTGGCGCTCACACATGGGGGTTTTGCTGTGAAAATACCCAGAAATCCAAGCAGAAAATACTTTTGTGTCAGAAATGCTGCGGATTGTGCTCATTTATGTGTCACTGTCATTCATTTCAAATTTCGACATGTCTTCCACCCTTAAGTGGAAATGTAAAAATTGGGCCCATTTGACCATTTTCCCTCGCCCGTGTCATGTGACTTGTTAGTGTTACAACTTACAACTCAGGAGTGAATGGGGAGCTGATGGCTGAAATTTGGTGTTATCGCTCTCACACTCTCTAATACTGGTCACAGGAAGATCAACATGGCACCTCATGGCAAAGAGCTATTTTCAGGAATCAACTCACTTATGGGATATACTGTATATATAATGTGAGGGGTGCAGTCACTTATGGGATATACTGTATATAATGTGAGGGGTGGACTCACTTATGGGAGATACTATATATAATGTGAGGGGGGACTCACTTATGGGAGATACTGTATATATAATGTGAGGGGGGACTCACTTATGGGATATACTGTATATAATGTGAGGGGTGGACTCACTTATGGGAGATACTGTATATATAATGTGAGGGGTGGACTCTCTTATGGGAGATACTGTATATATAATGTGAGGGGGGACTCACTTATGGGAGATACTGTATATATAATGTGAGGGGTGGACTCACTTATGGGAGATACTGTATATATAATGTGAGGGATGGACTCACTTATGGGAGATACTGTATATATAATGTGAGGGGTGGACTCACTTATGGGATATACTGTATATATAATGTGAGGGGTGGACTCACTTATGGGATATACTGTATATAATGTGAGGGGTGGACTCACTTATGGGAGATACTGTATATATAATGTGAGGGGTGGACTCACTTATGGAAGATACTGTATATATAATGTGAGGGGTGGACTCACTTATGGGAGATACTGTATATATAATGTGAGGGGTGGACTCACTTATGGGAGATACTGTATATATAATGTGAGGGGTGGACTCACTTATGGGATATACTGTATATATAATGTGAGGGGTGGACTCACTTATGGGAGATACTGTATATATAATGTGAGGGGTGGACTCACTTATGGGAGATACTGTATATATAATGTGAGGGGTGGACTCACTTATGGGAGATACTGTATATATAATGTGAGGGGTGGACTCACTTATGGGAGATACTGTATATATAATGTGAGGGGTGGACTCAATTATGGGAAATACTGTATATATAATGTGAGGGGAGGACTCACTTATGGGAGATACTGTATATATAATGTGAGGGGTGGACTCTATTATACATACAGTATCTCCCTTAAGTGAGTCCACCCCTCACATTATATACAGTCTCTCCCATAAGTGAGTCCACTCCTCACATTATATACACAGTATCTCCCATAAGTGAGTCCACCCCTCACATTATATATAGAGTATATCCCATAAGTGAGTCCACCCCTCACATTATATATACAGTATCTCCCATAAGTGAGTCCACCCCTCACATTATATATACAGTATCTCCCATAAGTGAGTCCACCCCTCACATTATATACAGTATCTCCCATAAGTGAGTCCACCCCTCACATTATATATACAGTATCTCCCATAAGTGAGTCCACCCCTCACATTATATACAGTATCTCCCATAAGTGAGTCCACCCATCACATTATATATACACAGTATCTCCCATAAGTGACTCCACCCCTCACATTATATATACAGTATATCCCATAAGTGAGTCCACCCCTCACATTATATATACAGTATCTCCCATAAGTGAGTCCACCCCTCACATTATATATACAGTATCTCCCATAAGTGACTCCACCCCCTCACATTATATATACAGCATCTCCCATAAGTGAGTCCCCCCTCACATTATATACAGTATCTCCCATAAGTGAGTCCCCCCCCCCTCACATTATATACAGTATCTCCCATAAGTGAGTCCACCCCTCACATTATATATACAGTATATCCCATAAGTGAGTCCACCCCTCACATTATATATACAGTATATCCCATAAGTGAGTCCACCCCTCATTATATACAGTATATCCCATAAGTGAGTCCACCCCTCACATTATATATACAGTATATCCCATAAGTGAGTCCACCCCTCATTATATACAGTATCTCCCATAAGTGATTCCACCCCTCACTTTATATACTGTATCTCCCATGACATTTATTTAATCTTATGTTTTTGCAGCACATTGCCGGTGGTAAATTTGGAAGCTCTGGAAAAAGCAGGACACAAAACCACAGATAATATCTATACCTAATGGAATTAGGGAAGAGAAACACCCTGTTGCGCTCATTTGGATCTGACCAGGAGAAGGAGGATAATCGTGCATTTACTGTATATTAAGACAACAAGGACCATGAAACGTGTAGGCACTTGGGGGTTTCGGCCATATTGCTCATGTTCAGTGTGAAAGATGGTAACACCATATGGTTAGGCTGGTTTTAGGAGGTAGGAAAATTAGGCAATGGCTTATGGGGTTACCCAAAGAGAGGATTCCTTGGAACAACCTAAGAGTGGACCGTGACTCACGGGAAGCAAAAACGGGCCTGGTCCAGATTCCGGTTATGGAATGGTCCTACATTGCTTCTACCGCACGTAGACTAGACCCCAGCACCATGCGTTGGCCAATGGCCGCAGGTTTTTGCTGTCCAAACTGCATAATTATTGATATAATAGTGGAGCTATTAATGGGGAAAATTTATCAAAACCTGTCTAGAGAATAAGTGGCCTAGTTGCCCATAGCAACCAATCCGCTCACTGCTTTCATTTTCATTTTGCAGAGGCCTTTTCAAAAATGAAAGAAGCGATCTGATTGGTTGCTATGGGCAACTCAGCAACTTTTCCTCTGGACAGTGTTTTGATAGATCTCCCCATTTGTCAGTACATGTAAATGTGGTAACCGCCCTGTTGGTCCTTGTTTATAGAGCCAGACATCTAGGGGGAGATTTATGAAAACCCGTCCAGAGGAAACGTTCCCGAGTTGCCCATAGCAACCAATCAGATTGCTTCTTTCACTTTGCAGAGGCCTTGTTAAAAATGAAAGAAGCCATCTGATTGGTTGCTATGGGCAACTCAGCAACTTTTCCTCTGGACAGGTTTTCATAAATCTCCCCTCGTAGAGAAGTGAAAATTCAACCCATTGTATGCCCTCCAAACTGTGGACCTCCTGCTGTTTCAAAACTATGACTACCAGCATGCCCGGACAGCCGTTGGCTGTCCGGGCATGCTGGTAGTCATAGTTTTGCAACAGCTGAAGGATTATTCCTCTCAACAAACTAGGCCATCAATAGAAGATAATTGAAATACTTAATACTTGGGCACAATGGGGGAGATTTATCAAAACCTGTCCAGATGAAAAGTTGCCCAGTTGCCCATAGCAACCAACCAGATTGCTTCTTTCATTTTTAACAAGGCCTTTGTATAATGAAAGAAGCGATCTGATTGGTTGCTAGGGGGGCAACATTTCCATTGCACAGGTTTTGATAAATCTCCCCCAATATGGCCGTATATTTGAATACTGTACAGATGTTTAATATAGGCGCTATATACCAGTATTGGGGTACAATCTAAATTCCCCAAAAAAGGGCCTAAAAACGTAGGATGTTTCCCAGTGCATTATTTTCTTTAAGGGGGTACTCCACTGGAAAACATGTTCTTCATATCTAAACATATTGCTATTTTTTCTGTTACATTGTGTAGCATATGCATACTCAAACACTGTTTACATGATCGATTATAGTGAAAATACTACTATCCATATACGGTAATTATACTCTCCAAGGTTCAATTTGTGATACCATTTATATAATTATTTCTATTTAAATCAACATACAGCCTTAGGGCCCTGCGGCTGCATTTCTTTTGATTTATTTTCTACAATTTTAACATTGTCTAATCTTTTAGTATTAAACAATTTTATTATTATTTTGGTCTGGAAGTTTACAATTAGAGATGAGCGAACTTACAGTAAATTTGATTCGTCACAAACTTCTCGGCTCGGCAGTTGATAACTTTTCCTGCATAAATTGGTTCAGCTTTCAGGTGCTCCCGTGGGCTGGAAAAGGTGGATACAGTCCTAGGAAAGAGTCTCCTAGGACTGTATCCACCTTTTCCAGCCCACGGGAGCACCTGAAAGCTGAACCAATTTATGCAGGATAAGTCATCAACTGCCGAGCCGAGAAGTTCGTGACGAATCGAATTTACTGTAAGTTCGCTCATCTCTATTTACAATTCTTTTCCATCCTAGACCACATATCCACTGTACAGTCTTTTTTGGAGTGGTTATGCTGAGGACTGAGTAATCCATTTTTTGCACAACCTTTTCTTAATTGATTCTCTTTGGGTATGAGAATATCTCAGTTAACCTCGTATATTTTTTCTGTGAGCTACCCATATCTATTTACTTGTATCATTTACAAATCCGTTTAACTTTCTGGCACCAGTTGATTAATTAAAAAAAATAATAAATAAAAAAAATGCTTTCCAGTGGAGTACCCCTTTAAAGGGGTACTCCCGTGGAACCCTTTTTTTTTTTTTTTTTTTTTATCAACTGGTGCCAGAAAGTTTAACAGATTTGTAAATCATTTCTATTAAAAAACCTTAATCCTTCCAGTACTTTTTAGGGTCTGTATACTGAAGAGAAATCCAAAAAAGAAATGCATTTCCTATGATGTCATGAGCACAGTGCTCTCTGCTGACCTCTGCTGTCCATTTTAGGAACTGCCCAGAGCAGCATATGTTTGCTATAGGGATTTTCTCCTGCTCTGGACAGTTCCTAAAATGGACAGCAGAGGTCAGCAGCGAGCACGGTGGTCATGACATCAGAGGAAATGCATTTTTTTTTTTATTTCTCTTGAGTATACAGCCCCTAAAAAGTACTGGAAGGATTAAGATTTTTTAATAGAAGTGATTTACAAATCTGTTTAACTTTCTGGCACCATTTGATTTAAAAAAAAAAAAGTTCCAGTGGAGTACCCCTTTAAGTCAATAGGGATTAATGAGATGCCAGACCCACTTGCCCTTTTCTCACAAATTTTTGGTGTTTTTAAGCATGTACCATATTTTTGAAATTTCTGGCGGACATACTGCAAACAGTAGACGCTGGTAGAACTTGACAGCGCTAGGACCGCTCGGAAATACACAGTCTCCGTAGACCACAATGCATTTCTGAGCAGATTCTGCAGAAACAATTCGCTGGTCAATTCTTATAGCGGAGGCTGAAATCGGAATTTCCGTGGCAGAGGTTTCTGCCGCGTAAATTCCGCCGTGTGCACAGCGCAGCAGACTCCCTTTTGGGGGTGTCGCTGGTGATCACATAATATACATTGTTCCATGAAAAACTCACCAGACGTTCCTTAACAATTGTGATATTTATTTTATTTTTTGAATCATAGCGACTTATAAAATATCCACCATTTGTCAAGACATAACAGAACATGTAAAACGGAGGAAGTACATCATAGGTGATGGCGCAGACCTCACCAAGGGCGCCAGCGAAACTTTATCTTTTTGCAGGTTTAAAATGAGTCTTAATAAACACCGGCTTAAACAATAATAAAAAAAATGAAATCCTTAGAAATTAAAGGGAACTCCAGTTTGTAAAAACTTAACTATCCTCTGGATAGGACAGTGTTTTCCAAACAGTGTGCAGCCAGCTGTTGCAAAACTACAACTCCCAGCTTGCCCGGACCGCAGAAGGCTGTCCGGGAATGCTGAGAGTTGTAGTTTTGAAACAGCTGGAGACACACTTAGGAAAATACTGAGATAGGGGATAAGTTGTTGATTGCCGAGGGTCCCAGTGGTCAGACAAGAACGTGACCCATACCTTCCCCCAAAGCACTCCAGCCTCCAACTTCCCAGACAAACTAATCTCAGAAGGTGGGGGTCGGAGCGCCCTGAGGTAGGGAAATAGGCCCTGTTCCGGTTTCAGCAGTCAGACCCCTCTTGTCATCAACTTATCCCCTATCTTGTGGATAGGGGATACATTTCTACAAATCCGGGGTTCCCCCTTAAATGTTACATTACACACAAGTACAAAACAGTAAAGCGTGTCAAAACTGAAATCAGAAGTCGCCTACGCGCCGGTTATGACGCACTCCTCCTCCCCCCCCCGCCACTAGAGGCGGCCGGTGACAATGATAGAGTGAGGTACATGGAGCCTTATGGATCGGAGATCACTGGGACCTTGTAAACTGAAAGGTAGCACACAATATGGCGGCACAAGTCGCAGTGACCCAGCACCCGTCATATCAGGTTTCAAGCAGCAGTAGTGTCAAAAGTTAAGATGGCGACAGCGCACCTCACTCCCCGGAACAGCATTTCCCAACCAGTGTTCCTCCAGCTGTTGCAAAACTACAACTCCCAGCATGCCCGAACAGCCAAAGGCTGTCCGGGCATGCTGGGAGTTATAGTTTAGCAACAGATAGAGGCACCCGGCTTGGGAAACACTGTCTTCGAGGGACAAAAGTAAGTAATTTATATATACATTAAGTTCTACTTGAAATATAAAAAAAGATCATCTGAAATATATACATATATAACAATCTCACATGTAGGAAACAAGGCTGATCCACGCACCAAGATATGTAGATAAAACGCCATTTTAGCAGTCATGAGATACTATATTTGTGTCTGTTGCACACAGCAACCAATCACAGCACAGCTTTCACTTTCTATAGCACAATAAAAAATGAAAGCTGTGCTGTGATCTGTTGCTAAGGGCAACCAACACTTTTCTTCCTTTAAGGTAGTGCTGCCCATAGTAACCAATCACAGTGCAGCTTTCATTTTGGATTCTGTGAAGCTGTGCCGACACTGGTTGCTAAGGTCAACAGTGAACTGCCCATAGTAACCACAGCGCAGCTTTCCTTTTCAATTCAAGATATTTAAAATTTAAAAAAAAAAACTGTTTAATCCATAGCAACCAATCAGTGCAGATTATGAAATGAAAGTAGCACTGATTGGTCGCTATTAGAGATGAGCGAACTTACAGTAAATTCGATTCGTCACAAACTTCTCGGCTCGGCAGTTGATGACTTTTCCTGCATAAATTAGTTCAGCTTTCAGGTGCTCCGGTGGGCTGGAAAAGGTGGATACGGTCCTAGGAAAGTCTTGAATCGAATTTACTGTAAGTTCACTCATCTCTAGTCGCTAGGGGTAACAGTTTTCTTTAAAAAGACAGTAATGGAAATTTCGACAATAGCTGGTGAGGGTGGCGACGCTAGAGGGTATTTTTTGGCGAGGAGTTCGGACTCTCTATAGCGCCACCGTTTCATAGGATATGGCCGCCCACAGTACACAACGTGGAGACTGACCACACTGCAGCTTGAAAGTCTGAAAGGAGGCACACGGTGCCCATGTGACAGCGCTGGACAATATGGAAGTTTTATGGCTGCTCGATATGGCGGTCTCCACTGGGTGTGCCTGGTGATTTGGGCAACAGTGTGCTGGATAACCCTTTTTTTGCAAAAGCGCCACACTTGTCCACAGGTTGCGTGCAGTAGTGCAATTCATTCCCATTTAGTTTAATAGAGCTGAGCCGCAATACCACACACAACCTGTGGACATGAGTGGCGCTGTTTTGCAAGAAAGAGTGTATTTTCTAATCTGGATAACCCCTTTAAATGGTGTTGCGCATATGGTGTAGCATAGGAACACCATAGCTACACCATCTTATGCAACTTCGGTACCCCATTGCGCCCATTTTCGGCATTCCAACTAATAGTCGCTGCAAATAGATCAGAGGTGGGCAGGAAGCCATCTTTTGGGCTCAAGGGCAAAACAAGGGTCAAACTGTAGATCTATAGATTCTTTAGGACTAGATGCCCCACCAGGCCTAGACATAAAAAGCTGCTATGTTATTTTTTCCTTCTGTGAAACAGCGCCACTCCTGTCAATGGTTTGTCTCGGTATTGCAACTTCTTTCCCATCCAAATTAAAAATTATTATCCGGGAAGAGAAAACCAGATTCTTCCAAAAAACAGCACCACACCTCAGTTTGTGTGTGGTATTGCCACTCTGATCCACTGAAGCCAAATTGTAATACCACACAGAACCTGAGGACAGAGGTGGCGCTGTTTGTTTTTATTTTTAGAAAATCAGCTCTGTTTTTAATAATCCTGGATAACCCCTTTGATAGAGCTCAGTTGCAATACCACATACCGCCTGTGGACAGACGTTTTCTAACAACCTCGCCATTGAAGATACATTCTTGATACACAACGCATGTCAAGAGCGTCTCTGGGCTTTTAAAGTGCTATAATGACCAGTTTTTAAAAAAAATATATATATAATGTACAATAAAACTTCAACTTTTTTTGTTCTTTGATCATTAAAAAGTACAATTTAGCTTATTATTTACACCAAGTTTAAACATTACTACACCAAGGAAAGATGTGACGTGAACAAGTATGAAACATATAGAAGTGTTTTCCAGAGAAGTGCAGAGTAAATAGGATTTTGTTTTATATAAAATACAAACACACACGAAACAGCGCCACCATGGTCTGTAGGCCGTGTCTGGTATTGCAGCTCAGCCCTATCCACTTGAATAGCAATGTTAGGAATACCCTTGCACAATGGTCAGAATTTTAGAATAGTATTCCCCAACCTGTGGCTCGCTAGCTGTTGCCAAACTACAACTCCCATCATGCCTGGACAGCCGAAGGCTGTCCAGGCATGATGGGAGTTGTAGTTTGGCAACATCGTTGTAGAAGACAACTCACATTGTTCTGGACATAACATAGACCATAAATTTTCTCATCCAACACAGTGTTGCTGCCTGATCAGGAAAAGGCCTTTTATAGTGGTACAAGTTAGAGATTCTCCAGAACAGCGCCATACAGGTCCACAGGTTGTTTATGGTATTGCAGCTCAGCCTCATTTATGCTAGTAAAGCTGAATCCAAAAAGAACAAAACTAGCTCTGAGTGTTCCTGTTCGATATATAAAAAGTTACTTTCACTTTACCGCGACTGGTTTCTGGGGTCTGTATGACCCTTAGTCATGGCATAAACTGCAATACCCCACACAACCCATGGACAAGCGGTAGTAAGATGCCATGTTTTCTCTAACCTGTCCACCTCACAATGTGGCGGTATAGTCACTTCAAGTGCGGTTTAGAACAAAAGACAGGGGTGTTGCCCCCTAGTAGATGGGTCCCAGTGATATTGCAGAGCACAGTGATATTGCAGAGCACACGGATATTGCAGAGCACACGGATATTGCAGAGCATCCTTCTTCTCTCCCCCCCCCCCCCCCCACGCGAGATGAAATCTTAAAATTCCAGTAAAACCTAGAACCCGACTTCTGAGGAAGAATCGGCATCTTCAGCGGAGAGGTTCATCTCCACCCCCGAGTCATCAAAACTGAAGTGCGCGGGACGGCCGCACGTTGCCATCACGTGTACAGGAGAGTAGTCCGAACTCACAGGGGTGGAGAAGTCAAACACCCAACTTTCTAGGTCCATGGAAGAGTAGTTATTAGCGGGGAGATAGGCGGACGGCTGGTGGTATGGAGCTGGGAGGCTCAGACACTTTCTCAGGGTGCCACGAACTGGAGGCCTGTAGGACAGAAGATAAGTGAGAAAATAAAATAGGGATTAAAATATATATATATATATATATATATATATATATATATATATATATATATATATATATATATATATATATATATATATATATATATATATATATATATATATATATATATATATATATATATATATATATATATATATATATATATATATATATATATATATATATATATATATAGTTAAAGGGGTACTCCGGTGGAATTTTTTTTTTTTTTTTTTTTTTAAGTCAACTGGTGCCAGAAAGTTAGACAGATTTGTAAATTACTTCTATTTAAAATTCTTTACACTTCTAGTACTTTTAAGCAGCTGTATGGTACAGAGGAAGTTCTTTTCTTTTTGAATTTCTTTTTTGTCTTGTCCACAGTGCTCTCTGCTGACACCTGAGGCCCGTATCAGGAACTGTCCAGAGCAGGAGAAAATCCCCATGGCAAACCTATGCTGCTCTGGGCAGTTCCTGACATGGACAGAGGTGTCAGCAGAGAGCACTGTGGACAAGACAAAAAAAGACATTCAAAAAGTAAAGCATTCCCTCTGTAGCATACAGCTGCTAAAAAGTACTGGAAGTCATTTACAAATCTGTTTAACTTTCTGGCACCAGTTGATTAAAAATAAATAAATATTTCCACCGGAGTACCCCTTTAAATTTATTCCAAAAAACAGGGCCACACCTGTCCTCAGGTTGTCTGTGGTATTACAACATAGCTCCATTCACTTTAATGAAACTGAGCTGCAATACCACACACAACCTGAGGACAAGAGTGGCGCTGTTTTGGAAGAAATTAGCCATTTTGTTCTAATGCTGAACAACTTGTTTGCAGTGCTCAAGGTTCTTGCATCTTGCTAAAGCAGTGTTTCCAAACTAGGGTGCCTCCAGCTGTTGCAAAACTACAAGTCCCAATATGCCCGGACAGCCTTCAGCTGTCCGGGCATATTGGGACTTGTAGTTTTGCAACAGCTGGAGGCACCCTAGTTTGGAAACACAGGTTAGATGCATTGCAAAGAATGACCCACCGATATTTAAATTTGGGATTCCAGGGTCACTACACCCCATGATTGTGTTTCAATATGGCTTCTATAACAGACAAACTTTTCAAGAGACTGGGAAAGCTGGGTGGCAGGCAGTACACAGTATAGGGCTCACAATACTTTAAAATTGGAATTTAAGGGTGGAGAACCCTGAAATTGGTGGCATGCAGTGGGTGTGCCACCCGGCTTTGCCAATGTCCTCAAGAGTTCCAATATGGCTTCTATACCAGACAGATATTCTGGAAAAGCTGGGTGGCAGGCAACGGGAAGACCCAGAAATGGACCCCCACTATTTTCTTATCATTAACTTGCCCCTAACTAAAAATCTCCTCTAAGCCTATGAATCATGGAGTCAGTAGTCGATGACCAACACCTCTACCAACCTTGCCGGGAGCAGCCTTTTCCTCGCCTGGTAATAGACCGTTCCAGCCACCGAGCGCATCAGCTCCTGCATCCAACGAACATCATCCGGGATATCAGGGAACCAGTCGACCAACCTGGACGGAGAATACAGCGCATACAAACATTTGTATTATTATCCCCCATAAGCTCTGCATTATACTGGCAAAAAACAGCACCAACTAGTTCTTACCTTAAAGCCATAGAATAGGCAGATTCCACAGGCAGAGTACAAGGCAGGGCCATATAGGAAGCCACCCGCATCGGCAGGAGACTGGTGATCTGATTGTACAGTCCTTCTTTCTCCTTGCAGGCTTCTTGTAAAGCTTAAAAATATGCAATAAAAAAAAAAAAAAAAATTATATATTATATAAAAAAAATGTATATATTATATTAAAATTATATTAAAAAACAATTAGATAACAAATATATATATCATATATATTTTATTTATTTAATTTATTCTCCCCCCTTGACTAAACTTGGCACACCCTTTTTCTTTTATATTTCAAATAAAAATATAGTAGAGTTTTAGGGATGTCCCAAACAATCTCAGCAGCCAAAAAGTGACAACAGCAGAGCCCAGACAGTTAAATCATACTTTATCATGACAGAACTGAAGGTCCCATGTAAGTCTATGGGATTTCCTCGTTGCTCTAGGGCTGCGGAGATTGGCCAGGAATTTTACACATCCTCCCGCCGGACCAACATCATGTATGATTTAACTGTCCTGAAGGCCGGTGCAGAAAATAGTTCGGGCGTAGGCAATGGGAGGGAGGGGGGGGGGGGGGGGGGAGAGAAGATTTATTGTGGGCTGAGAAGACGTCAGTACTGGAGCAGAAAGAGGGCATGGCAGCGAGTGGAGCAGGGAGGACAAACAGCCTATTACTGCTGGGGCTTCAAAGGACTGTACCACCCAGCTTTCCCTATCTGCTGAGGAGTTCCAATATAGCTACTATACCAGACAGATATTCCCTTTAGAAGACTGTGAAAGCTGGGTGGTACGCAGTAGGCGTGCCACCCAGCTTTCCCAGTCTGCTGAAGAGTTCCATATTGCAGACAGGAAAAAAAAAAAAAAGTAGCAGATGTCACTTAGCTGCTTTATTTCCTGAAATGGCCTTGATAACTATAAAAGCCACAAAGCTACCGCCATGGCGAATTGTTGTTACCGCCAGACAAGTCACCATTGTCATTGCCGGTCATTTTTTTTTTTTTTGTACCAAAAACTGCATTGTAGGAGTACTTTCTCATGACCAGCAGACAGGGGGCGCCATTACCTTTTAACAAGGTGGGAGGGAGTCTTTCTATTATCCTCTTATCTAGAGGCCAAGGAACTTTCTTCGCCAGAGCAGCCATGTCACTTTGTTTCTTCGTTTCTTTCTCCGAGCGGGAGGCCGCAATACACTCCGGGCTGCTGCAGGGAGAAACGGAACCGGCCTCCTGCTTTAGCTGCAGATCTTTATGGGGCGATGGCAATATTAAAAGTTCTAGACAAAAAATAAAAAATAAAGTGTTCAATAATTTAAATACATTGAAACCATTGAATATAGTGAAATGTCAATTATAAAGTAGGGCAGTGTTCTCCCCACCCAGTCTCTCCCCAGCTGTTGTGAAACTACAACTCTCATCATGCCCTGACAGCCTTTGGCTGTCAGGGCATGATGAGAGTTGGAGTTTCGCAACAGCTGGAGAGCCACAGGGGAACACAGACAACCTGTAACTTGCCAGATGTCGCAAAACTACAACTCCTAGCATGGTGAGTAGTAGCTTTTGCACTAGCTGGTGAGGTTGAAAACACTCGTGATAATTTTGCTGATAGGCCACTGCATTTCCCTTCTAGATCTATAGGTGGCACTATATGCATTCTGAAATCAACCGTATCCAACCAGACACTGGCAGGTTGCAGTATGTATATAAAAAAAAAAAAAAAAAAAGTTATATTTTTACATACATATATTATTTATATATTATATTATATTTTTTTATATAACAAATATATAAATATATAAAAATATATATTTTTTATATTTCTTATATAAAAATATATTAAAAAAATTAGTATATAATAAAAAAAATTGATATATATCTATCACAAGTATATAACAAATATATATTTTTTATATAAATATATAAAAAAAATACATATATATATATATTTTTTTTATATAAAAAATATATATATTTTTAAATATATTTCACACACCAATATAATTATTCATTAAACAAAACTACAGTGCATTACATTTTCTAATTACTACGGATAAAAAGGGTCTTTGTGGTCACAAAACAATATCAGAGGGGAGACATAATGCACCATTGCCCAGATTTATCAAACAGAGAGAAAAAGTTGAGCGATTTTCTCACAGCAACCAATCACAACTCAGCTAATGAGCTCTGGTAAAGTGAAAGCTGAGCTGTGATTGGTTGTTGTGGGAAAATCCCTCCACTTTTTCCTCACACAGTTATTTTAAATCTATATATATATATATATATATATATATATATATATATATATATATATATATATATATATATATATATATATATATATATATATATATATATATATATATATATATATATATATATATATAAAAAAGTGTGTGTGTGCGTGCGTTCCACAAAAACGTCCAAACGGCTAAAGATATTACCATATGTCTTTTTTCGACCGTACTAACTATGTAACTATGAAACTTGGCCACGTGTTACTTATATGTCAACAACAAACATAGGATAGGTGATTTAACCCTTACTCGCCCCCATTTGCCAGGGTCGGGGTTTATGTTTAAAGTCCCATACAAGTCTATGGGAAATATATGTTACTGCCTAACTTCCAAACGGCTGAAGATATTTCGATAGTACTTGGTCACATGTTACTTATATGTCCACTTAAAATACAGGATAGTTAATTTAACCCTTAACTACCCCCCCCCCCCCCCCCCCATTTGTGAGTGTCAGGGTTTTTGTTTAAAGTCCCATGCAAATCAATGGGAAATGTATGTTCCCACATAACTTCCGTACGGCTGGAGATATTTCAACACTTGGTACACATATTGGAGGTGGGGATATGAGGACGGGATATGATAACAATATATGAGGACGGGATTTCAAGTCAAAAGCTTCCTCCTTTGTTGATTTTCCTCCCCAACAAGGATGAGGAAGTAAAAACCGGGCAACGCCGGGTACTCAGCTAGTGTATATTATAAAAGGGATTTTCCTTGATCACATAGGCATTTATCAAACATCACATCGCAGTGTGCCCGCGGTAAGGGTGGGGTCTGGTAGTTTTTACACACTGAGGTTAGATGAAGAAATAAAAACATACTGTTGTCTTTTAGGAATCTAAGTGCATCATTGTAGCCCTGTTGGCACATCTCTCCCAGAACCTGTGAAGACAATATCAGGATCGTTAAATGCAGTAAACAAACATGGCGGACACCGGGGGCCTCGCAAGCCAGGCCACACAGGTCATGACCAGACAACTTAAAGAACAGGTATAAAATTAGCAAAAACACAATGTCCGGTCACCGTATGATCAAAAGAAAATATAAGACTATGAAGGTGCAGAGGATCTTATCCAACTCTTTCCTCTAAAAAAAGAGAAGAAATGAGGAGTTATGTGGCGCTACTGATTGACTGACTACTCTTCATTCTGGCTAATAGAGGGCTATCAATTAGATATAAGTGGGGGTATTTTCTGTTAAATCAATGCAGCCTTAAAGGGGTACTCCACTGCCCCCGCTTTCGGAACATTTTGTTCCCAACGCTGGGTGCGGGGGTCGTGATGTCATGCCACGCCCCCTCCCATAGACTTGCATTGAAAGGTGTGGCACCACAACTTCTGCACCCAGGGTTCAGCCAAAATGTTCCGAACGCTGGGGGCAGTGGAGTACCCCTTTTAAAAATTGCTTTTCTATAATGGACAACTCTTAAAAAGGGGTTCTCCGCTGCTCAGTGTTTGGCACAAACTGTTCCGAATGCTGGAGCCAGGAGCTGGTGACGTCATAGCCCCGCCCCCTCAATGCAAGTCTATGGGAGGGGCGTGACAGCTGTCACGCCTCCTCCCATAGACTTGCATTGAGGGGGGACAAGGCTATGACATCTAGAGCTCCCGGGCTCCATCGTTCGGAACAGTTTATTCCAAATGCTGAGCAGCGGAGTACCCTTTTAAGGCTGCATTGATTTAGCAGAGAGAATACCCCCATTTACCCTGGAGGACCCCTGACATCTCTGAAGAACATGGAAGACTGTTAAGTTTATTGGGCAACACTGAGAATAATCGGAGGTCCCCACAGCCATATCTGAGGGGGTTCTAGTAACAAGATCTCAACATGGTCAACTAGTCACTCCAGGACCAGTCTTCGATAGAGAGGCTAAGCTTCCAAGGGCATTCGTTCACGGTCAAATATTTGTTTACGACCTCTGGTAGGAAATGGCCAAATTACTCCGGAAGGTTCCATGAGTCAAAAATTGTAGATTCTGACCAGAAAGGAGGACACTGGATTAAAGGGGTACTCCAGTGGAAAACTATTTTTTTTTTTTTAAATCAACTGGTGCCAGAAAGTTAAACAGATTTGTAAATGACTTCTATTAAAAAATCTTAATCCTTCCAGTACTTAGCCGTTGAATACTACAGATGAAATTATACTTTTTGGAACACAGAGCTCTCTGATGACACCTTTGTCCATTTTAGGAACTGTCCAAAGTAAGAGAAAATCCCCATAGCTATCATATGCTGCTCTGGACAGTTCTTAAAATGGACAGAGATGTCAGTAGAGAGCATTGTGCTCGTGATGTCAGCAGAGAGCCCTCTGTTCCAAAAAGAAAATTATTTCCTCTGTAGTATTCAGAAGCTAATAAGTACTGAAAGGATTAAGATTTTTTAATAGAAGTAAGGCACCAGTTGATTTAAAAAAATAAAAAGTTTTCCACCGGAGTACCCCTTTAAGCCACAGAGCTTGTGGTGGTACCAAATCATGAAGAGGAGGCAGCCATTTTGGAGACAGAGCCAATACGCAGGAAAATGAAGTCAAAAGAGTTGTAGAAAATTCTAGCAGCCTGTTCAACATCAATGTTAGGAGAGTCAGAAATTGTAAAGTCTTAAGAGTAAATAAGAGAAGACATGTGGTTCCTTACTTTAGGCTCAGGTGGGAAGAGGGCGCGGGTTAGCCGGTAAAGATTTCCCAGGCTGAACTGGATGCTGGTGTTGGTCACTCTCAGCTCATGGAAGTTGGTTGAGTTGTCTCTCGGGCAGATGTCAGATTCCCCAGAGAAGGGAGAGATTGTGATTGTGTTCTTCAGCTCATATTCTGGCAAATTATTGCTAATTCCACCATCAACATAACGCTACAAATAAAGAAAGAATTCTATGAGAAATGCAAAAAGCACACCCACATGGTACCCACGAAGAACGGTCTTCAAGTAGGCCATCATAGCCATCTGCATAGCTGCTCAGGGGTGGGCACAAGTCAAAAAGACCCTCCCCCAAGGAATGACTAACGCCAAGTCAGTTTTAGGATTTCCCAGGTGGGTCATGACCACCTCTTCCCAAGACCTCAGCATACAGGAAGGCTACATGATTGGCCATCTAGAGAACATCCCTGGATATCCTGATTAGTAGGGACCACTGATGATTCACTTGAGATGGACACATTCACACAGGCAAGTGTTATTTTTTTGTAACCATGTACAACTCATCAGAATGATGAAGCTCAATAAGTTGTCCCCTTTTCTAAATCAGCCATGTGCTTAAAACAGTTCTCACTGTCCTCCCGTAATTTCTACCAGCAAACAACTAATCCGGAGGTGACTAAGGAACAATTCTGGATTACTAAATGGGTTTTGCTTTAAATTCCCAAGAAACAGCACCACTACTCTTCATAGGCTTTGTCTGGTATTGCAGCTCTGCCCCATTCAAGTAAATTGAGATTAGCTGTAGTACCAGGTAAAAAGCCCATGCACAGAGGTGGCACTGTTTCCAGGTTGGAGAACAGATGTCCCTTTTCTAACCCTGGACAATCCCTTTAAAGCTCAAAGACAGTGCAGCCATTTGGTGGTCATTAGGGATTAACTATACAGCTCTGCTTCCCAGCAAATATTTGGCCATATATATCTTTACTTTTTATGACACCTAATCTAGGTCTTAAATCCTTTTAAGAAAAGGCACTTACCACTCCTCTGAATGTTGGCGGGATGATCCCACAGTAAATAGGGACAAAGGCGCTACATATTAAGGCCTATGGGAAAAAGGTAAAGATTCAGGTCGATAAACTGATTTAAAATAAATAAATAAATAAATCCAAACACTCATCCATCATCTCCACAACATCCAAGGCAATCCATACAATCAATAAGGTCTCCAATCCAGACAACAGTCAGTCAATGACCATTTTCTACTGAACTAATAAAAACTTCATGGTGGCTCAAGTGAGTGGTTATGGCCCCTGGAGACACGTTTGGAGGTCATCTTCACATCCCAGGCGCCATTTTATGCATTGGGGCATAAGACAAAATCTCGTCCCCTAGTTGCAGCAGAAGCTCTCCTCCGCAGCTTCATCTGCTATATGTGACCATGCACTTACCCTCCTCTGCCAGCTACACATAGCACTCGTGTTCTCTGTAATACCTGAATTAGCTCCTCTTTAGTGGCAAACTCCGACACCAGCACATTCTCTCCATCTGAGACCCGAGTGAGGGATATGCATAGTTTGCCCGATGCCAGCTCGTGTGCATTTTCCGGGAGGTTTCTATACAGTCCATTCTTCAGGATCTTGACCAAGTTGAAGGAAGGATGTAACGGCCCCAGGTTCCTCTTCCTGGCCTCCTTGGCCACCTCCATCACATCTGAACAACATTCCGCTGCAAAAGACAGACAATAATGTCCTGATATAAAATCGTCAAAAACTATTAAACGTTACACACCATAAATCAGTAGTGGTCTGAGGGGTTTATACAGATTAGGCAAGACAAGGGCAAAGGCCCCAAAACAGAAGAAAGCCCTAAAAACATGTCAGCATGATCAGTCGACTCTTCTACGGTCCTCCCGACCCATGACGTTCAATTTTGAGAAGAGCTGCCACCAATGGGTTCGGCAATGGCTCCCAATTGAAAACGTATGCATGTGTGTTTGGGGGGGGGGGGGGGCTGGAGGCGGGTTAGCCAACAGTTATTAAAAGTTTAGGAGCATCTTTACTATTTCAGGAGAGATAAGGATCGGGAATGTTGAATTTCTATTACATGATCTGTGATGCCCCAGTACAGGACATGGTCATGTACTACCTTTAGGCCCTGTCAGGTTGGGACCCTCAGTGACCTGGGGCCTCCCCCTGTTGATCCATAACGTGTATATCACTTTAATGCCTAGACAGGATCCCTATGTATAGGTAGTAAGAGCATCTATGGTCTTAAAGACCTGTGAGATGGTCACATGATTTGTTTTCACATGATCACCCAGAGAGCACCGGCTTAACCTATGACCCGCAGCTTGACCAATGGGCTTTAGTCCAGCCCCCAACTATATAAAGGGGCGGCCATTACAATTCACTCTCTTCTCTTAGATCTTACCACCTACTACCTTACTGAGCACAAACACCAGAGATCTAAGTGCAAGTGATCAGCATCTGGAAGATCCCAAAAGCTACAGTCATTCCAGTAAGTCTCAAGTCTATGTCTTCTGTTACTGAAACTAGTCGAGTCCTGCATATAGTCAAGTCCAATCTCAAGTCAAGTTAACTACAAGTATATTGGTCCAGCAAGCTGCGAGGTCCTCTGGGTCCTGGCCACCTCTCTGGGAAATCTGGCCTTAGCTGTGAAGATAATTCCATCTTTCTTATACCCAGTAAAGCCTCCGTTTAACCATAACTGGTTGTGGACCCTCATTTCACTACTAGCAACTAGGATAGTGGAGAATCCGGGCGTGTGGTGTTCCGGAACCCTAAAACCACACTGGCGTCACCAACACTAGGGGTTAACAACATCTTGCCCCTGGAGTCAATACCATCTGATGCCACCACTACATCCGTGGTCCCGCCATACACTGGTGGTCCACCACAGATCCTTCTGTTTTTGCGAAGATTCAGAGCACACACACGCATGACCGTGCCGATTAGAGATGAGCAAATTTACAGTAAATTCGATTAGTCACGAACTTCTCGGCTCGGCAGTTGATGACTTACCCTGCGTAAATTAGTTCAGCTTTCAGGTGCTCCGGTGGGCTGGAAAAGGTGGATACAATCCTAGGAGACTCTTTCCTAGGAATGTATCCACCTTTTCCAGCCCAACGGAGCACATGAAGGCAGAACTAATTTACGCTCGATCGAATTTACTGTAAGTTCGCTCATCTCTAGTGCTGATCTCTTCTGAGACATCCCTAAACGTTAGGCGTTCTACATAACATTTTCTGAAAATTTATGGACCACCAGATATGGACCACCAATCAGTTTCACCTTCTTTCTATCAGCAATACAAGAATCATTATATCCGGATACTTTTGCGTTTTTGCAGCACTCCCCACTGATATCGCAAAAAGAAGAGACTTGTGTCTGACCTTGTGAGAATTTCATCTGGTAAGGACAGAGCTGGACCATCTATAATTTAACACGAGATACAAGGAAATAGACCGGCTGCCGGCAAAGCACTTGGCAGATTCCGGGCACATTTCTCACCTAAGGGACTTGCATGCAATTTTCAACCGATAGAAATGCGGCCATATAAGGTGCAAACTCTACATATAAAAAGTGTCACATAATACCAATAACAGTTCAATTATATAGTGAGAGGTTTGTGGGCTGAAACGAAAAGAAATGGCTTATATTATCCCGACACGTTGGAAATGTCTGACCCCTGTGTGAAGGCAGATTCTGCCAATCCTAACTCTTCAGCCCTTGTAGAAGGACACAAATAACATTCCGCCACTGTCACGTCTCAGCAGAGCATGCAAAACGTAAGTCACAAGGCTTATTGTTTCTTGAGAAAAGTATCTGACAGTACAAAGAAACCCCAAAGCAATCTTTCTCAAGGTAAACAGAAGGGCTGGTAACAGAACCAGCTCAACGGCTGCTCTGATGTGACCTGTTTCCTCCGGGTCTGGCCATGAGGTTGGGGGGTGTAGAGCCGAGGTAAGTCTGTGCCTCGGGGAGTTGTGACCCTGAGGTGCCTAAAATCACTGGATGCACTCCCCACTGAGTGGAAGCACAGGCGCCATTAACTCTTCACCTTTGGCACTCACCCTTGGTATCCCGGCCTTCTGGCTAGGATCAGGGAAATTTTTATAGATCCGGACGGATGAGCGGGCAGTTTATCCACTTTTTTTTTGTTTGTCACTGTGCCACTTTTATGTGTTTGTTTGTACACAGGATTTGTCAGGATGCAGTGGCGGTCTAGGGGAGGTGTGTGGCCATTCGGTTCCTCACCTCCCTGCAACCCCTGGACATCTTGGCTTTGGTCAAGATGCCATCAGTATACGGCTCCTTGGCTGATACTTTGGCTAACGCCTAGGTTGAAGCCAGGAGCATTTTCGGCCCCTTAGTAGCTTCAGCGAAAAGGGCATCGAACCTGGATCCTTACAAGTGCCTTTTGGCCAGGAGGTGAAGGGTAGGTTTGTTGGGGGCCTCTCTCCTGTTGGAGAAAGGCTTAGCGATAGACTGCATCCTTTGTTCACGTTTTTTAGTATAACACTTTCCTCGGCAAAGAAAAAAAAAACGAAGGTCATGTCTTGAAGACATCTGGCTTGTCCATAGACCAAAAGATTTACTACTAACCAGTCACGGCATCAAAATAGTTCTATGAAGCCATTTACTAGCTCTGCCTGTTTCTAGTGATGACCCAGCTAGGACAGGCCTGACAGAACTGGGGGAGACGAACACTGAACACCTCATTGGAACGTATAGAGACTCACACAGAAGACGACGTGCAAGATTGTTTATAGTGTGATTCACATGGTATAGTCAGGGACCAGACCAGCGCTTAAAACAATCACAAATAAAGCTGCGTCACTATGTATGTCATCTACATTACCAACAGGCAGGAAATATAGAACTAGGCGATCGTGTGAAGGGGAGAAGGAGATTTCTGTATTGGAAAACTAGACTTTTTGACGGTTATAAACCTGCCCAAAACCACCATGAACCCCAACATGTTAGTGAAGACAACTTATCTCCTATCCTGTGATTGAAGGGGGGGGGGGGGGGGAGGCAACTGCTGGTACCCCCTGAACTGGACCCTGGCTCTCTGAGGGCACGTGCCATCTATCGGTACGCCGGGGATGCCCGAGTCTCTTTGGAGTTTCCAAAGAACACATGCAGTCTACAGCATGTGCTCCTCAAAGAGCAGGGGTCCCATTTTAGGAGACTGCTGGGACCTCTCAAAGTCACAGGATAGAGGATGACCTTTTTAAAGTATACAACATTTTTAAAAACCTTTGAGTTTTGATCAATCTCTCTGGGAATCAATCGGAGTCACTGTGCCAAGAACCCAACCATAGCGATCTCTGTCCAGCTCTACTGATTGACCCAATATAAGGTCACGTAACCTGGACAATGATTTTTGGGGAGTGAACCACGCTACTAAGCGCTTCTCCCTGTATGCCCTACTGATCAATGGAGGTTTTAGAACGGAGACCCCGACTGATCAAAAAAAAAAATTCACATGTCAAAGGTTTTTTCTAAATGACAGGGTCTCTGAGGCAGTCACCTGACTCACCCTCCCCCGATGTTGGGAGAGATCGATCAAGTAAGTTGTATTTCAACATGTACCTGCACGCTGAGGCCCTCTGCGTTCCTGTCTATTCACCTGTCTGACACCGCCACCGTGTTCATACAATAAAGAACCTTTTTTAAGCTACCATCTTGGGTGAGTGCCGTCCTCCATTCTTACTACATCTATATTGGATTTGATCAACTATCTTTGGACTGAGCACCACAGAGATTTGGGTTTTTGCTTCTGCCATTCACCTGTTGCGGACTACTTGCCGTATATACAGCAGTGCCGGATTCTGTGTTACCAATAAATGTCAGCCTAATGCTCCAACTATCTAAGTTGTATGGCCGATTTAGGTCACTAAGGGTATATTCACACAACAAAAACCTCCACTGACACGGATTCCAACCAGCGTATTTCTGTATGGAAAGAAACTGCTTTGATTGTCCAGACATAGAAAACTTTTCCATTTTTCTCAGTGCTAAAAACATAGCCCAATGTCCCTTACGTGCGAGTCTATTATCTCATAGTTGGCATGTAAACATGATAAAGTTGTCATTACAAGGTGAACTTTACCTCATGTATCATCATGTTATGTCAGGACGGGCCCAGACACATTAACCATATTCTTAGAACAATCATAATCCTCAGCAGTGAATGTACACAATACACAGATAAGACGGCTCACATGACTCCCGCTTCCAGCAGCTATATAAAACCTTACGTTACCTCCAATGGGAAGATCCAAAATATACAGCAGTATAGGCATACATAGGCTAACCGTACATTGAATAGACAGTCACAGATTTTATATATAATTACACATATATGTATAGAGGCCTGCATCTATACACGGGGGGGGGGCAGTATAGGGGCCCTACAACTATCGACGGGGGAAGTATAGGGGCCCTACAACTATCGACGGGGGGCAGTATAGGGGCCTACAACTATATACCGGCCTACAACTCTATATGGGGGCCAGTATAGGGACTACAAACTATTTTATGGGCATAGCCTAGGCATACAGCACAGTACGTAGTCATTGACTCACAGAAGAAAGTGGCATGGGGCATGGTGGGCTGTCACACTATGAATGGAGCCTCCAATGCAGGTGTGAACAGAGCCTTATCTATGAACACACCAGGTCCTCCATAGTGAAATACTACGGCCGGTCTCTGCTATCCACACCCAAATAACACATTGGCCATCCTTTACTACTGCAATTCTGTACAAATTGTGATAAACAAAATAACGGGGAAATTCGTAAAATACTATAAAATAACATAGTACACCAAATTTTTTTTACATAAAAGTAGTCACTTTCAGCTATTTGTCCGAGATGCGGGTGTAGCCTTTCAGATTTTTCATAATCTGTATCCTTTATTACACTGTTCGTCCTGTTTTTTGGTATCTCCCCCCCCCCCCCCCCCCCCCCTTGTGATCCTAAAAAACAACATGAAACAGGAATGGTTGATAAATGAGGGCATTGTTCCCGTGGGACGGAAGACTTGGACGGACAATCAGGTCACTATCCTCATGTCACTGCCGCGGATGGGGAAATGTCGGATGATTCCTGAACACAAGTCCAGGTTTGGAAATCTGTGCACAAATACTAAGTAAACAAGCGACCTATGACTATTGGGCTCACACTGGACATGTTATCTAAGGGAGAAGGTAATAAACCGCCCGCGAACAACAACAGCAAAGGACCAAACTCCAAAGGGTTTTCTCACGTCATGTGTATGGAGGCGGCAAACAGGGAGAAACTTACTAAGTGCCACAGACTCTTCTGTGTGAACATAACCTAATGCTAAATAACAAGAAGTATGGCAGCATATTTGATGTTACGCACACATTTTCACACCTTTTTACCCTGCCTAGCTTTTATCTACAAAGCTACCTAACTACCTACCCACCTATCTACATAGCTTCCTACCTTCATTCCCATGTGCCTACATAGCTACCCACCTATCTACATTGCTTCCTACCGTCATTCCCATGTGCCTACATAGCTACCCACCTATCTACATTGCTTCCTACCTTCATTCCCATGTGCCTACATAGCTACCCACCTATCTACGTAGCTTCCTATGGCTAGGAGAATGGCTAGGAGAGCGAGCTGAAACGTTGCTACGGACACTTACATGCTTATGGAATAAAACCTTGGATTTTTTTGAGAATCGTGTGCTGTGGATATCCGTATTTCTGTACTTCATATGGACCCCTGACCCAGGTCTGGACTCTGCGGGCACCGTTTACTAACCTTTCACATTGACGTGCTGCTTTCCTCCTTTTGAATACATAGCTTCCTACCTACATACCCACATAGCTATCTACCTACATACATAGCACTACCTACCAATCTACATACTTACCAACAAAGCTAGCTAATTACCTTTACCTTCCTAATGATGTATTTATCTATCTGAGGGGGGGCTACGTAATAAAGGAACTAGGGATCGGCCAATATTCACGATTTTGGACGTTATCGGTATCAGTAATTACCTTGCCAATAATCCGATAATGCCCCACCCCCTGCACCGGCCAGAGACCGCCGCTGCCCCATTGCCTCCCCCATCCCCGGTTTTATAATTACCTGTTCCCGGAGGCCCGGGGTCCGCGCTACTTCTGGCTCCTGCGGCGTCCTGTGTTACGCTGTACACTGCGCAATGATGAGTGACGTTCTCAACGCGACATCACCGTCAGTGCGCACAGTGACCGCTCAGGACACTGCCGGAGCCAGAAGTAGTGCGGACCCCCGGCCCCGGGAACAGGTAATTATAAAACTGGGGATGGGGGAGGCAATGGGGCAGCGGCGGTGGTTGGACTAAGGACCGGTAGGGGGAGAGAAGCAGGCGGCGGTCTCTGGGCAGAGGATAGGTAGGGGGGGCAGCGGCGGTGGTAGTAGTAGGACCCCAGGACAGGCAGGGGGAGAGAAGCGGGCACCGCCAAAGCTGCTGCAGTTCATTGATTTAAAGCGGCCGCTTCAAATCAATGATCTGCAGTGGTGTCACTTGTTACGCCTCGTGTGCCAGCCACACTATCTAGCCAATAACAAACACTAGTAAAAAAAAAAAAAATATATAGAAATCAATCATTAAAAATAAAATTATAAATAAAAAAAGTTTCT
Source organism: Hyla sarda (assembly GCF_029499605.1). Lineage (NCBI taxonomy): Eukaryota > Metazoa > Chordata > Amphibia > Anura > Hylidae > Hyla > Hyla sarda. Next base: position 402,015,926 of record NC_079192.1, read on the forward strand.
GCAGGATTTTATAATAATAAAATCAACATTTTAATTTTAAAACTATATATTGTTTGTTTATTTTTTTTATACTTTTTATAGTTTTAGAACTAGGGCGGTCAAAAGGGCCAAAGACAGACAAAGATGTAAAAAAATAAATAAAAATAAAGTGAATAAATAAGTGTCTGTGTATACCAATAAAATAAATTAAAAAAAAAGTGCATATAATGAAACGCACATCTGAGTCTAACCTCAGATGCCCTCTGCACGGAGATGACTTGTATACATTGGATTATGTATGTGTATAATATATATATATGTGCAGAGTCAGCATGACCTGCAGTAACCCTTTGCCTTTCTTCTCACTGATCTGTGTCATTTCCATACATACAGGATAGTGCAGGCCCCTGACCAGCAGTAACCCCTTCACTGACGGGGGCAGGACAACCCCCACCCACAAGTCAGCTCACCACTGCCGACCAATCACAGGACACATTCCTCAACTCCGGCCTGACAGAAAATATTTGAGCAAGGGTCTCGTCTTGCTTCTTTAGTTTCGCGGCCTATACAAAGTATGGTCAAAAACCCAGCAAACATCCTAAAATAGCAAAACACAAAAAATAAACATATAAAGAAGAAAAATAGGGTAAGGGGGTGTTCACACGGCCGTCTGTCCCCGTTTTTTTTTTTTTTATCCCTGTTTTGGTTCCGTTCTTGAAGTTCCATTCATGTCAATGGGATTATTTTTACAATCTGTTTACATCTGTTTGTACCGTCTGCTCTCATTTCCGTTTTTTTTTTATTTATTTTTTACGGCAGAAAATAACGGCACATGCAGTATTTTTTCTTCAGTCCAAAAATAAATAAATAAAGAAGAAATAACGGATACAGTAAATTTAACATTGAAATCTATGGAAAACGGATGAGCCTTTAATGTCATCCGTTTGCATCCTTTTCTTTCAATCTGTTTTTACTTCTGAGCATGGTCAGAACAAAAAAAAAATTAAAAAACTATGTTTTTTGGTTTATTAACTGAACCATAACGGATCCAATCTGATAACATCCGTTATTGTCAGTTTTTATTTTTGATGGGAGAAGAACAGGACGGGTCTAGACGGCCGTGTGAACGCAGCCTAATAAATTAGTTAAAAAAAATAAATAAATAAATAAAAGCATAAAAACAGTGTATCAAAATAGAAAATAAAACACTGCATATACAAATAATTGTTCATTTCTGACTTATTTTACCATTGAGCAGAAAGAGGGGAACGCTAAAGTTGTGCGAACATATCCTTAATTGTATATAAGTTATATATGAAGCAAATTAAGACTATTTTAATTTAAAAAAATTATCAGCTTGGTGCCCATCTTTCTTAAAGGAGCCATGACAGCTTAAAAGGGATCCCTTGGAGGTGGCACGGTGGTTCTGTGCACAGAGCTGCGGGTACTTTTCTGTGTCGCCATATAGTGCGCCTTATCACAGAAATACATCAAGGCTAGTACATCATTTTTGTTGGATTTATACAAAATTAAGCAAAAAAAAAATAAATAAAATAAAACTCTAAGGCTAGGTTCACATTACTGTTTTTAATCAGTTTTTCTAAAGAAAACCGTATGGCAAAAAAAAAAAAAACACAAAAAATAAAAAAATAAAAAAAAAACTGATGGAACAGTATGGGAAAACGTAAACTGTATGCGTTTTAAAAACAGTATAAGGTTTAAAAAAGTGCATACAGTTCCGTCCATCTTTATAAAAATATAAGTTTTTGATAATTTTGTCCATTTTTAATAGGAGGGGTCTTGGGTGAGGACTTTAGGATGCAAATGCGCATGTGCAAAGTAAAAAACGTATACATGTGCGTTTCCCATTGACGTCCATGTTAAAAAATAAAAAATAAAAAACATATGCGGTTGCAGTACGGTTTTTAAACCGGAGACAAAAAAACGTGGTCAACCATACTGCAATCGCATACGTTTTTTTTTTGTTTGTTTTTTTAACATGGACGTCAATGGGAAATGCACATATATACGGTTCCATATGGGAAACCGTATATGGTTTTTACTTTGCACATGCGCATCTGCATTCTAAAGCCCCCACCTAAACACCCCTCCCAAAATTTTCTAAAACGTAGTTTTTATTTATTTCTTTTTTAAACGGACAGAACTTTTAAACGCATACGGTTTACTTTTTCCCATACTGTTCCATCCGTTTTTTTTGCCATAAGGTTTTCTTTAGAAAAACTGATTGAAACCAGTATGGCAAAAACGTGATGCGAACCCAGTCTAAGAAATTGGCGGCATACGTAGGTATGGCGGTAAAGACTTCTGTGGGCGCTGTATTGTGGTCCATACACTATATAGGGGGAGATTTATCACAACCTGTGCAGAGGAAAAGTTGCCCAGTTGCCCATAGCAACCAATCAGATCGCTGCTTTCTTTTTGCAGAGGCCTTGTTAAAAGTGAAAGCAGTCATCTGATTGGTTACTATGGGCAACTGGGCAACTTTTCCTCTGGACAGGTTTTGATAAATATCAGTATTATATTTAGCTAGAGGTTATTGCAGTGTTTCCCAACCAGGGTGCCTCCAGCTGTTGCAAAACTACAACTCCCAGCATGCCCGGACAGCCTTCGGCTGTCCGGGCATGCTGGGAGTTGTAGTTTTGCAACAGCTGGAGGCACCCTGGTTGGGAAACACTGGGTTATTGTCTGACGGCATGAGTGCACGTGATGATACCGCACACAGAGCACGTATGTGACGGTGAGGTATGTGACGGTGAGGCTAGTAATGGATAGGACCCCAGGTACTATTACTCCTGACTTCTCGGAGCCGTTCTGGACCGCACGCCTCAGCAGTATCAGTTTGTCACGGGGCGTCTTGTTGGCAGGGTCATGTGACTACTTGTACAGAGTCTTCCTAGAACGGATCGATGGAGGCCAAGTACAAGACAAGGACTTATATAAGGAAGGCAGACAAGTATTTTCATGGTGTCTGGAAACAGAGTCCAACAACCAGGATAAAAGGAACACGAGGAAAAACAATGAGGTCAAGCTGCAATACCCCAAACAGCCAGAAACCAGTGTGGCGCTGTTTTCAGGAGAGCAGACTTTTTTTTTTGCTAATCCTGCTTAAAAAAAAAAAGGTGTTTGGATATTGGGGGGCTCCACAATAGATGAGAGAAGAGAGAAAAAGAGATAGATATGAGAGAGATAGATAGAGAGAAGAGAGATAGATAGATAGAGAGATATAGAGAGAGGGAGAGATAGATATGAGAGAGATAGATATGAGAGAGAGAGAGAGATATGAGAGAGAGAGAGAGATATGAGAGAGAGAGAGATAGATATGAGAGAGAGAGAGATAGATATGAGAGAGAGAGAGATAGATATGAGAGAGAGAGAGATAGATATGAGAGAGAGAGAGATAGATATGAGAGAGAGAGAGATAGATATGAGAGAGAGAGAGATAGATATGAGAGAGAGAGATAGATATGAGAGAGAGAGATAGATATGAGAGAGAGAGATAGATATGAGAGAGAGAGATAGATATGAGAGAGAGAGATAGATATGAGAGAGAGAGATAGATATGAGAGAGAGAGATAGATATGAGAGAGAGAGATAGATATGAGATAGATAGATATGAGATAGATAGATATGAGATAGATAGATAGATATGAGATAGATAGATAGATAGATACAGTAGATATGAGATAGATAGATAGATGGATAGATATGAGATAGATATGAGATGGATAGATAGATAGATATGAGATAGATAGATCTGTACACAGAAAGAGAGTGTTTCCGTAATGTATGGATTGGGAGCTCTATACAGATACAGCAAGATCCTCTCATAGGAAGTTATGAAAATATTGGGGTGAACAGCCTGGGTGCTCTGCTTATAACACATTTAGGGGTGCACTGCTATACATATGGGGTGCACAGCAGGTGCCCTCTTTATATATGAGTGCATTTCCCTAGACCATGTTTTTAACCAGGTTGCCATGTGCAGTTGCAGGACTACAACTCCCAGCATGACTGTCTTGTAGTTTTGCAACAGCTGGAGGCATCCTGGTTGGGATAAACACTGCTCTAGACACATATCTAGTGCAGTAACCTGCAAAGATGGCGCCCGACTGCTCCAGATATACTGTACGGAGGGGGTCTCTATATAGATTTAGGGGTGACATGTTAGAACTGTCTGGGGCCCCTGTGATTCAGATACAGCACATGCAGCTTACACACTGGGGGGGCAATGATTATATATATGTGTGTAGCCTAGGTTGGGGTGAGAGGGGATTCATACAGATTTAGGGAATGCCCTGTAAGCATAGTCTGGAGTCCTTCTGCTCCAAAATCAGTGTGTGCAGGGGGGTCTCCATTATAAATTTGGGGGTTCCCTATATGGAATGTCTTTGATCTCTCTGGTCCAGATTCAGTGTATCCAGGGGGTTCTCCATATATGGGGGTGACCTTTAGTGTTTCCCAACCGGGGTGCCTCCAGCTTTTGCAAAACTACAACTCCCAGCATGCCCGGACAGCCTTTGGCTGTCCGGGCATGCTGGGAGTTGTAGTTTTGCAACAGCTGGAGGCACCCCGGTTGGGAAACAGTGGTATTATATATATGGTCACTGTCTAGGGCCCCTCTGCTACAGATATAAAGGAGGGGGAGGGGTGATCAGCTGACAGAGCCGATGACCTGGATGATGCAGCCGATCACTCACCCAGGCAGCAGCCACACACCAGCGCAGCCGCGTTCAGGGCTCCGGCAGACGCTCCGTAGATCTTGGTGGCCTCGGTGATCAGATAGGGCGCCCTCTCCTGGAGACAGCTGGACACCCCGACGTGATAGACGCCGAGGAAGCCACAGCCGGCGAACGACAGATTCCAGCCCCGCTCCCGGTCAAACATCGTGTCGGAGAACGGAGAGGTGACCCGGAGGAACGATCACTGCTGCACTGACATCCCAGGGAGCCGCCGCCTCCGATATATAGTCATTTAAAGGGAACGATGACGTAGCACATTAGCCACGCCCACTTGGGAGTTCCTTCAGAGCGACCGCGACCAATCAGGGCGCGAACCGCGAGACCGGCCTCTGTCCTGCGCACAAGGAATCCCCTTGTCATGACGTCACCGGGACTCTGCCGAATCTGTGAGGATCACGTGACGAGAGGGTCAGATTTATGTTGTCAATCACACGAGCAATAAACTGTAGTCATTGCATGTAATCTGATGTCCTTCTGGAGGAGTCACTGTGTATATACATTACTGATCCTGAGTTATATCCCGTATTATACCAAATAGCTGCACTCACTATTCTGCTGGTGGGGGTCGCTGTGTATATACATTACATTACTTATCCTGTACTGATTCTGAGTTATATCCTGTATTATACTAAAGAGCTGTACTCACTATTCTGCTGGAAGAGTCACTGTGTATATACATTACTGATCCTGAGTTATATCCCGTATTATACCAAATAGCTGCACTCACTATTCTGCTGGTGGGAGTCACTGTGTATATACATTACATTACTGATCCTGTACTGATCCTAAGTTATATCCTGTATTATACTAAAGAGCTGTACTCACTATTCTGCTGGTGGGAGTCACTGTGTATATACATTACATTACTGATCCTGTACTGATCCTAAGTTATATCCTGTATTATACTAAAGAGCTGTACTGGTGGGGCAAGCTGTGCATAACTAGCTTGCCCCCTGACTGGTGAGCAGTAAGGGGTTAAGAAATATACAGGCAATGTTTTAGCCCCCTCCCCCACCTGTAAAACTTGCCAGTGGCTATAGTGGTATGTCCCATGGGTGGGGGGAAGGAGTGCACCAATCAGGGGTTCAATAGTTTCCCGGGCTTTCAGGGGCCCTCCCCTGGGTATTTATAGCTGTGGTGCCTCCCTTCCCCCCTCAATCTGCCCAGGACCCGGAGTTTTGTCTGCTGGTTGGTATGTTACTGCCCCTTATTTATGGCCTGGATGGAGCAGGAGGGTGAGGGCTGGCATGCTCGCTTGTGGCTGAGCTGGCCTCCCCTCCTGTTGCGCAGGTGTTGGGTTCGGGAGGCTGGCGGACCTCTCCTCAGTCCCGCTCTCCTTTCCCCTGTAGTCCCTGTGCGGCCTGCCCCACCCGCTCTTTTTGCCCTCTTCCCTGCCCCGAGCCCTCTCCCCTGCCTGTACCTTCATCCCTCTCCCCAGGCATGCTCCTTATGAGCATGCTCTGGTTTCTTTCTGGTCCCCCCCTGTTGTCCCCCCCCCCTGTTGTCCCCTCCGTCTCTGGAGGTGGCGGCCCCTGGGTGGCTGCTGCTGGCTTAACCCCCCTTTTTTCCTGCGCAAATGGACGTTTATTAACGTCCATTTGCGCGTCCCCAGCTGTAATGCGCGCTCCTAAGGCGAGCGCGCATCATAGCCGTGAGTCCCGGTTGCTATTAGCAACCAGGACTCATGCTATGCCGGACATCGCCGATCGGGCAGATGTCCGGCATTGCATCTTTAGACGTGGCGATTGCAAGCATCCCGGCTGCTCAGTCGGGCTGATCGGGACCATCGCGATACAATCGCGATGTCCCGATCAGCTGGGACGCAGCAGGAGGGTCACTCACATGCCTCCTGCGCGTCCGCTCGTGATTGATTGCTACAAGCCTGAATTTCAGGCTTGAGCAATCGATCGTTGTTAGCACTGATCGTTGCCATGTTCATACATGGCAAGTGATCAGTGTCAGGTTCAGTGAGTGCAGTGACATAGCTCCCTGTGGGAGCTATGTCAGTGCAAAAAAAAAAAAAAAAAAAAAAAAAAAAATTTCAACAGTTAAGTTTAACCCTTTCAATAAAAGTTTGTATGTATATGTGTGTATATATGTATGTGTATGTATGTATATATGTATATATGTATGTGTGTATATGTGTATATGTGTATATGTGTATATGTGTGTGTGTGCACATAAATTAAGTACTGTATATTGTAACAAACACACACATATTTGGTATCGCCACGTGCGTACATGACCGAAATATAACAATATATCATCAATTGAAGCGCTCCGTCTATGGCGTATGTGCAAAAAGAATAAGAAAAAAAAAAAAAAAATTAATAAATAAATTTATAAAAATAAAAAAAACAAATAAAAAAATAAAATAAAATAAAAAAAAAATAAAATAGATAATTTAATACATAAAAAAAAAATTAAATAAAAATAATTAAAAAAATAATAAATTATTAAATAAATACGATACATAAATAGCTACAAATATAAATAATTGAATAAACATATTTCACAGTCCTAATTAGCGTGTTTTTGATTGCTTTTTGTACTGTAAATATGTATAAACAGTGATCTCATCATCTGATCAAAATGACGCTGGTACCACGTACGACTTCAGATCACGGCGCAAACTGTATGAGCCCTCATATCGTCCCCACTCATTTACCCAGCTCCTTACCCCCACCACACTAGCGCCCCCCCCTTATCTCCCTCTGCTTTTCTAGTGCTCCCCATATCCTTGCAGCCACGGCCCCCCCTCCCGCCTCCCCATTACCTCCCCGTCCCAAGTTCCCACCCCCCCCCCTCCCCCCCCCCCCTGCTGCCGCTGCTGTCCTTCTTCCTCCTGCCTCTCCAGTGCCCCCCGTGGAGGGGTAGGGAGTGCTCCCCTGATTTCATGTTGCTCTTCCCCCTCTGGGGCCGGATGGGAGCATAGACTTATTCGTCGCCGCTCTCGCTCTGGCCCTGGGAGGCGGCGTTTTTATTTATTTATTTATTATTTTTTATTTATTTATTTATTTTTGGACCTTCTGCTCACCTGCAGGGAGTAGGTGTTTCGGTTCTTCCCGCAGTGGTTCTCCCTCATCCTCCTCTGCCTCATACAGTGCCTCGGAGTCCTCTACTGTTGGTTTCCCGGCATGGTTTCCAGCACCGTTTCGGGCGGCGGCCGAGTGCCTGCTACCCGGCGGTCTCCAGCGTGCCTTGTCCCATGCCTGCGGCAGTGGTGTAGTGGTCCCTCCAGCTGTTGTGCTTCTCCATCTTCTGGAATTGGTGAGTGTTCTGTTGTGGGGCTTGGCCCCTTCCCCGGTTTGTGTGCTGATGGCTACGTTCTGTTTAGTGTTCGTCCTTTTGTTATTGTGCGTTTGTTGTGTTTGGGTCTCGGATATGGATGTATGTCTGTTTTGGTCTCTGGTGGTGAGTTGGGTAAGTCTCTTCTTGACGGGGTGCTTTGGTAGGGTTTCATCTTGCGCGGTGTGCACTTGGGTGAGTGGTCTTTTGGCCTTAAACTCTGGGTGGCCGGGGTTTGGCGGACTTCGCTCCCGAGGCTTGTTCCTTATCCTGGATCAATGGTTGCCACCGAGTTACGGTTTTGTTTCTTTTGGTTTTCTCCCCCTTTGTTTGGTTTATCTCTCCATCTTGGTTGTAGTCTCTCTCCGCTGCGACTCCTGTATGTTGTGCTGGGTGCTTTAGCTGATGTGGCGGTGGGTAGATTTTGCTTGAGTCTTCAGTGGGTAGGTTTCGCTTGAGTGGCCGTTTGTCCACCCTTGTGAGTTCTTTTCGTGGTGGTATTCCGGAGGGTGATTCTCCAGTGCTCTACGCTTGTTGGGGTGTGGTTTATTGCTGCAAGGCTGACATGCAACTTTGTGAAGTGTTCCATATTTTGTGCTCGCTTTGGCAGCACGTATGTTATAATTGGAACAATACAGTAAAGATTAGCATGGCTTCCGCATGCCGCGTTGGTGTTGGTCTGCTGCTTTCCTGTGGTTAGGGAGTGATTGCGTTCAAAAGTTTAAAAAAATAAAAAAATAAATAAAAAAAAAATAATAATAAAATATAAAAAAATAAAAAAATTAATTCTCTGTTTTTGGTTTCCTCTGGGCTTGTAGGTGCCCTGGTTCCGGTCCTTGCTAATTTACTGAATGTTACACGGGGACTATGGTTCTGGGTGGAGTTTTTTCCTCCAGGTTGTCTCTGGCTGCCGAGGGTGTGTGGTGTCTGTGCCCCTGCATATGTGCCCCGGGTGCGCTAAGGGCTGACGTTTCGGTTGCTTGGGGTTTTTCGTGAGTTGTGCAGTGGACAGGCCTGCTTTCAGTCCCCGGTTGCGGCTCACGGGGAGCTTGCTCTGTTCTCAGATGTGGCTGGTTTGGTTGGTTGTTGGTGTGGTGTTTGGTTTTCCCAGTGGTGCTGCGGGGTGGTTTACCCCTGGGTCTTAGTAGTCGGGGGGTTTCTGCCATGCTTGGGTTTTGTATGCGTTTTTCCCTTGGTATTGGTTGTGGGGACTTTGGGTGCTTGCTTCGGCAGCTCATGTTCTAGAATTGTAACGGTACTGTGTGGGTTGGCGTGGCCTCTAAAACATGGCCGAGCGGTCTAAGGCGCCAGACTCAAGAGGACTCTTTTGCGCTTGGTTGCGCTCTAATTTGGTGATACTTTTCTTCTTTTCTAGGGTGTGATTTGAGTGATCGTGGTGTGTTGTCGGTCTGACATTCGGGGCGTTGTCTCTGCTATTATCTCTTTTTCGGCTTTCTTCCTGTGCTCGGTTTGTTGCACCCAGTTCTTCGCTGTTTGGAGTTACGAGTTATTTTGGGGCTATGCTCCTTGGGGTCGGTACTGGGTGTTGATGCTTTGTCCCGTTTTCTTTGGCAGTGGTTCCGGAGGTTGCTCCCTTGGGTGGAGTTGGAAGGTTTGCTTGTGTGGCTGGCCCATGTGTCATTGTGCAGAGTGGTGTATTTCTTGGTCCGCTTTGGTGGGTCCTGCGACTCACGGTAAGGCGTTTGCGAGTGGTTGGTGTTGGTGTGGAGGCCGGGATGTCTACAGCCGAGGAGGGTCCCGGAGGTTCCCAATGGTCTGTGGATAGGGGATTTGTTTTTCTTACCTGGAATGCCCCTTGTGGTAACCTTACGAGGCTCTGATGTTTGATTTCCTATTTCGTTTTAATAGGTTGTGTTAACGGACGTTAACTGCTGTGTCACCTCTCTAAGGAGGTTCGAGATTTGGACGGTGTTCTCCGTGAATCCAAATAACATTCTTAGTATGTGACGCTGGGTATCTTCACCTGTTCATGTGAATCACCTGCTAATAAAAAAAATAAATAAATAAATAAATAAAAATAAAAAAAAATTGGGTGGCTTTCCCGCTGTGCTGCGATCCAGTGGCGTGCGGTTGCCGCATGGCACATGGCGGGGGTGTTTTCTTTTTTGTTTTGCGGTTGGTGTATACCTAGGGGCTGGGCCCGTGAGTGGGTGGCCTTGCTGTCGGCGACCGGTTTTTCCTATCAGTTTTTTGGGTCGCTTGGCGGCGGCTGCGGGTCGGGTTTTTTGGTTGTCGCTTTTGCGTCGTTTTCTCTGATCCGAGGTTTTGCGTTAGCTTTTTTCGGGGCTATGTGGATGGGGCACTTCCTTTCTCCTCGTCCCCTTCCAT